>NC_046285.1:74066014-74688514 GCF_004115265.2 Rhinolophus ferrumequinum | reverse complement strand
TTACACCTGTATTTTTCTAACTTAACATATTGTACATGTTTTTTCATGTGATTAATTACTCTTCTACATTTGGTCACGTTGCCTTTTGAGAACTTGATAAAAAATCTGATGTATTATGCCATGCTCTTTAAAAAAAGACATACACATTTGTGCGCAAAAAATATATACATAATTTAAAGAAGTCTTCACACCTGTTGAAATCTATCACGAATCCCTGGGTAAAGACCACCATTGTACCACACCATTTTAAGTGATTGCTTAATATTCCATGAAATATAACACATACAATATCTATCCACCTACCTATAAATTCTATTTTTTTACCAGATCACATGTTTTTGAGGCATTTCAGATTTACCTATTTTAAGCACTATCAAACATTAAAATCAATGTTCTAGTAATTAATGATTGTTCTCATTATGATAGTGTTTGAATAAATTCTTAGGAGGCAACTCCTGAATCAAATGTACACAAAGATTTACAGAAAACTGGCCTCCCAAAATACTATACAATCATTAAGTTTTTTACTAAATTTTCTTTGGAAAATGTCAGATGTGTTAGTTAAAGGAAAGGAATTAAGGCAAAGAAATTTTAATGATTTTGATATTTAGAAAGTCTGTTATAAAAATCAAAAAAAGTAAATGGCAGTAATGTAAGTGGACAGAGACAAGAGAGAAAACTGCTTCCATTTCATTCTGGACAATACTTCTTTCCTTTGGATCATTACAGGTTAAAAAGAAAATTGAATTCAATGTTTTTTAAGTACTGGCATTAATTTCATGCCAGTAAACTGGGAAATTGAAACATCTAATTTTATGTGTATGTGATACATAGAGTACTAGCGATCTCCTGTATTGTTTGCTTTCTTTTTTGTTTTATCATATTTCATTGAGCAAATTTCAATTTATTATTCAAGTTTAGTTTATCATTCTGATTCTGTAAAGATGGTTTATTTGCTTAGTGTTTTATAATCTTTATTAAATGTATTGGGGTGACATTTGTTAATAAAATTATACAGAATTCAAGTGTACATTACATGTACATTTGTACATGCAATCTATATATAGCATTGTGTGTTACAATCCAGTGTTTTTTATTTATTAAGACTTCTCTTCAGAGAAAATTGGCATTTTTCCCCATCAATTCATTTATTTATCCAACCGATACTCATTGAATACATACAGTATAAGGCATTATATTAGGAGCTCTGAGAGTTGTCAGATTTCCAGGTGGGATATTTGTCTGGGGGCATTGCTTTAACATTTGCCAACCATGGTTTTTGTATATAATTTTGTATTAAAAATATATATAACCTTTTATTGAAATATCCATTTTTTCAATTTATATTTTATATTAATAACTCTATCATGGTATTTATGTTATCTATGATAGCTGTCATAAGCAACAAAGGATGATGGTTTTGTTTTTAAAGCAAACAGCTTTAAAAGGGTGCTAACTTAAAAATAAATTTTGTAAATATCAATTTGTGCTAAATGTCCTCTAAAGAAAGAATAAAGCACTATATGTTTTATTTAATCTGTTTACAAATTTTCTAAAACTGTTCTATCCATCTTTTCTTTTCAGAAACTCTGTTCAGCAAACAGCTTTCCAGACTGGCTGGAAAAGCATCTGCCACACCCACCCACAACTGCCTAGGAACACAAAGCCATTATCTGGCCATGTAATATGGCTTAGGAACGCCTTCTTTCTGCCTTCTTCTGGGTTATCTCCTTCAGTAGCCACCATCAGTTAGTTCCTCTGCTGTATCCCTCACTGAATCTTCAGAAATACTGTAAATTATAGTTTATTTCTTCTTCTTGTATAGGCAATCCTATTTCAAAATATCCACCTTGAGTTACTGCTAAACATAATTGTCAATATTTTCTTACTGGCTTCATGAATAGATATTGTATACCTCCATTTCTTGTCCTAGTTCTCAAGGCACTGTCCAGCCAGACCTATACTTTTCTTAAGTTGTGCTTATCTTCCAGTTTTTTCCATCCTCTGTAAATAATTTCTCCTTTCTTGGAAAACAGATCAAATTCTTAGTTAACTTTTTATCCAGGAAATTTTGTCTCTACACATTCAATTCTAAAATATGTGACTTTAGACTAGCTTTTGAGCTGCAATTTCTGCATCAAAAAAAAAATGTAAATGAGACTTATCTCCTATAAGTTATCTTATTAAAGGAGACCATACATGATACGTTCCTGTTATATATTATAAGCTATAAAAGTGTCAGTTCCCTATTTATTTAAATATGAATTATCAGATAATAAAACTGGTATAACACAATGTTGTGTTGGTAAAAGATGAGTTGATGTTCCTGTGACCACTGTCTGTCACAATTCTCCTCTGAGTGAGGAACGCTTCATCACCAAGGAAGTTGCCTATAATAAGAAAATCTACTGTCTATTAGAGAACTTTCCCTTAGGTGAGCTTGAGTCATGACTTCCTTTCTGGAATAATCGGGGTCACTTCTGCTCACCACGGACTTCTTCACCAATAGAAAACTCTATACTTCTTGCTATATACTTCTCACAAAACTTCTGGATTTTCTGTGAATTTATCCTTGGCCCATAGCAGATATACTGTTATTTTTGACATTCACCTATGGCTCAGGTCAATGACAAAATTTCCACTTAAATGAAAGCAAAGGAGTGACCCAAATAATCACCCCACTCAAACGATAAAGGAGGAAGTGTCCAAGATGGTGGCATAAGAAAACTCTGAACTTACCTCCTCCCATGGACACACCAAATTTACAGCTACATATGAATCATTTTCCTCGGAAAATTATCTGAAAACCAGATCAACTGCTTTCCACAAAACAAAGGATAAAAAAATCACACTGAGACTGGTAGGAGAAGTAGAGAAAGGGTCTAGCAAAAAACCCCATGCCCGGCTTGGAAACACACAATAAGAAAGGATCTCACCAGACAGGGACTTCTCCTAGAGGACCTAGGGGTTTGTGTCCCACATCTGGCACTCTAACCCCTGAGAGCTATGCCAGAGAGATGAGCCCCCCCCAAATGTCTTGCATAAAAAACCAATGGGGCTGATGTCTATGGGACCTAAAATGCTGTAGGAAACTGAGACTCTCTCTCCTCTTAAGGGGCTTGCGTGTGGTCTCACTCACCCTGAGAGATACAGCCCAAAAACAGCAATTTGAAAAGCATTCAGACTATATCAGTTCAGCAGATATTCCTGTTTCTACTTTGAGTGAATAACCAAGATATGTAGAATAGCTCTCATTGGACTGATGGAAGCCATCCTGACTATAAATACTGCTTTTTTTGTTCTTGTTATTCCATCCTATCTTTATTTTTAAAGGGTTGAATGGGCACTATCATTTCAAGAATCCTCAAAGGAAACAAATCAACCCTTACTGTTTGAGGTAGGGACTTAGGAGCAGAGCTGGGTCTCCTGAGATGGGACACTGAGCCACAGTTAAATCAAAAAGCAGACTAGTATTTGATCTCACAGTTGTGGCACTTAGGCTGGTATCTCTAAACTCTCATGTTGACAACAAAGACTGATTTCTAAATAAGTGAAGATGAAGGGAGCACATGACTTCTTAGGGCTTACTCTGTTCCCTATTCAGAAGGCATGAGAATCACTTTTTTTTTTTCCCCATGAACTAGACCAGCTGCCTCTAAATGAATCTATTTGTGGTGAATAGGAACCCTCAAAGAGCATTGAAACTGGATTAAATTCATCTCTCTTTTTAATTCCCTTATGAACCTCAGAGTCAAATTTAGTGTCTC
This sequence comes from Rhinolophus ferrumequinum, assembly GCF_004115265.2. Lineage (NCBI taxonomy): Eukaryota > Metazoa > Chordata > Mammalia > Chiroptera > Rhinolophidae > Rhinolophus > Rhinolophus ferrumequinum. The sequence goes on along the minus strand of NC_046285.1, from coordinate 74,684,747 downwards.
AAATAGCAAATTTATGAAGTTAGTATCTCACAAATACATTATTTTTGCTGCCTTCAAACAGAAGTTATTATTTTGGTTATACGTGATTGGGCTTCAGAAAGTTGATGAAATCCCTGATTTTGTATATATACATTTTCTTAAAATAGGGTCCAAAATTTTCATCAGATTCTCAAAAAGATACGTGATTACCCGACATTAAGAGATACAGCTTTAGTTCGTCTCTGTTCTGTTGAATCATTAGTTGTTGTATTCTATATTATGTTTAATTTTGTAACCTAACATAAATATATTGGAGAACAAGAAAATTCACATTTTAATAATTTAAATAAATATTTACAGAAAATAAGATGTGATATTAGAAACTTACGCTTTTTTTTCTTTTCTCTCACATATTATCTCCACTTGAAATTACAGCAAATAAAGTTTTAGATTTATAGCACAATTTTTACCAGCCTCAAGACCCCATTTCTGAATTTTGGTACACTTTTCATGGGATCTCTGGATTCTTCAACACATCATTGCCTAGAAATTCCTCTACACTTTATTACAGTATTCTTAGAAGTGAGGAGCTGCTGAAATAATTGTAATGTTTGACCATTGCTTCATTGTAGCCAATATTTCTAGAACTGGACTTATTTGGGGAGGAGCCAGCAGCATTTATTAAAGGTGTGTGTATTATGCTTATGCTCTGTATTGTAATTTTAACTTAATTGTTTATTTATTTAACAGATGAAATGATTTTTATCAAGGGATGTGATCTCAATTCTAATTTTGGGGACTAACAAAGTGCGGTTATAATGCTGTCTGCAATCTCTTCTTTCTGACTTCTTGTCTTCCATTATATCATTTTGTATACCTGATTGCCTACCTCACACACTCTGGTCATAAATCAATTTAATACCACAATGTTTCTGTCCCCAATGCTGTTTTCCCATTATTCTCTATAAACAGTTTTGTTTTCTAGTATAAAAACAAACAAAAAAAACAAAACAAAACAAAACAAAAACCCACAAAAACACACACACACAAAAACACCTCAGGAACTTTCCCTATCTCTTCTGTTTATTTAGGCTTAGACCAAAATACCTGCTACTAAAGCATGACAGTCCCCTAATTCTCTGTCTCCACCTTTCCATTGACTTTACACCTTTTGACATTGAGAAAGAAAATGTTTTAGAATACTTATGGAATGAAGAGCATATTTACTGATGAAGTTTAAACTTTATAGTGAGACTTCAAGACATTAAAATTCTCCTCATTATCCTTCCATTATTAATTTTTTAAGTGTACTTTTCTTAAGTTACTGTTTTTTTTCTTATTTATTAAATTTATTATGGTGACACTGGGCCAGTAAAATTATGTAGGTTTTAAGTGTACATTTCTATAATACGTCATCTATATATTGCATTATGTGTTCACCCCAGTCAGTTCTCCTTCAGTCACCATATATTTAATCCCCTTTCCCTCTTTTACCACCCTCGTTACCCATTTTACATGAAAAATTCCTAGAAATACATCAAAAGAAATAACATGTCAGACATTTGGAGTGGTTTTAACAATCCCCACATTGGGTAGACAGGATTAAGAAAGTGTGAATGCTTGAACTAAGGGCCTCCCATCCACTTAAATCATGTAGTCGCAATGAAAAGTCTTGGTTAAATATACTGATAACCCTATTTAAGAGAATTCAAGGCACACAGTCGTCAAAACAGAGCTGAACTCACCAGAGAAATGGACTGAGGGCAGAGAAGAGTGAAGATGGGCCAAAATGAGTGAGATAAAGTAGAGAACTCATATTGGATGAAGAACTATAAGAGAAATTAGCAACAGGGACAGAATGGAGAACCACTGGGATACACAAATATATGCAATATCAAGGAATACATTGTGGGTGGCAGAAAGAGCCTCTAGAGTAAGACTTATGAAGGGTTCTTTAGCAATTGTGTACTAATGGTATAAATCTCCAACACTTATACAAATCCTAGCACTAGGAACTTGTTCTTATACAAATATTGTAACTACTGGAAATCAAGAAAAGTGTGAGATGCTAAACAAGAGAATTGAACTTACAGCTCCATCTCAGAAAAGAAGAATCTATCAATATTCAGAGTCACTGAGGGACCTGAAGATAATCTGTGACCTCTATCATTACACCAAGTCTGGTGAAGTTCTTCGGTCAAGGTTAAGGTACATTAGTATTAGTATTAGTATTAGTATTAGTATTAGTATTATTAGTCTTGTTCATTGAATCAACATAATACTCAATGGGGGGGGATGTGACAAACAAGATTAGAATGAATGGTGACAACTAAGATGAAATAGATTTCTTTATAATAAAATATTTTAGCAAAATTGTTTCATATGTCAAGAAGATACAATTTTCAATTAAATGGATAGTTTCTGTGAAATAGAAATTACCAAAATCACCTCAAGAAAAGCAAAAGATTTGAATAAGACCCAATAACAAAAATAGAAATTGAGGAGGGTGCCACAGCTCATTCTTGCCGTCCCACCTGTCTGGAGCAGCTGAGCTGATGCACTGTGCCTCCACGCGCAGGACTACATCAATTTCAACTAAACCATATAATAACCATTATGGAGAATTGCCTGAACGCTAGCTGAACAGAAATCCTACAACCACGGACACACAGAAGAAGCCATCTTCTGTGTAGAGGCAGAGACTTGGAACAGGCTGGTCTCACACCCATGTGTGAACATTAAAAATCAGGAGGCATGTCTCAGCTGTGGAAGTTCTCCCGCGAAAGAACTGAGGGGCCTCAACCCTTCCTTAGTCCAGGGTTTCAGTACCAGGGAGAGAAGTCTCCATAAATTCTGGCTATGAAAACCAGCAGAGATTGTGGCTGAGTGAGATAGAGGAAAGATGCACTCCCAGACACTCCTCTTAAAGGGACTGAGCATAGACTTACTCACTGATAGACTCACTCACTCTGAGCTCTGGCACTGGGGCTGCAGCTTGAAAGGCACCAGGGACATGTGGGAAGGAACTGAGTTGTCTAACCTCAGAATGAGGGCTAGCAGGACAGCTTTCTCCCAGATGGAGGAGCTGGTGGAAGTCATTGTTTCTTTATTGAGCCCTCCCCCTCCCTGTGTGCAGATGCAGTCAGACACTGTATCTGAGTCTCCATCACTGGCTATCACCTTTCATCTGCCCCACCTTAGTGATTCTCTGCGTCCAGGTCCCACCTAACTTTTGGGCACACCAAAGCCTCTTCCAGTGGTTTCTCTATATAAAAGGCCTGCTTTGGCTCATGCTGTGGACTTTCCTAAAATGTCTCAAAGTTTCACAAAACCCAAACAAGCAGCATCTGGCTTCAGCATGTCCCATATCTCTTGCTGAATAGCCCTAAGGCCAGCACTAGAAATAGCCAGCCTTGGTTCATAGATTGGCCTTTCAAGGCACCCCAAGCACAATATGGGTGGTGGCCATCTGTGTGTTGCTTTGTGGTTCATGACAGGTGGCCAAGGGCAGGGCACTGACTGCAGCTGAACTTGGCCTGCAGCAGCTCCCCTCCCAGGATGCCCTGGGGCTGGTAATGTCAGTGGCCAGCTTTAGACTGAGCTGGAGCATCACCTGGCCACCTCCAAGGATGACACACCCAAAAGGAAGACTGGGCATGCACCAGAGCCCTACTAAAGTGAATCTTGCTCTGTAGGATCAGTCCCTGCACAACCACTCTTCCACTGTATTCCCAGCCAGTCCTCATGACAAATCAGTCTGAGGGTCAGTCTCTCCCATTGATGTTCAAACAGCAACTACAACAGAAGGGCACACAAAACCCACAGAAGGGACACACTAGAGCACCCACTGTGGTGACCAGGGAGACTGCACAACTGAGTCCCACAGGACACCTACCACATAGAGCCACTTTACTAAGACTGGACGGCATAACAGCCCTACATAGAGATAAACACAGGGAGGTAGTCAAAATGGGGTGACAAAGAAACATGTCCCAAATAAAAGAATAGAACAAAACTCTAGAAAAAGAACTAAACAAAATGAAGACAAGCAATCTATGAGATGCAGAGTTCCAAACACTGATTAGAAGGATGCTCAGTGATCTCAGGGAGAACTTCAACAAAGAGATAGGAAAGATAAAAATGGAGATAGAAAACATAAAAAAGAACCAGTCAGAAGTAAAGAATACAAAAATGGAAATGAAGAATACATTAGATGGAATCAACAGATGATTTGATGAAGCAGAGGATCCAACCAGAGATTTAGAAGATAAAGTATCAGAAAATACCCAATCAGAACAGAAAAAATAATCCAAAATATTTAAGAGAGTTTAAGGGGCCTCTGGGACAACATCAAGCATACCAACATTTGCATCATAGGTGTACCAGAAGGAAAAGAGATAGGGCAAGGAATTTTTGTAATCTATTTGAAAAAATAATGACTGAAAACTTCCCTAGCCTGGCAGAGGAAATAGACATACAGGACCAGGAAGAGTGAGAGTCCCAAACAGGATGAACCCAAAGAAGCCCACACCAAACCACATCATAATTAAATTGCCAAAGGTTAAAGACAAAGAGACAATCTTAAAAGCAGCAAGAGAAAAGCAATTAGTTACCTACAAGGGCGTCCCCATAATATTATCAGCTGGTTTCTCAACAGAAACTTTGCAGGCAAGAAGGTATTGGCACAAAATATTCAAAGTGATGAAAAGCAAAGAATCTACAAGCAAGATTACTCTACCCAGCAAAACTATCATTTAGAATTGAAGGACAGATAAAGAGCTACCCAGACAAGAAAAAGCTAAAGGAGTTCATCACCAACAAACTAGTATTACAAGGAATCTAAGAGGGATTTCTTTAAAACAAAAACAAACAAACAAACAAACAAACAAAAACCAAATTAGCTATATGGTAGTACAGCTGACTAAGGAGACCAAGAAGAGAGAAAACAGTGTTTTAAAAAATCTTTTAAAAATCTTAAAATCAGTCAAAGAAATAAGACACATTGCTGTCAAAGGGGCAGCAACAAGATTGAAAGCTGATTTTGCAAGAAAAATGATGAAAGCCAGAGGATAATAAATGGATGTTTTTAATGTGCTGGATGAAAAAGTCAAAACCAAACTGCCAACTTCATATTCTAAACCTAGAAAAAATATATTATTTAAAACCAAAAACAAATGGAAGAAATTCCTATGCAAACGTAAGTTGAGAAAATATTTGCCAGCAAGACCTACTCTAAAGACACAGCACAGTAAAAGGATGTCTTCAGGAGAAAGGAAAATAAAACAAAAAACACAAAAGGTAATAAAGAGCAATATGTGATAAATGCAGTATGTTTAATTATCTAACTGTCTTTTCATAAATGTTATTAGAAAAACTGTAGATTCATTTTTGCAAGAAAAACATCAAGTAAACCAGTATCATCACACTTGGCATGTCAGGTAGAGTGAAAGTACACAGATTAGATATTACAAGTGACAAGCAGAAAGCTACTTAGCCTACCTGGGAATGTTGAACAGAGGAAAGTTTTCCCTGAGGAGGAGATAGTTGGCTGAATCTCAACTGCTTCAGATAATCGAGAATAAGGACAAAGACAAAAGGAATTATGTTATTGATGGATATTACCTGAGAAAAATTTAGATGAACAACCATTTAAATTTATAAGTTATGTATTATGGAGTCACCAAATTTAACCATGCATTTTCTAGCTCTGTGAAATTACTCACTGCTTACTGGTTTTATCTTATAATTCATTCCTATTAGTCTTACCTAAAAATACCAGGGGATTGAAAACATAAGTCATAAAATAATGTGCAGGACTGGTACAAACCACAGAATTATATCAACCATGGAATGAGACTCATAATGAAAATTTACTTCATAGTAATTATGCATTGTATACCCGATATCATATACTATATGTTTTAGGCTATCAAAAGAATAAAAATCATTGAAGCAAAAGAAAAGTTTAATGTAAAAATAAAAAAAAGTTGAATGGTGCATCTTTCTGAAAGCAATTCAACTTTCTGCCTCTTTTCTTCATGATGCTTGCCGAACAGGCCCAGCAATAAGTGGTAAATGGAGCAGTTTTCCTAAATGGATGCTTACGATTCTTGCCAAATAAAGTAGGATTCTGTTAATTAAATTTTTAATTGTTCTTGAAAGTGATTGAGAAAGACAACACTTAACCTTTCTAAAAGAATATGTCAGCAACGTATTTCTCTTTAGCAGACTATGTACGAATTACTTATTCAATACCTATTGATTAAATGTTTTAATCCTTATGCAGATTCAAATGATAACTGCGCACCCAATCAATTCTTGCTTGTAGGCTCCCTAGAAGCAGATGTTCAAGCTCTATTTACGTGAAGTGAGGTAAAACCTAAAGAGTCTTTTACTCTTTCTGTCACTTTCAAGGAGGCCTAAAGATTACTGTGATTATCTTGTTGGCCTCAACTCAGTCTTTTATATCCGGCTCCCTCTGCCTAATGCTGAGCAGGCAAAATCTCTCAATACTTTGTCGCTTATGTTAAGGATAAAGAAATACAACCTTCTCAAAATTATTCTCTCCTTTAATACGGATCACAGATGAATTCCAAACAATAATATTTTTTTAAAAAATTATTAACCTTCCTAGTCTACTAAGCATCTACTAGGTACTGGGGTGGGGGTGGAATGGCTGTCATTGAACTTATAGTCCAGCCAAAGGTACAGTCTCTATTCTGTACAGACGATCTGTCCTAAATACTTTTATTCTTTCCTTTCCCAGAGAATTGAATTGAGCAATCTAAAAAGCAAGTAAAAATTTCTCTTTTGACTCACACTTAATCCAATAACATAAAATTGTGACCAGTGTAGTTGCAATTTTTCTTGCAGTCTAAGTTCCACCCTTAAAAAAATTTTGTTAAATAAATGTAATAATAATAATAATGATAATAAATGACTATGTTTACCATAACCACTGACTTAACAAATAGATACATACAGATGAATAGATTTAAAAACAATTAATCTTTCTCTACATTCTGTGTTAATAACCTGGTACATATCCTTTCATACCTTCTTCTATGCCTATTCAAATATGTTTACAATATGTAGATTCTGCAGTTCTCTTTTTTCGAAAATGGGGTTATATGGACTAAGCTGTCAAAGCTTTCTACATAGGCAATTCACCCCAAATCTGTTTTTTAACCCCAAATCTTTAATATTACATCTGACCCTAATTTGTTAAACCCTTTATTCTCATTACCAAAAGCCTCAAACTTTCTTGTCAATCTTAAATGTCCACTAGACATTTGGAGGGAAAACGTACAAGTTCACAGTTGTCACCATTTATCACATGAAAAAGAATTGAAAGTTTGTCCCTTATATATGGAGGGCCATAAATCCTTCTAAGCAGAACACCAACCTGATCACTTCTGTGTTTTAGGGGAATATATTTATTACAGAATAAAGAACCTGGAGGCAGCAAGAACAGACATCATGTGGCTGCTTTAAGTGGCACGTGAGAATGGTGAGGACCAGACCATGTAAGGTGTAGGCCATGGGAACGAAGAGTGAAGATGGTTGATTTTGCCAGAGAGGGAAACATCAAAGACAACCCCAGGGTTTCTAGACTCACAGTTTTGTGTTTAATAGTGATAAAGTGCAATGAGACAAGGAACACAGAAAGTAGAACAATTCTGAGGTGGAAATTTGGCCCTACATATGTTATATTTGAGACTTATGTAAGACAACCAGTTAACTGTAAATTGTGAGCAAATGGAAAATCTTATAATTATTTATTCTTTCTTATCATTTATCATTTTAGCTTAAATATTTTCCAACTTTGTTTTATATTCTCCACAATTTTATTTATGGCTGACAAAATATCACATGGAGTAAATGCAACAAAATTTACATTTTTTGTTGTCGGACATTTGAACAGCTCTGAGATTTTGTCATTATATATAAGGATGCAATGGATATCTTGATGAATATAACTTTTTCTTCTTTGAATGACTTTCTTAGAATATATATTCCCAGAAGCTAAATTTATTCAGTCAAATGATATTAATATTAAATGTCATTTGCTCAAAATGTTTTTTCTAATAAAAACTATTTCATACATACACATACATGTGTGTGTCTCTATGGTGTGTGTGTGTGTGTGTGTGTGTGTGTGTGTGTGTGTGTGTTGTGAGTACACGTTACCGTATTGTTTTGTTTTGTTTTGTTTTACCTTATCACCAAAAAAGAACTGCTACTTTAGGAGAATTGTGAGTGTTATCAACAGCAGTTACTTCAGCATATCCCTGGTAAGTGTACCGACTATCACAGGATCCTTGAAACAGCAAGGGCTTTAGCATAAAGGCTTTATAGCCTTTAAAATCTTTTAGCAGATTAAATATTGATGCTTCATTATGGAGCATCACTAAGTCTCCAAATAATCTTTGGACATACGGATATATGATCAAAGACTTTACAGATTCCCAGAAAAAAAATCGAAGAAAACATTTGAATCATCCTTTTTACTAACCAATTTATAGCTCCTCTGGCAAAACGATGAGTAAAGAGAAAACAAGTGCAAAACAGCAGTTTACCTACTTCAGCTACTGAGTGCCGTATGTTCTCCTTCCCCTCTTCATGGACTTCCTTAGAGGCAAATTAGCAAAATTACAGGTGCCTTCTGGAAAAAGTGATTAGACCATTCAGAACTCCCTTGTGTTCTCTAAAAGGCATTTTAAAGTTAACAACATTCCACCATGTTGTCAGATTCACAATTGATTCCTGTTTCCAGTGTACAACTTATTCTGACAGACTGCTGGAAAACGAATACTCTTTTCACTCAGCATTTGATTCTGAAGAAAAGCCATAAGAAGAAAACACATCAACTGTGGCAAGCCCATTACAATTGCAATGGTTCATTTCAAAAGTGGTTTTCAATGTGACGTACACTAAAAATAAGGGACTGGAGTAAGAAGTGGTATTTGTCTCATGCCACAATATTGCTGAACATTTTTTTACCTATTTCTTCTCATTCTTATAAATTTGGATTAAAATGTACCTCATTAGAAAACTCTTCCTGACATCTTTAAATGGTTTCCAGCTTTATTTCATAGCATTCAAGCCAACTCAATTGTTGATGGAATCAATAGTTTGTAATCATATGTTTATTTTTGCTTACTTGTTATTTTCTGTCTCTTCCACTCTCTTTGATCTCTGAGAGCAGGCACTGTGTACATTTCTTATTGAAAACATTTCTAGTTTCTGGCTAAGTTTCTTGTACTAAGTAGCTATTCAATAAATTCCTGGTTATTGAATCAACTAAATGTATAAAACTATAAGTAAAACTCACAAGCACCAACTCCAATTGAGAACACCATCCGTTGGACAACTGTATTTTTTTGACTACAGAAATGAAGAGCATCTGTTAATCAATTTCAATCCATGTACTCATAAAGGATTTTATTTTAGGGCATGGTATCAGCTCTTAAGGCAAATTGAACAGAACTTTAGAATCAGAGATCATGCCCGATCCTTCTTTTTAAACAACAATTACAATTACTAGTAGAGACGTGCAACTTGAACTCACGTCGTGTGGGAAAATGTATCAGATATCTATGGGGAAAGCAAAGCTAAACATTCCATAGATTTCTACTGTCAAGCTCAGTCAGGATGATAGAAGTGAAAGCACATGACACAAATATAGATACCAAAAAGCAAAATATACATCATCTGTAATCTTCCCTATGGATGGCCATATAACTCTTCAATTAGTGTAACATTATTGATCAACTGTCTAATAAATAAATATAAAGCTCTACTCTAGTCATTTAGAATACAATAACATGACAAAGTTTCTCTAAATATATAAGCATGGTAATTATAAGTAGTGATGAAGAAAATGGGAAAATGAAGATAAACAGTGATTGTGAGAGGAAGAAGAATTCCTAGATACAGGGTGATAAGAAAGACTTTATTGAATAGGTATCACAGCCCGAAACACAAAGAGGCGGTACTGTTAAGTTCTGATGGAAGAGCATTTCATGTAGAGAAAAAGTACAAAGACCAAGTTTAGAAATAGGTTTAGTGTCTCTGAGGAGCTAAAAGACCTGTGTGATTAGAGTATATTGAACAAGAGGAAATGTGGTAGAAGGAGGGTCCATTAGGCAGTCTTGTAAAGCATGGTTAGGAATTTGAACTGACTGTTTCTTTATATTCCTTAACCATTTACTCAACCGGCAGAAGTGGGATGTCTATATTATTGTGAAAACCCAGGCCGGATAAAAAAGAAAGCATAAATTCTCCATAACTTACATTTTACAGTTATGTTCCCTGTGCAGGATCAAATACCATACACAGATGCTAGAAAAGGGGTAGAAATGAGGCTCCTTAATTGTGTCAATAAAAGGCTCTATAACTCATTTTCCATCTTATAATAATTAGTTTTGTTGAGAGTTCTTATGAAATTAAAAATGTAATTAGTTAAGCAGCACTGACTTACTAATAACTACCATATGAATCTTTGCCATTAGATCTCCTATGGTATTTTGCTTCAGTAGTTCTAATATCCCTCACTATGACAATGTCCCTATTGGATATAATGGACCCTTAGGTAACCCCAGCTGAAATTTCAAGTGGAATCAAAGAAAAAGTTCACATAGAAGCATTTTATTTCTTCACAGCTGAAAGGAACTTGAAAAGGTCATGCAGTCTCTGTGACTCAAGTACGTGAACAGCATCAAATAAAATTAATTAGATTTTTATGACTTTCCTAATGTAGTTTGAATATAATCACATTCTAACCCATGCTGGGAATTTTGTACCATTGTCTAGTACCAAAACCATATCTAGGGAGCTGTGGAGAACATGGTATATAAGATTAGAATTTCTGGTCTTACTATAGTTTTTCACACCTTGTTCCTAAATAAAATCTTAAATCAAGTGTTGATTTTATAAAAGTATTGAAATGAAGGGGATTTAAGTCACCAAATGAGATAAGTAATTCAGCAAATGTTGCTAAAATTTCATCATTCAAGTCTGTATCTCTCAAATTCCTTAAGTAATATTCACAATCTACAAAGAACAAAAAAATATAGAATGTATATCACTAGTTTTTCTAAAGCACAATAATTTAACTTTTCATCTATATTATTCTTAAAGAATTTTGCAAAATTATTAAGCTATTGTTTTCCTTGCTTTTAAATTGTTCATTAGTCTGATTATCTGTTGGTCAGGAACTTAGTAAGAATTTTGCACGGAAAATGGACAAGAAAAAGTGACATAGTGCCACCTTTTCCAGGCACATGACATATAAGGATTCATTACATGAAGTTATAATGTAGCAATTATTTTTGAGATTTCCTTTGAAATGAAGAAAAGAAGGGGAACAAATGCAATTTAGCGCCAGTTCTGTGTCAATGCCTGTGCCAGGCTCTAAGACAAAAGGGGGATCCAATACCTATTAAACATTTCTATCACTACCACCATTTGATTTCAAAGTTAATATTACTATGCTAAGAGGTGGTCATTTCTTGTGACAACTAGTGTATAACATGCATCATAGCTGAAGTGTGCTTTTGTTAGATACAGAAGTAGTAGTATAGGGTAGCAGAAGATTGAGCAGAAACTTGGTATATGAATCAGCTCTGTCTGCTGTAACAACATCCCTCAGACTTGGTGGCTTAAACAAGAGAAGTTTATTTTCTCACTGTTCAGGAAGCTAGAAGGCTGAGATTAAGGTTGATTTCTGGTGAAGCCTGTCTTCCTGGATTGTAAATGACCACCTTCTCACTGTGTCTTCACAAGGCATTGACTCTGGACATGTGCAGAGAGAGAGAGAGATCTGGTATCTCTTCTGCCTCTTCTAAGGGCATCAGTTTTACTGGATTATGGCCCCACCCTTATGACCTCATTTAACCTTAATTACCTTATCAAAGGCACAAATGCAGTCACATTGAGGGTTAGGGCTTCAACAGATGAATTTGGGGAGGGTGGTACAAAAAGCAGTCCATAAAACTCGGAAACCTGGCTTCTACCCTTGGCCTTGACACTAAGTTCCTTCAGCAGATCCTTCTCTCTCTACACCTCTTGGCTTTTCTTTCTTCTTTCTCTGTTTCTATGTATAAAATGAGAAGATCTCTATGTATCTGAAAAACAACAACAAAAAACTGGCTTTGTCTTACAAAAAATAAATTTAGTGACTAATATTTTAAGTAATAAATGAGAGAAAACTTTCCATTCTGTAACTTGTACACTAGAATGATTTATAATGATCAGCTATAATAGTCAGTGTTTATTTTAATCTACTAAATTGTTTTAATCCACGGATGATACAACTTCAAAGTTGTATGAAAAGAGACACTCAATGAGTCTATAATCAACTCTTTTCAACTTCAAAAACCGACATCTCCAATAATACATCATCATAAATTAATGCCTACAATGAATTCCAAGATTCAGTCTATTTAAATATTTCAGCCACACTATTTGTTGACATGATGGTTCATCATAAAACATTAATTTAGTAAATGTCTTGGGAATTTATAAACACATACATGTCAAAATGTTAATTAATTAACGTGAATTAAATTTAGCAAACCTATTATTACCCATGCCTGGCAATTTAGGCAAAGGAAGAATTAGGTCCTGTTCACCCTACTGCCTAATGAGTAGAACACTGGATTAATTACCAAGAATCACAGACATATTGTTGCTATTTGGACATGCTACTCAGAAAGTTAGATTTCCAGGCACAATAAATTTGAGCTTCAAGATATAATGCTGGGGTGTCAGGTCATTAAGCATGATTGGGAGTCAGGTTTCATCTGAAGTCCAGAGTTCATATGAAAGCACAAATATGTATTCTGGCATGAAGTAAGGTAGGAACTGAAGGCAGAAATAGATTGAGAGACTGGAAAGGTGGTACATCGAAAATGGATTAGAGAGCTGCTTTCTCATCACAATGAGAGATTGTCCAACAGTGTAGCCGTTTCCTCGGGAGATGTTTGAAATGTGCTACTTCAGCCTCTGACAAAGAACATTAGGTACCATAATTTATCTGTATATACTCATGACTCTGCTGCCGAAATTTAAATAGTGCATTCCATTCTACAGTTTCAGCATAAGGGACGAAATGAACAAGATCCACATAGACTCAGTCATCACCCTTTAGAAACTGGTAATTGGTGAAAGTGGCGATAATGAAGAGCCAAAAAGAGGAAAATGCAATCAACCAGGAGCTCTGTATAATATCTAATTTGATTTTCTTGGCTTGTTAGCTCAGCTGGTTGGAGTGTGGTGTTAATGAAGTCAAGATTGCAAGTTCAATTGCCATATGGGACAGTTAGCATCACTCAATTCCATGGCTACTGACCAACTGAGTTCTATTGGTCACAAGAGGAACTAGACAAGAGAGGATGGATTAGAGAAAATCCATTACTATGACTGTCACACCAAATTCAAAGCACCACTGTCGAGGACAGTGTTGCCATATGGACTTCATTTTAGTTATTTAAAACTGAGAAATAATTTACAGAGTTCTGAGACGTGAACACTGAGACTAAAATTTAGACTTTCTGAACACTATAATTAGTGTCCTTTACCAAATCAGGAGACATTTGCCCAGTAACTCTATTGTACTTATTCTTTAACTGAGTTCTCAGACATCTTAGTTCTAATATGACTGGACAAACATGTTTCAATTGAGGTGGATCAAATATATGAGATGAGAGAGAATAGCGAGAGAGACCCTTCAGGGCTGAACAGGGAAGGGAAGCAGAAATAAAGGAAAATAAAGGAGGGTAATGGAAATAGCAGAGAAAGAAAAAGCAATCATTTCACCATTTACTCAATCTATTCAGAGAGACCCACCCAATCTTATGACTGAGCTTTATATCCGGTAGAGTTGTGATCCATTTAAAATTATGCGAAGGTCAAGTCATAGACAAACCTTGGCTTTAAAATTATGCGAAGGTCAAGTCATAGACAAACCTTGGCTTAAACCAATTAGAGAAAATTCCAAAGGCATCCACATAAGTGCCTTATTCCAAAGGGAAAATTGCAGGCAGTTCTTTTTTTATCCCTAGATCTTAAAACTGCAGACTCATTTCCTACAACTGAGTGCTATAATACTCAACACATGTGTAACATGCAATAGCCACTCTGTTATACAAAACCAACATGTCTGGAACTCAGTTTCGTTATATTTCCAGAGATATAATGAGAGAAAGAAGTGGAGCTAAATTAGCTTGTTTGGCAAATTCTCATTATAATGCCACAAGATGATAAAGAATTCTGAAGTATGACCAGTCAACAAGTTACCATTGTGGGGAGGAGCGGATTCTTTAAGAACAAAAACAAATACATAGCACAGTCTACAATTCACCATTACATTTTTTAACCCACAAATCTGGCTACTCACCTCATCTCACCCTGCTTTACTTACAAGGGAAAGAAGTCACATCTCCTGTCCTTCCATTCTTAAGAAAAATAAGTCCTTTCTGGCAGGCTTTGAAAAAAGCCCAAGATATGAATTATATTTGGATAGATAATTCTCTATATGATATTATATGAATAAAAACAAGTAATATACGGTTCGGTGTCTTTGCATGGTGATTTATTCTAAAGAGTCATACCCAAAGTTTTTCAGACTCTCCCCTTTAAACTTTTTCTATTATAATAGCAGAGATAAAAGTCTTTCTAATGAGAAGTATGGGAGGGAAAGGACAGACAATTAACTAGTGGTCCGCTCAGTTCCAGGAAAATTGCCTCAACAGCATTCTGTTATCTTGCAATAATAGGGCCATTTATGTGTGTCACATTTTCATTTTCAGCTCTGTGTTCATTTTAATTACTTTCATTTAAATACCCAATCTTAACTTTCTCCCCTGCACATGTGTTGCTAATCAAAATGTTTGATTCATTAACATTGCTAAGAGTTACAACACATTATTAATATACTAATTTCAGTAGCTAGTCCTAGTATAGCAATTGCAAATACTAAGGCCAGCATATGATATTTTAAGTGTCTTAGGAACATCAGATAAGAACTGTTGTTAAACCAGACAAGCTTCAATGACAGTTAGTTATAGTGCTCTCATGCCCCCTGTTGGTTAGTTGCTCTAGCATAAAATTCAAGTGAAATACTTTTGTGCCCAGAGAAAAACATTCAATGTTTCCACCTGAATCTAGTTTAAGTCATGAACTAAAAAATAATTACACACACACACACACACACACACACACACACACACACACAGAGACTGTATCCCTTGGGTTTCACTTTTGAATTGAAGCTAAGAGAAAAACAAGAGATTTAAACAGAGGGTAAATTTTGCACTAGGTGTAAGGAAGCTCCTGTACCCATTGATATTCAACTATTGATGCATGTTAACTGCACATTAGGTATCTTTTTTTCGTGAAATGTTAACATTTTGGGATAGTGCAAAGAGCACAGACATCTAAAACAAGTAGCCCTGAATTTTAATCAAGGGAGCTTTTGTTTCTTATCACACTGCACTTTATAAACATGGAAAAGTTATTATTGTTTATCTTGAAAATGATATGGATTATAATTCTTATTGCACATTGTTGTTATAAGGACTAAAAGTGATTATTTGTGTGAAAATGCCCACTAAGCATATAGTAAATGCAAGTAAATGTTGATTTACTCTTTGTTTCTTATAATAGCTCTACAATATAAACATTACCTATATCCCCATTTTATAGACAGAAAAATTGAGATGAAGACAGAGAGAGAGAAAACTGCAGCTAGTAAATAATAATGTTGGTATTAAAACACAGAACATTTGCGTCCAATATAAATATTCATCTTCTTGTGTTATGTACACTGGAACTGTTATAACTAATTGCTTCAAAATCAAATCCATACAAATTACTCTTTGTGAATTATATCCTATAAAATTTCATAAGCAAAATTCACAGAAAAAAGTTGTGGTTTTATTTGTATAAGAGTACTGGAGAATATTTTAATAAAGATTTTACTCATGGGCTATTCTTCAAAAAAACAAATGAAGAAACAATACTGATCTATATTTCAATGACATAAAGGATTTGTTATTTGAAAGCAATTTACTCTCTTTGTGAGTGTATTATATAATCTATGTCTTTGTTTTTGTTACTATTTGTGTTATTAGGAATTTCAGCTATGAGAAAGATCGAATGGGTTCCATGTCTATTCTATAAATGAATGAAAAGTAACGGTTACAAATTTTGCATACCACATAATATCTACAAGCAGAATTACATATTCCTGTAGGTACAGAGATTCAATTACTTAGTAGAACTGGTAATATTCTCAGTATAACTAAGGCAGTTAAAATACTTTGATTTTTTAGAATATCTACAATTTATATTACAGAAATTACCTGTGCTTATTAATTTCAGTAATTAATCAAACTTCTAAAATTATATAATCAGAAATATATTTGATTGTATTTGTCTACCAGTGCTTTAGGTTTCAAATTATTCAAAATTGTTTGACATGTTTCAATATTCTAATTTTTACAACACAGGATAAACCACATATGTGAGCAATTAAATGCGCACTTATTTTCATTTCAGGATAATGTGGAAGAGCATAACGACTTAAATATCTGCCCACTCATAGTCACTTCCTAGACAGATCATAAATCAATGTTAATTAGGCCAAGGCATCATATTTTGATGGGTCTGGAATTTGCACATGTATATTTAATAATGAATAACTGTAGGTCATTTCTTTATCAGCAAAGACATGTGCCATTATAATTGTATCAATCTTACTGGAAAGCGATAAGCTAAGGTTATACAGTCAATTAAGCTTTTGTGAATGGGATAATAAAACAAATAATTATATATTAGAGCTCCTATAGTGTGTTGTTGGAGAGTAATAAATTGAAATCATTCTTGTAGATCCATTCATTTATTCATTAATTTACTCAAAAAATATTTACTGACTTTCCATTATGTATACCAAAAAGATAATTAGTTTTAAGCCTAGTTACTCACATGCTAACTAATTGGTATATAGGAAACTAACTCATTTCTTCAAATCTTTCTTATCTGTAAAGCAGGGATAAAAATGTCAACTTCACAAAATTGCTGTAGGATTCAAAATGCAGTGTAAGTATAGTTCCTGGCATTTAATATCTCTGCAATAAATATTATCTTGATCTAATCTTGAGCTTTTTTTTTTCTGGAGTGGGCAAGTCATTTTACTTCTCTATAATGGTTTCTTGACTTATAAATTGTTGGACAAGAATATGTATGAGGTCCTTTTTGGATCTAAACTTCCATTACTGCAATTCCACCATGCCTAAATGTCAGAAGTAGACACTGAGATATTGTGTCACATTCTTCTCTGCAATGGAACTTCTTTTAATGAATCCTCTGTTAACTTTATTCCATAACTTGAACTAAAGTATATGTAGTGGGAGAAACGGATATTGTTTTTCAAAAAATATCCAAACAAAGCTTTAGGTTATGTTGAACTACTTTTCTGTTCTACCTAGGAAAATACTCAATATGTGTATCTTAAAACATTTCTCAACAACACGTAAACAGTATGAAAGAAGAAAATGTATATTAAAAAGCACACAGTGTTACCTGGAATTGCTTCCATCATGTAATTACTGCACAATAAGTTTTGTTGACACGTAAATATGGCAGATAAAGCCTTTAATAAACAAAAATTTGAAAATGGGCTATAACATCATAACTTTGAGAATGTTTTATTCACAAAAACTCCCTATAAGCAGTTGTTCTCTAGGTGTTATACTTTCCTGTACTGAAAGCTGCATTTCGTCTATATTTTTTTGACATACAGGCATTTGAAATGCTAATAATTGTGAAGATAAAAAAACAAGAAAAGATTGTTATAGAAATATTTAAACATTGTAGAAACCTTGTTTCTGAGTCCTTAGGCTGCATTCAAGAACTCTGGGGTAGTTTAAACAGAAATCTGTTTCTACTCTGTGTCTTTCAGGTCAAATTGCCCAACATTTGTCAAATTCATAGATTTGTCAAATCCATGAATGTCCGCCAAATTCTCAGGAAATGACCCTCGTACAATTTCCATACTGAGGAGGGTCAACTGGAGCAAAGAACTATCTTGAAGCTTAGCTCGTTTAGACCCACACCCTCATGACACAGAGGCTTTGATAGGCTGGCAGCAGGCATGAAGGCAGGAGGAAAAAAACAGACGGAAACAGAAAGTGTTATTTCTTTATGAAACCTCACCGTTAGTCTTTCTTATAAATTTGCCTCTTGACTACCTCATGATTGTTTGCTGCAAGTTTAACGAAAAAAAGTAGAATTAGCTATCAGAGACACGGAGAAAAAGCATCAGAGCAGACATGTGTGAATGATTAGGAAGCATATACTGCACCTCAAAAAGGGCAACAGCAAAACAATGAGTTATTACCATGAGAAATTAGGATTATCAGTTAACATTAATGTGCCTTATAGATATCAAACTAAATAAAAGATGTTATGCTGGTGATGATAATAGATTGCCAAAATTCTTTCAGTAAAATTTATATTGCAGAGATTAACTGAATTTGAAATAATGCCTTCTTTGCCTTTTAAAACTTGAACCTTAAAATATATATGTATATATTTTATTAAATTTATTGGGGTGACATTGGTTAGTGAAATTATATATATTTTAAGTGTACTATTCTATAATACATCATCTATATATTGTATTGTGTGTTCACCACCCAAATTCAATTCTACATAGGGTCAAATGAGGGTAAAATTAAAATGCCCTTATTTAATGCTTGGAGGTAGTGGTTAATAGCAACTAGTGGAGAAAAATGGAGAAAGATAGTAGCGGTGTTAGAGTCATTTGGAGATTTTGTGTGCATAGACACAGGTATCCTCGAGACTTTAGGAATCACTGCCATAGTAAACTGTTATCAATCCCTCTGACATATCAGAGTAAACAAACAAACAAACAAACAAACAAAACACATTGAAAATGATAGGTACAGATTACCCTTCCAAAATATATTTTCATTTGAAAAGATAGCATGATACATATCCATAACAATAGCATGTAAATGACTCTTACTACCAGAATGCTATATATATACAAATAATAACATAGCTAGAATTTTCTAAGTACCTACTATTAGCCTGGCACTACCCTAAACAATTTACTTATCTCTTATTTATAAATATGGTATTTAATACTCTCTAGAAGAAAAGAGCTAGTATAAAACTTCATTAGGTGACAAAATGGAGTCTTAGAGAATTAGAATAGGTTGTTCAAGTTTACACACCTTGTAAATACCAAAGCAAGACATAAGATCAAGATGTGCTTAACATCTATTACCTCAGAGTGCTTCTCAACCTGGGGCATATTTGTCAATTTGATTCAAAGATGTGGTCAGAATGGGTTTCAACATTCTTTTATAACAGTATATGGAAGTATAGTCTCACTGATTTCTTCTCCTTAGTTTAAATCTCTCTAAATTAATTAGAATTCAAATTACTTCCACACTTGTTTTTTCTCAACTCTCAAATAATTTTAGTAACTTGCCCATTTCAAAATAAACTACAATAGTATTGAAAGACTGGCATCCTTTAGTGACAAGGTATTATGAAAGCATCCCCTAATTTTGAATTGTTTTACTAGAGGCACTCATAACATCAACTTTCAATAATTTCAGTTTCATTTTGCCTATAATGAATTCCCCTACATTTAAACAGCAAGTTTCAGTAATATTGAATCAATTAATTTCTCAAGTTCTGTAATGTGATTGCAATGTATGCAGTGCAATGTAAAAAGCTAAATAGTTAATGTGTTATAAAATGAAATAGAGAGAGAGAAAGACAGAGATTGAAGCTCATGCTAGTAATAGATTAGTTTTTCCAAACTCTAAAAGGAAAATGATTTGTCTCTGAAAACTTTTATTTTTTTTTCTAGCACACATACATTATCCATGACATCTCAAGTCTGTATTTAACTACAAACTTCTTTTGATATACATCAAGTCCAAAGAGAACAATGTGTGCCTGGCACAGCAGATTTGAAAACATCACAATATGATATTAAATGATAATGAATGAATTCTAAAAGAATACTCTACTTATATAAACAGATGAATTACATCTGGTTGCCTTTGTAAATGTGATATGCAGCATATTTTTCCTACTTGGCCATCCACCCAACTACCAAACTGTGTTTAGCTAACTGAAATAAAAGTATAAAAGTCTTCATCTCTATCCCCTTTATAACATACAGTAATTCCCTGGTGTTTAGCATATAAATTGTAATAGTCTCCAACTAGAATTACATGAAATACATTCAAATTAAAGAATGAAACATATTTGTGAAAATTTTAATAATTAAAAGAGAATATAAATAATTATGTAATGACAGGAACATGCCAGAATGATTTCCTGACATAAACGTGAAATTATTTGAGAACAAAGCTTTTAATTGAACTTACTTTCTTTATAAACATAAAAATTTTCTGAGGAAGAAAAACGGTGGCATTTACCTTTTTAATACTAAAATACATGATTTTTTCCTGGTTATAAAATTAATTAATAAGATTTGATTTGGAAAAATAGCCCATCATGAAAGTACCTAAAATATTTTAAAACTGGATATAGATGGTTGTTGCATAACATTGTGAATATTACTTGCCACTGAATTGTTCACTATTAAATATTTAGTTTTATGGGAATTTAACTTAAATTTAAAAGTGGATAGAAAAATGTAAATATTATATTTCTTTTGAAATAATGAGAGAACTTTATATAAACATTATATATTGTTGAGTTAAACAAAGTTTCAGGGCTGTATATATGTATATATATGTGTATATATACATATATACACATATATATATACATATATATGTGTGTGTATGCATGTATGTATAATATATATGTGTGCATATATATATATATATATATATGCACACATATATATAAAATAGGCGTTTTTAGTTATCTCCCTCTCTACACCAACTACCAAATACCAACCACCGCACCCTTCCTTCAGTCTTCTTTGTTGACTGAGAGTTATCTTAGGGTTTCAACTTCTGGAGTGTTCAGATGAGAAGTTCCCCTCCTAAGTCCAGGGGAGGAGAAGAGGGGACATGATTGAAAAATTCAATCATGGACATTCATTCCCCTTAGTAATGATTGAGAAGGTAAGTCTGCTTCAAGAAAAAGCAGTCCTCACTAGTAAAAAGAGACATATGTGAAGAAATGCCTTTCTCTTCATTGCGGGTATTGTTATATCTGTTTGTGACACTTGGGACTGCTTTAATCAACCTGTGACCATGAAGGGAGACATTGAAACATGCTAGAGAAAGCATTGAGCTACAGTCATCATTGTGCCACTGACTTAACCTCCAGACTACTGAAAGTTACCACATACAGACTTCCGTTATGTGAATGAGTCGATTTTCCTGAATGACCAAAGAACTTTAAATGGAATGTTTTATTACTTGCAGCTGAAAATATCTTACCTGATATAGTATGATTCCATATGCCCATTTTTGTGGGAAAAATTGGTTTGAAAAATAGAAATAAAACATTACATAGTTTCATATGTGTATAAATATATAAGCATATGGACATATGTATATAATAAAATTTTTCTTGAAGGCAGCACACAAATGGGTAATCATGCTTATCCTAGGAAATTAGAAAGTTCTTGTTTGAATTTGTTTTACAAGAAACGTATGCTCCTTATCTGAATTTAATAATTGGTGCAAAAATATATTAATCACCATTCATAAGTAGGGGAAAATAGAATTTCCATTTATAGTAAATACCAATAAGAATATTTTTTGGAAAAATACATTTATTAGTATTTCTCCTTTTCCTTTCCAAAAAAATATTTGTATACATTCTGTATCAGTCAAAACTTGGTTGCAATGTAGAATGTCTTGGTTAAAATAACCAACACAAGTAGAGTAGGATAAGGTCTTACTTTGTAGAAGACTGAAACCAAAGATATTTATATACCATCAAGTCTCTTTGTCTTTACATCTCTCATCATTGCTTCTCTGCTATTTGAGACTGGCCCATTCTGGTGGAAAGTTTAACTGGAAATCCTGGCCTAAGCCAAGTTCTCACAACTTCACAACCAAAGTAAAGACTCTTTACGTATATCCCGCAGCAGTTTGACAAATCTTGTCATCTTAGGTGATGTGCCCATCCCTTTGACTAATTACTGTGACAGAGAGTAAGGCAAACAATTGTCCTGAATTAATTACTGATTCTCCTAACACCCAGAGTGCATCCCCCAGATCTGGACCCCAGGGAGCATCTCTGTGAGCAGAAGACCACCTCTATTTGTTGTGTCCCCTACACATATTTTTTTTCTTTTATCTTTTCTTTCCCTTCTTTCTTTTTTTCTTTTGCCATAGAGAGTAACAGTTCTCTGGTACTTCCCTCCTATTTTGTGGACCTTAAGTACATTTTCTATCAGGTTGTGTGGCATTACAAGGGTAAAAGAGGAGACGAGTGCAGAGCCTGCAGCAATCTCTAGGGCTAGGCTTTGCAAAACTCAACATTCCCTACATTAAAAAAGAAAAAAAGAAAAAAATATATATATATATATGAGTGTATTAATTTGCCAAGTCTACCATAACAAAATTATGTAGACTATGTGGCTCAAACAACAAAAATTATTTCCTCACAGTTTTGGAAGGTAGAAATCGGAGCTCAAGGTGCCAGCGGGGTTGGTTCCTTCTGACAGCTGTGACGGAAGGAGCTTTTTTCAGGCCTCTCTCCTTGGCTTGTAGATGGCTGTGTTCTCCCTGGATGTTTACATCTTCTTCCCTCTGTATCTGTGTCTGAATTTTTTCTTTGTATAAGGACACCAGTTATATTGGTTTAGGCGTACCTAAATTAACTCATTTTAATTTAATTACCTCTATAAAGATCCTGTCTCCAAATAAGGTCACATCCTGACATACTTGAGGTTAAGACTTCCATATATGTATTTGAGGAGTAGGGGGACACAATTCAGTCCATAACTAAGTAAGGAGAATAATTTCATGGGATTATGCACTCGCATAAAAATACCTGTGCTCAAAGTAATGTCTAATAAATATAAATTTGAGAATTGAGAAAGCAGAAGGGAACACGTGACTGAATGCTTGTTTAAGTACTTATTATGGGCCAGGTGCTATAAAGTTATTTTCCTACATTTGTTGGTTAATAATCCTAATCAACCTGCTACCTAAATTAGTGTGGATGATAAATTTATGGTTCCAGGATTTAAAATAATTTTTCAAAATCACAAAGATTAGTGACAAAAATGGGATTTTTTTGGTCAGTTTTTAATATTGTTTTAACAGATGTCCCCTTTTAACACTTTCTCCTCAATAACAACAAAATGTGATCAGGTGTTTCTAAATTATTTGTTTTCAAACCAATAAATTTATCATTTAATATAAATAAACATCAACTAATAAATCTTATCTTAGAAATCACAAACAAAATATACAAATTAAGTAATTATCATATAAAACATTTTTTTGTAAACCACTCCTGATTAAAGATCTGTTTTGTGTTTGTGCATGAAAAGGTATAGTTCTGGTATGTGTGTGTTTTTTTTTTTTCTTTTGTTAAGAAATTTTGTATCATCTTGAGGATCAGTCATCATCATCATTATCACCATCTCATAATTATCATTGTATATTACAAATTATAGTGTGTGAAGTTTCGTAATCTGTATTTCCTCACTTGACCCACCTAATGACTTTGATGGAAACTGAGGATCAGAGGGGAAAAAAGTGCTGCACAAGGATTATGATTGGCAGAGCCAGTTTCCAACCCAAGACGGAATCCAAGCCTAATACATTTCAAGGCAGAAGGAAGGCGTATGGATATTGGTGAGTGTTTTGATATTGCCTCTTATAGTCTATTCTAGAATCTTTTATTCTACATTCCTCTTATTCCAAATGATCTCAGTGTTTCTTCTGATTTCAGATTCTATAATCTATGGAGGTGAGGAAACCACTCACACTACTCAGAACAAAGAGAATTTGCTTTTAAAAATACACAATACATAAACCTCATTGCAATTGTTTTTCCTCCTTAAATCACAGAAGTCATGTGTATGTAAGTAAATTGCTTTCATGAAAATTATATTAGCAACAACATTGATAATACTTAGAGACAGCTCAATGAAGAAATTCTCTGGGCTTGAGGAGCTTCTGCAGTAAAAGTTGTTCAGAGAAATATGTGTTCATTCTTAGCTGAAATGACTAGGTAATCAGATGTGTCCAATTTTTAATCATATGGCATTATCATCTATGGTTTCACATCAGTGTCCCTTGTTACGCCAAAAAATTACATTAGTTATATATAGAAATTATGTAATACTGTTCTATAATGGAAAAGGATGGCGATTTGGAAAAATAATTACATTTTTCATTATCTTCTTTGGAACTGTGTGTTCCATTTTTAGTTGGTAATTTCAGTTACCTGAGGAGCAATTAAAAGTACTGATCTGTTAGCACCAGTCCCAGTTTTTCTGATAAAATAGATAGGGATGTTTAGTGGTGATGGGAGCTGGAATTTGTGTTCTTAAAATATTTTTCTGGGTCAGCCAGATGATGGGGAAGACTTGGCAGCATGCTTGTAGACCAACGATATTCACTGTGGCAAATAATTTTAGAATCATTGCAGAGGTAATTTAGAATCAAAGAAACACTCTGTCCCTGTACATAAAATCACATTTGATGAGACTGACATGTCTAGGTCTTTGCCAACCAGGCATCATGAGTGGATTATACTTAACACCATCATCATATTGGATTTGGGAGGCATTTTTCAACTGGGCCATCTCTGACCACTTATAACAATTATGAATTTAAGAGAGTAAGTTAGACATTTTAACTTTCCTCATTTGTAAAGTGACAACAATAATAATAATAACTTCCATAAAAGACTGCTGTCAGAACACTGAAGGCTGTGAATCAGTATAAATATAAGGTGTCATATATCTTTAATTTCTTTCACTTGTGAATAACCCTATCATTCAAAACACAGAGTTAATGTCCTCTTTGAAGCTATACTGAAGCTCCCTAGTCAAAACTATACTGTGTCTTCTTTATGCACTCCGGGCATTTGGCTAAGTTCTCTACTCTGTTTACTTTACTATTTTGTGTCATAGCTATTTGTGCACATTAATCAGCCCCATTAGGTTTTAAGCACCTTGAGAGCAGATACCTTTTTCTTATCATCTTGGTGGTTTTCAGTGTTTAGCACAGGCTCTTATTCAGTTAGTACTCAGGAAATATTTATTAAACTCCATTAATGTAGGCCTTGGGCTACAAGGCTGCATGAAGTGACCACCTCTCTATTCTTTATTTCAATACCATCTGAGAATATCAGCAGTTTTTCTTGCTCCCTTGCCTAGTGGAAGGACCAATATCTTTGATATAAAACATTGCCAATCCATTTCTTTCCCTATGCCTGACCCTTCTAGCTGTACAAACTCTAATAAAAAAAATCTATGTAAGGTAAATACTATATTCAGGAGGCTTGTAAAGAACTGCTTTTACAACCCACTATAGCAATTCAGTATGTAATATCCTTGAATCAAATTTCACAATTTTGCATACCATATTTGGAGATAATTCCAAACTATTAGCTGCTATGCACTCATTATTCTTAGCATCTCATATTTTTTAAATGTCCCAAATGTATGTCCTAGAAGCAATAAAAAATCTTTAATATTCATTATTTTAACATTTTGCCAAAATTTATCCTTTAAATTATAAGTACGTTTTTATTGCTTTTCAACAAATCTTTTATTTTTCTAACTATTAAAAGAACTATTATTTTAATTGTGGAGTTTTATAGTATTAGGGGTATTTACAAAAACAGGTTTTTACATTTTTATTTATTTTTTTGCTTGTTAGATTTTATTCATTAGATGTTTGCAGCTATACCTGCAACATATGATCACATAAAAATTCAAAATCTTCTGTTAAATAACCAAAAAGAATTACAGATAACCTGGAATATGGCCGCTATTAAGTCAACAAAGGAAAATTACAATAAATTTAAGTTATAGATCTTTGACATAGGGTCTGCTCCACCGAGCATTTTGGGTACAATCTGAAGACTCAAAGGCATACTTTGGTCACTATAATTGTAAGATCAATACTCTATTGCAAAAAAGATATTGTAACTGCCACAGTCAGTTCTAGTTTTGTTTTCCAGTTTGCTTGCAAATAATCAAACTGGTTCATGCACTAGTTGTTACAAACAAATGACTTATTGGTCTAAAGGATGAGAGGCAGAGGTGAAGCAAGAGAATACTGAAAGCTTATTCAGCAGCAAGAGGAGCTAGAATAAATACTGCCTTTGAAACAACATGGATGGATCTTGAGATGATCACGCTAAGCAAAATAAGTCAGACAGAAAAACTTCAGGACCGTATGATTTCATTCACATATGGGATAAAAAAACTGAAAGCAACAAACAAAACTCATAGACACAGACAACAGTTTAGTGGTTACCAGATGGTAAGGGGGTGGGGGGTGGTAGAAGAGGGTGAAGGAGGTCAAATCTATGTGACAGAAAGAGATTTGACTTTGGGTGGTGAACACACAATGCAATATATAGATGATGTGTTATACAATTGTCACTTGAAACCCATATAATTTCACTAACCAATGTCACCCCAATAAATTTAATTTAAAAAAAACAAGAAGAATAAGGAAGATATAGGATCTACAAACCAAGGACCAAACACAGGAGAGAGATAAAAAGAATAAGAACACAAAAAAAGAAGAGTCGGGATGAAAGTTTGGTTGCAGACTAGACAGTGCTAAGCTAGAAAAGCAAAGAAGTGTTTCTGGAGTATCCTCAGGAAGAAAAACTGGTACTGGTAGACTGTTAAGTTGTTTGGCTTTATGGAAAACTAGCACAAGAGGAGTGCCATGCAAAGGAAATAAAAGAGCCAGATACTTGCAGAATAAGTACAAAGTTCTTCATGAAAGGAAGTAAATTCATAATATACTGCTTTGCTTAGCAATAAAAACAATAACAAAAAAAAGTTACATTGTTTTGATGATAAAGCCTGTGTGCATGGAATTAACCAAAGTGAGTTACAACTGTATTTTATGGATAGATGAAAGGGACATCTGTTTGGATATGATATAAGATAAAAGAACTAAATTTTAAACTCTAATTCCTAAATAATAGAAATAAGATGGGAAATATCTAAAACTTAAAAATTAATACACAGCATAATTCTTTTTAAGAATAATAATGTAAATAAAGGACTAATAACTTCAAGAATTACAATGATTGTCCATGGAAATTGGTCTAGAATGGAACTGCACTTTTTCTTTTTATGAACAAGTTTTTGCTTTTTAGCACTCTGAATAGGTTAAAAAATAAATTAAAGACAAATAACTGGGTCTATGGAGACATTCACATTAAAGAAGCTTTAAGTTAATCTCAGGTAAGACAACTTTGAAAGCCAGCCTGAGTGCATGATACAGAGAAGATGCTTATCAAGATACACTGACACATTCAACTTATTCATATCTATGGATGTCAGCTTTCAAGGGGTTCACAGTGAACACATTCTAATGCTATGATCACCCCTACTAAACCCACCAACAACATCCTAAATAGAGTTATCTGTTTGGACCATGAGCACCTGTAAAAATAGAGAACCTGTATAAAAGAAAGTGTCAGAACTTAGGCATGAAATCGTTCCTCCATGTTATCAGTTTCCTAATTTGACACTTGAATGAGGTCAATTCACCATATATTCCTCACAAGTTAGGTATTATTATCCCCATTTTCCAGATAGTCAAGGTGAGGCTGAAGAGATTAATTGATTTACCTAAAGTCACATTTCTGTGGAAGAGTCAAGAAGTTCAACTGAGATCTGGTACCAAGTCCCTGCTTTTATTCTGACCCAAGTGATTCTCTTCCTATAAGGCAGGAAGATCCGTTTACCATGACTGGATCCTCTGATGGTGAGCTACTGACTCCAGGGATAAAATCTCACATATTTGTAGAGTTTTAAGACGTGACATTTTGTCCTCACAATAACCTTTGCAATGTGATCAGAAAGACATTATTATCTTCAGCTTCTAAATGAGGAAGCTGAGAGGGTCTGCCCAAGCTTTCAGTGCTGGTTAGAGGTAGAACCAAAACTCACACAGATGTTTTCCAACTCTAGGGCTGCTGAAGTCACAGGCAGTAGAAAAATTGGACCCATGAGTTTGAACTGGACCAAACATAACTTACCCAGATAGAGCAGTGATTTGGGATTATCCTACTTGAAAAGTACATTTGTCTTAAATTTTTTATAAAGTTTTAATCTAAGCATTTTGCCTTTTCTTTCCTTGGAGCGGAGGTCAAATTCAAATTCTACTAAAGTGAATTAAGCACTTCTTATTTCTTAGGCACTTTCACATCCAGTATCCCAGTTATTCCTCCCAACAATTCCACGGGGCCAGCATTATCAAGTGGAGACATGGAGGGGTTAAGTGACTTTTCCTTTTTTTTGAATAAACTCATCTCATTGGGGTTGCCATGATTCTTAATCTGAAGGTTTATTACATAATCTGTAATGCTGTATGATTTATACACAAATCTAAAACTGCAAATGAAAAAGGGATAGGTACAATGTATTAAGAAGCTCAAGCAACATAGATTTGAGTCCTACCAGTTTAAGATATAAACTACTCACCTCGCCACCAACATAAGTGATGCACTGTCAATCATGTGAAGGTTCTAATGTGTGCCCTTACACAATTTATAATAAATAGAGCATGTATAATATGCCAGGCAGAATCCCAAGAAATGTATGTCTATGAATTTACTTAGTCGTTATAAAAATTATATAATACAGCTACAAATGTTTTATACACAAAGAAACTGAGTCACAATCACAGAGAAATTAGGCAATTTCCCCTCAGCCAATAAGTGAAGAACCAGGATTCAGGAACAAAACCTTTAACCACTATCCTCTACTAATTTTCTGCATAGAGAATGTGATAGGTGCATACCAACAAAATAGTCTCCTAACTGCATTTGTATGGTTTTTTGACACTAACGTCCCCTTACTCTGGTGTTTCCATGGTGCAGCTGGGGGAGTCATTTCTCTGAAACACACATGGGAACACATAACTTGATTTTATAAAAGTAATTTAATGGCTCCTCTCTAACTAACTCTTCAATATGGAAACAATTCTTTTCACAACTCATTCCTTTTCCCCTCTACCTGATTCTGTCCCTCTGAGATGTGCTGTTATTTGCTCTTCCAAGACCATATGAGGGTGGCAATTATGGCCTCCTGGAATGAAGATCTATCTTGTTGCAATGCTGAGCTGAGGAGCTGTACATCCGAAGATATCCCAGCTCTGAAACTTCACTTTGATTACGTTACAAGGGAAAACACAGCTCTCCTATTTCTTTCACCAGGGCAAAAGTTTGCTCTTTTTTCATAATGCAATTCAGAACCCAAATGGTTTTTAAATAAATTTAGATTAAGTCTCAAAATTAACCAGACCATGCAACCAGTTGCAGATAAGTTCCTCTGTTGCAGATTTCCAGGGTGTGTGTGTGTGTGTGTGCCTGTGCATGTGTGTTTGTGTCTGAGAGAGAGTCTGTGACTGTGGAGTATTTATTGCATTACAAGAACTCTGCTAAGTCTTTACCTAGTCTATGCTTTCACAGCAACTCGAGGAAGTAGGTATTATTATCCACATTTTGTGGATGAAAAAGAGTAAAGCTCTGAGTATCTGAAATAACTGAGAAAAGACAAAAATGATACTAGCCAAAGGATTAAAAAAACTTCATAGTCGTTATATCTAAATTTTACATAGATTTTTGTAGTGATGACTAAAATGTCAAATGTTATTAGCAACTAATAGTCTCTCTGAGACGTTCATTCATCTGAAAGCTAACATCTCCATCACAATATTTAAGTTTAATGTGTTTAATATGTAGGCAGCAGTACACCCAAACAGAAGGAATCTGAATATGCAGAGGTAAACACCTATATTTTAGGCAAGCTTGAGATTTGCCACTGATAATTGACGGAGCAAGTAATTTTACTTTTCAATAATTTAATTTAGAGTGAATTTATGTTCTCTTTGTCACACAGTTCTGTACTCTTTTAAAGAGTTCCATTAAAACTTTTTCTGTTCACTCAATAGGCATGGGGTTTTGCAAAATGTGTAAGGGAACACACCCCCTACCATTTATTTAAACCAGTGTGTTCTAAAGCATCTCTCATTCTCTTTGATGCTACACTGCAGTTTGTCTCATAGAACCTTTTTAAAAACCTTCAATTTCTTTGGTCAGAGATTAGCACATTTGATGTCATCTATAGACAATAAAATCCTTTCTATCTCAGTGGTATTTCATTATACTTTGTGACTTAGAAACAAAATGGGCTTAAAGTCAAGCCAAATCACATTTTTAAGATTGCTATGATAATGCTAATATGCCCTTTAAAATTGAGGCCAGCTGGGAAATTGAAAGGATGACAAGTGGAACCAACTCGCATCAAACTGGCATGACACCAGACATTGGCATGGCCTAAATGACAGCTGCAGCATCTGGAGAGAGCTTGATAAGAAAATCCTGTTATAACACTGAGCTGGTGTTTCTTAAATTACATCTTATATGATTTCACAGGTGCCTTATTTTATTTTAGAACAAAATGCGTTTCTTTTTGAAACTGAAATACTCTTGTCCTTAAGCAAATGTGAAGGAAGTGGTATTTGACTATCTTTTGGCAAGAGGGAAACCCGTGTATATTTAATTAGGCCCTTTACCTGAGGGATTTTTGTTATGAGAACAGAGTGTGAGACTACAACTTTGAGTAGCAATGTAAATGCTATCAGAGCATTCAGAGCGAAGAGTTCAACAAAAGAGCTGCTGCCTGTGACAGCTGTTACAACACACTGAGAGGTTCTGGATGGCAAGTGGATGAAGTAGAACTGAGTGTCAGTTTCACTCCCTATTGAGTATCTTTTTTGGACTAAAAGTCAGTGGGACCTAACCAGGTGTTTTGGCTTATGGAGTATGATAAGGAGCCTCCAAAACCCTGTGAGCCTGGCTTTATTGCAACAGGAAATACTCTAGGAAAAGACTATTTGTCATCATCTCAGCCTATAGCTTCAGGCTTTGGGTCTATACTGAAGAAGATGTCCCCTTTTTAGCAAAATTTTTTCCTGGGAACCAAAAAGGACAAATGGTTTCACTTCTCTTCTTCATTTTTCAATATATGCTTATTCAACCACCACTCTCTGACAGGAACTGTGATTCTGTTACTTGGACTTCTATAATATAAAATCAGTATCATATGGACTCTTCCTCAACTCACAGACTAATACAAAAAGGCAGCTATATAAACAGACAAGATAAGAGCATCGACAGAAGCATGTACAAAGAATTCTCAAGATTGTATCTCCTCTTGGCTTGCTTACTATGTGGAAGATGCACACTCCCATTTTTGAAAAATTGAAGTCTCTTCCTCTAAAAATTACTCTTCCTTAAAAATGTCTGAACAATATGACTGTTTCCCAAAAAATAAGACCTAGCCAGACCATCAGCTCTAATGTGTCTTTTGGAGCAAAAATTAATAAGACCCAGTCTTATATTATATGTACTATATTATATTATATTATATTATATTATATTATATTATATTATATTATATTACATTATTATACTATAAAGACCGGGTCTTATGTTATAGTAAAATAAGACCAGGTCGTATATTAATTTTTGCTCCAAAAGATGTATTAGAGCTGATGATCCGGCTAGGTCTTATTTTCGGGGAAACACAGGATGTATGACTTTTTTGAATTTTGATTGATCCTTTGTAAACATTTAATATTTGATCTTTCACTTCTCTAAAATAGTCCAAACTCACAAATTAGAACCTGTACAATCTAAAAAGAAAATGAAAACGAGCCTGGAAAATTTCTAGTATCTGATGAGACATATTTTACTGGTTTTTTTTTTTTTTTTTTTTTTTTTTTTTTTTTTTAAATCACAAACCTAAGCCATAAGAAAAAAGTCTTAGTGTTTGGAATACGTAAATTTATTACTTTATCTTTCTTAAATCTTTTCTGAAATAGGGTGGAGTAGACAAAGAAATGAATATAAGATTAAGATACAAAAATAAATGAATACAGGATTCAGGTGTGATCATTGCACTCACAGAGAGATGATGAACAAGGAAAAGAATGTAATCAGTCAGAAAGTTAAAAACAAATTCTCATAGCAGATGGCATATTAACCAAAAGTGGCAATAATCTCTGATACATATAATAATATTTAATATTATCAACGTCTTAGGCATATTATCTTTCAGAGAATCCTAAGTGGAAACAGTTGGTGTCCCATGGGTGATTTATCATAAAGTCTCAGTGAGGATCCTGGAAAATACTAGCTTCAGAGGTGACTGCCACTTTTACCTCCCTGCTCTGCATTCTACACTCTACCATCTTAGCAAACCTTATGCCCAAGTTTAAATACCTCTGTTCCTTGGGCTATATGTCATCCATTTCAAAGAAGTTTAATGATGCTTGCTCAATTAGTAGTTGATTCGAAAATATAGTATAGGAATTAGAACCAACTTGGAAGGTAAAACTGCTACCCAACCTGCTGCCTCTCGCTGCCACCTCAATAAAGTCCCTCTGTATTGCAGTTATTATAATCACAAAAAGAAAGGGGACGTTTTCTAGATGCTTTGCTCAAAGGCCTAATATTTAAACCTATTTCACTGACTACTGACTAGGAATACTCCCCTGTAAAGTATTTATCACCTACTTCAGGAATTTACTCGTTGTAGTATGTCATGAATGTATTGCAACTAGACATTTTTCTTTTTACTAATACTTTCTGTTCGTATCCTGTGGTTTTGCAAAAGAGAGAGCCAGATATAAAGAAAGAAATAGATAGGCTTCTTGTCACCCCAATTTTCATAAATTCCTGACTGTAAATTTTACGTCTGACTTTAATTAAGGTGTCTTGTGGTTCTTACATTTTGTCAGCTAGCATGGACATCCTAGTTCTCTGCCACTAGAGGGTCATAATGTATCCCAGCGCTTACATTAAAATGCATGCTGAGAATATAAAATTCCTGGCACCTGAAGTTTGCCTCTGCTCTCACCATTCCCCCATTTTTTTCCCTTTGTTATTTTTATTTTATTTTTATTGTAGAGTCATCTTGTTATACCACCAAAGGGACTGCTACATTGTGGCAACAAAGAAAGTATCTTTCAGATAATGCACACTGGCTAAGAAGGAAAAAAGCATCAGCTGAGGTAGGGATATTATCCAGATCCTTTACTGTGACCTAGTCTCATTCATTCTTTTGTCCTGAGCCAATTACACTTTGCCTGAGCTTATGACCAACTCCCTCTCTTGACCAAGCTTAATGCATATTGCATGACTCCAACCAATTTTAGCTGTTTGTGTCCCCAGGCAGATCTACATGTTATTTCTTCCTTTGGATAAATGGTCATTTAGCAACCATTGCCCAGTGCTTTAGAAGTGCCTCAGGACAGGAATCACATCCGGAAATAAGTACAGAGCTCCCACACACTGCCAGCTGTTTGTTCACTACGTGACTACAAGACTGTGTGCTCTAATTTGCCATGCCAATTGTAAAATAGTTTAGCTATTTTAATGGGAGGAGGGAAACTCCTTAGCTTGTTGCTTAATCAACAGCCATTCCCAATTCTTACCCCAGCAGACTCCAATTATGTTCTATTATAAAGTATTCATGACCTTAGTAGAGTTCCAGGACGCCCAAGACCCAGGACAAGAACTTGATTGGCCCATGCTAATTATGTTGACTTCTTTTACCAAACTTGGGAACTGATGACTCATGAGGATGTGACCCAATTCTGGTTAATGGACACTGAGCAGACTTCTGTGGTACTTTTGAGAAAGGGTTACTCATTAAGAAAATGAAATATGTAGGATGAAAATCTTTTCTTCTTAAGTATATAACTCATGAAGACTGCATGTGATGAAGTGCTGCAGCTATTGTGCAAATATGAGGGGAAGCCCACACACATACTGAACAAGTCAGAGTAGAAATATGGACATTTCTAGCACCAGGATCCCTGAGGAGGCCCTTGAACTGCTGAAGTATCCAACAATGAATACTGCTTACCTCTGGTTTTCTTATCACATAAGGACAAATGGCCAATTTTTTGTAGTAATAAAAAGTGTGTGAATTTACCACTTTTAGTTTGATTTTCTAGTAGTTGTAGTAGAAAGCATTCTAGCAGGCATAGTATGCATATCCAATTTACAGTCTTTTTTTTCCTATTATCAAAATTTAACCATTCTCAGTGAAATGAGAGTAAAAATAAACAATAACTTATTTCTCTAAATTTTATTAACCAAACATTATGTCTATATCTCCTATTATGACAGCTAGAGTTTAAAAAAAAATCTCATCTGTGATAGCATTTTATGAAATAAGAGCATGAAAACTAGACTAAGTCACTAAGGAATATACCAGTACTGGAACAGAAAAAAATTATCCAAAATGTCATTCAGTACAGAAATGTCTGAAGTATTTGCCAGAAAAGGAAACCCTAGAAGATTCAGAAAAGCCAATAATGATGAGAAATAGCAAGGTGGAATTTGAGGATCAATAATGATGAGAAATAGCAAAGTGGAATTTGAGGTGGGTGCTCTAACACTGAGGTGGGACACTGGGCAGAATTGACTGCGGTATTTGTGGTTTCCCATAAGAAGCGAAAATGCAAGGCCCCTTGTTCAGAAACTGTTAAGAATTTTAAGACAGAGCTAGCAGAGCACTAAACCATGAATGGAGTTCTAGAAGGATCCTTAGAAAGAGTGGGGCCCTGAGCTGCTTCATGGGCCACACATCCATGAAGCCAGCATGGAAGCTGGATATACCTAAGCGGTATGATTCTTTCCGACCATAGAAAGGGATTGAGATGGGGTGGACATGGTAATGAGATTATCGATATAAAGTTGAAGTGAGCCCCAGGAAAAGTTTGTTAGCCAGAGTTAATTTCCAGTCCAGAACTAAGAATCTAGAGGGGTGGCGGTGCATCAACAATTCTAGAGTTAACTCTGCTTCAGAAGAAAATCATAATACGAAATGCTGTTTCAATGACAAGGAAATACTTGATGTACAATGTTAATATAGGTAGCTGGATATAAAATTATAGGTGCGTTTCTGTATTTCTGGGGTGTGTATATAAATATACTCAAATAAAGGGTATTAATTTGTTAAGGTACCATAAGAAGGACCACTGAGTGGTTTAAATAATATACATGTATTGTCTCACAGTTCTAAAGGCTAGAAGTCTGAAATCAAGATTTTGGAAAGGTTGTTATTTTTTCTAAGGAAGTGAGGGAGGGATCCATTCAGGACCTCTCTTTTTGGCTTGTAGAGGGTTGTCTTCATGTTCACAGGGCATTCTCTCTGTATGCATGTCTGTCTCCAAAATTTCCTCCTTTATAAAGGCTCCAGTCATATTGAATTAGGGCCACGCTAATTACCTCATTTTACCTCAAATACGTTGTCAAAGACTCTATTTCCAAATAAGGTCACATTCTGAGGTATGGGGGGGTTAGAACTTTGACATATGAATTTTGGGTGGGACACAATTTAAACCACATGATAGGTTAACCGTATGCTGAAATATCAGTTTTTATATAGTTTCATAGCTTTCAAAGGTTGTTCAATCACTTTTATAGTGAGAAAAAAATGTTACGAAAATATGGAGTTTAAAAATGTTCTAAATAACAGGTTAAAGAAAATACCAATAGTAAGTTATTGACTAATTATAACAGAAGAGACTTTGTAAGAAATATGGGGAAATAACATGATGCATAAGAAAAGACTATCATATAGGATAAATCATTTAATAGCACCTACGTAGGTGATTCATTAGAATAAAGAGTTTCTACTAAAGTAATTTTACAACCTCTAGGAATAATAATTCTAACTCTGAACCTTTACCTTCTTCCACACAACATCTCCTCCCTCTATGCTGATCCAGGATTCCAGTTCTATGTACAAAACGGCATCATACACTGACCTATTCCAACTTTTATAATCCCAAACCAAGCACATCCAACACATTCTAAGGAACATACCCAAACTCTGATTAGACAGAAACAGGATAAACATTCATTCAGAAATATATTTCACTCCTTAGTATGTTTAAGAGTCCAACAAGCCTATGTTCTTACAGGATCTGTGGATTCATAATAACTACCTTGTAGGGTCTTTGTTAGAATGAATATTAGTTATAATTATTTCCGTTTTTCTATTCACACTTTTTTTAAATTCAAAACTCACAGTGCACACAGTGCAATATAGGATATATTTGTACATGAGTTTTTGAGTGGAATGACCTGTGAGTATCTTCAAGGTGGTGGCTCAATTGTTCGGGAAACTAACTATGCTTTGCTCTATTACATTTGTACAGACTCAGTCCTCAAATTCCTATTTAACTATGTGGTATCTTACAGGAAACAAACAACATGATCCAACAACCAAGCTACTTGATCAGCTCATCAATGTAATCACTAGAGAACACTAATCACATGCACACACACACACACACACACACACACACACACACAGATACCAAACATACAAAGTTCCAACAAATGTCAAGATCACTAAAAAACATTTTGGATACATTTCAAAGGAAGTTACAAGAACATGTCACACATCAAAATCAAACACTTAACTGTCACTGAAATTTCACAAGACAAATTAGAGCTGCCAAAATCTTCTAGAAACCCCATCTACTTCAAGGATGAATATCATTTTTGTACTGCTTCTTAGCTTAACAACAACATAAATATAGATAGAAGCTATAAACATAAAGTTAGATTATTCTTAAGGGCTTAATTGCTCAACATTATGATTTTCTAGATACTATAATATATTTGAGCTGACATGAACAACAGTTTACTTCAAATTGACATTCATGATATAAAGCAGCAATTGTAGTTGGTGATATCATCTACTAAATCATACCCTGCCAATGCCAAGTTTGTTTGTTTGCCATTATGGAAGATAGTGTTTGCTTGTTACATTTTCTATAAATATCATAATAGAACATCAAATATATATTTTCCATCACAATGTGATGATATGGAAGTTGATGTGCCTTCTATGTAGGGTTTAGATATTTATAAAGTCAGGAAATGCTACTGTCTTCAGAGTCTGATGTTGGATGCCACCTTCATGTTGAATCAACACCATTTACTTTTCCGTGGAGGTTTGAGTGGCTACTATATGTAAAGCACTGTTGAACATTTATTATGAGTTAAAAATATACAGCTGCATCTCCATTATTCAGTGCAATCATAATCTAATAGAGGCAATAAGAAATAGGAAAATTATGTTCTGTCATTGATTCAAGTAAATAAGATGAAGATTTAAATGATAAAGAGCACTTTTCTGTGCAGTGTGATTGTGAAAATATTCACACAGAAAAGGTTAGATTTTTTTAAATTAAAATTATATTTTTAATTAAAATTTTTTTAATTAATTTTTTTTAATTTATTGGGGTGACAATTGTTAGTAAAAAGAAAGGGTTAGATTTTTAAAAATGGGAAGGATTTCCATAAGAACTTGTAAATAAGAAGGAACTCCTGGCAAATGGACTATTTTCAGCCAATTACGAGGGGAAGCTAAGTACAAGAAGTACATAAGAAACAGCCAGAATTATAGTTCAACTGCAAAGAGAGAAGGCTGAAAAATAGGAGGAACAAAAACATAGGGTAGGATAAGAAAAAACAAGGTAAAAGACCAACTAATGGCTGAAGCAAAGTAAGGCAAAATGCATCTTGCCCATGTACTCTTCATTCTATAATTTAACATTTTGCCTCTTGTTTTTTAAGTGGAGCTGAACTTGCTTGCAGGAAGTACTGTCGACAATTACTTATGCTACATATATGTAGCATGCACACACACACAACTCTTCCACAAAGTATGTTCCGAAGCAGCCTACAGGCTTCTTAAATTTCAGTAGTTATGATTCCTTTTCTCCCTAATTAAAAAACTTCATAACAAAAGAATATTTTAGTATTATTGATGATTCTGGTGAATGAGTTTACCTTTTTTTTTTTAAATAGAAGTTTGATCTGGATTAGAAATAAGAGAAAATGACTAAAATAACATAAATTAAAACAACTGCTCCCTTTCAAAGTTCAGCTTTTAGAGAGAAACTCTTATGCCTAATCTTCTGGACTCAGAATTCTGATTTTTAGCAGATTATTCAATTACAGTGTTACACAGAGAGAGACGCACACTGTCTCTGTTACCTTTAATTTTAGCTTTAAAATTGATCAGGACTTGATAAATTCAACACAAATCAGCAGACAGTTCTGAGTTGCAATGAAGGACCAAAATTTTTCACATTTATTTGCTGCATTACATTTAAATCATTATGACAAAGCAGATCTGCTATCCATTGATGTAATATTTTCAAAAAGGAACAGAAAAATAATTGGTAATTGACTCAGCACTGCTTTTTGTCTTTTTATTGTCTATATTTTGGCTCACTTCATACCATATCTTGTGTTCTTATTACATATATTTCCTACTAAATATCTTGCATTCTTAAAGCGATAATATTATCTCTCTAATACCAAATTCCTTGCTTAAAAATAGTTCTATGACCATGGGAAGTTATACGTTTGCTGAGCCTCAATTTTCCTATTTGCAAAAAAAAGTAATGCTATTTAAATGAACCATTTCATGTCATTTCATGACTTGGAATTTCCACATTTTACTTTCCTTCTATGAAAAATGACGATCTCAGTAGCTCCTTTGTGTATCAGAGTGTGCCATCTATGCATTATGATAATTAAAGTAATGATTGAAGACTAGATTTGCAAGTGCACATTTTGGTGTGAATACATTTCTGAGTCCTCTCCTTCTGGCTTTGGAGGATGTACCAGCATGCTGATGACAGCTGCTAAGTTAGGATGCCTTCTGCCTATGAGGATCCTAGATTTCACTTCACAATGGCTTTATCAGTTTCCACAGCTGCTGGGTAATGACAGTTCATAAGAGGCTCTAAGAGACACTTAGACACCTGTCAAACCAGGTGCACTGGGACAGCAATTGCCCAAGAAGTATCTAGGCTGGCATGGAGCCAGCTCCATCTCTACCCTAAAAGAAAAGCTGATGTGATCACATTTAAGTAACAGGACCCTTTCCCATCCATACAATTTACGGGTACTGGAAAGACAGAAAAGTGTTCAAGTTAGAAATCTGAAGTGAGGCTAAATCAGAATCCAGAAATAAAACTTACTCAATCTGTTCTGAAATGTTACCTTGTTGTTAACCATTAATGAGATGCTAAATTTATGAAACCTTGAAGTGAAACAGAAGGCTAAGGTTTTGGCATCTACTTTCATTTGAATCAAATTTCTGGGGGGAAAAAAAAATCAGCTCAGTTAGTTGGAATGGAGGCTGCTGGTGTAACCCCAGGGCATCAGAGTTGTTCTGTAAAATCACACTATATCATCAGCATACATGTGCACAGGGGACAAAACACATTAGACCGTAAGATAATTGTCAAGCAGAGAAAATAAAATACGCCCTCAGGTGTCCCATTTGTAATTCCCTTGGACCGATGCTCACACGCTTTCTTTCCTGTACAATTCCTCAAGTTAATGCAAACCACTTTATGTAGTCACTACAAGGCCCCAAATCCCTGAAGTTTTGTAGGGTAATTTATGGCCAGCTAAAGCAAATGCCTTAGAGAGGTCAATAAAAATTGCTCCTATCACACAGTCTTCATCTATTTCATCGGAGACACCATGGGTGCTACATCCTGGTTGACTGGTTTTCTATGAAGCCTGATGAGTAAAAAGTCAGCAAATCCTTTGGTTACAGGTAGTTTGAAATGCACATATATACACATATATGCACATATTTCACAAGCAGAAACCAAAATAGGTATTTGCTGAAACAAGTCTCTTAGTTTCCTTTCTGTGGAGGTGAACTGTATTAGGACATTTCAGTCCTAAGCTGAATGAGGAAAGACCTAAGAACAGGGGTTTTTACGTCAGTTATTAAAGGAATTATTGAGTAAAGAAATTTGCACTTTTTACTGAAATTGTATCTCAGCTAATGTTCACCAGGAAATAATTCCAAATCTTCCAATGTTTAATGAATCTCTTTTTATCAAACAAAAACATTCATGGCTCCTGTGTGCATTTCTGAGCATGAAGGCACAGTCCTGATCACCACCAACGAAAGAAGCATTGGTGAAAGCAAGAATAATAATAATCTGATGTTTGTCATCAGCTTTACTGATTTAAATGTGCACTGTTAACTATTTAAAATATTTTTCTATATATGAAAAATATTGAATTATATATGTATTCCTTAGGTATATATCTCCATTCTCTAAGAAAACTTTTCCAGATATTTTCAGAAATGAATTTACTAGTTATGTATATATTAAATAAAAGAGCTTGCAGCTCTCAGTTGTCTGATTATAAACACTATGTGTGTTAGTCAGGATTCTCCAGAGGAATAGAACCAATAGGATAGACAGATACGATAGATAGATAGATGGATAGATAGATAGATAGATAGATAGATAGATAGATAGATAGATAGATAGATAGATAGATACATAGATAGATAGATAGATAGATAGATAGATAGATAGATAGATAGATAGATAGATAGATAGATAGATAGATAGATTTATTATGAAAATTGTCTCCCAGTATTATGGAGGTTGAGATATGCCATGATAGGCCATATGCAAGTTGTAGAACCAGACAAGCTGGAGGTATAATTCAGTCTGAGTCAGAAGGCCTGAGAACTAGAGGACTGCTTATAAGTCCTGAAATCTAATGGCTCAAGAACCAGAAGACGTGATGTTCGAGGGCAGGAGAATATGAATGTCCTAGCTCAAAAACAGAGTGAGAATTTGCCCTTCCTTTACCTTTTTGTCCTATTC
Organism: Rhinolophus ferrumequinum; assembly: GCF_004115265.2. NCBI lineage: Eukaryota > Metazoa > Chordata > Mammalia > Chiroptera > Rhinolophidae > Rhinolophus > Rhinolophus ferrumequinum. The sequence goes on along the minus strand of NC_046285.1, from coordinate 74,643,810 downwards.
AACCCTCAGTGGATTGGGTGATGGCCATCCACATTGGTGACAGTGGATCTTCTTTACTCAGTCTTCTTAGGTCTACTTAGTGCAAAAAGATAATAAAGGAAATACAGGTTTGCATATTGAAGAAAAACTGGTTTCGTTCACAAGTAATTCTGGAGAACATTATCTATGCAGAAAATCCTGGAGAATGAAAAATAAATAAAACATCCTACAACTAATAAGCAAGGTCACAGAACACAAAGTGGATATTTAAAAGGTCAATTGTTTTCCTATATAACAGAAAGGAAAAACTGACATCTGAAATTTAAAAATAGCACCATAATATTCATTAAAATGAAATGCTTATGTATAAATCTAAAAAAATGCAATATTTACATGTGACAAACTACAAAAAAATGATGAAAGAAAATTTTTAAAACTGAAAAATAAAATTAGTATTTATGACTTTGAAGACTCAATATTGTTAAGATATTTTCAATTTCCATCAAAGTGATCTGTGGAGTCAATTCAATGAAATTATGGCAGGCTATTCTATAGATATCAAACTGATTCTAAAATATATATGGAAAAGCAAAAGATCTAGAATACACAACACAATATTAATAAGGAGAACAAAGTTGGGGATTACACTATCTCATTTAAGTCTTACTATAAATCTATGATAATTAAAAGAGCATGATATTGGTAAAAGAATAAACATATATAACAGATCAATAAAAAAAGAATGAAACCCCAGAAATAGACTCACAGAAATAAAGCCACTAGTTTTTGACAAAGAAACAAAGACAATTCTATGGATAAAGAACCTTTTTTCAACAAATGGTGCTGGAACAAACAATTAGATATGTGGTTGCTAAAAAATGAATCTAGACAGAGATCTTACATGTTTTATAAAAATTAATTAACAATGGACTATCTAAGTGTAGAACACAGAACTATAAAACATCAAGAATAAATATAGCTCTTCTCATAAGCAGCCTGACGTGACTTCTGAAAATGATTCACTATTTGCTTGACCCAGAGAGCCCCACAAAATCATGCAAATCTAGAGGTTCAAATCTACATGTTCATTTTAAGAACACTCATGAAACTGCCTGGGCTATCAAGGGTAGGCATATCCGAAAAGCCACCAAGTATCTAAAGGATGTCACATTACAAAAGCAATGTGTGCCATTCCATCATTACAATGGTGGAGTTGGGATGTGTGCCCTGGCCAAACAGTACAGTTGGATGCAGGGTCGGTGGCCCAAAACCAGTGCAGAATTTTTGCGCGATATGCTAAAAAATGCAAAGAGTAATGCTGAACTTAAAGGTTTAGATGCAGACTCTCGGGTCATTGAACACACCCAGGTGAACAAAGCTCCCGTGATGCGGCCCAGTACTTACAGAGCTCACAGGTTAACCAGTACATGAGCTCTCCCTGCCACCTTGAGATGGTCTTCACTGAAAAAGAGCAGATTGTTCCTAAACCAGAAGAGGAGGTTGCACAGAAGAAAAAGATGTCCCAGAAGAAACTTAAGAAACAAAAACTCATGGCCTGGGAGTAAATTCAGCATCAAATAAATGCTAATAAAAGTAAATGCAGAATAAAAAAAAGAAAATAATAAATATACAATAAAGTCTAGGTGACTTGTGGTTTTGATGATACACCAAAAGTATGATCTATGAAATAAAATATTGATAAATTCAAATTTATTAAAATTAAACACTCTGCTCTGTGATAGACTATTACAAGATTCAAAGCACAAGCCACAAAGTAGAAGAAAATATTTGCAAAACTGGTATCTAATTCTTTTTTATAAAATCAACAATAATAAAACAACAACCCAATTAAAAATTAGCACAGACCTAAACAGCATCCCACAAGGAAAGTATACAGATGTCATAAACACATTGAAAGATACTCAGTATCAATTGTCATTAGGACATTTCAAATTACAATGAGATACCCTCCATGCCTATTAGACTGGGTAAAATAGAAAACAAAAAAACAAACAAACACACCTGGCAATATAAATTGCTGAGGAAGCAAAAGCAACAGGAGCTCTCTTTCACTGCAGTTGGCAATGCAAAATGGTATAGCACTTTGGAAGGTATTTGGGCATTTTCCTTAAAGCTAAACATATCCTTATCATACAGTCAAGTGAGCACACTACTAGATATTTACCCAACTGATCTGAAAACTGATGTCACACCAAGATCTAAACGTGAAAGTTCATAGCAGTTTTATTCATATTTGTCAAAACTGGTCACATCAAAAATGTCCTTCAATAGATGACTGGATAAACATGATGTTATAACCTAAATACATCATATTATATGCATTTGTTAGAACCCATAGAACTTTACAGTATGAAAAGTGAATCTAATACATACAAAATTTTAAAATCATTTCAGAGATTAACAGAATCTCAGGATGGAACTTAGAAATTGAAAAAGCAACCAAACAGTATTAAAAATATATAGCGCAACCTCATTGAGGTGGAAAATAAGATGTTGACATAATTAACTTAGGAAATGAATAGTCAGAAAGCCTAAAGGCAAAAGAAGTGCACAGAAGTATTGTACTCTAGTTGATAAAGTTGTTTCCTATGGCGGTCGGTATGTGTTAACAATTCAGATACCGATGTACATTTATACTGGAATTAAATTAGGCAAATGGATAGTTTCTCTTTGTTGGAGTGGGAATTTATAGATAAGCAAGAAGTGGAGGCTACAGTGATCTATGCAGTAATGGATTAGAGTTGAACACATCAATATAAAATCATGTTTGCCCTAATATAGATAAATATTGAAGTATTTATAGATATATTAGTATGAACATACATGTTTCTTTGCTTTGTCAACTGACAAAGCCTAGAAGACCTTATAACCCAGAAACAATGAGAACTCCTAGTACCCAGATCTTTGTTTCTAATATTTTCCAATAAAAGGAACCAGGTTTTCTTAGAGAAAGAGCTGATTCTAAGATTCAGCAGAAAATGCAAATGATGAGCCTGAAATATCTTATAGTACCAGAAAGTAAAGAAATGTTTTCAAAAATTCCCATGTCAGGCAGTTTTGTCAGAGATATAGGACTCAACTAAAAGAATTCCAATTGGCCAAATTTGAAAGAATTTAAGCCACAAAGTAACTAAAATCATATTAGATTATAACTCCAAATATAAAATAAACATTCATGAGTCCATACTTACATAAGTGATTAAATAAATAAACGGGTGAGAATAAGCAAATCCCCCAGGAAGAATAATTTCAATGAGCAAGACACTCAATGATTGAATTGAAAGGATAGTGGAATGGACTAAATATTTGTGTCCCACCCAAAATACGTAAGTTGAAATCCTAACCCCCAAGGTAGTGCCTTTGGAAAGTAATTAGGTCATGAGGGTGGACCCTCATTAATGCATGGGATTAATGTCCTTAGAAAAGGGACCACAGAGAGCTCTTTCATCCTGTTTCCACCATGTAAGGATACGAGAAGATGATATTATGGGAAAATGATTTGAATACAGTTCTCAAAAAAAGACATAAAATGACCAATAAGCATATGAAACAATGTTAAGCATAAGTGGTCATTAGGGATAAACAAAACAAATCAAAGCCACGATGAGATACCTCTTTATATCTATTAGAATGTCTAAAATGAAAAAAGGCTTATGATAACAAGTATTTGCAAAGATGTGGAAAAATTGGAACACTCATGCACTGCTCATGTGATTGCACAGTGGTATAGCTTCGTTGAAAACCAGTTTAGCAGTTCTTCAAAATGTAGAGTTTCCAGTTGTCATGTAACCCAGTAATTCTACTACTATGTGTATACTAAAATAGAATTGGAAAAAAGAAAAAAAAAAAAGGAAAAAAAGGCAGTACATCCAGAGATTTGGGTATTATAGGTTTTATTTTTGGATCAAGCCTAATTAACAAAATTCTTTATATTCTTATATAGTATCTTGATCCACTCACCACTAAGAATGCTTTCACTATAATTTAACTATATTCCTTAGTAGTCAACAGAGAAATTCAGGAATGTCCAAGACTGAATTCTAACTATATTAAAGACAATTAATTTATATAACACAAATTGGCACACATACAACTCTTAGGTAACCTATGTTAATTGCTTTGAGTGGTATCACAAATAATCCTTAAAAATAATTTAGGCATGGCCTTTGTAAAAGACTACTCTCTTGTACCTAAATCTGGTTATTTTTATTCTGATAATTTATAATATAAAAAACAAAATAACTCTAAATTACACACAATTTATAAATGTTTCAATAATCTTTAGTATAGTCTTAAAAATGTCACACTTTATGCTGCAAAAATGTTACATCAACTTTCAGACTGACATAAGACCACGTTGAAACAAAGCTAGACTGTCTATGAATATTAGAATGACTTATAACTTACTTGGAAGAAGAAAACCATGGTTTTGGTTTCAATGTTCTTTCTCTCCACTTCTATTGAGATTGACATAAACAATGATGCTATTTATAAACCAATAAGAAAAGTAAAATGTATACTTGAACTCTTAAATTTCAAATTTATACTTTCAACTAACTACAGAGTGGACATATTAATGAGTATCAAAGTTTACATATTGTAAACAGAATTCACTATCTTTCTTACAAAATTTACTTCTTTTGTCATTCCTATCTTAATTAAGAGCATCAAATTAGTTTGTCCAAGAATTCATATAAGTTACAGAGTGCTTCTAGTTTATTCAAAAATGTCTCTTGATCAATTTGCCAGGCAAGAAACTAGGTCAGCAGTTATGGGAATGGGGTAAATTCATAGAAGCCTCTACATGATATGTAGGTATGAATAGTTATTTTCTATAAGGATATTTCAAGAAATACAGTTTTCTTCACATGTGTATGAAATTTTAAATATGTACAGCTTTGCTATAGGTTTTTAAATATTTGATTGTTTTTAATTTTCTTTACTATAAGTTTGAACAGTCTTCCCCGCTTCCACCAACTTTTTATTATAGAAGTTTGATCTGCATAAAGAGCCAGGTATGGCCTGTTTTGCCAGTAAACATTTGTTGTAAAGCTCAAACATAGTTTTAATCTTAATTTTCCATCTCATATAAATAAAAAGAAATGGCTTCCTCCATGTTCTAAGTCTATGGTGCTTGCTTTTTAAAATAAATTTTATCCAAAACATACTGAAAAGAACATATCATCTTCAATTGCCTCATTTCAATCACTCTCTTCTTTTACAGATACTTTTATAATCTCCACTGGATGTCAAGATCACTTATATGTGAATCTAAACAGAATAAATGAGCAAACAAAACAGAAATAGACTCAGAGATACAAAAAAAAAAAAAAAGTTGATTGCTAGATGGGGGGGTGGGGTTCAGGAAGAAGGTAAAAGGATTAGAAAGATCAAATCAGTAGTCACAATATAGTCGTGGGGATATGAAATACAGTATGGGCAATACAATCAACAATGTTGTAAAGATTATGTGGTGCCACATGGGCACTGGACTTATCAAGGGGATCACTTCATAGACTGTGGAGATGCATGACCAATGTGCTGCACAACTGAAGCTGAAGTAGAATAATACTGTATGTATGTCAACTCTAAGTAAATATATATATATATATATATATATATATATATATATATGGTCATGAAAGGTGGAGTATAGCATAAGGAAGATAGTTGTATTGTAACAGTTATATAAGACGTCAGAAGGGTAGTAGCTGGGTGGTGGGGAGGTGATTATCACTTTGTGAGGGGGGTAAATGTCTAACTATTATGTTGTTTTGTACACCTAAAACTAAAAAAAAGAAAAAAAAAAAGAATACTTTCAGTATACCCCTAGTATCCATAATCTCTTTAGAACAAAAAACTTAATTTAGTGTTAAAAAACACAATTTAATTAATGTTAACCCTCCTCTTACTGCCCTGAGTACCTAGAAGTTCTCTACATATTAAAGAAAAACAACAGTGGCGATTTTTATGCTATAAGAAATAGTATGTGCTCCAGAAAAATGGACAAGTAATTAGTTCATCAAATTTTATTCTGAACAGGAAGATAAATATTAACATATCAAAATGTCTTCTTCTTTACTAAAGTTGAAGCTCAGAAAACTATAAATAAGATAATGTTATTTTTAAATAGTAGACACCTATATTTTCAAAGTAAACATCCAACGAAATGGACAGCTAAACATATCATTATTAAATTCACAGATAGCTGTGCTGAAGAGAATGATATATGAGCTGGGCAATGTACACAGAGCATGTCCCGCACCAAGGCAATGTGCTAGGTATCATGAAAACAATATGGATTACGATAAGAGTTGAGCAACAAAATACTTAAACAACCATTCAAAACAACTGTAGGAAAGCTGTTGTTTGAAATTTACAAGTAGATATTGCGGTAAGAAATTATAGATGGGAATGATCACTTCAGACTAAGGCCATCAAGGAGAGCATCAGGAATTTGAATTTGAGCTAAGTTTGGTGCAACAATGGATTTATACAGGAACCAAAGGAAACAAGAAAATAGAAATTTAAGAAAAATTATTATATACAAGTTTCTAGCAACAAAAAAACAATATGATCGATTTAGAAATAAAATAAAATAATAAAAAGAATATTTAGACATGAAAATATCTGATCACATAGTTTTTAAACAGCCCAAATCATGTTCCCAGGTGAATGGGGTATTAGGGAATTTAAAGTAAAAATTGACAGAAGAAAAATTTTAAAAATGAAAAACCTTGACTGCTAGTAATAATTTTAACAGTTCCCAGTTAGCTCTCCAACTCATTTCTTGTTTTTCATGCAACAGTCACAGATTCAGTGGAACTGTATTGCCCACGAGAAATGGAGGTTACAGATGGGGGAAAAATGCAGGCCACTACTCTAAACAACCATTGAATCAGTTGTTCCTCAACTAACACTTTTTCTCATACACAGATTTCTGTACATTTTGCTAGTAATTTTGTGTTATCATTTTAGCAAGGAATCAACAATTTGACTCCTCTTCATACTTCACTGTAAATAAAAAACTAGAGCAACAAATAGATTTTATAGTTTCACACATCTGGATATTTCATAGCTAGATTGTCCTTCGAATGTTCCTCTCGGACATTTTCAATAACATCTTTTTACAGAACAAAACGTGTTTACTGATTTCCAGTAATTGGTATTTTGAATCACAAGATGCCAGAATTCTCAAACTAAATATTGGAAATTCAAATCTATACACTGGCATTGACTTCCGTTGTAATTCTGCAACGCAGAAAATTTAAGACAATGCATTAAGAATCTGAGTACAACTTTCTGTTTACTCTATTTTATTATTTTTCCAAAGAAATTATGCATTTTTTACATATGCATTTAAAAATATCCTAATATGCTTGTACAATAAAAAAAGAAAAGAAATAGACTTTTGAGCATGCGTTGCTTTTTATTGGTTTAAAGAAGTAAGCTATCAGCTCAAATTAATATGTAGAATTACTTAGAATCTTGGGCATATATGAGTCATGACAATGGGCTATATAGCTCATATTAAAATCAAAAATCAGTTTAGCTGTGCTGAATTGATAAACTTTAAATCAGTCTACATTTTAAAATACTACACATTAAGTTAAATTCAAAATATACAATCAGATGGACTGATCATACTGGATGTCTCAATACCAATACCTAATATCTGGATGGTGGTTTTTGTTTTGTTCTGTTTTATATACAACTTTCAAAGTATCTTTTACAGTAAGAAAATTTCCAACCAATTCTGCCTGCAGTTTGTATCCATGTGGTATCTTCATCTAAAAGGATCTCATTGAAGAAAGTCACCATTTCTTATAGCCCTGATTCTTCTTTATCATCTAAATTACAAATTTTAAAATGCCAGAGAGACTTTACAAAAACAAAAATCCAGAATTACTAAGCACATTTATCTTGACTGATCCCTAATTTATTATATATATATATATATATATATATATATATATATATATATATATATATATATATATATAAATGAGATATATATATATATAATATTTTAAATGAGAGGAAACAAAGTTCAAATCTATTTGGACCTATCTGAAACAATCAAAGCATCTGGACCTAGTGGTCTAGGAAGTATATGTTTTAGTTCTAGTTCACAAATATGATGAATTAAGCTTCTGTGACTATTTCATGATACTCAATAAATACTTTAAAGAACATTTGTGCCAACAGGCAGTATGGCAAAGGTCAATACATCATAAAATGAAAAATAAAGAGAACTCTCCAAGTTTTTATTTTAAATAATCAAGTGAAATACAAGTATTAAAAAATAATAATTTTTTAAAGTTTCAAAACAAAAGCCTAGGAAACAAAACTTTTATTAATGCCTACTTAAATAATTATATGTGGATATAGAATGAAACTGAAAGCTAAGAAATATAGACCAGACGAAACTATAGGGATGGGAAACAGAATAACGATTGCCATGGATTGGGAGTGGAATAAAGAGTTAACTAGAAAGGAACATGAGGCAATTTTGGGGAAAATGGAAGTGTTTTGCATCATGACTATAAAGGAGGATGCATGGCTCTAAGAGTGGTAAAACTCATGGAACCGTACTCCACAAATTGTAAATTTTATTGGACATGTATAAATGAAAACAAAAAAAGGAAGATAGAAATACCGATGAGAGGTTTCTTAAGTAGAAAACCTAATGTTCTTGGTTAGTGTCAGATACTATCACAAGTGTGTCAAATAGTCATTCTATTTTGGGGGCTTTGCCCATATTTTGCCCATGGCCTCACGATACAACACCTTAATTTCCAGTGAGGATAGAAAGGCCTGAACATGAACAAAACAACAACTTAAAAAACCCTCTTTAATTATTTTCTTCATGCACTTATGTTCAATCTCCTGAATATAGAGCAAGAAATAACAAGACATTAAAATAAACAAGCAATCCAATACTTGTTTATTCTTCTTTATAAAATGCCAAAGTTAGCTCACCTTCAAAATAAAATGATTAGTTAAATGTTATATAAAAACAGAAAACATCTCACAATTCTCATATATTTTTGGTTGGAAAGTAAAACGGTACAACTGTGTGGGAAAAATACTGCGACATTTTTTGTTAAAGAGTTAAAAAGATACTTATCATATGACCCAGGAATTTCAGCTCTAATATTTACCTAAGAGAAATAAAATACATTCACCCTAACACTTATACACTAATAGTCATAGCATCTTTAGTTGTAATGAAGAGAATGAATAAGCAAATTGTGGAGTGTCCATACAATAGAATACCACTCAACAAAAAAGGAACAAATTACTGATACATGCTTCTAATATGATGAATTCTAAAACCATTGAACTGAGTTAAAGAACCCAGATGCAAAAGAATACAATCTGTATGCTTCTATTCATATGAAAATCTAGAAAGGCAACCTAGACTAGAGTGAAAAAAAGCAGATAAGTAGTTGTCTAGGGACTGGGAGTGGGGAAATAGACCTTAAAGGGGCAAAAGTATTTGGTGGGGAGGGCAATAATTAAATGTTTTAAATATTGATTTGTGTGGTGGTTAGAAAGTATGTGTATTTGTCAAAACTCACTAAACTGCATATTTAAAGTGGGCTCACCTTAGTGTATGTGAACTATACCTTAATAAAGTTTAGTTTATAAATTTAAATTAGAATTTGCAACTAGATCTTGGTCTCTGAATACCATTTACCAATAAAAGAAATCAGGGTTCATAAAGAACTCACTGAATTAAGGTCTTAGACCATATTGTATTACCAAAAAATAAGAAAGTTCTAAAATGCAAAAAGGAAAAAAGCACAAAAACCAATCTGAAAGAACTCACCACAGTTTGAAGTTGAGCAACAAAATAAAGAAGTATAATATTGAAGAAATTCTACAAAATAACTGACCAATGTTCTTCAAAACTATCAAGGTCATGAAAGTAAAACTGAGGAACTGTCACAGATTGGAAAAGACTAATGATGCATGACAAATAAATGCAACATGGGATCCTGAATTGAATCCTGGCATAGAAAAGGGATATAGTGGAAAGACAGGTGAAATATGAATAAGTTCTGAATAATTTCCCAGTTTTGATAAATTTTCTATGGTTATGATAAGATGTTAACATACGAGTGAGCTGGGTAGAAGTATATGAGGATTCTCTGTATTCGTTTTTTAACTCTGCTGAAAGACTAAAATTACCTCAAAATATTATTTTATAAAAAGCTTCAAGTACTAGTGGTGATATTTCATGTTTCCAAAATTATATACAAAACTAGATCTTTAGCAAATATTCAGTGAATTGGTTTTTTATCTTTGAATTAATCAACTAAAATTATGTATTGAATTTGTACTCTGTGCTAAGCACAGAGCTAATTTCCCATGAAAAGCAAATAAAACATACAAACTTAAAAGAAGATTTTACTATAGTCCATTCATTCAAAAGTTATCTAACATCTATTAATAAAAAATATACTATGTGTAAACATGTATAGAAAACCTAATTTAAAATACCAAGTACAATAAGACGTAATGGGTCCTTAGATGTCATTCAAAAATGGCCATAAAATATACTTTAAAACGTAACATGTTTTTCCTGTGGTTCTAGGAAAACTGGCTTTAAAATTTACATAAAATTATGCTATTAAAATTTTTTGTTTTACTCCAAATATCCAGAAAAATACACAATGAAGAAATATAAAATCATTATTCTCAAAAATGTACACCACTTGAGAGTTTCCACTTGCTAGGAATTAATTTTTAGAAATATCTTGCCATTGTATCTAGATTTAATTAGAAATCATCAAATCAATGACAACAAAAACAACTGCAGAATAAAAAAGTAGGACGAAGCTTGTGATTATTAGTTTTTTTTTAGTCGATAAGCTTAAAAGGGCACATAAACTTCTTGATTGCTTTTTTGTTTGTTTTATTTTGCCTAAGTGTAGCTCTTAAATGCAATATACAGGTGGGTTTTATTTTTCAACCCAATCTGACAGTATCTGCTTTTCTGAATAGAATATTTCAGGTTATTTGTATTTAACAATTAATCTATTTCTTTTAAGTAATAAAACATTTTACTTTATAGTTTCTTTGTGTTCCTTCTTTTCCAATATCCCTTATTTTTATAACTGCTTCTTGAATGTCAAATCCCTCGCTAATGAAGCATGAATACAAAAAAAAAAAAAAAAGAGAAAGAACCACTTTACATCCATATATTGGGCATTTTGAAACTAAACAATAAGAAGAAGGCTTACATTAAATAGCCTGGAACTTTACCCTGATTTGTTCAAAATCAAAAGCATTCTCATTGCAGTGTCCTATTACACTGTTTATCTTATTATTTAATGAAAGAACAGCTAATGTTACTTTATGTAGTTTGGGAAAGGTTGAACTCATTTGCAGCTCTAAGCAGAGGAAAAAAGATGCAGTTATGTCACCATATAATGCCATCCAACTAAATATCCTTGAAGGTCCTTCTACAATGTTGAAACAAATTATCAAGGAAGTTGGCAACTCTGCCATTTTCCTGCAGTGTACAATAACTTGGAACCGCTGATTTTTCTCATTCCATCCCCTTCCTGGTTTAGTGCATTACATGCTGCTGATGACATCACAAAAGCCTCTTTATTTTAAAAGCTCATTTTTGAAATTTCAAAAATGATCATTTTCAAAATTGTTATAATTGTTTGTGATAAATAGTCAAATTTGACTGGAAAAAAATCCAGTACTCTCTGAAGATAAAACCTTCATGACAGCATTTGTTTCTTCTGCTTTGGTAAAAAAGTAAGATTCATACTTTATTATTTGTCTAATTTATGCTTCGGTACCAAAGACTGCCAACATTTCTGAAAGAATTTTACCCACTGCTCAGAGAGGATTTAACTTTATCAAAAGGAGGTCCTACACAAATCATCATTATAAATTTTTTCTAGGACAGAAATCATAATATGAAGTTCATCACCACATAGAAGTATATCATTAAACTTTTATCAGAAATTGTTATTGTAAAGAGAGTCTATGATAAAAACAATTTGAAAGAGAAATTAATCATATCCTCACTTTCTTTGTAGATATTTTATAAGATCTTAATCCCAAGGTAAATCATTTAATCAAGTGTCTTCTGAAATCATTAGAGACATTGAAAAATTATGAGGTTTGACCCGTATTGCCCTATTGTGTTAGATATTGGAGGCAGACAATTATGTGAAATTCCCAAAGCTCAAAAAGGAGTTTCTGGCTAGCTGATGTGTAGGGTGAGAAATCGGTCTATTTCTGCCCAAGTCAAAATCCAGAGTAGTTGTAAATGAAGAAAAATTACTTTTGTTCAGACAAAATTAAAATCGAAATTTTTACTTATTGATCTAGATAAGCCACATCAGTGACGCAAGTCTTTCCAAACATCATGTCACTGGCTTACACAAAAAGAAAATTGTTCAGCATAAGTTTGTGGTTCAGAATTAAAGTTCAGTGTTCTTTATTTAACACAAATCTTTCTTCGTCTGGTGAAGTTAACCATGTAAGATTTGGAAGCTATTTGTTTTCTTATATGTGTAAGATTTTGCATTAGTATTTTCTACAATCAAAATGCAAAGTTAAAATTTATGTAATTTCAAATATGATACATAGATTGGGGAGTAATTTTTTACTCTCTCTTTCACTTTTCCCCATCGTAGACATCTCAACCTTCCCTATTGCCTCTGAAGAATGGGACTTCTTTAATTTCATTTAGGAATTAATTTGTAGTGATACTACAGGCAAAGTATTGCAAACTCTGATTTATTTACCCTGAAATGGCAAAGTAGTCAGTGGGAGAAACAGTGGGCCTGTAGGTACCCAGAAGTTCTTAAATATACAAACTTGAATTTGCATACTTGCACAATTAAAAAAAATTGCTTCCTCTTTTGATTTAGATGAGCCACATGAATAAAACCATATTTTAATCATGTCTCTTTCCCTTCACTTGTTATCCTTAGAACGGTGTGTCTCCCCTACCACCTACCCTCTTCATGTTGTCTCACCATGCTATAAAAGTCCACATTCAAAAGATATTTGTAAGTCTATATCTTTGTTACCATATGAAGAAAGAAATTAAGAATGGGTTGCTGCCTTTGTTTTCTGTTCAGACATCTGCATAATCCCTACAAATGATAACCCTAAAGCCACTTAATTTTTTTCCCTGAGCTCTTTGATTCTCTTCTGAGTGTGTTATGAATAGCATATTGTATTTCTTTTAATTTTGAATAATATTCAAATCAAACAGTTATTTAAATTAAAACAAATAAATAATATGCTTTGAAACAGATGTTAGTTTATTTTATCTAAAAGACACCAATTAACGTTTAAACTGAGCTACCATTTTCTTCACTACCTTATATTTTTTATTGTGTTATTTTGTACAAAAAAGAAAGTCTACATTTTTGGACATGTTTTATGAACATTTACATGCTAATATATTATGCTGTTTAACTGTACTCTCCTCACTGTTTTACTGACCCACAATTTCAAATACTTTTCATGCTAAACAAAGCTTATTCTTTATTGTCATTTACTTGTGAGCAGAATTAAAATTTAGGTTTTGGCTTACTTTCACAGTTTGAATTTCATTTTATATAAAGGGAAAAATGTTTTACTTTTTATAAAAACTTTTTATCAAAAATTTAATTCTGTATTTACCAAGACAGATGCCACTATTTTTACAATCTATCATTTTAATTGAACCTATTAACTTATTCTTTTTAGATAAAGTTTACTTGCTGTTTTGGTATACACTTTTAAAAACAATTTTACTTGTATTGTTTCACTTGATACAATGAACCTATAATGGAGTGGACCAATACCTCCCTGGCCAACTCTTCCAGCTGCCTCCCCTAATTCTCAATTTTCACAATTAAAGACACAGAATCAGTGAAAATAAAGAGCTTGTTTAAAGATATGCAGCTACTAAAAAGGGAGTTAAGACTAATGTTTATGCCTCTTCCCCATACTTCTATTTTATTATGTGAAAGAAAGGAAGAAATGGGGTTTATTATTCATTAATTGTCCCATCATATTAAATGTCACCTCAGGTGAATAACTTAATTACTTTGGATATTTACTTTAAACTACCAATATTACAAGTGATGGAACTAGAGGAATCATCAAATATATTTTACATTTTATACAAATACTAAAGTATTTCATACATGCAACAAAATTAAAATCACTTAATTTCCTTTTACTATCCCTAAAGATAAAAACTATTTTACATATAAATTATCAAAATAAGATCAAAAGCTTTATTTCCCCAACCTACATATGTGAGTCAGTTGAGATAATGTTTCATCCAGATAATTTGATATAAAGAGTGTTATTGATTCTTAAATAGTACAAAACCATTGAAATCATTCTAAAAAGGTTTCTAAATTTCTGTTATCAAACTGTATTCACATTTTGTTTTTAATGATGTCTAATAATACTTTGCATCAATATGCAGCTCATTCACGGAGGTAATTTGTTTAATTGTTAGAGAAGAATTCAAAGTTTGTTCTTATGGTTTGGTTTGCTTAGTTTTGGAGGTGGAGTGGTCACAGTACATTTATCCTATCTTTGTTTCTTACTATCACAAAGGCCAAACAGAAGTCAGCAAACTTTTTCTATAAAGGGTCAGTAGTTGATATTTTAGGCTTTGAAGGTAGAAGGGAAACTTGAAAATATCAGATAGGTACTTACATAACAATTAAAATGTAACTACTTACAATGTAAAAGCAATTCTCAGCTTTCAAGTACAAAATCCTAAACTGAGCTGGATTTGGCCACAGTCATGGTTTGCTGACCCCAGCTTTAGGCAATCGATTAAATCTCTTTGATCCCCAGTTTTGTAATCTGTAAATAAAAGGTTGATATGGACCCTCTGACAGGGAGGTGGGAATCTGAAAGGAGCATGAGATTTAGGTTTGAATCTTGCTTCATACTGGTTGCTTACAAAACCATTCTTAATAAAGACCCCCAAATCCTCCATGTAGCTAAATCCAGTGTTTGTTTCAGGTCCTTGTTTGATCTCTAAGTAGCCTTTGCCTGTACTGATGAGCCATTCATCCTTGATAAGCACTCTTCTTTTGGTATCTAAGACATCATCTTCTCCTCATGTCCTCCCTTGACTAGCTACAGATCTAGAAACAGATTCATGAACACCACAATGATCCCCTCTTCCACTATCCAGGCCTTAAGTAGTAGTGTTTCTCCATGTTGCTTCCATCCGAGCCCCCTCTTGTATTCCATTCTTCCTTAGAGATCTCATCTACTCCAACCAGCTTCAGCCATCGTCCTTACATCTACCAGTGACTTGCAAACTCTGATCTTCCATCCTGATGCTCCCAAGCTCCCGAGCACCAGACCAAGATATTTCACAAAGATATCAGTTCTGTTTAGGACTGAAATCTTTTACATTTCTGCCTCCCAAATTATCTTCCTCTGCTTTCTCAGGTTGGAAATTGTACTTCTTTATTCCACTATCTCTGAATCCTTAAACTCACTTATTCCTGATAGCCTTTATCATTATATCTGAAGATTCTACTTCTTAAATATTACTCCATCCATGTCAAGTTTTCTGGAATCAGAATACACCCTCCTGGGATCTGCAGCTTGGATTTGAATGTATATATTTTGGGTTTCCAGTCTCCTTTACTTTCCTACAAAGTTAGCTCCGTGGTTAAAAGATGTTGGTGATATTTTCTCCAAGCTTCCCACGTATTTTGCAGCGGGAGCATTTTTGTTTGTTTGTTTGCTTTCAGATTATTTCATATGCCAAATAGTATGAAACAGTATCTGAAAATTTTCCTCCTAATCACTCAAAAATATATTCCATTTATTGCATATGAATTATAGACACAGACACCATTTTTGTCATCTATCATCTATCTATCTATCTATCTATCTATCTATCTATCTATCTATCTGTCATCTATCTATCTATCATCTATCTAGTAGAGTCTTTCGAGGAGGCTCAATTCTAGGGACTCTCCATTACATTCACTTAGTCCTTAAAACAATTTAAATCCTTGCCACTGCACCCTATGGAAGTGAAGTGTACATTTCTTCCACTGCTGCCCTCTCTTTTCAGGCTTCATTACGGGACTCTTTCTAACAGCCTACACGACTCAGGGACAGGAACTCAAATTACAAGTACACATGCTAGAGTCTTCCATGAAATCTCTAGTCCTGAGCCGACAGTAATATACAGGATGTCTGAATTGGAGAAGAAAAGCATTTTCTCTCTGAGCTCCACAACACTTGGGTCTGGGTACAGGAAAAGCACTCCATCCCATTTCCCAGAGCAGCCTCTACTTCTTCAAAGAAACTTCCTCTAGTATATGAACTTCTAGTCTTCTCTAATACAAGTTGTTTATGGGGTTATGACGACATAGGATAGTTATATCTTGTTTAGGCTAGAGCTTAATGTCATAATTGTAGTCCATTGAAGGTCAAATATCTGCAGAAGGGTATTTATGGATGTTCAATAGCAAGACATTGGACCACACTGGCCATTAACCTATAGTTTCTCATCTCTAAATCCACCCATCTACACTGTGCTTTTTTAGACTACAGCTGGGACTCTGCCAGATACATTTTTCTTTGTACTGCTAGCTTTCAGTCAAGTTCTGACAGTGGAGGTCACTAGAGGGAAATGTGAAGGCAGTAGCAGCACTTGACTGCATCCTTCATTTCTTTTGGACTCTTAGAACCCACCTCATTGCAATCCTCTGACATACTAGAAGCAGCAGTTGGCAGCATGATTACTCAAAGGTCTGAGTTTCAGCTTCACCAGGCTCTTCACCCAAGATTCTGGGTTCTGAGAAATCTAATCTTTTCCAACAGGAGTTAACAACTACTTCCTGCTATTATTACCCCAATGTTCCCTTTGTATTCTTTCAGCTTCCATACCTATATTCTTATAGTTCCTTCTATCAAAGTTCTCTGTTGAAATGTCCACTGTGGGTTTTATTTCCCTGTCAGAAACCTGGCTGATATAAAGGAGAGACTAGATTTCTGTTAAATTAGTAAAGAGATCACTCATGGAAAATATCAAGACAAAAACACAATTTTTAAAAGTAGAGCAGAAGGCATAAAGTAATAATCATAAATCCAGACCTGAAAGCTACACTGTTGAGGGTCTATTATGTTGGTGCAAAAGTAATTGCGTTTTTTTCAATTATTTTTAACCTTTTAAACCACAATAGCTTCTGCACCAACCTAATACATATGGCTAGCATTGTGCTAAGAGTTTTATTTTATCAATTCCTCATAAAAGCACTGTAAAGTAAGATTACTATGCCCACTTCACAGGTGAGGAAACTGAGGATCAGAGAGTTAAGTGACTTGAACAGAATCAAAAAGTAAGTAGGAAGCAGGGTTAATATTGAAGCCAAGTTAATATTGAAGCACAATTATTTGATTTGAAATATGCAACTCTACCACTGAAGAAGTATTAGAAGAACAGATAGAAGGGCTATAAGAGTGCATACTAAATGATGCCACATAGCTAAACAGAGATGAGCGAACAAAGAGAAATATGGATTAAAAGTTTTGCTTCTTTGATACAAAGTATATATATATATGAAAATGCAAATAACACACCTGAGATCAAAGGAGCATGACCTGTTTAGGAACACTTATTTGAAGCACTTTGAGTCTATTTGAAGTAATAATTTTGATTTTAATACTGGCTACCTTAAGCAAATTCATTTCAAGTCGTGCTCATGTTCTGCTACAAAGGATTGTAAAGTGGAAAGACAATCCAATTTTAGGGAAATTTCTCCAATTACTTAGAGGCCAGATTCTCTGTAGTTGGTCAAAAGAACTCAATTAATTAAGGGAGGTAAGTAATTCCAAGTGTTGGATCAGAGACTTGGAACCCAGGAGCAGAATTTGGGCATTAGTTGTGGTGACAAAAGGAGAGTCAGCTGGAACATCAGCTGAGGACAATAATGGCTCTGGAAAAGTCATTACAGGCCCATTGGAAAGGAAATGGAATGACATTTTCCATAACAGTAACAGCATTGGGTGGCAGATTTGGTGACATTTAAGTACTAGGTTATTTTGATGCCTGGTGTGGATCGCAGATATGATATAAAGTGAGTTATTCTAGAGTCTTGATAAAGTCTTTTCTACTGTCACACACCCTGCATTCTGGACATATTTGACCTCTCCCTTAAGTTTTAAATGCATCATGGGCTCATCTTTAAACATTCTCTGAGTAAAAAGCTGTAACCAACCTCCATTTGACAACATTTACTCAGCCTCAATGCCAAGAAAATATTTTTCTTGATGAAACTGTTTTAAGAACTAGTACAGAAAGTCTGTTGCTTCTCTTTATTCTCCTAGCAGTTTATCAAAATCCCTCTTATTCTATTTTCGTTTTGTACATACTTAATTTTTCCTATGTCTTCTCCCAGCACTCCAGGTATGGGTGGAAAATGTCTTCTTCATTTTTTAAACCCATCCAAAATGGTGTTTTGCAAAACATAGTTGCAAAATAAGCTAGAACTCTTTCCTCCACAATAAATATTTGTTCAACATATTAATAGAATCAATTAATAAATTAAGTACACAGATGTAAATTGGTTATCTGATTACAAAGAACAAACTATTTTACTGTCAATTAAATATAGAGTTAAATACACAGGGAAATGAATTAACACAAAACGCAGAAACAATTACTCTAAATGCCACAATTTAATTTTTTTTAATATTACCAATTAAAGCAGGGCTACACATTAATTATTTCTAGTAAATTAAGCAACTTGGGTATTCAGCCATGCTGCTTAATTACCTGTGTCCTTAAGTGTTAGCAATTATCTATCTCCTTTATAAGAAAAAATATGGCTGTAAGTCAATAAAGCATCACTTCTTCTGCACAAGGAAAGAAATCTGTTAATTAGTGAAGAAGATAAAACTGCTTCCTTTTAAAAGAGCAAAGTGACATTCAGCAACATTTAGAGAGCATGGACTGAAAAATAAATAATTTTAGGTAAAAAGGCTCTTGAACTAGAAGTTCTACAAATTAACACCAAAAAAAAATACAGGGTAACATACTTTGACAGGGTGGACAGCACAAAAAACTGAAAAATACCCGACTAAGTATAGTTTATTTGTATAACTTTTGCTATCACTGAATATCTTTTCTCCCAAGTTTTCAACGGTACTATAATTAGTGATCAAACAGGAATGCAATCATTCTGATTATTCCAGGTAACTAATGTATCTGAATCACAAAATTTGTTTATTGATACTTCCTGAATTAAACCTTCTTCAATTTTCGATTCTTTGGTCCTCTTCCATGTCTACCAATATTTCTCCCTTTCTTAGAATATCAAAATGTGCAGCTGATCACACATAAAGGAATGAGGTTGAATAAATAACTTTTTTGTTAGAAATTATAAATAAAAATAAGTTTTGTACTACCAACACTTTCTTCCTTATTATACTTCTGTATATTAATTGTTTTGGTTTCTGACTTAGCAGTTGAGAGGTTTGGAATATTAAATATGTTCCTTTCATGATAATGATATAGTCGTATGAGGGAAGTGATAAATGTTCTTTCTGATAACTAGTTAGTTGCTTATGCTAAGCTAGAACTATGAGGTTCTCAGATACAGGTAAAGCCCGCCCCCACCCCCCAACATTTGACCAATGATTTATTCATTTGTCAAGCTTTTGTTGAGCATTTAAAAAGCTTAAGAGACAGTCCTTGCCAGCAAGGAGCAGTATGGTAGTGCAAGAGGAGGCATAAAATAACAGAAAGCAGTAAATATGGACTGAGGACAATGAAGTTATAGAATTATTTAACCTCTCCCAGGATGTTTGTTTTATCATCTAAAAATGAGGATATGAACATCAACTTTACAAGGTATCTTGTGAGGGTTAAAGATGACAATTTTTATGAAACTTTTGGTTTAGCAAAGAATGCAGTCATTTCCTCCTGGGCATCCTGTATTACCAACCTCTATGGAGTAAGTTGTTAGCACATGCCTATGATCTGCCCAATTATATTAACCAGAAGTATATGGTAAATATCCTTCCAAGGGGTGTACTCATCATTTCCTTCTTCCTATTTGTTGAACGTAATTTTGGGTGTAGCATAAACAGCCATCTTGGATCTTGAGGTGGCTCACACAGGATAGTAAAGCAACAAAATAGAAGGAATCTAGTTCTCTGTAATCATGATGAGGAACACCCAACTTCTAGACACCTTATATATGCAAGAAATAAAATAATAATAATAATAAAAACTTCTGTCTTTCTTTTGCTTGCCCTTATTTGTTTCTTTGTCCCTATATATTCAGCATAACCTAGTACAAACTGACACAATTTACAATTCCTATAATCTCAGGACGATTTTAAAAGAACAGAAACTGAAGACAAAGAGAGCATATAAAAGACTGTTACACTTGTTAGGACAAAATATCTTAAATACACAAGTCAGAACACTGGAAAATGGGATAGGAGACTTCATGGCTACATTGAACTAAAACAAAAATGGCAGAGGTAGAATAGATAGGCTAGGCATTGGCCTTGAAAGAGACTAAAATGATGATATGGGGTAATATATGACAGCTGTTCTACCCGGGTGGCAGGCAATATATGATATATTTATCAGAACAATGAATGAACAGTAATGAAGCTTTTGTGGAAGACAATAATAAGTTTGATTTTAGACATGAAGAGTTTGGCATGCTGGCACAGCATTTTGGTGAAAATGTAAATAAAATTTCAGGGTCGTATATTTGCACGTGTTGTAAGCTTAAATTGTAGTCAACTTATTATGATTACTCAATAATTCATTCAAAATTTTTTCTTAAGCACCTACTGCATACCTGACATTATTTGGGGCTATTGGGATACAGAAATACCCTTGTCCTAGAAAAGGCTTATTCTAACAAAAAGCACATTTAACTCTTTTCAAGGACAGGAAGAAGATTATTTAATTTTACAGAAGTATTCATTGTTATGGTAATCGCATTGATGGCTTAACATTATCTAATGTCTACACAAAACTTTACTTTTTAAATAAAATTTCATTTTTATTGAATTATGCCATGGAGAAGCTAGTTGCTTAACCTTGAATTTTCAAAATAAAAGAGAACTAGAAATAAGGTGCAGGACAAAAACTGAAGGAAAACAGCGTTACATATCCCACTGATTTTAAACAATAATTTCCTGAGTAAAGTCTGGAGCAGCACTTTGAAATTGTAGACATTAATAAAGCCCATTTCTTCCCCTTGCTAGCAATTTTGAGAGTGTACCTGTATTATTGCAAGCATAAATTCAGTTATAGAACCATGTAAACAGCTCTATTAATATTTATTACCTTCTTTCTTTGTTTCATGGTGTTTCAATAAAGGTCCTTATTTTGATCATGGGAAAAAATACTTAAAAGCATGTAATTCTGGGATTGCTGAAAAGTAAATGACTATTCTTCAGTAAAATGCACATGTTTACATTGGTTTTATTGGTCTATATTGGTTTTATTAATCACCTCCAGCAATTTTCACATTCTTTAACTATTTTAGCTATACAGAACTTTTCAAACTGAAAATCTGTAATACTTCGTTGCTGCAATTGTATAACAGAAATATTAAACTATAGCTTAGGACTAGCTTCTGACTAGATAAATGGTTGTGAACCAAGTCATAAACTTCAGATGACTGAGCAGCTCTGTTCACTAAAATATTTATGTCTGGCTTTAAACATTTCATAAAAATACCAACTTTGGTTCCCCAAACTCTCCTAACATTTTAAAAGTTTACATACCAGTTGCTTTGGGAGGCTTTCAGTAAACTTTTTTTTATAACTACCTCTGTTACTTATTTCACACACAAAGCATACGTCACAAAGTAACTTGTGTTGATATAATAATGCCCTATATGTACTGCAAATTTGCCTATTATAGGTTTAAATAATTAGAAGGGAAGTGTTAGTTTAAACATTAATATCAATAGACCATATTCATTGATTCAAATTGTCTGCCAATCTGCTCATTTTCTGAAGAACAGCAAACGAGCTTGAGGAGACATATTAATTATAACTGCAATACCTACCATTTATAGAACAAATGTATGCTTTTCAAAACGTTTCATCATTTTCAAACTTACACCATTCTATGAGGTAACATTTAAAGAAAGCAAATAGTCATGGATTTAACTGAGAGCTTCGTCTTTTAAAAAAGTGTAAAAATTTTATTGATCTTATTTTCACATTATAAAAATAAGTGTGTTGGACCTACTGTTTTGTACTTAAAATATGTTTTCTTGGATACATTATTTACATTATAATGTTCAGTTATGCCTTCCTGACATGTCTATTCAGCAGTTAGTGGCTATAAAACAAAGGTATAAAATATGCATAGCTAATATTAATTTTTTTTAAACTTCAAGAAACTAGATCTCAAGTTACAAATCACTAATTTACATACATATATATTTAGGATTGATTTGCTTTTTAATAATTTACAGAATTTGAGAAGGCATGATTACGATAAAACATATTCTGTATTTTATGAAGTCAGAAAACTGATGAGCAGCCTGAGCCAGGCCTAGGTCAGGGACGGCAATTGACAGATGTGGCTCGAGACGTAGGGCAGGCAGGGCACTTTGGTTCAAGTCCCAGCTTTGCCATTTAGTAGTCAAATGACCTTCAGAAATTTTTCATAGTTAGCATTATAAGTGTTCCTCTTTGAAAATATATTTCTGCCTACACCACAGGGGAAAATGCGGGTCTTAGATATGATAATGTTTATCAAAGCACTTTACATTCCAAGCACATGAAAAAAATGCAAGTTATTAATACTAGTGCTGTGTTGTTACTACATTTTTGTGGATCACTGGAGAGTAATCATATGTCATATGTGCCAGAAAGGACAATCTCATCTACACTCACTGTCCTGTAAACTGAATTTCCTCATCCAGGACATCTGATCCTATTTATCTTCTGTTCACACATTCCCTGTCTGTCTTTATAGTTCTTGTCAGGGAGATGATAAGTTGGTAGAGACTTTGATGGCTCCAAATAGTAGTTCTACCTCAAAACTAGTTCTGAGAATTTGGGACGTCCTTCCTGCGCTATTCCCTGGAATACATTCTGTAGCATCCTATCATGGAAATAATAAATATATTTAAAAATTGAGATAAGATTTAAAATCCATCTGTGACTCACCATCTCCATTTTTCTTTTTCTACCCTCCTCTTCTTTTGCTGATAAGCACTCCTCTTCTATTGCCATCATTTTCTGATATAGGTCTGTGATTCAGTTAATCCTGAAGGAAAAGTTAAGACATCCATAAATTCTAGACATTCCATTCATCACTTATCTCACTACTTCTGTATAAAAAAATATTAAAGAGAAGTGACAGTGTTAAATGACATCTGGTTAACATTATATTTATTAGGAATGTGGCTTTGTCCAGTTTTCTTTTTCCTCATCTCTGTGGTTGAAAAACATTATCACAATTTGAGTTCCCACTCAGACTGTAAGATTTTAGATTTTTCAAGATGTTCCTGTTCAGTTTTCACAAAAGGATGTGTTCATCAGTTAATTGTTTAAGAAGAAATTAGGAAACATTAATATAAACCATTAATCAAATAATCTTTTCAGTTACATTTTATCGTTTCTTACACACTGTCAAAAGAGCTATACAGTGTAGCTCTACACAGCTATATGTGTCATTTTTTTTTCCTGCCTCACTTTTTTTCTTACTTAACTCTTCTTGAATCAAGACCTTTAAAAATTTATTCTATGCCTCTATTGTCATTTACCTTAGGCCTTTTATTCAAGATGGCAATCACCACTTAAAAACTTAATAAAAATGCATAGTATATAAAATTTTTTCCCTTATTAGCACTAAAATAATTTGGGAATGCTGACGGATGATGAAACACTGATTTGCAAATTGTCAAAGACATTTCTATATAGACACATGGTTATATTGTTTATCTAAGCATATTATGTTTGCTACATATTCATTTCAAGAGAGGTCCAAAAACTATTCATCCAATTTTTTCATAACATAGTCATGGAATACTTTAGTAGTTCCATGACTGGACTACACAGGGTGAACTACGAAGGGGCTAAATGGAATATAGCAAAATTGAAAAAAAAATGAGCTTTGCTTCAGAATGTACAATATAAAAGAAGAGAATATGCAAACAGACACTCCCACTCATGTCAGTTGCAGGAACTATTAATTTTGTTCACTACATTTCTAGACAGTGGCTGATACATAGTAAATACTCAGTAAGAATTTTGAATGAGTAAATAAATAAATGATGTAAACAAAAAAGGGGTTAATTGTATGTGTTTTATAAGAAAGAAAAGGAGATAGTCATGTGACTTTAAGTCAAAACAATACTACATGGAGAAGATGAGACATAAAGATAGTATTTGTCTAGTTACAAAATGGCAAAATGCATTTCAAGTGAAGATTCTTTCAGAATATTGAAAGATGTTGAAGTGTTGTTATCTCTGTTTATGTCAGCCACTGAAGTTTTTACTACCCAGACTCTTAGTCTAACCAAATTCCAAATATTCTCCTTTCTGACCCATTTCCCCCTGGTAACTTCCGAACTTTTCTACTGCACTTGTCGGAATTCTCAGACAAACCCCTTAAATTTTATCATTTTCTCTGGATGTTCCCTTCACATTCTTGCTTTAATCAAAACTGGTATCCCTCTGGAGATATTGCTTACCCAGAACCCTTTCAGATTTTTATCAATTTTGTTCTCTCAAGACTCATACCACTTAGGTTAGAGAAGGTATAAAAATCATCCTGGCTCCTACTTACAGAAGTTTTCTTCTAGAATTGAAAAACAAAAAAAAAAAAAAAAAAGAAAAAGAAAAAGACAAATCTCTCCTTGTTACAATCATCTTCAGTTACATCTATGAAGATGTTTAGCTCAAGTATCACAATGTTCTATTTGACATAACTCTCATAATTAATAATGATTCTAATTTTCATATAGTTTATATTTCAGTATGTTGGCTCCTCAGCTGATTTATACCTTCTCCTCTAATAGACTGCTTCTCCACTTATCTTCTCACTTGCATTATCATACCCTGTATTTTCTCATTAAAAACAAAGTTAATGCCTTCATATTCTCAATTTCCGTCATCCTATTTTCTCCTGTTTCACTCTCTAATCCTTTTCAGCATTTTTTCTGATCGATCTTCATCTCCTTGACCTCTAGGTGCCAGAATTCCCAGAGCTTGGTCCTCGTATCTTGTCTCTCTATGCTTACTTGCTGGTGATATCACCCAAACTCAGTTTTTAAGCACTACTCCAAATTCTAGAATCATGTATCCATGAGTTTTGATACATTTACTTAAAATTCTAATAGATATCTCAACATCCACATGTCCAGAACAGGACTCCTGAGTTTTTTAAAGCAGATTTTCTTTTCCAGTGTAATTTTTATCTCAATAAATTTCATCCTTCCAGTTGCTCAGTGCCAAAACAATGTGGTATTCCTGAGTATTTCTTTTCTTCCAAATTCAAGATTCAAACTGTTGAACATTACATTTAAATTACACAATTTATGTTGCAAAAAAATTGTGTTTCTCTATTGCTACCATCCCAGTCTAAAACATCTTTTTCCAGTATTATTCAAGTAGTTCCTAAGTGGTGTTCCTTCTCCTGCCCTGATCCTTTCAAAATTTAAGCCAGATCATGTTATTCCTCTGCTTAAAAACGTTCAGAATTTATCCTATTTCACTTAGGATGAAAGTCACAATTCTCACAAAGTTCTAAAGGGCCTAACTGTTCGGGTTTCCCCATTATGTACATAACTTAAAAGAGTTATGTACTAATCACTCCATTCTAGCCAAAGCAAACTGCATACTGTACCTCAACCATGCCAGGCCCATTTCTACCTCAGGGCCTTTGAACTTTCTACCTTTGTTAGCCTGTCAGACTACTTCTCAGAAATCCACATGTCTTACCTCCAAACCTGCTTCAGTTATCTGCTCAAAAATTTCCTGAAGATATCTCCTCTCTTTCGCAATGAGACCTTCTTTACCAACTCTCTGAAATTTCACTCTTCTAGCATTCCCTTATCCCTTTCTTGCTATTCATTTTTTCATAAAATGTATCACCTTTGACATGATATCCATATTATTTATTAAATTTCTTGTCTCTTCCTACCTACTTGCCATGTAAGCATTATGATGGAAGGATTTTTTTACCTGTTTTCCCCTGCCACATCTCCAGGGTCTAGTACAGAATCTGGCATATAACAGATGTTCTTTGTAAATGAATGAATGAATGGATGGATGGATGAATGAATGAATAGGAGAATAATGAATGGTAAAGGGAAGGATTACAACAGAGTAAATAGAGTCTTTTGATCAGGCTAAAGAACTATGGTATATATCTTACAAAACTATCCACTCCCTTACATCTCTAGTGCTTTCATCATTTCTCACTCATAAAATTGTCTCCAGTCTTTTTATTTTTCAAATACCACAACACTACCAAAGTTGTTTTATTTCTAAAATAAAAATGTGTCCATATCACTCACATTCTTAAAGCCTTTTATTGGTTTTCTATTTCCCAGTAGATTAAATCCAATTCCCTTGGTACTTCAGGATAGAAATAAGACTGTTGAAGACAGCATCCCAGAAAGGTATTTTTATGAAGTTTGCCTTCAAAACTTGGCAGAATATTTATTATATTAGCTGGGAAACTCTACCTTGTCTAGTTATCTATACAGAATGCTACTCTACCTATTCTTTAACTCAATTGTTTATCTTTGTATGCAATAAAATTTTAGTTGAGATTTATATTATGGAATGAAAGTTCTATGTAACACTATATAACTAATCGCATAATTATAAAAAAACTATGTAATGCAGTATGTACTTGTACAGTGAAGTTCAGATATCAATTATAAACAATTATTCAGTGCAGTATGTACTTGTACGGTGCAGTTCAGATATCAATTATAAAAAATAGATGCAAACTTATAGCTCAATGTGGCTAAGGATAATTTCTATTTAGCTCCAAGGTAGGTTTGCTCATTTTCCTTCTTTCCTTCCTTCCTTCCTTTTCTCCTTCTTCTTCTTCTCCTTCTCCTTCTCCTTCTTCCTCTTCTTCCTCTTCTTCTTCCTCTTCTTTCTCTCTCATTCTCATTCCCACTCTCCCTCTTTCCCTTTCTCTTATTCTTCTTCAGTAAGTACAAGTGTCTTCTGGCTCCATTGTACTCTGTGTAAAAGCTTCTTTGCATAAGCATTGTCATTTTGATTTGCAGAATAATCTTAATCTTTACTATAAAACACAGTCTTTTACAATTATATTGCTAACGACAGTTTGCTTTCTTCTAGTGTCAACTCTAAAAATTTTACTACAAATTTTATTTGCCACCTAAAAAGCTAACAATTGCATGATATTGTAGCATTATTTTTCCATCTTTAATTTGAATTTATACTCTCTTTTATATGCTTCTCTATCATACTGGTAGAGTCCTTGCCTCAAGGATACTATCTACTCATCTTTTTCAAAACACTGGACACTACTGCACTTCATTACCACTATAAGTGACTTTTTAAAATTTATAATGCACTCTATCCTTTATGGCTTAATTTTATTGCAAAAAAAAATAATGCTTAATACCTAGTTGGAACCTTTCTTTCATTTACTTGTATTATCTAATAACTCTATGTTGTTACTGTTAAGAATTATGTATCATAATCTCTAGCACTTGGCATCATATCAAGCCCACAATAAGTACCTCAAAATATCTGTTTAATTATCCTATAGAAAATAAGAAATGTAAAGTTTTTGTTACAGTTAATGGCTTGATATATAATTGAGACCAACATTCCCACTACAGAAAACTAGAAAGATGTCCTAACAAAAAAGCAAGAAAATGAAACAAAATTGGATTAAAGATATGAGAGTATAAACTGAGTACCAGGAAACTGAGCCAGAGGGTTAGAGCTTCATTTTACCCTGGGGGCATATGCTAATAGAGGAAGGAAAAGATGACAGGTCAAGGAGCCAAGCAGCTTCTTACCTAGTCATGGCACTGAGCCAACTGAAAATGTGTAAGTCCTGCCAAGGTGGGTAGAGATACTGTGGGCAACAGACTAGTATTGCCATATCTCAAAAGAAATTACTCAAGTTGTCAATGGGAAAACTAAAAGCATAGTGAGTTGCCATCCCATGCCAACTTGTTCGGCCAAACTTTAAAAACACAAAAGTAAAATAATTGACACTATATGCAGCAATAAGAACTTTCATACACTGCTGCTTAGAAATGTAAATTGGTATAACTCTTTTGAAAAAGTTGAGATTATTCCCTCAAGTTATATATATACAACTCAATGACCCCAAATCTACTATTGATATATACTCAACAAAATGTATATACACAAAGAGACATATAGAAGAATGTTCATAGCAGTATTATTTAGAGTAGCCTCCAACTAAAAATGACCTTCATATACATTTGGGATATAATGGTGAAATAAATTCTAATAGAGTGACATAATGGAAATGGAGTACTGCATAGTAATGAAAATAAAGGAACTACAGAAACATGCAACAACATGGATAAAGCTCACAATGTTGAGTGGAAGAAAAAAGTCACAAAATCACATTGTATATTATACTATGTATTGAATTTTCAAACAGCAGGCAAAACTAAATTATAGTGTTTAGGAAAGTAATCAAATAAATAGTATCTATAAAAGTAAAAATAATGATTGCCTTTATGGGTGGGAATGGGAATACAGATCACAAGGTTGCATGAGGGAAGCTTCTGACAAGCAGAGAAATTCTTAGTTTCTGAACTGGTGCTGGGTATAAAGGTAGTTACCTGGTAATAATATTTTTGTTTCATGGACTCTTTTATGTGTGTTTTACACTCCACCTCTAATAATTATTTATGAAAAAGAGAGTGAGAAGCCATTGGATTATTTTATGAAAGACAATTATATATTGTAGAGACCAAGAAGAGCAACCCATTAAAAAGACTATTAGTAATGTCCAGGTCATCATGCGAGTAAGATCTTTGTTTTCTGGGATTTAACTCTATTCTTTTCAGAAAGAAAGAAAGAAGGAAGGAAAAAAGGAAGGAAGGAAGGAAGGAAGGAAGGAAGGAAGGAAGGAAGGAAGGAAGGAAGGAAGGAAGGAAAGAAGGAAGGAAAGAAGGAAGGAAAATATATTCCCAAAATACATGAAATCCTGTGTCTAGTGATTTTAGTCACAAGTGTGGCATGAGAATGGGAGAAAAAATTATTTTCAGAAATGTGTTAGAACTGTCAAAAAGATATGAGCTACAATGTGAAACAGATGCTATAACTCTTTGTTTTGTTATGGTGATGAAATTGCTATTCTCCCTTAAAAGTAGAATATTTCAAAGAAAAGATTTATGTGTTGGGAAGGTGGGGGAAGCCTGTGATGTGTCATCTTGTAGAGAAACCAACAAAGTTGAGTACAAGTTTTCTATGCCTATACCCCTACACTGACCCACACCTACTTTACGCACTATGTTTTATAAATGCTGTGCCTATATTTTAGGTGCTGGCAGAGTTGGTTTCTCCCTCTGCCTATGTTTTATATACAGAATAGTTTTCCTGAAGTGACCTGCATGACATTTTGGTGTAATCCAAATGGTGTAATCCATAGAAAAGTCAGCCTGAGCCAAGCAGGAGAGTGTCATGTTTTGTTAGATATTCCTTTCTGAAGAAGGAGATGTGATTGACACAATAGGTGAAGATCCATATGATAGTATGCTGTGCTCTCGATGACATATATTCCCCCAGAAACCATGGGTTCACAAATAACTAGAAGATAAAAATTTAAAGAAAATTATGCAGACATTACTTAATTGGTTTTTTCTTGCTCCAAACTCCCCAAGTATAACTGATTGAAAATAAGGAATTCTGTATGTGTTTAAAGTTGGTGTCATCAGAAAGTAAAACATTGAGCCCATAACATCTCAGTAAAATATCATTCTTTCAATTTCCTTCTGCAGTTGTGAAAAATAATATTGCTTTTAGGTAATCCATGTCACAATCACAGAAGGATATCTACAGTTTTAATTTTCCCTCTCCTGTCATAGTATAATTTTAATAACATGAAATAGATTACAATTTGTAAATGTTGATAAGTCTCTAATGTAAATCAGGTATGGTGAAACTTACTCTCTTCTCATTGACAGCAAAAGCACTTTAATTCTCTCATGCAGACAAATTGCAAATAATTTATGCAGATACTCCATTTTTAAAGACAGAGAACATAATACCCTGCTCTAAGTGTGGACTATGCATAACAACTTTCTTCCCAAAAGTACGGTATGGAAAGAGAGGAAGAAAAGTAGAGAAACTGGCAAATGCTACTCTAGCCAGATGATTAATATCAACAGTCATACAGATAGTATGCACCCTTGATATTTGATGAAAATGGCACTTCACTTCTGCAGTCTTCCCAAAAACACATATATAATAGTTCAATCCTGAGGGGAAAAAAAAATTAGAAAACTCTCATCTGAGGGATATTTTGCAACATTCCTGACTGGTAATCCTCAAAATTATCAAGGTCATCAAAAACAAAGAACATCTGAAACACTGTCACAAACAAGATGTGCCCAAGGAGACATCATTAATAAATGTAATGTGATAACCTAGATTGGATCCTCAAATAGTAAAAGGCTTTCAGGGAAAAACTGAGGCAACTTGAATCAAATATAGAGTTTAGTTAATAATAATGTATCCATATTTGTTCATTCATTATAACAAATATACTATGTTAATATAAGCTGTTAAGGATGAGAAATTGGGGAAAGGGATATTCAAGGACTCTTCATACTATCTTTGCAATACTTCTGTAATAAAACTGCTAAAATTAAAATTTTATTTTATAAATAAGTATAGCTCATCCCAAGCCCATACTAATTATGACAAAAGATCTGGAGAGCTGTGTTCACTGAATATCTGAAGATGAGATTATTTGGGGATATGTTACGTTTGAGGAATCATCAGTGTATCCAAGTAAGAGTTCCAGGACAAAAGTCAGTGAATTTGGAGTAATATTTAAGTAGAGGTCATTCTTAGAGATAGAGAATTTGGAGTACTCAGAATAGAGAAGAATTTGGGATATGTGAGAAAACAAAGGAATTCTGTGAGGGGAAAAAAAAAAGTGAATGACAAAGCTTGAGAATTGCTTTCATCTGTGCCAGAAGAAGGAAGAAGAGAGACTCTGAAGGACTCCAGAAATGAAGGAAGGAAAGGTATACGTAGAATGATGCAGAGACATAGAGGGCAAGAGAGAAGAGAACCAGCGTGCTAATCACTGTCATCAGCTGAGAGGGCGAGTAGTTAAGATAAGGATTGTGAAAAGGTGGTGATACAAATACATGGCAATGTTCAGTAGCCTGG
Organism: Rhinolophus ferrumequinum; assembly: GCF_004115265.2. NCBI lineage: Eukaryota > Metazoa > Chordata > Mammalia > Chiroptera > Rhinolophidae > Rhinolophus > Rhinolophus ferrumequinum. Next base: position 74,612,406 of record NC_046285.1, on the reverse strand, counting down.
TGGAGTGGACACTCTGCAAGGAATTGAGGAGCACACCAAAAATGTGAACAATGAGACAATAATTTAGTAAAGTGGTGTATTTGTTCAGGCTGCTATAACAAAATACATGTTTCCCCCCTCTTTGAAAGTTCACATTACCCCGCTTCACTTTTACAAAGGACCTACATTAGTACCTGTTTTCGATAACCAAAAGAAATCAAAAGAGCATTTTTTACTTTTATGAAAATAGTATTAATATTAGCGCTTGTTTGCAGTGAGTCATTATAGAGGTGGCACATATATCAAGCAGCAAGAATAGCACTGCTTTTTTACTATATGTTAGTGTTATTTTTGGTTTTATGTTATTTGATATGGTATGATTTGGTAGGTTGTTTTGGGGGTCTGTGAACACTCAAAAATTTTGTATAAGTTAATGATAATTGCTTCTTTGCTTTACACCATTTTGGCTTACAAAAGTTTTCATTAGGAATGCTCTATTTTCAGAGAGTGGGGGAAATCTGTACCATAGATTAGATGGCTTAAAAAACAGAAATTTAGATCTCATACTAGTTCTGGAGGCTGAGAGTTTCAAGATCAAGGTTTCTGGTGAGAAGCCCCTTCCTGATTTGCAGATGGCCACCTCCTCTCTGTGTTCTCACATGGAGGAGAAAGATCCCCTGTCTCTTCCTCTTTCTATAAGGGTGTGAATTCCATCATGAGGGCCCTATCCTTGAGACCTATTCTAAGCCTAATTACCTCCCAATTCCCTGTCTCTAAATATCCTCACATTGGAGATTAAGTCTTCAAAATAAGAATTTGAGGGGACAAAACACTTAGTCAATAGCAAGTGGTAAGGGTTTTGTAAAGTGCAATTAGAATTTTTCCTACTCAAATTGTGCCATGGAGCCTGTTCAAAATGTGAATATATACCAGTCCATCTCAGACATATTTAATCAGGATGTACATTTTAGCAAGATGCCCTCTGTGATCACAATGTACCTTATAGCTTAAGAAACACTGAGTAATACTTTATTTCAAGAAGTTTAAAAACATCCAGATGGAGAAAGCAATCAGAGTTTGAGTGAGAAGTGAATTTTAGGATTTTATTTTTTTGACATAAGAGAGGATACATGAGCATATTTGTAGATGAGAGGAGAAACAAATGGGGAAGTAAAAAATACTAAAGAAATAAACACAGGGCATAAACTATTGCCCATAATATTACTCATCATAACTCTTCTTTCCCATCTTTATTCATCATCTCATGACTATTTCTTTTCCCTGAGGCTTTGTCCTGAACAGTAAGAGGAACTACAGATTCTGAGGGGAAGTCACCAAATCTCTTGGCCTAGGTCACCCAAGGTGACATCTCTTTTAGTCTCCTGAAAATGAGGACACTGAACAAATGTCTCTATAAGCAATTAAAATTTCAACAAAACTGTGTTTTAACTTTGGTTGCACCTAGTTAGCATTAAGTAGAGGAGAATAAAAAAGAAAGCTATTCCATTTGAAATCTCTTTATAGAAGGTATTTTTACAATCTGACTTTCCCAACTAATTGTAATCTTTTATGGATCACCAGAGAGACTCGTGGGCTTGTCTTAATCAGCTAATTAGGAGACCAGCAATGTGTCACTAGGTCTTTGGGAGTGCCTTCCCTGAAGACGTGTTTAGTACCAAGTGTTTCCCTGTAAATAAATTTTAATGAACAAGGTATTATTCATAATGCTCTTATGGAGACCATCTGATGACCACTAAAATAGTTTAAGTAAAAGCACACTTTCATTGACATTCATTGGTTTGATGTAGAGAAAGGAGGAAGCATCTCTGTATTAGGAACTAGGAAATCAAAGTTACCAGCTTAATGCTATGATTGTGGCTGTTTTTTTTTTCTTCTTAAAGATCCAATGTTCTTATCTGTAAAACAGGAAGATTGAAATAAATATAAATTAGCAAACTGGAAGCCCAGATACTCAATATGTCTCACATGGGTGTTATAACTTGCAGTATTTTACGTTTGACCAAAGATTTAATATAGGTAGATTTAACTCAATTATCTGAATTGCAGGATTTTCTTGAAACATTGACAACAATCAGCTGAAATTGATTGTCATCATATTGGGGATGTGATGATGTGCTGTTCAGACTCCCTCTTATGAACCAACATGACCACCGCATCTATGCACCTTATACCCAATGTCCACTGGAATACCAGCTGCTGACTGTTCAGAGCTGTGCCCCACACTGAGAACTACCTTTGACCAGATGCAAGGGACTACCTATCTCAAGACTCTATCCCCTCCTAGCAAGGGCGTTTAGACATTGATTGAGGCTTGGCTCTTTCCCAGCAATTGAGGACAACTCTGAAGGCCACGGCAGCCCATGGGATCAGATGAGCTCTACACACAATCTCGCCTTCCTCTTTTCCTACATAGGAATCTCCTAAAAGGGCCCTACAGAAAGCTTACGTCATTCTTTTCCTTAGAGTCTTTTTCCAAGGACCCAATATAAGGCACACATCTCCAGTTTGCCCAAGTTGCCCAAATTCACTAATTTTTCCAAATTATAGAAGCTAAAGCTTCGTTTGTATTTATCAACACTCGCTCAGTATTATTTTCCTGATTGTAAAGAAAAATTCATCCATAATCATGTCTTTTGACACTTGGGAAAATTAAACACAAGGTGGTCACAAAACTATATTTATCGTTCTTTACTTATGCCTCCCTAGAAATTTGAATTTATGATCCCAGGACTGGATGTTTTCTAAGATAATTTCCAGGGCCAATATTCTGTATTAGAAGATCCCATGTCATGTTTGTCTTGCAAGTAACAGGAATTTTAGTACAAAGAACTGACTATAACTGGAATTTCAAGATTCAGCAAGAGGCAACAGTCTACTCAGGCTAAGACAAAAGTCGAGGCTGAGCAGTAGCCTCTAGGATCATAAAGAATAAGCACATGGAATACTTATATGACAATTGTTTCAGGACTAATTATGTAGTGTAGCTGGAGCATGGTTTTCCCTTTCTTCTAGATTATATAATGACCAGTGAAAAAGAACAAACAATTTAGTAATGTAGTCCAAGGATAGAGACCCTTGCTATATCCAGCAAGTAGGTCTCTAACCCACTAGCACTCACTAACATTTTTACAAATAACTTTCAAATGTGAATGCTCATTTAATTTTTGACAACAGCCCTGTCAAGAAGATAATTTTAGCTCCATTTACAGATGAAAAATCAGAAGTTGGGAGAAATCAAATCTTTTGCACAGCTGGTTAATAGCACGGCAGGGGCTGTGTGTGCAGATTCTAAGCTTCAACTGCGGTATTTGACTCCTTCTCAATCATGGAAAATACAATCCAGAATGAGAGTGTTCATCAGAATCTCTCTGATGAATTGTCAGAATTTCCAGATTCAGTAGCAATGTCTAGATGACCAAATTGACATTATGGCAAATGTTAGGCTTTATGCTTTCATTTCTCGTCTGCATGTCTAGTCTAATATACAGGGACATTTTATTTGCCATATAAAATTTGCTTTGTAAACTTACAGTATTTTTCAAATATAAGGCATTATCATTACCACTGTTTCTAACCTTTTCAAAACAAAAACAAACAAATGAATGAATAAATAAATAATAAAAATCAGCTCCAAAAGTAATTTATTCCAGGAGTGAATTCATTGCCTGGAAACAGTACTATTTTCCCCTGTATCTTCAGCAAGGTTTACAGAGAAAAAAAATTGGACAAAAAAAAATCTAGAATAAGGAACTCTGCACAACAATACTCACATATACAGTTAGAGTTATTATATATAGTTGAGTATTTCAAATTGAATATGTATATATTATGCATGTATATATGCATATTTGTATTATACATATATGTATGTAAGAATCTAAATGAGCAATTCAATTCAGATAGCTCTACCCTCAAAATATGTTTATTACAGTTTTATTCAGAGTAGTGAAAAAAATATGATCTAAATGTTCATCATAAAGGAATGAATTTGGTAAACTTTGTCACTCCCACAAAATGATCCTTAAAATTATATTTATAAAAAAATCTTCATGACACAAGCAAAGAGAAAATAGATGAAAAAAGCAGGCTGTAATTTGTGCAAACTAAGTGATTTCTACTTGTTTAGAAAACAATTCATAAAAAGCTGGAAAGAAATGTACTAACCTCTTCTAACCTCTGTATCAGTATCCTTAAAGTATTATAATAACCTATTTCATAAGGCTGCTGAAAAACATCAAAAGAATCAGGGAGGCAATATAGCAAAGTCGATGAATCTTCAGAGTCCTAACAAGAAATAGATGACACTCTCAAATGGGGTAACTGAAAATAATTTGATAAAGGATCATACTTTGGTATACCAAAGTATGCCAAGGGTGTAAGAAAACACAAAGAAAAGTAGTGTAAGGCTGGACTAATAAAAATCAGGATGTGGCTATGTCCTCTGGATATGAAGGGGCAGTTCCAAATCCCATGAATATGAGGGAGCAATTTCCAAATCCCAGAAGCAAAGAGATCTGTGTGCAAAGGAGTGGTCCACAACAGTTTTGGCTTTCCATGGAGAATGGCTGCCATTCTATAGAAACCCAACAAAAAGAAAGCTGGGGTATAATACCCAATGACACTCTTTTCCTTCCCTCCATATAGCTCTGCTTCCCAGAGTAGAGAGCAGGTTGGAGAAAGATGGAAGGGGAACCAAGGGGATCAATGGAAGTTATTCCACAAAGTTTAACATTTTTGTCCTTTTGCAGCCACTTTTGCCTTGGAAGCAGTAAAAATATGCGTCCCCAGCAAAGAGATACAAAGTTCCATCATGTACTTTATCCATGTGAGATTTCTTGTTTGAGATCCAAAGTGAAGGATAAGGTACTTTGAAAGTTCATAAATGCTTATAATGGAAGAAACCTAATGGACAGAAAAAGTAATTTCATACCTGAAATACTTGTCCATCCCTGAAACAATGGAAGGATCCCACTGTAATCAATGTGCCACCAGTTCTTTAAAAAAACCAAAGGATAAAGGGATGTGACAGAAGAAGGTGAGGTATTTTGATTCTCCCAACAGGACTGCCATGGAATGACTCAGTCCCATGATCTAAGGACTCAGGTCCTGTCAGGAAGGCTCATCCACTCAGTTTCCCGGTTCCGGTCACCATGACGTTTTCAGTTCTAGTGATTACATACTATATCATGTGGGTTTCCAAACACCCTGCTTATATGACAGTGAATAGACCTTCTATTAAACTCTCCTCAGATTACCCAACTTGAGTTTCATATGTGATACCTTTTCTAGCACTGACTGATAGAATAATTAGAACCAGAAATGACCTCAGGAAAGAGATTGTCAAAATGAAATTCTGGGATTGAGCTGCTTATATATTTGAGGAGTGCAGGGATAATCCCTTTGGCAGAAGGAAATGAGTAATGGGTAATCCACGGCAGGTGGTAGTATTACAATAATTCAAATTACCACTGCTGGTGGCTTGGTATCTTAGCCTGCTTGGCTGCCATAACCAAATACCACAGGCTTGATGGTTTAAGATATAGAAATTTATCTTCTCACACTTTTGGAAATTTAAAGTCCATGATCAAAGCATGGTTGGTTTCTGGTGAGAGCTCGTTTCCTGGATTGTAGATAGCCACTTTCCCACTGTGGCTTTTCCCACTGTGGCTTTTCCCATGTGCTCACATGGCTTTTTCTTGGTGAATGTGTGTGAAGAGAGAAAGAGCTCTGGTGTCTTTTCCTTGTCTGATAAGGGTACCAACCTTATTGGATTATGTTTATGATCTCATCTAGCATTTACTATTTTCTCACAGGACCTATCTCTAAATACAGTCACATTGGGGGTCAAGGCTTCAACAAATTACTTTTGGAGAACACACTCATTCAGTCCATAAAACTCAGGATGAAGTGCAAAGACAAGGAGAGATCAAATACTTGTGGCACTGAGTTGCAACTGCAATAATAATCAAATATTGATTAGGAAATATGGTGGCATAATCAAACTTTTGAAGTCCTAGAAAAGAGAAGTTGAGATACATGACTGTCCAACAGGAAATGCAAGTAGACAATTAGAAAGCTTCTTTGGAAGCTTTGAAGAGTTTTTCATCTCTTACAGACAAAAGAAAACATATCTGAGAACCAAATCCAAGACCTGATTATAATGGTTAGAGTTGCAGTGCCAATTAAATGCTCAGTCCAGCCAGCCAAGGCCACTGGTAAGGAATTAATGGGATGCTGAGACATGGATAGAAACATGTGGGCAGTGATAGAGAGGGCTGACAACTTTTAAATTATAAATCATCTTGACGCTCTCTTGCCAGCTGAGGTATAAACAATCACCCTCCCTTTATAATGAAATCAGCATTTTCTGAAATAAAAATCCTTCAATGTTTGTAATGAGGACAGTTGACTCATTGCCTACAAGCCCTTAATGGGAATTACATTCCTGAATAGCCCAGATGTAGAAGTACAAAACTCGTTGCAAGAAGAAATAGTCTATATTATGAAAGAACTGCAGGAATTCATGACTCTGTATGGGCAGTAATACACTGAGTATGTGTGCGAGTGGATATCAAGACTGGTACATGAAGGAAGACGAAATAAAAATCTTGACTGCTACATCTTAATTAACAAGAGTTGACTTATCCAAGATTCAGGATGCAGTGTGGTGACTTGAGCATTAAAAGCCTGTTAGGTAGGCGAATTAAAGCCTGGAATCAGTGGTGGCGTACAGCTAATGAGCTTGAAATGCCAGACCTTTGGTGCATTCTGCATCCTTTCTATTTATAGTGTTGTACACAAACCAGTAACATAGAACTTGTGAAAAATGCAGAATCCTTGGCCCTAAATTCCATCCACTGAATTGGGATTTGCATTCTAACAAGATCCCCATGGGATTTCTGTGCGCTTTAAAATTCAAGAAGCACTTCAAGTAAAGAAAACAATCCAAAATCTCAACCTTTGAAAACTTCTCATCTAACCATAATCCTGTTGAGACACAATTTTCCTTCACTCTTTTGAATTTTTGTATGTCTTGTGAGCAGACACTGACTGCCTTTGTTCTGGACTATTTTTCAAAGGATGTTTGTATAGTGAACAGACTTGGGAGAAAGAGATAGTGTTCTTTCTGGAGAAAAGCTCTGAATGCTTACAATACAGAATAATAATAAGAATAACAATAATTATTATTACTATTATTATTATGAATATATATTCTGCTGAAGCAAAAGGCAGGGAGGTTTACTGACATGATTTAAGTTCCCTAAGCTCAGAGTTCCTCTTCTATATCTCAAACTAGTGCAGGTATCATCTTTTCCTATTCCCATCACCAGAGGACTGGAACAAGAAAATGCTAATACACTGATTATTGCTATTGGTATAAGTAATAAAGCCTTTTGTATCTGACAGAGGAGTCAGGTTTTCTGTCCGCCTCCATGCATGGGCTAACTTGTTAGCTTGCAAGTAGAGTAAAATATCAGACCTTTCCCAGTTCTAGACAGTTATATCAATAAGGATGAGATGCAGATGGAGCCATGGCTTTCTAGAAGAGGAAAGGTGAGAGTGTTTCCAGTCAATAAATTAAATTTGAAACAAGCCCATGGGATTTGCTAGTGATTATGTTGACCAAATTGTATGGTCTGCAACACAATAAATGGTCTTCCAATTTATTTCTTGTTAATGAGGAAGAATTGGGGAGGTGATTGTAAGTTAAGTACAATGTGTTCAAAGACAGTTAACCTAGGTGTTCTAACTCCCTTGCAGGTAGTAGCATTTGTTCACTAATAGGATGGTCAGTCTCAGGGCCACTCCACTGAAAAAAACTCACAGTGAAATTTGTCCTGGGTAACAGAAGTTTCCAACACCTAAACCAAGAGTTCAAGGAAGGAAATCCACGATCATTATTGGCTGAAACCAGATGAATCATTAGAACTTTTGTTTGCTTGCTTGGGAGATGAGAGAGCAAAAGATGTAATACCTCTTAAGAAAGAAGGAAACAACTAAGATATCATAGGGTTCAACCTTTCCTGCAGTCTATTATGATAAACTTCAACCCACTTGAAGAAGACAGTAAAAGTTCTTCAAGACTTTTAGTAAATGTTGGCTGTTCTAAGGAATCTTAGACCTTCAGATTTCCCTGAGACAACCCCCGATGGTAACCGATAGATGAGGCATTGAATAGTATTCAAGTTCTTACTGCCATGGATTGGGTTTAATTGAAGATGAAGATGCCCCACTAGAGAATGAGAAAATGACTCAAAAAAATCTAGGTTAGTTTTTGCTATCAGTTCTACCACCCTGGAAATCTTCCCTCACCAAGTAATAACTTAAGAGATGGTCTCATGACAATGGAAAAGAAAATGCCTCTGATTTTAAGGTGGACTGCTTAAATTAAAAAAATAACAACTGTGCAAATCAAACCCAAGACGACGGAAGGGTAAAAAGTCCCAGAGTCATAGCCAGAAAGCAATGTGGCCTTGGCTTCTTGAATCAAAGTGTCCCCAAAGTAATAATGACCTTGCTGTCACATACAGAGCTGTGAATGATGTGAAAATATCAGTGGTTTGTTTGGTTGAGCTGTGAGAAGCCACAGCAATGCTGGAAATCAAATTTAAATATGCCCTGCCCTCTGGCAAGCACTCCTCCCTCTCTTCCTCTCTGTCCCAAACTCAGATCATTTAAGCAGAAAGATGATTAAGGGGTAGGGTTGAAGTCTTCTTGTCCCAAGAGAAACCAGAAGCTCTAAGCACCAATTCAAGTGTGTTTGGGAATTATGTTCAAGAAAGAAATTGAAACTTAACTCTCCATCATATGTAGTTTGGAGGAATACTGATTTTCTTGATATTTAATATAACATTTAAACTTGGGCTTTGGACTTAACCATATCTCTAACTAGTTTTTTGGCTTTGTTTAAGATGGTAAACCCTTCTATCTCAGTTTCCTCACTTAAATTGAAAACATTAACAGTACCTATTTTATAAAATTATTGTGAAAATAAAAGAGTATAATGTATGAGGTATGATCAAAAAATATGGTGAATATTTAAATTTAAACAAATTTATTACAGTAAAAGACACATTGCCATTAATCCCCCTCAAAATATCCCCCTTGTTTTGAACACACTTATTCCATACTTCTTGACACTTTCTGAGGCAGTTCTGGAAGTCCTCTTTCGTGAGTGTCATTACTTCATCCTCCATCATGGCAACACTCCTTTTCACACATCGCTTCTGGTACGCAGCAATTTCTGTCAAATAAAAACATTATGGTGTGTCCTCATCCACCTTATTCACCTGATGTGACACCCTGTGATTTCTGGCTCTTCTCCAAAGTCAAAATGACCATGAAAAAAAACGTTTTGAATTGATTCAGGACATCGAGGCAACCGCGAAAGCACAACTAAAGACACAAAAGAGAACTTGAAGAACTGCTTCAGAAAGTGACAAGAATTATGGGATAAGTATGCTTGAAGCAAGGGGGAGTATTTTGAGAGGGATTACTGGCAATGTGTCTTTTATTGCAATATTTTTTTCAAATTTAAACATTCATCATATTTTTATCATACCACGTATATTAAGCATATTTAGCACATTGTCTGGCACACAATACAGTCTGTTTCCAATAATTATTATCTATTATTGTCATGTAAATAAAATGTACTATAGATATTGCATCACAATAATTTTGTATTGATAAACTATGGTTACAAATTCTCCTACCTCTGCTGTAGTAAAATGCAGTTTATACTACAAATTATCATCATATTACAAAATTAGTATAAATAGAAACTCCAAAGAGTTAATGGACGCATTTTGTTTTCATAAATTTAGTATAAATAGAAACTCCAAAGAGTTAATGGACGCATTTTGTTTTCATAAATTTTGTAGATCAACTTACATTGCCATGGAAAGAAGAATACAAAGTATTGTTAGAAGGAAAAAAGAAAGTTGCAAAGTTACAATGATAACATGATCATATTTATGTACATATAAAGTACACAGATAAAGAGTGAGTCTGCACTTTCTGCATATGTTATAGAAAGTAATTTAGAAATGTATGCTGCAGATTTTAACTATGGCTGTCTCTGAAGATAGAATTAATAAATATTTGTACTTTTTAATATATTATTATAACTATTTAAATACTTTACACTGTGCATGGTTTATATGTAAAAAAAAAACCTTGTAATACTTTTTTAATTATAAAAAGTAAATTTTTATTATCACACCTCTCTCTGAAAATCAAAGATTAAGTGAGCTGATTTTTGCATAATCTATAATGCTGAGGTGCAGTGAGATGAACGGGAGGAAACTGACATGTCTATGTGCCAGGCTCTGTTTTTAGCTTTTCTTAAATAGAGAGAAGATAATGGAGAAGGGGAGTTAAAGCACTTGTGGTCTGTTCATGCCCTTTACTAGTGGGATACTCCTGTGGGAAAGAAAAGAAGGCAAGGAATCTAGTCTTATGTCCTTGTCAACAAATTCCTGGGCCTCTAGGTAACAGAATAATAATATTTACTAAAAGGAGGATCTCTATCCATGGAATGTTCTTTACAGGATGCCTGTGGCTTAGGATTGCTTGTAGTTAACAAACCCAGAATCTATAGATTTACAGAGCTCCATAGGTAGTGCTCCATAAGCCATCACACAAGATGGAGACAACGAAAATCCTCCTGCTCTTTGAGGGGATAAACTCTCCCTGGGAGACACGTCCGACACAGGAAGGAAGGACTTAGGGAGCTGAGCTCAATGTCTCAGACTTCTCTCAAGTTTGTCTGTCCCTCCCAATTGCCTTTAAGAATAAGATCAGACAAGATTTTTGATTCATGTCAGTCATGTTTGAAAATATGAACATTTGTGTAAGCTCAAAAAGAGAGTTTAAAAAGAACAAAAATACATACTTAGCAATACATTTCTCTAAGTAACAGGTGTGGTTTAAAAATTCAAGAGGAAATGAATACTATTTATGTAGAATTTACCATGTGCCAGGTGCTTTCCTTATGCTATTTTCCATATTACCTACCAGGTGAGGTAGGTTGAATCATTCCCATATTTATATAAAATTAGTAACACATAAATAATTTTTTTTTAATGTGCAATTTTACTCAGCTCCTAAATCAGGGATCTGGCATTCAAACCTAGATGTAACTCTCCACTAGTTACTGCTGCCTTCTAGTAGGAGGTTAAGTCTTTGATCTCCCTTTCCATAGGTTCAATTCAAGAACAAGTTCTCTCCCGTAGAAACTGTTGCAAATCCTAAATGTATTAGGAAGCAATACTTTCTAGGTTTTGCAGCCCTGCACATATCCCCTTCTAAGCTCCACATGGCCAACAAGTAATATCATCGCTTTTGGTTAGATGTCCAACATTAGGGGCCAGGACTCAAGAAGAAACAACTCTCCATCTAATAAAATTTCCTTTGATGTCACTCACCACCCACTGTTAAAAAGTCACTTTTAATTGCACTTTGACATTTATTTTACTTTACACCAATAAATAAATAAATAAACCTCATGACTTTTAATGAAATGGATATAGTTTTGTCCTGGTAGTAGGTCAAAATTTAAAGATGTCATCTAGAGAGATTTTAAAAGAGTTTGAATGAAATTACTTCATGTTTCTTCACCTAAAAATAAAGTGAAACTGCTGTGCTGCATAGGGAGAAATTTTTTCTTCTTTTTTGACATAGGATTCTGGGGGATTTATAATGTTTTTGTAGAAAAAACTGAGTTCTAGAGAGGTTAAGATGATGAATAATTACAAGTAACAGATTTTTCTTCTTTTGATGTTATTCCCAGTTACTTCTAATTCTGAATAAAAAATATTTCTGAGAACAGAAGGACAGTTGAAGAGTAGGCGCAGGTAGGAGTATGGCATGTTATACAACTCCAGGATTCATCTGCAAGTGTGCATTATGCCACGACACAGAAATCCACAGGTGAGTAGATGGTATCAATCAATAAGCAGGGTCATTTGGTCAATATTTTTATAATCACACTTAAAATATATAACTCATAGGATACAAAATGATAATTCTCTGTTTCTCCATGATTTTCATTATTTTCCTAATATCCACAGAAACCTATTTGTGTTAAAAAAAAAGGAAGAATGAAAGAAAGAAAGAAAGAAAGAAAGAAAGAAAGAAAGAAAGAAAGAAAGAAAGAAAGAAAGAAAGAAAGAAAGAAAGAAAGAAAGAAAGAAAGAAAGAAAGAAAGAAAGAAAGAAAGAAAGAAAAGAAAATAGAAAAAAATAAAAATCACACAGTCAACATTTCACAAATGGCAGAAAATCTAAAACAAAAGTGATCAAAGTATATAACCTCTGGATGATCTGTTCTGGGCCCTTTGAGAAAAAAAATTTTTTTAATATGACAAAGTTGATTATTTTTGCTGTTATTATTGTTTTTACATAAATCAATAGTGATGTGTTAGTTATATGAGGTCAGACAATTAAGTTCGTGAACTTGTCGCAATGATGTTGCTAAACTTTTTTTGATATCAGAGGGATTATTCATTATGAATTTGTACCAACTGGACAAACAGTTCACCAAGTTTACTATTTGGAAGTGCTGAAAAGGCTGCATGAAAAAGTTAGGCGACCTGAACTTTTTGCCGACAATCCATGGCTCTTACATCACGACAATGTACCAGCTCACATGGCACTGTCTGTGAGGGAGTTTTTAGCCAGTAAACAAATAACTGTATTGGAACACCCTCCCTACTCACCTGATCTCACCCTCAGTGACTTCTTTCTTTACCCAAAGATGAAGGAAATATTGAAAGGAAGACATTTTGATGACATTCAGGACATCAAGGGTAATACAAAGACATCTCTGATGGCCATTCCAGAAAAAGAGTTCCAAAATTGCTTTAAAGGGTGGACTAGGTGCTGGTGTCGGTGCGTAGCTTCCCAAGGGGAGTACTTCAAAAGTGACCATAGTGATATTCAGCAATGAGGTATGTAGCACTTTTTCTAGGGTGAGTTTGAGAACTTAATTGTCTGACCTCGTATCATCTAAAATAAGCTGATTGGATTATTAGTATGATTCTTCTAGTGTGAAAGTGGTAAGAGAAGAAGTTCCTGGTTCTAAGACTTTCTGCCCCAGTGAAGGGATATACTCTCATGCTGATAGTTCTTGTAGTAAGACCAATGTAAATTCATTATCACAGCATGTATGACTTGCTTTTATAAATTGAGGAAGAAAATCCTTCTGAGGTTCAGAACTGGAGAAGAGAAGAGCACTATTAAAGTAGATACACAAGTCTTTGCTTGTAGTAGTTAATCTTCTATAGCCATTTTCCTTGTATAGACCCTGAAATATTGATTATTTGCCCCAAAATGTTTTTCTTCTAATTCATTCTGAGTGTTTATTTGCCAAGTTATAATGACAAAGAATGATACATTACCCATTTTGTCAAATACCTTTTTCTTTATTCCCTAACTTTTTTGTTGCTTTTCTTCCTATTTAGAACTAAAATTAGTTATGCTACTTATTTGATATCAGAACCAACCATCTTTCCTTTACATAATCAAGTCTTCCCAGTGCTTTTTTGGCACTCATCTTAGACCCGAATCTTTTCGCTGTGGAAAATTGACACATGTGCTTAAGTAAAGTTCCCATCTGAATTGTCTGGCTTGAAGAGAACAAGTTCAGACACCACAGAGAGTGGGGACAAAGGAAGAGAGTGATGGAATGGGTATTTTATTATATTAAGTCTGAGTAATACTACTCATTTTTTAAAAAAGGAAACCAAGCAAAATCCACTTATATTTCTAATACACAAATCAAAGTAGTGTCTCTGCTCATCCAACATCACTCCATTCTCTCCAAGTACTTTTTGTTGAAATCCAGCTACTCTAAAACTGACTAATCTGTTCTCTATAGCCTCGTTCCATTCCAGTTATCCCAGTCCAGACTCAGACAGCCAACAGATCTGATAATCTCCCTTTCTCTCTAACTCCTCTCTCTCCAGCACATACAAGATCAAATCACCCACTAAGTCCAGTTGTTCTCACTCCAGCATGGCTCTTTTATGTTTCTCCTTTCCACACCCCCTGCATCAACTGCCTTTCAACCCTCATCAGTTTCTCACCTGGACAAAAGCAGCCTCTGAACAGGTAACTTTTATCTCCCTAATCCCTCAACACCTCAGTAGTCAATGATTTTTCTAAAATCATATTCCGTTACTCCCTGTTTAAATTCATTTAGAAATATTAAGGCTCTCTACCTAAAGTGCAGATGTCTTATATGTTGTACATTATCTTCTGGGCTCTGCCTGAACCAATAGGCTCCATTTCTTGGGGAGAAGTATCACTCTTAATTGGCTTACCTTTTGCAAATGAACACTGTAAAAAGTGTTGACTCAGTATATGTGATTGTTACCCATCATAGGACATTTGAAACATAATTTGGGGACTATTAAGATTTTCATGGAAGAGTCACCAGGATAGGGGAAATAATGCCTGTGAAGGATGAACTGGGCAGAGGAGGAGGTAGAACTGTGAAACTTTTGCCGTAGAGCCTTGGCCAATCCTGAAGCAAGTTTTGAAGTATGGATTGCCTTCAGCATTTTTTATAATGGAGGTGAGGGGCCAGGTTTTGGAGCCCCCACATGCACTAGTCGTTGAATATCGTCTGCCCCTGGGGAAGGAGATGACTTGTGGGAATCAGCTTCCTTCCAGTGAGGGCAGTTTCTAGAAAAGCATTTAGATTTGAGTCATCAACTGTCAAGACTAACAGCAGCTGAAAGAATGAGTACCTAAGTCCCAACAGGGCATCTGGGTAGAGCATCTCAGTGGCTACTACCTCTTAGCAGAACTTCGTTATTTCAGCAGTGCCTGCGATTTAAGTTGTCCCTAGCATGACATGAATGAGAGTAAATTTAAATTCTAAACTTAAAATGAGGATAAATGGTAAATGTGATCATCCTGAAGTCCTATACAGCTTGATCATAGTTTCTGACACAAACATTAAAAAAAATAAAAGTAAAAATTGAAGAAACCATTCATTCATGCCCTGCTGTGTTGACTTCAGGAGGTAGATAAGGTTGATTTCCAGATCTCCTCTTTTCCCAAGATTTCTATAAATGTAGAATAAGAACAGGGATTTTCAAAAAGCACTTGAGAAACTGAAGCATCCTTGTCCTTTAGTCAATCCCATTAACGTCACACACCCTCAATTATTGCTCTCTACAAGAGATTTCCTGCCATAGTTGATGTTCCATCTAAATTATAGAAATCAATCAAAATTTTAAAGTTTATTTTGAATTTATTTTCTGTGCTAAAATATAGTCCGAAAATGTACAAATAAATATGACATATTGATGATGATGATGATGATAATGATGATGCCCCTTTGAGTAAAATGCAATTAGGATTTAGGTAGAATTACTACGACTCACGTATCTTAAGCCAAGCATACCAACAAAGAATACAGAGAATTATCTTTAAACAATATGAATGAAGGAAGTACCTCCCTAACATCTACACATTCCTCCACAAAGAGGAAACGAATAGTCAGTTACCCTGTACTGTAAGTGCTGTAGGAGAGAGATTCCTTAGAGTTTACATGTCAAGACAGCTACTAATGAAAATGCATGCAACACTGCAGCAAGGACATTTCAGAAAGCAAAATGAGTATGCAGATTTTTTTTTAAGTGCTGAGATCAGAGCTGACATGACATTCATAAATTTATAAGTAGGACAAAGAGATACTTTATTTTTTAACCTCTTCAAAGAATAACAGTCATAATAACACCAATTTTTTTAGCAATATACTCATATAGCTTCTATCCCTTAATCCTTCTCCAGCCTGTCAGACAAAGCTTACTAAAGCTATTCAGACAAAGATGACCAATAATGACCTAATTTGCAAATCCAGTGACTTTTTTCTCCACCCTCACCTTATTTTACCTCTCTACTAATTTGAACACTGTGAATGTATGTATAAACACACTTACACATATACTTGTGTGTGTGTGTGTGTATATATATATATGTGTATATATATATATATATATATATATATATATATATATATATATATACATATATATATGGTTTGGAGTATTTTTTGTTTGCTTTTTATTTGACGTTAGAGCCTTTATTTAATCATACATGATAAAAATGACTGACACTAACATAATTAAAATCAGTTATAATATATGCATGTATTTTTGAAAGAATACATAACAATGGGATTTTAAATTTTATTTTAATTGTATCATGAGCATGTTTCACTTCTGTAATTAAAAAGCAAACCAACAGATTTCAAACTCTAGAAAAACGTGATAAATTCGTGAGGGCTGAGCTGGTTTATTACCCTATTGAGTTTGAACTGACCCCCATATCTTTCATGATTGGATCAAACTTTCAAAGAAGTCTATACCAGAGTCAGTAATGAAAAAAAGAAAGAGCCACTATATTTGATGTTATATATCCAGTTCTTATTCACTCTATGGATCACTGACCAAAGGCCAGAAAATTTCCAAATTGAAACCATGAATGATAAGAAAAGTTAGCTGCTGACAGGGCACCTTTGTCCTGATTCACAGCAAGCATCCCATGCTCTCCGGTTTGATGTGCCTCAGCAATGTTATTTTGGGTTAGTTACTAGGCAACTCTGTCTATGAGTCATGGGAGAGCACTCAGCAGCACCACCATCCATGTCGTCTTCCAACAGACTTCACACAATAGCTAAACTCCAGTCACCTTTTCCCACAAAGGCCCATGTCAGAAATCAGGAAGCCAGGTTGCATAGAATGGTTTTAGATTCTAGGACACATAATTGGCTTTTGTGTTGTTTCAGAAATAAATATCATTAAGATTGTTATAGGAAAAAAATGGCTTACTAAAAGCGAGTCTACAATAAGGAGTATGAAGTAAAAATAAAGAAAAATCCCTGAAATGGCAGGGGTGAGGGGTGTCAATAAATAAGACAGTTTCGGAAGATTACCGCTTTGAAGTCTCCAGGATATAGCGTGGGGAATCAGTTATTAGCTTCAGTGCACTGAAATAATCAACTCAACTCTTCCCTTCCTGGTGTTGAGGACAACATATTCTATAATCTCGGTGAAGACAAAAGCCTTCTTTCCATTACTTCCAAAAAGTAATTCTACCTCCTAAACTAAACTAAATACTGACCAGTCTTTATCCCACTTTCATAATTCAGGCCTTCAGCATTCTAACATAGAAAATTGATCGTGACAAGGATTTTAGGGAAAGTGTCTCCTTGGAAGTGACTAGAGTCAAGAGGAGGAGTTAGCAGACAGAAGAGTATGGGAAAGAACTTTCCAGGCAGTATATATAGCAGAGGACAGTTCTGAGGTGGGAAAGAGGATGGGAGCTGGATGGAGAGAAGCTCAGAAATCCTAAATGCTCTCCCTTGATTCTTTTTCCTCTTCTCTCAGTCTCTACTTGCATGTTATCCAGATCTAGGACTTCTGGTTAGAATTCATCCCTCTTGGGCCCATGTATATCTGGATCTAACTGAAGATTTGATTATTTTTGTTTAATTTGTGGCATTGTCTCTTACAAACAACTTAGTATTTTTCCTTAGAATCACTATATATCTATATGCTCCACTGTGAGGCCTATGCTATCCCCTGTAGTGGCAGCAGAAGGTCAGGTAGAGCCTCATCTTTTAGCATTTTTATGTGCATTATTGGTGATCCAACCAGAACAACTATGTGTCTCTATGCCTTTGTACATGCTGCTTTCCTGATCTGCAACTCCCTCCCTATACAACCAAGGAGTTTAATCCAACTCTATCCAACCAGTCTCTTCTTGGAAAGGCAAACTTTCAGATAGAGTCACCCCCTCCCTCTTCTACATTCATGTAGTTGGCTTGTACATTTCTACTGTGGAATCAGCCATATTTGTTGGATGGTTGGAGGGATAAAGAAAGAGAAAGAGGGAGAAAACAAGAGTTCTGGACTCCAACGAAGAAGGTGTCTACAATTTAGCTAGTGAGGCATTTTAAGCAGAAATACTATAGCCACCAAAGACAACTCTCCTACTTCTCAATTTGCCCTACATCGCTTCCTCGCCAGAAATCAACAGGGCTTCCTTAAATGGGTTGACGCCAGTCTAAACTGGGCCAACATTTCTCAGGAGAAAAGCCTGAGTGTTCTCCTTCCAATTCTATGAGAGAATCATTAACCAGAAGTCAGTGGGATCAGACATCCCAACCTCCCATGTGCCTACCTGCTTCCTGAACGTATAAGGGAATATGTCAGGATTCTTCCTTTCTTTACCACTGGAAACAACATATTGGCATTTGCGCTGTTTTCACTGATTCTCAAGGGTCAGGATGAGAGAGCCACAACCTCCTCCAATCACCCAGAATAGCTAAACTCAGTAGACACTAGAAGAGTCCCTCCACAGATTCTTTTACAAGCAGCCAGCTATAATCCAGTCATCTATGTATGTACAAAAGACTGTCGTTTTCAAAAGTAAAATAAAATAGAATCAAAATAAAATAAAATGAAAACCCAACAACTTTGATCACACAAGAAAGCTCTTCTCTCTCCTGCCTCCTTTTCTCCAAGTAAAATAATTACAATTAGACAAGCTGTTCTAGAATTAAGTATTCAGATGTACAATTAAATAACACCTCAAACAAAATGTTATAAACTTACTCAAAAGTCAATGTGTTAGCAATTTTGTTTATAATTAAATTGAAATATGAAAGAAAATCATTTTGCATTATTTTTGTGTTTTAGTTCATCACTTACTAATTGTGTTAAAGGTCCTATCATCTTAGGAACGATAAGGATAAGGGCAAAAGAGTCACCCCTGGCCATTACCCATTTAATCTTCACTCTGAATTTATAAATATATAATCAGGCAAATTAACATCCGCTGCCAGTAATAAACTTACTTTATTTTTCTTACTTTGTTATTTACCTTTTTATTTCTATTACATTTTTAAGTTTTTCCTAATTTTTTTCACCTCTTTTGACTTTAAATTTCTGATTCTCATTACCTGTTTTCAATGTTTTCCTTCTGCCAGACATTTTTTTTTTAATTCATAAACTATGGCATTCTGTAGAAAATAGGAATGTTCAGCCAGAAGTCAGTTTTACCTTTCAGATATGAAGTAACTTGCTTATTATGACACACACGAAAAAGACCTTGATCATGTTTTCTGGGTTTCGCAGTCACACCATGAAATGCAAAGTACATAAAAATGCAATTGCATTATGTTACACCATTAATGACTTAATATTACAAATGCATTACAAGGAAGCAGGAATACCACATTTGAGTACAACTGCTTTTGAAGTTCCCTTGATGTTGAACATGTACTAGCAACATTTGTGGGAAAAAATGCATGCACTATATATAATAGCATCACTTATTCAAGATGATTGAAATAAACTCCCTGTGCCATTCCATGCTCAGTGCCTAATGATGTGTGCCTGGTACTATCTCTTACCTTGTCCAGGTAGGGAAGCAAAATGACTATATTTTCTAACTTCACCTGAAATGAATAACTTAATTATAGCTTAGAATTTTTATAGGAAGCTAACTTTCATATAGATAATGCGTAAAGTTAGATTTTAAAACCTGAGATGTGAAATTTATATCCTTATTTGCTACTTTACACTTGCATGCAGGAAAATGACTTCAGTACTACCTCTCCACATTAGTTTTCTTATTATTGGTGGTCATTTGAGCCCATCCATAGTGCCCTAAACCCCAGAGCCTATTCATTTTGGAAACAGAATGCTAAACTTACTTCTAAAGTATATACAAATAAGATGCTGAATGGTACTGGAAATATAACAAAAATAGTAACAGTGAAAATATAGCAACTAGCATTTATATTGCATTTGCTGTGTGCCAGGTATTTATATAAGCCCTTTACACATATTAACACATTTACTTCTATAAAGTTGGTACCAGACATCATTATAGTCTACTGATCAAATTTAATTCTTTGTGAAACAATTGAGAGCTCACGACATAAAATCTACTATTTCATCCATGGTCTCACTGCTTAAATCATTGCCTACAATAGAGATTTCAAATGGTTCTGCAGTTGTAATAGGTACCTTTCTATCTGTGGCCACAATAGTATAATTTTCTACTAGCTGATGACTCATTCCTGTGGGTAGTACTCTCATCCTCCGTGCACCAATCCCCAGGCAAGTAGTACTTCTCTTTCATACAGCTACTTCCACTAAGACTATCACCTCTGTGTTGGCACTGCTGGCTCCATTAGACCATTATCAGGGGTACATTACACAGAACTACATGAACTGCTGCAATTCATAAGTTGAATGTGTGTCTAATGATATCTTCATGTATATTATTCTGGACACAAGGTTTACTACTTTTACCATGGTTAAGAACTATCTTAGAGTAGAATTTTCTTCTCCTGTCTGCAATATGCTCCCTTAGTAGGAATCCAAAACACCATAGCTTGTGCCCCAATATTTCACAGGGCATTGATAAAAAAAAAATAGTTTTTATTGGTTTCTTTTTATACTTCTCCTTCCTTCCTGAAAATCGTAAATATGAGTACAGACAGGGATGAGATGATAGTCACATGTGAGGAAAAAACCTCCTGTTCTTCTCCTAGAAGCTCCTCCTTTGGATTCAAAGATTTCTTTATTTGGCCAAGTTTGTAGACTTATTCCCTCTTCCCTTAGGATCAGCTCTTTCTCACAAGGCCCCCAGGTCCTTTAAAAAACATCATCCCAGTGGGCTTATCTCATCAGATTAGAGCATATGACCAGCCATGTTCATTCAAAAAGTTACTATGAGTTAGGTCTCAGGGAATTTCACTCCATCAGGGTACTCATTACTGATTATTAGCAAAATGGTTTAGTCAAAAACAGTAAAATCTATAACTAAGAATTAAGGATTACTTAATTCAACATTAACCACTATCCATGGCATAAACTATGGTGTTCACAAAACACACCTTCTGCTCCTATTATTCCATTTCTCTCTTGCATTTAAGCTAAGACATTTAATTAATTTGGACAATGGCTGTTAGTAGTAGCCAATGCACAGAAGAGTAATACACAACCTCCCAGCTGCTATTTCTCTGCCATGACTGAGGTATCATAGTGCAGGTACAAGATGGTAGAAATTCCATCAGCCTGGAATTCTAACCTGCAGCGTTTGCTAATTTCCATGGCATGACTATTTCCAATGTGGAAGATTACAGGTTATTAACATGAAGTTACTGAATGGTCACTTGGGAAGACATGAGCAGAACGGTCTCTCAACCAGAATATACCATGTCTGTCATGCCACCACAATCTCCAAAAGAAGACACATGTATAATTTAGAAACAGAAACAGAAAACATTTTCCTGTAAAATTGAAGTAGGTAATATTCAATATAGACTTGGTTGAGCTTGGATACCATGTTTCCCCAAAAATAAGACCTAACCAGACCATCAGCTCTAATGTGTCTTTTGGAGCAAAAATTAATATAAGACCTGGTCTTATTTTAATATAAGACCAGGTATAATATAATATAATGCAATATAATATAATATAGACCAGGTTTTATATAATATAATGAAAGACTGGGTCTTGTATTAATTTTTGTTCCAAAAGACTCATTAGAGCTGATGATCCGGTTAGGTCTTATTTTTAGGGAAACACGGCATCTACATAGATAACAATTGCCTAAGAAGTTAAGAAGACATAAAAATATGTTACATTTGATATAATGACTCTATTCAGGAAAGAATTTTTCATAAATACATTAAAATTAAAACAGGATATCTCCCACATCCTGCAAAGGTGATCCGCATGAACTCAAATTCAATCAACACTTTATTGATTGCACATTCTGTACCAGGAATAATGCAAGTTGTTTTTACAGTTATCCCATTTCACCACACCCTCTTTACCTTTCCTCTGTTTTACAAATGAGAAAAGAAATGAAGCACAGGCAATTAGCAAGAAACACAAGGGGAATTTGACTCCAAGCACCCTGATTCTAAGCCCAACATGCTGCTTCTAGAATCAGACTGTCTCTATAGTCTCAAAGAAAACAAAACAAATAAAACAAAAACAAAAGCAAAAACAAAACAACAATAACAACAACAACAACAACAAACAGTAACTAGAATGTAACTGAAGGAAATGAATTTCACACTGCACAAGTATACCATTATGAAACATTTGCGTAATTACAGTCAAAGAAGTTAGAGGCCAAAAAAAAGATTTGGTGATTTTCATTTCTCCCCCTAACTTTAGTACTATTGGTAAACGAAGATCCTACTTGTTACTTTCTCCATGTCAAAAAGGGTATTGACTTTAGAGAACAAATAGTCATTATTAATTATAAATATCTCTAGCATGAAGAATGATTTTTCCAACTACTGTAGTTTAATAGAAACATCCCTTTAAAAAAATCTTAACTCGCTTTTTCCATTCTAAACTCATGGGTTCATTGGCTCCTGAATGAGTATACTACCCCAAGAAGGGATATTTCCACAGCAAATGTCAAATATTTGTAATCTTATCTCTCCCATTGAAATCTAATTATTTGAAACTAGTTTATAAAAAAGTCTCTCTAGGATGTTTTTGTTGTGCAAGTCATTCAGAAATTGATAATATCTAGAATACTTAAATAAAGTAGATTTTCTAATGTTGCAAATTTGGGAGTCAGTTTCTAGACCCACAGTGGCCCACCAAAAGTTTCTAACTCTATGTATCTCATTACCAGCAACAGCAATTTTACCGCATTTAACTATAAAGACATGCTAAAAGTTCATTTTAATTTAATTAATTTTCTTATTTTTAAATTAAACATTGCTAAAAAATTGACAACTGAATTAAATTTTCTGGAAGAACAGTCAATTTTACTTTCTCACAGTATTAGAGACATTCTTTACAATGTCTATCAAGACCATCGTTTAATACTTTGCAGAACTTCCCTGAATAAGTTTCATTTTCAAAGGCAAACAGAACTTTTCTTATCCCCTAAACTTTTTTTAACTTCAGCACACCAAAGAGAAAATTAGTCTTACTTCTGGGTAAGAAGACAGGATGAGCAGTAGAAAGTTCATTAATTTGTTCTTTTTGAAGTTCTTCAAGGTGAAGGTGACATAAGGCTGCCTAAAGATGGTATGACTTGGCATAAGGTTGAATACTGTATTTAACATATTAGTATAAGATCCCTCTTCCATCTATTCAAAGTTTATATTGGATACTGTTGCTTCTCTTGAGTTGTCTTTCCCAAATTTTTTTCAGGCTTCAATCATGACAACCTACGAGCCTTTCAGAAGGTTACTACCCTAAATAAATACTTTATTTTTGAATGGTCGCTTACACTCTGTCTATATGTTTCCCACTAGGACTTGTTAAAACCCAAAAGGAGAGGGTTTGGAGAGCTGCCAGGTTGGTGAATATGTGAAAGTGCTGAGAGAGTGGCAGGTTTGACAAGCATAAGGAAGCTCCTTGCCTCTTCCCACATACCTTGCCCTATATGAGGTATGACAATAATGTTCGCGAACTCATCCTAGAAAAAGTGCTACATACCTCACTGCTGAGTGTCACTACAGTCACCTTCCAAGTACTCCCCTTGGGAAGCTGTGCACTGACGCCAGTGCCTAGTCCACCCCTCAAAGCAATTTTGGAACTCTTTTTCCAGAATAGCCATCAGAGCTGTCGTCGTATTACTCTTGATGTCTTGAATGTCATCAAAATGTCTTCCTTTCAATATTTCTTTTATTTTAGGGTAAAGAAAGAAGTCATAGGGAGCCAGATCAGGTGAATAGGGAGGGTGTTTCAATACAGTTATTTGTTTACCGGCTAAAAACTCCCTCACAGATAGTACAGTGTTAGTTGGTGCATTGTAGTGATGCAAGAGCTCCTTTGGGACCATTTTTGCACACACCTTACTCACGCCAAGATTTTCAGTTAAGATTTTCTTAACTGTTTCTCTATCATTGTTTACTTGGTCTGCTATGCTTCTCACAGTCAGCTGATGATTTTGATGCACAATTTGATGAAGCTTTGCAATGTTTTAATCAGTTCTGCTCATTACTGGCTGCCCTGACCTCTCTTCATTAATGATGTGTTTTCTCCCTTCAGAAAAACGTTTAATCCATTTGTACACTGCCGTTTTATTCATAGCATTATCCTCATAAACTTGGACTAACATGCCCCTGATTTCACTTCCACTCTTTTCAAGTTTAACAAGAAATTTAATGTTTGTTCATTGCTCTAATTCAAGCTCAGACATTCTCGTGACGGCATACAAAAATACCTAAGAACAATAATGAACGCCACTGAGCAAGACACTGCCACATACCGACATGAACACAGCTGTGAGACACTGATATACCAAGGTTCTGAAACCTTACTGAGCTGTTAGTACAGTGCTGTTAATATAAGCTCATGGTGGCAAGTTCTGAACTTAATTGGCAGACCTTGTACATCTTTTCTACCTGGCTGTTCCTGAGTTATACAGTAGTACCTCGGTTTTCTAACATCTCCATTGACAAACATCTCAGTTTACGAACGCCGTAAACCTAGAAGTAAATCGGCTGTTTCCGAATGTTTCAGAACTCGAACGGTCTTCCAGAATGGATTACATTAAAAAACCAAGGTTCCACTGTATATCCTTTTATAACAAACTGGTGAGTTGGTAAATATTAATAAATTGTTTCTCTGAGTTCTGTGGGCCAATCTAGCAAATTGGTCAAACCCAAGGAGGGGGTTATGGGACCCTGTGATTTATACATTCGGTTTGTCACAAGTACATGTAAAAGTCTGGACTTGTGACAGAAGTCTGAAGCCTATCGAGGGGGTGTTGGATCCTCTAATCTGTATCTAGTTGGTCAGAAACACAGAAGCCTGGGCTTGTGATTAGTGTTGGAAATGGAAGGAGTGGGCAATTTTGTAGGACTGAACCCTTAACCTTTTGAATCAGATACTATCTTTGGGAAGATAAGGTCAGAATTGAGTTGAATTCTTGGACACTCTCCTGGTGTCCAATAATTGTGTGTTGGTGTGGGAACTTCCCAGCCCCCCACATTGGAAATTGGGTCTCAGAACACAAAAAAACTATGACAGGAGAATAAGTCTAAAATAATTTGAACATTATTAATACCTTATAGTGGTGAATTACTTAGTTTATAAAAATATTTTCATATGAATTGTCTTATTTATGCCAAATAATTCTTAAGAAGGTAAGACTCTGGTCACCAATTCCAGTGTGTGCGGGTTTTCCCCACACCACCAAGCACTTCCAACATTAGCTGGTTGTCCTACAATGCAACTCAGTTTTGACATTGTCTAACCCAGAAGCAGTGTTAGGTACCTCAAGTTCAGGGCTCAGTCTTACAATACTGCTCCCCCTTCTTACTCCAGTCACCAATTGCAAGTCCAAGGAGAGGAATGAGGAATAGATTAGAAAGGAGCATGAAGACACTTTTGGGAGCGATCAGTGTGTTTATGATCCTTATTGCAGTGATAGTTTTATGGGCATATATGCAAGTCAGACCATATTAAACTGTTTAATTTCAACATGTACAGTTTGGTTTATGTCAATTCTATTTCCATTTTAAAAAGGCTTTGTACCTTACTAAGTTATGTCTGTGTAATATATGTATATATATTCTTGAGAGTTTATTTGTTTACTCGGACTATATCTTCTGAGACTATATACATTCAGTTGCAGAAGATAAAGTTCTTAGTTACTTGTAGTTGCCCTCTTCTTCAATCAATAATTCTCCAATTAGAGCTACTGCTCAATCAAATTATGCTCCTATCTGATATATATAAAACTTAAATATTTGGATTGAGAATGTTATTATTGGGCTCCTCAGTGTCTGTTCTCAACATTTATATAAACTATTTACTCTTGCAGCTCAGTGGGAACAAATCATTCGCTCAGAAAGATAGTCAGGGTAACAGAATATCACATCAGGCAGCCAAGATTCCCCATTTCCTCACATTCATGTGTCACGTAACCGTGGACAGACCAATAATCTGAGTCTTGATCACCTACTAGAAATATCAGGACATTAATTCCTGTTAGAACTATTGCTAAAGTAGATGATTTGTTACGAATGCTTCCGGTTCCAACAGCCACAACACTAGGTACATTACCAACATTTAAAGTCAGACTTTTTAATAAGTCAAGATCACACAAGCAATGATTTTTAGTGTAACTTATTATAAACACCATTATCATGTAGGGATCCATAGAAAATATCTTATAGTTTGGAAAATTTTTTGAAAGATTATACTTTCTCTTAATGTTTACTTTTATGCATCTTTCAATGAAGTTATCTGGGGAATATATGCATTTAAAAAATATTGATTTAGAAATTCTCCTTGGTGCTATTTCAAAAAAAGATCACTATTCTAACCAGAAAACACACACACACACACACACACACACACACACACACGCACACATTTATCAAACACTTTCAGTTTATAGTCATATATTCCATATGAGCATTTTGAGGCAGTAAGGGATTTTAGTGATCATGCTGCTTTAACCTTATTTTAGAGTACAGAAAAAACTGAATCCCAGGAGCATTAGATGATAAATCAGAGACATTATGTTATATAACAGAATGTGGTACGATGTTCTAATCTACAGAGAATTCATAAAGCAATAAAAAAAAACAACAACCTTATTTGTCCAGAAGAAATGTTCAGATAAAGATGTTCGATTCTTACCACCTCAAAAGTAAAGAATTGTCTTTCAGAAATTGTCAAAATAGACTGGTTCTTTTGGTCCTATCTGCTCACTCAATAGAGATTCTCATGTAAAATATATATCTGACCAAAAATACCAGGTATGTTCTCAAGACATCTATCACTTTTGTCACTGTTAATAGGTTAAGTACCGTCCATTATTATCTACGAGAACAGAGATATCAACCATATCGATCCTATGCAGACAGATCATCTTTTAAACTAATACTCTACCTTTATATCCAATACTATTTCATGTGTTTCCTGGAAGCTGTTAGTAATTACAGTATTTTATTCTGTCACATTGGAAAAAATATTTAACATAAACACTAAATGTAGTAATGTGCAGCAAAACACTAAGATTGATAGCTACTTAGATTTTTCCAAGAATATATTTATATTTCAGATGAATGATTTTACCCTGACCAGTATTTAATACCTTAGTAGGATGAACAGAGATAATGTAATCATATATCACTATTAATTGCTCTGTGCTTTTCACAAAATAGGAAAACCAAGTTGCCTGAATCACTACTTCTCATAAATTTTGTTCAGCCAAAAAAATCTGGTACAAATTCACTATATAATACAAGATCAGTTTTTTTAAATATATATGTTACTTATTTTCTATTCCCTTAGAAATATCATTGTTCCTGAAATATTGGGCAATCTAGTAAACATTATCTTTTCATTGATCTGTGCAAACATAAGTACAATAAGGTACTTTCCAGAGGTATAATATGTGACTTTCCAGAGCCTTCTCTGTTTTGTTCAGCCCGAATTCAACAAGAGGAAAACTTGTGATATTATAAGAAAGGGAAACAGTCTCCTCCTGAGTGACTTGCAGATCATCTGCTTTGTCAGGCATTAAGAAACACCAGTGTGAATTTTTAAAGATGTAGAGCCCTAGGCCTCATCCTCCAAGATTTGATGTTTAACCGGGAAGATACTCAGAAAGCTGCCATTTTAACCGACTCATCAGACAATGTTTAACTGTCTTAAAGCTTAAGATTCTGTGCCTGTCTATTTCATAGCTCTCCCTAGCAAAAGATAGACAGCATCTTCTATTTTAGGACTGTACAACCTCAGTGACATTTCTTTTAAAAAACTACCTAAATCAGTCTCCCAACCCTATCCTCATCCACAACTCTCTAACTTAGTATTCTGTTGTATTCCACCACCACCACCACCCATAGCAGTTATTCTTATCAACTCTTTTCTAACTAAAAGCTAAAGTCCATGAGAGCAGAGATATGTCTGGCTTAGTCACCTATATCCTCAGTGCCCAGTAGTGTAGGGACTCAAAACTGAGTTCTTTGTTGAACCAATGAATGAGTAAACCAAGACCAAAAAGATCTATTGAGCATAACTGAAATGACATTCTAGTACTTTATAATGGAGTTAAATTAGATATGTGTGTTTATGTCTATATGTATACATCCCATTATAAATGACATATTCCCGTTGTGCAGAAGAAAATAAAAATACTAAAGCCTGTGTGGCTAATTCCAGTTCCTCCTGTGAAGATGGCAGCCCTCTGAGCGCCGTTTCCATTGAGGATCTATTGTGGGAGCTACTCCCTAATCATCGCTCATAACTTCAGGAAGAAGGATGATCTTAGTCCCCCTCTCACAGATTCAGAAACAGAAATCTGAAAATTGGGTAATTTATGAGAGGAACATAATCAGCAAACAACAGAGAAATTAAGAACACACATTTCACATGGTGATCAAATGCTAGTCATTCTCCAAACACTAGCAGAACTCCTCACTAATTCATGGAACTGCTCTGCAGAGCTCCAGCACTGCTGTGAAATCCCATCACACTTTCTTTCTGTAGCCAATATCACAATCGTGTACACTCTGCCACAAATTGCTATTCAACATATGGTGTTCTCCATAAACAAACGGTAAGCTGCTTCAGGGGTGAAGTGGTCTAGTTTACTTATTGGAATGTTACTTTCCCTACCTAGAGTTTAAACAATGTTAAGTTTGTAGTTGGGTTTCAGGAACATTTGTTGAACAAATAAGTTAATAAAAGGACTGCACTGGGTTGAGCAAGGCATAAGGAAATACAAACCACAGAACAAATTGTCCAGAAAAAGAGCTCTTAAAGATGAGAAAAAGCTCTTATTTCCTTGCTGCTAAATTATTAAACTAAACCAGGCCAATTCATTATAATTAGACAGAAAAGACTATGTCTACTCAAAACTACTTTTTAAATTTTTCTAGGTTAATATTGTGTAAATAAAAGTCTTTGACTGAAGCAAACGTACAGGGACAACATGCAAAATGTCTCATATTCATAGAACTTTAGTAATAATAATAATTAATCCTCTCCACATTTCTAAAATTCATGCTTGCACTATTTCAATAGAATACATTAAAAAAAAATTCCTTAAGAGCTGAAATGGCTTAAGTTAAATAGAAAAGGCCCAAGGCCTCACGCACAAAGTAAACTCATCTCTGTAAAAGAAGACATGTTGCTGTCTGCATTTCCTTGCACATAAGAATAATCTAGAACACTAAGTTAAAATACGTTTGAGGCCAGTGAGAATTTCTTCACCACAACTTATAAGTTAATGCATTTCATTGCAAGATATTGAGTTTTATTTTTTTGTATTCAAGAGCCCCTTAAAGTTCCATTGAAAATTACAGATTTCTCCATGACAAACCACACATATACACAAAATTTTTAATACAATTTGGAAACATTTTCTGATCTCTTTGACACGCAAGGTCAGACTTATGAAAGCCATTCATTTGTAATTGCTAAAGAAGGGTGGTATAAAATGTTCTGGTGGAGGCCGAATGGGACCTATTTTAAATTTTGTCTTTCTTCTGGTCCCATTTCTACCTGGACAGCCTGCTGTAGCATTGCTGCAAGGCTTCCAACTTTTAAATGCACCTCATTCATAGTATTCATCTGTATGTCTTGTTTTCCACTCACCAAAATTCTTTTCCTTCCATCATTGCTCATATGAGACATGACCCAGATGCAGGACTTTTTATTCACTATGACAAATGGTTCACCTTGGAAATTTCAATTTCTTATTAATTTTCATTTGATGGGATTAAGAAGTACAAATTGGTTGTTACGGAATAGTCATGGGGATGTAAAGCATAGGGAATATAGTCAATAATATGGTAATAACTACGTATAGTGCCAGGTGGGTACTAGACTTCTTAAATTATATAAATGTCTAACCACTATACTGTACACCTGTAATTAATATAACCAGTACATTTAGTACTGAATGTCAACTGTAATTGATAAATAAATGCATTCATTCATTCATTTTTTTTTTTAAATGGCCATCACCTGGGAGCTGGTTAGAAACAGTGACTTTTAGGCCCAAGACTCTGAGAATCTCTAGAATCAGAATATACCTTGTAACAAGATCCCCAGGTAATTGGTTATGTCCATTCGATTTTGACAAGCATTGATCAAGATTGTCTGACCAATACCTATGGGAAATCATACTGGGGAAACAACAACAACAACAACAAAACAACAAGAAATTATTCTTGTACAGTTTAAAATCCCTCACCTATTTCACAGAAGTAATTATAGACCCAGATTGTTTATTTATGGGAACACACAAGTGGCCATTTGTGAGGTTCAATTAAGAAGTCAAATATACGGTTTTGCAAACAAAAACGTTACATAAAAAAAGTAAAGAAAAAAAAGCCTAGACTGAGTAAGGTTCTTCTAAAATTTGCCCATTTGTTTTCTGTGACAGGAGAAGATGAAAATAGATTGACTTCACCAGAAAGATAATAGGAAAAATTTGCCTAAGAGCATGCGATTGAAAATAAGATAGAGACGCAATGAAGGAGAGCACCGACAGGTAACAAGAAAACAAGTACAGTATGGGAAGGATGTTTATTGTAATGCCTGGGAATATGTAGCACTGTCACAAATCTCAAAACGGATTTTCCTTTTTCTGAGGCAGTGGTGACTTGAATAAAACAAAACTAAAAAGGAAGAAAACACCCATAGTCTAACGTTGGACGAAGATGGAGAAGTAGCACTACTTGGCAACTGTGTTGCAAGCATAATAATATTAGGACAATGTCATTTGAAGGGAGAAACAGTTTCTTTCCACTTGCTGACTCTCTAAAATGTCTACCAATTATATATAAAAGATTTGCTATAATGGAGCAAATGCATCTGAAGTGGTAAGAGAAAATGTACCACCACACATAGCTCAGAAAATTATAGCTATATTTTCATCAAATGTTTCAGATAGGAAAACCCAGTTGAATGCTGTGGTTCGCTTAATAATTTTTTAACGTGTTTTTTTCATGAATATTTGGCGAGGTGCAGTCTATGGATTTCTGAAGGAAATAATATTTCCAAGAAAGCAAAGTGAAAGAGAAAAAGCTTCCTTGGCAAAGCAAAGGAAAAGGGGGTGCTTTCCATCAGCAAATGTGTCTGGGGTAGATGGATACAAAATACCTTGTTCCAGGACTGCATGGCGAGCTTTTGCTTTCCTTGCTTATGCTGAGAAGGTTGGTATCTCTTTTTTTCATATCATAAGCAACTTGAGCAAATCACAAATCTTGGAGAAAGTTCTAATAAAAATAAAGATGGCGGTGGGGAAACTAATTCTGTTACATTCAGGTCAGGCTCTCCCAAGTAGAGAATAAGCAGCTCAAAAATAGCAGTGACAATGTTTAAACTATACAAGGATGTTTTGAGAATATGGACTGTGGATGTCTAACAAGTCTTGAACATTCTCAGAGTAATTGTTTATATATATATATATATATGTACGTATGTATATATACACACACACACACATATATATACACATATATACATATATGTATATATATACACACACATATATATGTATGTGTGTGTGTGTGTGTGTGTGTGTGTGTGTGTATATATATCAATGCTTCATTTCTATGTTCAATAACTTTTTTGGAAGCCTTTTTAGAAATTGACACAGGCCATTTGCATGTAGACGATCCTAAGGCACTCTGATAGAATGAGTTCCAGCGTTCTGTGAGGAGGTCATTCTGAAAAGCGTTTAAAGGGCACAAGAGTGAGGGCTGCATATGTTAGCCTCTTTAAAGAATATATTTGGAACAAGTTTACACAAATCATGGTATAGGCCCTAGAAACCAATTATTGAAAATGTATAAACATAAAACAACAATGCTTCCTTGTAAGCAGCAAATCTTCATTAAGTCTTTTGGCATTAATTACATTCACACAATTCATTTTGAACTCTTCTTAGTAATGTGAATTTAATGCATAATTTCTTTGTAATGACTTTTTTTAATTACCACATAATCATGGGTGAAAAAAAGCATCTTCCATTTCGGTCCATTTTATGAGGCCAAGCAAATAAATCATAAGATAATTTATCCTGCTTGTTGCTTGGAAACCTTATTGTTGATATGACAACCCTGGCATAATAAATCAAATCATCACTTTCTTTCATTTGCATGTAGAAGTCATATATTTTCACAAGAAAAGAAGCTCTCTTTCTTTTCCTATGCTACAGTGACATCTATAGAAAGGAATGAAGAAAAATGGAAAGAAAAGAGTTTGCTTGCTTGCTTTTTTAAATAATTTTTATAATACTCTAACGTACAGTACATTAAAATTCTCAGCTTTAAGAAATATGTTTAATGTTTCCAACACAGAATCTTTTATAAGTACCCTAAAAATCTCAGAGGGACTAATTTACAGAAACTTGTAACTAGTGCTTCTTAAAAATCTAGCTCATAGCAATTTTTCAAGCAAAGTTAGTCATAATTCCAAAAAGAATTAATTATTTCCTTCATGAGGATCAGTGAATACTTGAAAATTTAGAAGATCAGCATTTGTAGTCAAGTATAAACAGTCACTTATTTCTGACGCTTCTTTTGAAATACTTCATCATACATTTTGCAATCCATTACTACAGGTTACTGTAGATTTTTTAAAAAATCTATCCACTTTAAAGTAATTTGAACAAGTAAACCTTTGTGCTTAAGGGGAGCAGGAGGGACAGTATGAGTACCGATCTTTGCATTAAATAAATTATAAACGAGACCTTCTTGTAACTGACGCTTCTTTTGAAATACTTCATCATACATTTTGCAATTCATTACTACAGGTTACTGTAGATTTTTAAAAAAATCTATCCACTTTAAAGTAATTTGAACAAGTAAACCTTTGTGCTTAAGGGGAGCAGGAGGGACAGTATGAGTGCCGATCTTTGCATTAAATAAATTATAAACGAGACCTTCTTGTATTTCGAATTCACCAAATATCTATCGCCTCTGACTAGAGATTAATCTGTAAGGAAAAAGATCTTAATTACTCTGTTCTACTATCCATAAGTTATTCTACCTACACCTCATTAAAAAGGACAAGAATAGGAATAATCTTCCTTTTTTGTCAGGATCACTACCACGACAGAGATGTTCAAGAAAAAAAAAAAGTCACTTTGAATAGAACTTATTGAACCATATCTCTTTCCTACATGTCTTCAACACACCACGCAATGACAGATCTCAAAGTGACTTCTAGGAGGTAGTAAAGTCATGCAAAGCAGCACAGCAAAAGCTTTTGTATTAGTAGAAGCGATCTTTCAAAGATCTAATGGCATGAATGCTTTCTCACTGACACTATTTCCTTTAAAATACAAGTGAAGAGGAAAGGGGAGGATGACATCATCCTATCATCATCATCCTCATCCTCATGCTATTATGTCGGGGAGAAAACGTAGTAGCTGCTTGCTGTGGGAGTGATTTATATGCCTCTCAAAGCTGAATGAGGTAGTGAGGAAGCTGCCAAGTGTGGGAGGGGGAATCAGGTGAGGAAGGAAAGCATTTCAGCTCAAGAAAACAAATTAAATTAATTAAACTGACACTTTTGAAACACATGCTATGTACCAGACTCTGCGTTCACTGGCAAAGGTACAAAGGAAAGTAGAAATGGGATATTCAAAAACATGGAAATTATTCCCTGGTGATGTCCTGGAGGACTCAGTAGAGTTGTCTTAAGGATAGATATAGATAGACAGATCACATAGATAGATAGATAGATAGATAGATAGATAGATAGATAGATAGATAGATAGATAGATAGATAGATAGAACATTTTCCCTTCGTGAAAAAAAAGCTGGTTTTTTTGGGGGGGATTTTTTTTTGGGGGGGGGATTTTGTGTTCCACTTTGCAGGAACAGATTTAATTCTTAGAAACAGATATGATTCATATCATTTTATTATTTTAAATGCTGGAAATTAGTATTTATTAGGGAGAATATTTGTTCACCAAAAGGAACACCCTTGCTTTTCTGCCCTGGCAGTACACATTTCAAAAGGACATGATCAATTTGACTCTTCTTTAGAAGAAATTCCCTTAATCTTGCCTTCATTTAAGAGACAATGTACTCATTCTACTAAATCACGCTGGAGCATCTGCACAATATAGAAAAAAGTCCCCTTTCACAGGGCTTCTCCACTCACATTTTGCATTGGCCACAGCAAGGATCCCAATAGACAATGCTAATGAAAATATTAAATGAAGCAAGAATTATGAACTGTTGATAAGTGTTGAAGTTGGAGATGGATACTGTGAGGTCCATTATATTACAGTGTTCACTTTACAATTAAACGTTTTGTAAAGGAACGTTAATTTCACAAAAGTGACTAAGATTCTGACTCTATGACAGTTGATCCACTTCACTGCTGTCTACAAAATTTAAAACCTGTTTACAATGAATTTTTATCATTTCTTTTTCAAAGATCACTAGATAAAATCCAATCTGAGACTCTATGTCAAGTTTATACCTGTGAGAGAGAAACTGGCAAATCATGCAAAAGTTAAGAATCATCTGTGTGACTGAACTTCTGTTTTTTGAATGACTATCCCTCATAACCCAGATAAGGGAGCTCCCATAAGACTACCAGCTGATTTCTTACCAGAAACTTTGCAGGCCAGAAGGGATTCACATGAAATATCAAAGTGATGAAAAGCAAGGACCTACAACTAAGATTAGTCTACCCAGCAAATCTATCATTTAGAGTTGAATGACAAATAAAGAGACTCCCAGATAAGAAAAAGCTAAAGGAGTTAATCACCACCAAACCAGTATTACAAAGAATGTTAGAGAGTCTTCTTTAAGACAGGGGGAAAAAAAATCAAAATTATGAATAATAAAATGACAATAACTACATATCTATCAATAATTACTTTAAATGTAAATGGATAAATGCTGCAATAAAAGACATAGGAGGGCTTAATGGGAATCTAAAGAACAAAGTAAACAAAAAGAACAAAAACAAACTCATGGATACTGAAAACATTTTGATGGTTGCCAGATAGGAGGGGAGTTGGGAGTATGGGTGAAAAAAGGGGAAGGATTTAAGAAGTACAAAGTGGTTGCTACACAGTAGTCATGGAGATGTAGTGTATAACATAAAGAAAATAGTCAACAATATTGTAATAACTATGTATGGTGCTAGATAGGTACTAGATTTACTGGAGTAATAGATGGGAGGCGTTTGGGGTCAGGGTGAAAAAGAGGAAGGGATTAAGAAGTACAAATTGGTAGTTAGAAAGCATGGGGATGTAAAATAAAGCATAAGGTATAAAGTCAATGATATGGTAATAACTATGCATAATGCCAGGTGGGAACTAGATTAGTCAGGGGGATCATTGCTTACATTATATAAAAGTTTAAGCACTATGCTATACACCTGAAATTAATATAAAATAATGTTGAATGTCAACTGCAATTGAAAAATTAAAAAAAGGGAAGAAAAGGTGAAGGAGTATAAGAGGTTCACATTTCCAGCTACAGAACAAATAAGTCATGGGGATGTAATGTACAGCATGGAGAATATAGTCAATAATATTGTGATAGCACGGCATGGTATCAGATGGTTCCTAGACTTATCAATGTAATCACTTCTTTAGATATATAAGTGTTGAATAACTGTGATGTACCCCTGAAACTAATATAATATTGTATGTTAGCTATATTTTAATAAAAACTTACAAAAAAATACATAGACAAAAAAAAAAATATTCCCTTTGCTTTTATTTTCTAGAAGAGGTTGAAGAGAATTGGTATCATTGCTTCCTTAGAATTTACCAGAAAAGGCATCAGGGACTTGCATGTTTTGTTTGGGTTATGAATTGTTGAATAAAGTTCTTTAAGAGAGATAGGTCTATGAAAAAAAAATAGGTTTCCTCTTTCTCTGAGGTTCATTTGTTCCTTTTCTCCTTGTTAGGAAATATATTTATGGTTAACAACACATAATTATTTTTTTTTTCTGTATGAGTTAACAGATGTGAAATACCTCCACAAAGGCAGTTTCTAGCAGTACAAATTTACCACTCCCCCTCCAAAAAGAAATGTTAAACAACACTTGTCTCACAAGAGCTAAAAAAAAGTCACATCATTTCTATGATTAAAATTGCCATTATGTTCAAATTATTGTCATGTAGAATTCACAACTTTTCTCTCTCCTTCTCTCTCTTACTCTCTCTCCTAGATAGATGATAGATAGAAAGATAGATGATAGATAGATAGATAGATAGATAGATAGATAGATAGATAGATAGATAGATAGATAGATGATAGATGATTGATTTTAATTTTAATGTTTTTGTTGTTTTCTTGTTTGTTTGTTTTTTAACACGGGACAAGATGAGTGTTGCCAGGATATTTCAAAAATATATTCTCTTCAACAATGTTTTGTAATTCACTTACTGAAGAAATCACAGTTCAGACACAGCATATGGTTTTTGGTGAATTCTGGCTTTTTCCCATTTTTCATCTGGATTGACTGAGGTACAAGTCAAACAAGTGAGGAGCCTAAGGTTTCATAGCAACATAGTCTGGTCCAGCAATAAAGTCCAAAAATTATCCTTGCAAGCAGTGTACCATGAGTCTCCTTTATATATATATATATATATATATATATATATATATATATATATATATATATATATAGTTTAATTAATTCTATTTTTAAAACATGAAGGAGTGCAGCCCTGCCACTATTAAAATTGCACATTTGACTAAAAATTGCAGTCATAATAGCCATCATTTTATAGCATCTGTCACACCACATGTCCAAGTTAGCAGTTTTAGTATTCAGCAACATAGCATTCTTTGGTAAGCTTATATCCTATTTGGAAGACCTCACTCTCTAATCTACCACTGAAAACATGACTAGCAAATGCATCTTTCATAAAGAAGAAAGTACAGCATTTTGAGGAAGAAGGAGACTAACTTATATACCCCACTCCAGCTCTGAGACCTGAGCAGAATTTTTAACCCCTCCAGGTTGTTCAACATCTATAAAATGAGTTAAAAATAGTGCTATGTAACTCAAAATATTGTTGTGAGAGAATAAAATTTAAATGGTCATTTGCTTATAGACACAGAAATATGTTAAAAAGCATATGCAGATATTGATGACCATTAGAATAACCTCATGATGTTGCTGAAAATACAGAAGATGAAATATCAATGGCTAGTGATTGTATAAAGTTCCTACTATAATGGTTCCATATGGGGCTAAGATTGGGCCCAGAATATACTCACTAAAAATTTAATATGTATGAAGTTTTCCTGTTGTCTATGACTGGGCATTGCACACCAGACATTCTGTAGGCTCTCTTACATTTCCTAGCCTTTTTGCAGTTAGGTAGGTCGCTGAGACTAATTCTGGAAAAGGGGTTTTCAGTAGATACTATCTTTTTCATTTCCAAGTGGAAACATTTAATTCCTAGAACTAAGTATTTCTGTAATCTCTTCCTTACTGTATTAGGTATCTATGCTGCATAACAAATCACCCAAAATCTGGTGGCATTAAACAATGCACATTCATTTATCCCCAGTCTCTGTGGGTCAGGGTCTTTTGTTTCAGAGTTTTTCATAAGGCTGCAATCAAGATGTCAATGGAGACTGAGATCTCAACTGAAAGCTTGACTGGTGATGAATCCACCGCTAATCCCACTTACATGGCTATTGGCAGGATTCAGTTCCTTCAAGGTTGTCAGAATGAAGACATACCTTGCTGGCCATTGGATATAGGCTACCTACAGTTCCTTACTTTGTGGATCTCTTAACACGGTAGCTTGCTTTGTCAAAGCCAATAAGAGAGAGTCTACTAGTAAGACAGAAATCACAACTTTTCTGTAACACAGTAATACATGGAGCATGCCTTTCATATTGTTATACTCTGCTGGATAGAGGCAAGTTAATCAAGGGGAGAGAATTACACAAGGCCATGGATATCAGAAAATGGGTATCCTAGTAGGCTATCTTAGAAGCTGCCTTCCATACCTACAAGATGAAGTACCCCCTGGCAGCTTGATTCTGCAATGACTGTGTGAAGTGCCTCCACCCACTTGTGTGGATATGCATCACTGAAATTTCAGGGGGTTTTGTATTTTGACTAATATAACATGTATTTAATTTGATCCTTACAGCAAAAATCTTTAAATGAGGCAAGACATTTCCCAAGTACAGCTAAGAGAATAGATGCATAGAAGTTAGATAATTTATTTTTCAAGGTAATAAAGCAAGTTATATCAAAACTTTATGCACATTTAGAACACTTGACCTCAAAACTAGTGTTCTTTTAACTTACACTTTGCTCTCATGATGTGTCAGCTAGAACTCCTCCTACTCCCTATACTGCCTCTCCCGTTATTCTAAATATCAAAAAAAAAAAAAAAGAAGAAGAAGAAAAGCAAATGGCATTCTTGTTTCCTTTTAAAAAACTCCTCTCTTGGCTCTGCTTGTCTAAAGAATGAAGTGTAAATTCACAGAATGGCACAAAGTAGTAATTTTGTAATTCTGTTTCTGACTCATCCAAGCAGAGTTACTGGTATATCCTCTGCATGATCCCAAAGTCTTTGCTCATACCTCTATTTCAGCACTTACTGCTCTGAATGGATTTTTGTTTGCGTGTGTCTCTCTTCTAGATGGTACGTTCCTTATGAGCAGAGGGCCTAACTTGTTCTTTATAGTCCCAAAGCAATATACGTGATGAACTTGGACAGCGCTTTTTATCTAATCAATACAATACAGGGAATGCTACAACTCAGATGTTTCACAAATCCCATGTCAGTGTCAAACAACAGAGTACACCTTTTACTAAATTTAAAAATAGCAATGTAGATCCGCAGGCCAATCCATGTAGAAAATAAAAGCGAATTGAAGAATTAACAAAGCTCAACATGACTTTTGTCACTGAAAGATTCCAGTTGAAATGCCAAAATATTTTGTGTGTTTCATAGTGTGAAAGAGTTTAGATTTCCTTTCTTCTGAGATTTATATCCCGATAAAATTGTTGCTCCTGTAGGATTTATTAATCCTTACTCTCTGAGAATGAGGAGCAGGAGGAAGAAGATGATACCACCACCACCTAACATTTATTCAGCACCTAACACATTCCGGGCACTGTTGTAAATCTATAAAATATGTTATCTGATTTAATCCCCACTACAAATACGAAGCACTTATTATTTGCGCCGCTCTACGTCTGTGACTTAGAAAAAGGAAGAAAATACCGTCAGACTACCAAAAAGCGGCTGAGCAGAACCTGAGCCCTGTGTGGTTGACACCAAAAGCAATGTCCTTCATCTTATTCTCTACCGCCCCCACGGCCACTTACGGACCCAGACATCACCTCGGCTGATGTGCACCCTTTCCTTCTGACCTGGCACCTTCATTGAATCGACAATTCTAGGTAACATGACTACATTTTCTATACTTACACCACCTGTTCTAAAGTAGTTTGGTGGAATATCTGAAATTTTTCACTCTCCAGAATAATGATGTAAATTTTTATGCTCCACTCTTTCTCCCATGAAGCCTCTAACCTAAGCAAGCCCTGTAAAGAGACAAATGGTTCCCAGCTTTTCTTCTAGGACGTATTTTAGATTCTTAAGTCTCTTGTGCCAAACCTAACTCTAAGAGAGAATGTGTTCCCAGTTCTCCAAATTGGCATCCCGCAAATTACTGCTCTCAACCAAAATAGCTCAAAAGACCCCACGGATGTAATTCTCAAAAAACAAAAAAGTCACTGGTTTCTCCAGTAGCTTATTTGTGAATGCAAGTACTTCTGGCTAGTAGCATGCGCTAGTTTAAACACTATGAGAATCTTCCTCCTTTTCTTACAAGAGATATATTACTGCCTATACCGTCTTTAAGTCCACAAATTGGAATTACAGAATAATATTGCCTACTGTTCTTTACAGTTTCAGACTTCTAAAATTGTGCCTGTATTATTTAGATAGATTTGTCTCCATCTTCTTTAAAAAAAAAAAAAAAAAAAAAAAAAAAACCATAGCATTTGAATCTAAACCTTATTTCTCTCAAATTTTATCACTTTGGAAGGGATCCTAAACTGTCATATGTTTAAGCCATGTTAATACATACAAAAATAATTTGTGCCAAGCACGTGTTTTTACTCACACACCCGGCTGTGGTCCAGTGCTAAATGAGTGAAACTGACATTCTGTGGCACTTGACTCGGGTTTTTAACGTCTCTCTCAGCAAACAAGGTAAAATAGGTTTGTAAGGCTTATCAAGTGTGTTAGTCTGTTTTCAAGCAAAATCAGAGCTTTAGCAATGGTAAATGGCTACCATTTGACAGGTAAGAATCTTTCCTGCTCTTGAAACTTCCAGCCAAGGAGACTCCTTTGTGCCTTTAAATATTTGTTAAGGAAAAAAAAAAATAACTATTTATATAACTGACTAGAATCGAGGCCCATGATCTCCTCTTCAATAATTAGCAAAGATGTAATGTTATACTCACAATCCCTGTATAGCATTCTTCTATAAGTGATATGAAAACATACTAATAAAAGTAACTAACAATAATAGCTAACTCTTAATGAGTGCTTATTATTTGCAGGCAGCATGCAAAAGATTTTGCATGTGTTATCTCTTTTAACCACGTAATGTACTCTTAAAATGGGAAATGTTACCAAAGGAATCCAAACTGAGAGAAGTTAGATAACTTGCTCACGGTCAAAAACACAACTTTTGTATGGAATTGTGATTCAGTCACCGGCCTTTTGATTCCAAGTCCTAAGTGCTAAGTTGCTCTGCTATCGCTCCATTTGAATAAATATATATTCAAATTTCATGACATTTCCAAAAATATTAGAGCCAGACTTTTTTATGAACTCAGAGATCACATATTAGAAAGAGAGCACAGAGATCATTCTAATTGCTCTTCCCATTTTCCCCACTGCAAATCTATAGCTATTGTCAACTCAGAAGTAAGAATGAATGGTTCATTCAAACATTAAGTCTGATCATGTAATTCCTCTGACTCAAACACTTCCAATGTCTTCTCCTTCAGAATAAAAGCCAAAATTATTACAACAAGAGTCCTACAAGAGTCCTACAGAGCTCCATGCAGTCTGCTCCCTGCTCTCTCTCTCTCTCTCTCTCTCTCTCTCTCTCTCTCTCTTTAACATCTTCCCTCCTTCACTCCATAGAACTCTCCTGGCTTCCCTGCTACCCTCTGAACAGACTCTCCCTCCTCAGGGCCTTCAAATTTTCTCTTCCTTCTGACTGAAATGCTCTTACCTGTGACCACAAGGCTTGATCTTCAATGTTGAGGTTTCTACTCAACTTTAACTTTTCCAATGAGACTTTCTCTTGATCCTTCTGACTTTTTTCGCATTCACTTCAACCCTTTCACAACACTGAAAACCATCTGACATAGTATATTTCACTTATTATCTATCTCTCTCAACCAGAACTAAGATCCATGAGAGAAAGGGTTATTTTTTGTCTGTTTTGTTTGCTATCGAATCCCTAGTGCCTAGAATGGTGCCTGGCACATGGTGGGAGCTAAATGACTACTCGTTGAATAAATAGAAGACACCAAGTGAGTGAATGGTATTCATAAGTCCACAGTGCACATCATACCACTATTGACTAGATTGTAGTAGCAAACTGAGAAAAATATGTATTTGAACTGGAAATTGGAAGTATGACCTACAAACTCATGTACAAATGAACAAAGGCTAACCTCAAGATAATGTTAAATAAAAAAGGACAAAAAGATTTCACAAAACCATGTTTTTAAATTATTAAATGAGCAAATTGAGAATTTATGAAAGAACAAAGATATAAGATGCACTACCCAGATACCTCAAATATGAAGTGCTGCAAATAAAGCAACTAATAAAGTTACCAACACTAACTGTCATGTTCAGAAAAAAATCAAGATTACAGTGTCATGACTTCATTGTTCCTGTCAGTTGAAAAGTGTAGGAAATGAAGTGAAACTTAACCAGTGACACTAGTGAATGGAGTGACAAGTAGACAGGGGAATAATAACTCCAGAGTAATGACTCATGCACACTTTAATTCATCCTTGCTTTTTACCAGTTTCACATTAAAACCTGATAGAGAAAGATAAGAGTGAAATACAGCCACACAAGACATTTATGAGCTTTTAGTATGAACTTCAGACAGATTAGGAGTCAGAAAGTAGAGTGATTCTTAAATAATTTTTGAACAGTCATTAATTTATCACACTGCCATAAATGGAAAAGAAAGCAAACCTAAAAAATGAACTGGGGCTGACAAAACATTTTGGAGGCAGCATTGTATTCCTAAACACTCATCAGCTTGCTTTTGAACCACCTTTCCTTGGCACCAAACCAACCAAAGTTTGTGAACCTCAACTATCTCCCCAAATGGAGTATTGTCAAGTTCCTCTTTACCACTATCTTCTCGAAGTATAATTGAGAAGGAAAAAAAACAAACAAAAAACAACAATGAGAAACAACAAAAATCTCAACAGAGGGAACTGTTCTTTATATTTTGGCAGTGATGTGTGTCTCCTTGGCAGACTGCTCTGTTAGTTAAGTTGTTAGCACTTTGGAATTGTCTATGACTTTTGTCATGTGTTTAGGCTGATTAGCCCCCTGGGTGACTGGCTTTCAAGGCAATATTTCTTTTGACAGCTTGTGGAGAGTATAGATGTCTGGACAACAGGTAAAGTTCTTAACTTTTATTTCTCATATGGTTTCCATTCAACTATTTTAATGGTGGTCACGGACTTATAAACAGAAGGCAATGGTTTATAATATTTCAAGATGTTCACTTATAGGCTAACCAGTATTGGCTGTGGCAAATTGGCATCAGTAGATGCACAGTAAAATGTGACTTCCTTCACACTCTTCTTTCACGTGCTAAACTCTGTACATTTTTATCTCTGCAATCTCAAATTAGCTTCAGCCTTTTCATTTCCATTGGTACTACCCATTCTCCAGCCCTATTATGCCTGAAAACAGAAGTAGGCTTCTACCTCATTCTTCATAATAGGAGCTCATCTCCAACTTTATATTCTATGTTTCCTTCTAAATGACAAAATTCCCATCCAAACTGGAATACTTTTTACTTCCTTGTTATGGCCACTGCATTCCAAGCTCTGTACTATTGTTCATGATTAATTCACTTAATATATTTTTATATAATCTACTGTTCAAAATATGTTTTAGTCACAGATAGCCATTGTGATTTGTCTGCTATGTCCTCATTATTTTAGAAATTTTAATATATCAAGTCCTACTTCTGTTTTTAAAACACCTTAAATTATTTCCTATGTACACTCTCCATCAAATTGTTAACAAAATTCATCTTCCTGAAGGACAAACCAGGAACAAATAACTATAAAATAAAATTCCAACCCACATTCATAGTCTGTAATTGCTATAATCAGTCCCTTAGGTCCATAACACTCGTAGTGGCTATATTTCTTACTGAATTATGAGTGATACAATATCCAAAGTTAAAAAGCACAAATTTTTTGTCCCATTATTTCTCTTTTATTTTCCTATTATATATATTTAAAAAATCCATCCATGTACACACACACACACACACCAAAAACAATATAGATAGCATTGTTCTATGTTTTACTATAATAGCAAAGCTTAGAAAGCATCGAAATATCTATCAATGAAGTGATTAAATGTATTAGAAAATATTCTTATGTTGTGGAATATACATCAATTAAAAATACATCTAGATCTGTCAGTGGCAATCAACAACATAGAAAATGTGACAATATGTATTAGAAATGAAAAATAGCAAGTTTCAAAAATACATAGTATTGATACAACATTTAATAAAAACCAATGCATTGAACAAAATCTGGAAAAAATTATCATAAATTGTTACTTCTTGAGAATGTATGTTTGAATAACAGGGATAAAGGGAGCCTTTCTTTTTTATTCAGTTCACCTTTATATTTTGTGAATTATTTCAGACAGAATGTACTCAAGTGTTATGCATT
The DNA here is from genome assembly GCF_004115265.2 of Rhinolophus ferrumequinum. Taxonomy (NCBI): domain Eukaryota; kingdom Metazoa; phylum Chordata; class Mammalia; order Chiroptera; family Rhinolophidae; genus Rhinolophus; species Rhinolophus ferrumequinum. The sequence continues at coordinate 74,568,419 of NC_046285.1, read as the reverse complement.
TATTCTAAACAATGTATAGAATGGCAAATTTCTAGCTTCACAGTGGATTGCAGAATGAAGACCTGGTACGTTGTTTGTATGTTTATTTTTTACTTCACAACCACCATAAATCAAACAACTTAGTAGAGTTGGTTAGATTGCTAATGTAATTTTATAGAGCACTGGCAAAAATAGAAAGATGCCATCAGGCAACACTGGTCAATTCTTGTCAAGGGTATAATCTCCAATTTTGGGTATCACATTTCATATGGGAAATTAATAACCTGTGTGACTCTGGAGTAGAAGAATCAGTGTGATGGTTAATTTTACGTGTCAACTTGACTAGACTTAGGAATGCATAGAGAGGTGGCAAAAGATTTTTCTGGGTGTGTCTGTGAGGGTGTTTTCAGAAAAGATGAGCATTTGAATTGGCAGACTAGGTAAAGAAGATCTCCCTCCCCAGTACAGCTGAGCTTCAACCTATGTGTGAAGGGTCTGAACAAAACAAAAAGGCAGAAGAAGGGCAACTTTCTTCTCTCTTCTCCTGCCCAGAGAATCAACTGGTCCTTGTCCTCAGGCTTTGGATTTGGCCTGGGATGACACAACTGGCCCCCTTGGTCCTCGGGCCTTCAGATTTGGACTAGAATTACAATACCAGCTTTCCAGACCTACAGCTTGCAAATGATAAACAATGGGACTTCTGGTCTGTTTCTCCTGAGAACCCTGATTAATACAACCAGGATCTAGAATTTGTGTGACATCAAAAACTTGAAACACTGAGAATATTTACATTGAACAAGAGAAGGTTATATCATTTGTTAGCTAGAACACAGCATATTACTTGCATAAACCAAGTCCTCATATAACATAGCCCATTGTAGGCAATTTGAGGATTAGTTACTTCAATCATCTCTATGATTATCTTACATTTTTCCCTTATAATTGCAAAATGACCCCAAGAATCATATGGTTTCATGAAAATATTAAAAGCCAAAAAAGGGGGGAGTGGTCCATTTTCCTGTCTCACTCGTTAAGTGTCATTAAGCAGGACTTCCATCTGCTCACATGTCAGCATGTGCAGAGTAAGTGGCCACATGGTGACACCCTATGAACTAAAAACCTCTCCAACCTATTCCAGCTCTAAGGTTCTAGATTCTCCAAGTATCTCCACAAACCCATTAATCCACACAGGACAAGTAACTACCTAGTACTGTTAGAGAAGTAGATTACAACCATATTTTAAATAACCCATATCCAAAACCTGAAGTCAGCTAATGTAGCTAGGAAAAAACAAACAAACAAACAAACAAACAAAAGCAGGTAATACACAGTCATGGAATCAAAATACCATACCTGTTTACTAAGCCATTTCTAAAGCAATGATATCATATTCAAAGTAGAGAAGCATAATCATTTGATACAGTTACAAATATATTTTGCGAATTAGAAAATTGTTAAAGTCTTCCCATGTAAAATTTTTATAAACTAATCTGAATGTATTATACCTGAGCTATAAAATCCTCATAGAAACATTCTTTAAATTTATTTTAGAATCTCATCTCCAAAATTCAGGAATATATTCCCAGATTTTATTATTTCTTCATGTACTCAGTCAATTTTTTCTGTTGCCATTATCTACTAAGCCTCCTCACTATGTGGAATTCATCATTATTTCCAATGCACATTTACTGAGAAGATGGATTTCGGAGCTAGATAGAGATTATACCATAGTAATTTATAAAGGTCTTTTTAGAATTGGTCCATTTTACATTTCCTAATGACCAGCCCACTGAGTTTTACATTATCTACTATTACTAAACCTGCAGAGATGCTTCACAGGATTTCAGCCTTAACAACTATGGGAAGACAGATGGAGTTACTTATTTGTAAAACCTCAACATCTAGTTTATTTACTAAGCTGTAGGTATTGGCCATTTCATTGACTCACTCTCCTTCACTTTACCAAACTTCCCAGGCTATTTGTAGTTTCTTCATTATTTGCTTACTAATTTTAAATCCAAGCATTAAGTTTATGTTGCACTATTACCACCTCTTAAATCAAAAACGCTATGTTTATATCTTATCTTCTCTATTAACATATGCCTTATCTATCAACTGTAAATCGTCATTCAAATTCTAATACATTCTTTATAACATTTGACCAGCTTTCTTCTAAAAAAGAACAAGCCTGTCCCTCAGACATTAACAGTCATCAACAGCTAGCCAATAACAATAGTCTTGACTTAATGAAGTTTCTGAATAATATATGGAGGAGAATATATTGGTGTAAGAATCATTCTTCTGATACCTATTTTAGGGTCTGCCGACAAAGTATGATTCATATTGTAATTTTAAAAATTGAATGATTTAATTCAGTTTTGCAGACTATGCGAAAGTCTATATTGTTGAATGTATCTTTGCTCATAGCTTTTCATTATTTAGTCAAGATGGGGTTTAGGGCATGCAATAAATTCTGACACCAGCTCCCAGAATTAGGCCAAACTTCATAAGTTAAGGGCAAAATCCTCCATAAGACTGCTCTTATTTCAGACACCAGATACAAGTTTGGGAGTCCCCAAGGCACCCTCACCTCTGACCAGCTGGCTGCAACTTCAGGGTTCTCATTACCCCTTTGAGATTTCATAATTCACTAGAAAGATTTACAGAACTCAGCAAAGCATTATACTTATGATTACAGTTTTATTATTGCAAAAGGATAGAAATCAGAACAAGTCAAAAGACAGATGCACAGGATGAGGTCTGAGAAGTTTCTAAAAATGAAGATTTCATTGTCTCCGGAGACACCCATCTGGCACACTAATATAGGATACTATGCAGAGTATTGCCAACCAGGGAAACTCATCTGACTCTCAGAGTCCAAGGATTTTATTTGGGTTTTATTACATAGACATAATTGATTAAATCATTGGTCACTTTGCTGAACTTAATCTCCAGCCCATAATCTCCTCCCCAGATGGGCCAGGGTGATAGCACATGGCTCAAAGTCTCAACTGTCTAATCACGTGGTTGGTCTGTTCAGCATGGCCAGCTCTCAGCCTGAGTCATTTTGTTAGCATAAATGATCTGAGTTTCACCATGAGTTGTCTTATTAGCATAAACTTTCAGGTGGTGTCCAGGGGCCGCCCATGAATAACAAAGACACTCTTATCACTCAGGAAATATCAAGGGTTTAGAAGCTACCATTCAGGAACTGGGGACAAAGTCCAGCAAGTTCTTTATTCCAAAGGTTTATAGGTTACTTCCCAGGAAACAGGGACCAAGGCTAGCCAAATTCTTATTACAAAGGGAAGAAAGAGAGAGAGAGAGAGAGAGAAAGAGAGAGAGAGAGAGAGAGACTGTTATTCACATAATTCGCTATTTCATATGAAATTCAAGATTTCTTAGGTCTATAGAGAAAACTGTAATCATAGTACACTGAACGCAATAAAATAGACTTAATGTTCAACACTGATCAGTTTTCTTACATCTTGTCTGCTCCAATAGCCAATGCTCAGTGGGAAGAATGCATGTTAAAGTAAGAAAGCCTGTGTCCAACGTGCAACTGTTAGTTGAAAAATCAGCAGGACTAATGCTACCCCACCATATATAGAGATACAAAGACCTTCTTTTTACTGTCAAACCGAGCTCTTTTCAGGACTTATGCTTTGATAAACCATAAAGAGTTTTCTTATTGTGTCCATAGACTATTTTCACCCTGTTAGGGAAGGGTCCTCTACTTTTTTTTTAGTTTTGATGTTCATTTTTACTTTATGCAACCTTTTGAAGCCTGTTTATCCTAAACAAAACATTCTCTTTCCCCTGAGAGCATAGTCTTAAAGAAACACTATCAAAATAACTAGGAAAAAAATCATTCTCCAATAAAAAATATGTTGATTCATGAAAGTATACCTATCACCATTTTTTCAGAATCATCACGGAGCTATAGTTTTGCAAGCAGTATGTTGTTCCTCATAAGTAATCATACATTTTGGAGAGAGCTTCTGATAAATCTAAGACGTAGATATTGAAAATCCTGGAAATTAACTTACTTAGCCAGATACTCTTGACAGCTGAGATGAACTAACAAAAATGTTACTCTTGACAACGGCTGGGATAAAGAGGACGATGCCAACAAACAATTGATTTGTTTTTTTATTGAAATATCTATATTTTGAAATCAACCAAAGAATTTGGAGATTTAATGTAACTCCAATATTAGACCAACTATAAGGATTAAAAATGAAATTAATTATGCTAAATTAAATTTTCTATTGAAATGTAGTTACTTAATTAAAGGAAATAATTCACAAATTTGTGTACTTTTCTTCTTAAAAACTGAAACCCAGCTCTGAAAGAGTCAGCAAGAAAAAGACTCCTATTTGTGTGACTGAGAGGCATACCACATACATATCACACACATATGTACACACACACACACAAACCTTTATCAGGCAAATGGAAATGCATTAATATATAATTTCATTAGTTCAATCTTATATTCATCATCAATGACTCATCAGTCATTACCACATACAATGTCACTAAAGTTGCAAGATGTAATCTTCTTTACTGAATTCTTTAAATAAAGCAAAATCAAAATAGTCATATATAATCCCAAGCTAGACTAATATTCTAACCTCTCCTTTGAGACACCATTACTCTCATTCTCTACCACAAACAGACCTATTGGTAGAACACAATAAGAGTAACAATATATTTTTTTATTGAGATAGTTTGTGTTTTGCAAACTCTTTATTTCACTCTTTTGTATTTTCATCCTAAAGTCCAAGACTATTATGAATGCTATGATGATTTATACATACAGATACCTGGAATAGTATGTTTGCTTAATAAATCATAAAAATATGTTAATACAGTCAATATCATTAAAATTATAGAAACAATTTTCTTCCACATGGAGGAAATTGATCATTCAAAAAGCACAGTGGGTAAAGTGATTTTGACTTTCAAAACAGACAGTTTTTATTCAGGATGTGAAATTTAATTTGGTGATTCTTATCTAACATACTTAGGAGAATTTTAATTTGTGTTCAGAAATGAACTGTACTTGCAAACAATGCTATATATTGAAGTCTGGTACATCATAACTATCTTTCAAATTGTCAGAAATGCACTTCTGAAGAATTACCCAATGTAACGTGCAACAATTAGGCCTTTATATTAGGTTTTGATCAATTGTACTGCTGATTTCCCCAAAATTATCAGTCATAAAGAAAAGCCTTCAGCAAAGATGAAACCTAAAAATATTTTATCGCATCTACTTTTATGCAGAAACCTAAAGAAAAGACCTTTGATGTTTTTTATTCCTCTATATCACATGGTTTTCTTGACTTCCTTTATTGTCCCAAAAGTAATATACTTGAATATTTCTTGATGTTTTAGTTACTTTTTGCAACACAAAGTTTTTATACTGGACAAAAATAGGTAATTATCAAAAGGTATCTTTGCCAAAAGTCATTTTATAGAAGTGCTTTGTTGTTGCAAATGATAGCCTGTTGTAATACTTTTTATTTTTGATTAAAGACCATTCTGATTCTTAGGAGAGTTTATGAAAAGCATAAGTAAAATAAGGCTATATTTCAAACCTTTCCCAGTCAAACTGGTAGCAAAATACCTAAAATGCTGAAAGATTGAAAACTGTGTTTAGAGATAAAGGAATACATTTTGTAAAGTCTAAACTATGTACAACTGGTAGGGGGAAGGCTCTAAAAAATTCAATATTACAAACACGAAAGTAAGCCAAGGAAGCAGTGAGTGAGGAATACCACAGTTTCATAATATTCATTAGCTTCATGGTAAATACGCTCTATTCACTTAAAACATATCTACATATTTATTTTTAAACTTGTAAAATCTACATTAAATCTTCTATCACATTTTAACAGATTGAAAATTAAGGATTGAAACCAATTCCAGTATGGAAAATAGGCCAAATGCTGCCAGAGGTAAGTACCATGCTAAAAAATAAAGCTTTATTATGAACAAAAAATTGTTGAGCATTAAGATGAAATCTGATTATTATAGAACTGTAACCATCAGCTAGCTCCCCCTTTGAAATCTTAACAGTAAGAAAGACCAAACATCAACTTTTCTTCATTTTGTTATTGTTTGTTTTGTTTTGTTTTAAATCTAGCCAAAGAAAGTACAATCTACTGGCCCTTCCAAGTGTCAATAAATCTATGATCATACAGTGAAATCTGAGGTTACACAAACTTTGAAGTTGAAAGAATATAAACAGACTTGTTTTGGAGTTCAACTTTTACAGTCATGTACCACTTGACAAGGATATATTCTGAGAAACGTGTCTGTAGGCAGTTTCATCCTTGTGCAAATATCGTAGTGTACTTATACGAACCTAGGTGGTATAACCTACTACACACCTAGGTAATATAGTCTAGCCTATTGTTCCTAGGGTACAAGCCTGCAGAACATGTTACTGTACAAAATATCATGAGATTAAATCAAGCAAAAGAGAAAATAATGCAATCAAGAGATGCTGTAAACATGAGATGTATGAGTCCTCTGCTGGTGTAATATGGTTGTTTTACAGCAAACTTAAAAAAAAATGTAGAAAGAATACACTTTAAAGTAACGATAAAAAATATTGTATCGTAAATACGTAAATCTGTAACAAAGTTGTTTATTGTTATTATCAAGTACTACCTACTGTGCATAATTGTATGTGCTATACTTTATACGACTGGCAGCATAGTAGGTTTGTTTACACCAGCATCACCACAAACACATGAGTAATGCATTGTGCTATGATGTTATAAAAGCTATGATTTCACTAAGCCATAGGAATATTTCAACTCCATTATAATCATATACCATACACCGTGGTATATGGTCTATGCAGTCCATAGTTGACCAAAATGTTATTATGCAGCACATGACTGTATGCAAATTATGATTCTGCCTCTTAAATGCATCCTTCACCTGAGAATAGAATTTAATCTTCCTTATACTGAGTTTGCTCATCTGTAGAAGGTGGGCTCCATAACCCCTACTTCAAAGTAGTGTTGTAGCTATTAGAGATAATATATGCAAAATGTTTAACATGTGGGAGATTAAATATATAGTAATTTCTAATGCTGTAATTGTCAATAATATTCTCTATCACTCTATATAGGAAGTTTGACATCAACCATATATGTATGTACACCTGACCAAAGCAACTGAAGACACTAGATATGACTCACTCCTACTATTAGTGTTATAGAGCTATGGATACAGGATTTGTGGCTATAATTTTATCCATGTTTCAAATCAGTTTATCTAGACAGGTTAAGCTCAAAAATCACATGCAAATGAAATTTGGAATTCTTCTCAAACATTGTTGTCATATTGTAGAAGTGACCAGAGAGATTTGTGTTTTCTTGTTAAGAAGCAGAAAGCTGGAAAGAGCATTGCTTCAAATTTTACAATATGAACAATGAAAAACACCGGACAATCAACAAATTAAAACCTTTCTTGAATCCATCAGAGAACTGAAGTCTCAGAGTGAACAACTAACCTAAAGAGGAGAAAAGCTGCCTCCGAAAAGAAAAAGAACAAGAGTATATGTATACTCAGGAGGCGAATCTACTGGTTAAGAAAGAAGATAGTAAGAATAATTCAGGATTTTATTTTTAATCCCATTTCTAAAGGTCAAGTGTGGGCAAAAACAAAACTATAGAGTCCCTAAGAGTGGGAACAATGAACTCAAGTTGAATTCATACCTACTCATGGACTCTTCAAAGATCTCACATGATGTTCAAAAGAAAGACTGGGAAGGGACATATGGCCTGAGAAAAGTTTCATCAAGCAGGTGTTAGAAAAGAAAAAGCAGCAGTGCTGTAGAAAAGGCGCATAGTTCTGCCCAGACTCTCCTCTCTCATCCTTCTTATGGAAAAAAGAAAAGCTTCTAGAGTTAGGGCAGCAAAAGCCTGTTGTCTTTAGAGTATGGTTGAAGAATGACCACAGATGGGGCAGGGGAACGGGAAAATAATCCTGGGGCTGTGTCCTCAGACATTACCATTAGACATCTCAGTAGGACTTTTTTTATTTTTCTTTTTTTGTAGAAATTGACAAGATGACTTTAAAATTAATATGTATAAACAAATGAATTGAACTAGCCAAAACACTTTAAAAAAAAATAAAACAAAATTTGAGGTTCAGTATAACTGATTTCTTGATGTATAGCAGCAGTCAAGATAGTTCTCTGTTGGAAAAACAGTACACCTATGGACCAATGGAACGGAACGAAGAGTTCAGAAATCGAAATAGACCTACACATATATGTTCAATTGGTTACCAATAAACATTCAAGAAAATTCAGTGGAGAAGGAATAGAGTTTTTCAACAAGCAGTGCTGGAAAAATTACACATCTATAGGCAAAGCAATAAAGGACCATCATTTATGCATCTTCCTCATATACACATTAAATAAAAATTGATTATACAAGTGCCATTAAAGAACAAAATAATAAATCAGACTTCATCAAAATTTAAAACATTTGCTCTTCAAAAGACAACATTAAACAATAAGAAGACAAGTCATAAACCAGAGAAAATATTTACAAATCACTGATAAAAAATGATAAAGGGCTTGTATTCGGAGTATATTAAGAAAATAAGAAGTCAGTAATAAAAAAATAAAATGGGTAAAAATCTGGAAAGAAAGTTCATCAAAGGAGATAAAAGGATGTGAAATAAACACTTTAAATGATGCCCAATATCATTCGTAAGTAGGGAAATGCAAATTAAAACCAAAATGAGAGAACACTACCCTTGTATTCTAATAGCTAAACTAAAATGGATAAAATACTGGTAAGATGCAGAGCCTCTAGAATGCTCATATATATTTCTGGTAGGAATGCAATAACAGTACAAAACTTTGGAAAATATTCTGGTAGTTTCTTATAAAATTAAACGTACACTCCTATATAATCCAGCAGTCTTACTTCTTGGTATTTAACCAAATGAAATGAAAACCTATTTTCACACAAAACCTATACATAATGGGATAGGTAGGAATAGTCAAGAGGGTACCAGTCACATCAAACAGCCAGGTCTAGGAGGCCACTTAATCCCCATGAGCCTGAGGTCCCTCTTGCCCATCCAAAGATACTAGTGACCTGGCTTGGGGAAAGCCTTTTCACCTCTGGAAGCAGCCCTAGCTCCAGTGGCAACAGGTAAACCCAGACCAAAACAACATGGCAAAGACTCTTTGGAAGGACAGCCCCCAATAGACAAAGTCTTGCCTGCTAAGCCTAACAGGGGGACTGTCTGTTAAAATAAAAGATTTAAATAGGACCTGGAATCATTGCCAATATACTGGTTGTATTATTCTACTATAGTTTTGTAAAATGTTTCCATTAGAGGGAACTCAAGGTCTTGCTGCATTATTTCATGTGAGTTTAATATTCTCTCAATTAAATTGTGAATTAAAACACAAAAAAGAAAACCTATACATAAATGTTTATATAGTGACTTTATTTGTAATTGTCCCATCCTGGAACAAAACCAAATGTCCCTCTCCTGGGAAACGGATAAAATAATGATGGTGCATTTATAAATGCAAAACCAATCAGCAATAAGAAGGAAAGAACTATTACTGATACAAGCAACAGCATTTTTAAATCTCAAATGCATTGTACGGAGTGAAATAAGCCAGATTCAAATAGCTACATATCCTATAATTCCACTTATATAACATCCTTTCAGAAGCAAAATATAGGGGAATAGAAAACCACGGCTGGGGATGGTAGTGGTTGACTATTAGGGGCATGGTGGAATTTTGGATAGACTTTTTCTATAGTTTGTTCCATATCTTGATTGTGGTTGTGATTACATGACTGTATACTTTTTCCAAAACTTTCACAACTGTACAATAAAAGGGTAAATTTTGCCATGTGTAAACTGTATCTTACTTGAAGAAAATGGAAAAAAAACTAAGAAGTCCCATTAGTTTGACCCTTGAATACTCAAGACTGATTATGATCATAAAAAGTGGTCCCATTTTATAGTCCATAAGAACATTAAAACTCAATTAAAGCATTCTTTAAAATTATCCACAATCTTGCCATCCCAAGATGTCAGTCTTTCCATGTACTGTCCAAGCATACTATAACTCTATAACTGAATTCAGCACTTATTCTATATTCCCCACTTAGAAATAAGCATTTTTAATAGAAATATATTCCTACTCATCATTTTCCGTCTCTACATTATTCCATTTAGTTAAAATATAATTGACTTAACTTTCCCTCAGTAATAGACTTTTGGTCTACATTAATCTTTTTAGTATTATAAATGAAATTTTATTGAATATCTTGATAGACATAACCAATTTTTCTTTTGATATTTTCCCCTTGGTGTAAATTTTAATGCATAGAATTAAAACAATAAGAACTTCCCTTCATAAATATTGCCCATTTGTAATAAAAAGATGTTGGCTTATTTTCCCACTCACAATGGAAATTGAAACAATTTTATAATCTCTCGTAATCAATGGAATATATAAATGTTATATATTTTATAGAGTATTTTTAATTTAATATATGTGAAATGTGTTTTGCTTTAATTTCCATTTTTCTTGTGTATTATATTATTTCAAAAGTTTGTTTCAAATTTCATATCCATTTGAGGCATAGCCTATCCATGTCCTTTGTTTATACATATATTTTTATATATATATAAGCACAGCAATTGTGCCATGGCTAGTGCCATGAAAAGATTATTTAGTTTTTCCCTAAATGTGCTCTTCTGGATTTATGATAAATTACATTGGGAAACTATACTAAGTAAAATGAAGCTAGGGACCATGGGGTACCAGTAATCTGTACAGTGACTATCAGATACTAGTCCTAAATGCTCAACAAATATTTGTTGGAAGGAAAGGAGGGAGGGAGGGAAAAAGGAAAAGAGAGAGAGAGGGAAGGTGGGAAGGAGGGAGAAGAAAGGAACAGTAACTCACTCCCCAAGGGCAAAGCAATCTTAAACAAAGAGTAATCATCTTAACAGACAGATCTTGGAGAAGTCTTTCTGAGATAGCAGCTAACATTGATAAATTACATAGTCCTTATTCTCTCTTTAATCCCCTGTCTTGAATCCCATAATACTTTTATTCTGTAGCTATAACTACATGGTGGTCTTCCTTTGCTTCAGAAGAACAATTACAAAGAGACGCACAGATTCAGTATAAATTCCTGGCCTCAGTCGAATTTGCGTTGAATATATACTAAAGGGTTTGTTAAGCCAACACCACCTATGAAATATAAATACAATTTTAAATATAAATGAAGCAATATATATACCAACACACTGGTGTGTTTTATATATCAATATAAAATGAAGCAGATTGTTTTGAGCTGAAGAATCAAAAACAAGCATCCATCTTCAAATACATTGCTGATACAGATAAAGTCACATTTAATAGGTTGCCATAGTCACTAAACTTCCTCTAGCTTGTCATATTTTTCTGATTTAAGATGTCTGTCTTTTTGCTACAGGAATTAGGTTGCTTGTCATATTTTTTTCTCCTTTTAAATGTTTACCTATTCAACTTTAAAAACGTACTTTATTTCTAAGGTGAAAGTAAACTATCTGTAACTGGAATACTATATTTCTATACAGCAAAAAGTGACAACTCTCTATGTATTTGGGTTTTTAGGTTTTGATTGCTTATTTTGCAGAGAAGAAAAAGTGCTTAAAGTAGGGGAAGTTTGCTACTAGACTCAGACTGCTTAGTTCTGTTTTGTTTTGTTTTGTTTTGTTTTAACTTCACCTCTCCTGTCATTATGCTGTATATGACACCGATGTTATTCAGATGAGGCGTTTCCGTTTGTCAAGTGAGATGGCAAATGCAACAAATACATTTCTGGTGGAATAGTGGGAATAGTGAGAAATCTTTGACAAGTAGTAGCAAAATCATAGGTTGGTGGATCATGTGAGAATTGTACTACATAAAACCATCTTCCCCTATCCCACCCCCAAACCATAGCTCATGGGCTATGGATGGGCCATCTGGAGCGCTCAGAGATGACTCTGCTAATACAAGAGGATGGTGCATCAGAGCAAAGCTGAAACAAACCTGGCAAGTTGAGAAATGATAATCGGTGACTGACATTGCAGGTTTTCAGAGAGGCCAGACTCAAATGTCTTTTTACAATGAATGACAGAGTTCTGCGGTCCCCTGTAACACTAAATCCCCTTGTGCAGTAGCTTAGTGAAATGAAAGCAAACATTATTTGGAACATTAGCTATAAGTCATGCAAAATTCAGCAGCTCCAATTTGCATCTGAATAATAAATTGAAATGAGCCCAACAAATATCAAGTCTACAACAGACTAATAGTGGAAAATATATACTTAAGGATATTACTATCCAAGGTGGCAAGGGATACAAATAAATGTTGGAGTTCAGCATAAAACTGTCCAATATTTCATTCACCAATGTTTATGAAAATTTACAACTGATTTATGATTTCCATTTCCTGCATTGAATCACACAACAGAAGCTTACCAGAAAAAGCAATTAATATTGACTGTATTTCATTGTTATAATAACTAGTAGAATGGCTTGAAATAGCAAACTTACATTCTAGAATCCCAGGGATCTCCAGAATGTCACACTTTCTAAACTTCACCTCAAAGACAAAGGAAAAGACAACTTGGGATAACAGGAAAAAATTCATGATAGAAAAAAAACATTGACTGAGGTTAAAGAGAGTGTAGTTAAATTCTGTGGAATTAGTGGAACTGCCATAAAAATAAATCTTTGGAGGGAAAACACAGGAGAAGAAACCACTGAATTTTTTTGACATACGAATGTAGGAGGTATTGGGAAAATCTAGTTTATTTATTCATTCACAAATTCATTTATCAAAGCATTTACTAAGTATCTAATGCCTCTGAACCATCTGGTAAAATCTTGAGATGAAAGGATAATAAAGCATGCATTTTTAATAGATTTCACAAGTCAGTGGGGAAGATGACATACAGAGAGATAGTGTAAAACAGTTTGAAAGTCCTGTACCGGAATTATATACAAGGGAAACATTTATAAGTCTTTATGAGGGGCACTAAATATTTCCAGTTTTCTGTGATGCCTAAACTAATTCTTAAAGAATGAATACATGTTATAAACGTGATCAGTTTGTTATCAGCATGTAATTTTACATTTTCTTTATTATGATACTGAGAGTCAGATACACACCTACTACTCATAATAAGAAACATTAAGAACACAAAATTATTTTCTCTTCCTTTTAGTGACTCTGAAGACTTGACTTTGACCTTTCATCTACATGATGGCTTTCCTTTGCTCATTTACTGCCCAGCTGTGTGAGTTACAATAAGTCTGTATAAATAAGTCTGATTTTTGACCCTGGACTAGATTAGAACCTGCAGGTAAACAAGGCCTTGGTGGGAAAGGTGAAGTTGAGGGTGCATCTTGCTATGCGGCATATAAATTCAGAGATGCTGAGTGGGGGCAAAAGGCCTCAAAGGAAGTTGTTGAGGAACCCCTTGAAATTTTAAAGGACAAAACAATCTTCTGGACAAAGGTAATATTCACACTTTCTCAGTCTTATGAAGGTGATTGTTACTTTCTTTGAGAGATATATCAAAGAAATGGGAGCGAACTTGGAAAATTATATAATTTGGGAGATTATGATACTTGAGAATCATAAGTATCATAAGTATCCCTTTCTCAGAATTAAGTTTGATCTAGGGTATCATCAGAGATGCAAATGTCATGCTGTTAGTTCAATCAAATTGCCAAAAATTTTGGCAAAGCAAAGTCACTATCTCCTGTACTCTCAGATTATATTATTCCAGAAGACTGAAAGTCAGATAAAGACCTTAGATTTTAGAGAAGGAAAACAGATTCCTGTGATCTAAACACAATTCAGCCACTTAAGAAAATTTTTCTTTGTTGGCATCTAGAATCCCTTCCCTATGCTCACCTCAGTTAATATGAAAATATGTGCCCTCCAAACTGAAGGTTGTCAACAATCCTGGGAAGAGAATGTCATACTCTTCAAAGGTTTCAAAAATAAAACATTTTAAAAAATAAAAATTACTTCACAATAATTTTGAAGTATGCTAATAAGTGAATGCCAACCTCACATACATACATACACACATGCACACGCAACAAATCCCCTGAATAACACATCCCAGAGTAATAATTACAAATACTATGTACAAATCTTTTCAAAATATTGTCCACTTTATACAGTCATACAGTGTTTTAAAAATAGACTTTATATTTTACAGCTGTTTTAGGTTCACAGGAAAATTCAGCGGTAGGTACAGAGAGTCCTATGTACCCCAAAGTTCATGTTTTGCACATTTTATGAGTAAGAACAGATGTATAATGTCATGTGTTTATTGTTATAGCAGACATACATTTTTAACAGATATTTTCTTATTTTACATAGTGATCTGTAATTTCCTTTTTCAGTAAATATCTGTCTGTTTGGGTCCATATACACTTACCTTACTTTTTGGTAATGTTACAGAATCTTATAAACATATGTCCTTTAATTTATTTAGAAGTAGCTTATTGATAGACATTTCATTTTATAATCTACATTTTTAATCACAAACGAGGGTACAATAAATATTCTTATTCAGATATATTGCCATTTCATGTACAAATTTTCAGATATCACATGCAAAGTAGTACTTATTTCCTTCAAGTGAACATTTTTTTCTAAATCAACTGCTGGTATGGGCTCCACAGAGCTTCCAGAGTTAACCTTACTTTAGGTAGGAAGGATTTAAGGGAACCTGAGGCTAATCCTTAAGACTCGAGGCAAGTTCACCATGAAGCCACTGACAGTCACCCTTCAGGCCCTTCCCTTGCACAAGTACTTCCCAAGGCCCAGTGCCTTCTCTTCTGAAGCACTAGGGGGAAGCAATGACCCGGGCCACGCACCAGAGATATGGGATACTCGTGCCTTCCTGGGGATTACACTTTAAGGTCCCGGACAGCAGGACGGGACAGGGAGCTTTTAGCACTAACTCTACTCCACCCCCAGCTGTCCCTGTAGATCTCTTTGAGCAACAAGAACCTATCCTTGACCTCAAGAAGAAAAATGTGAATTAGATGCCACCTGCTCCATGGCAACCTCTTCCCTAAAGAATAGCCCAAATGGGAGGTCATGCTGTTCAGAGGCATGTCAGTGACAACAAAGACCTGGCTGAACTGGACCAGCTGTATCATCACAGGTCATTCCGTGGAAGCGTGAAGGCCTGGATTTCCCAGAGGGCTTGTCCTAGACAAGAAATGAGAGTTCAACCAACTACAGAAGTTACAGATGTGGGATTACCAATAATGAGATGTGAAAACATTAATAAACATATTTTGATTAACCAAGCTATTGTAGATTTTCTTTTGCTTCTCAATATTGAAAACATTATTTTTAAAAAGTCATTGTCATATGAAGAGGCAGAGTATGCCAAATAGTGTATGTGTGTGTGTAGGTGTGTGTGTGTGTGTGTGTGTGTGTGTGTGTGTCTGTGTGAAGAGAGAGACGAGAGAGAGAGAGAGAGAGAGAGAGAGAGAGAGAGAGAGAGAGAGACAGAGAGAGAGAGAGAGAGAGAGAATGAAATGTATACAAGCGGACACTTGGTCAAAGTTGCTCAAGCAGTAGTTTGCTGTAAAAAGAAGTATCTGGACATTGATGGTAACGACTTTGAGCACCTCTTGTAATTGCAGAAGTCAAATGTGACTTGTATTCATCTTTTGTCGTCAGTATATATTGAGTATTACAATTTTAATGCAGTTTTTCTTTCTTAAAATGTGTGTGTGTGTGTGTGTGTGTGTGTGTGTATACATATATATATATTGGGCACTATATATATTTCAGAGATGTATCAAGTTGTTAATAAATAATGTCATTTTACTGGATTTGTGGCAATTGTTATATTTTTCAGCTTATAAAATTTTGTACTTTGCTTTGATTTCTTTTCTGATTCTAATAAATTTTTATTTGCCAAACCAAATTCTATATTTACAAATTTGCATTTTAAAGAAGAGTTTCAAAACTCGTATAAACTTTTGATACCCGCATATCTGCATCTACCTCTGCTCAGAACTAAGCATAAATGTACCTTGATGCTAGATTGTCCACAGATTAGTAATCTGCTCTTATTTATTATTTCTCTATATCCTCACTATGAAAAAGAAAAAAAAACAAAAAACTGAAAACTTCCTTTGAATATCCACATTGTAAACCTTGGAGCATAATTATATCTGGATAACATGTTATGGAAATGTAAGTGCAGACTAATTGAGGCACCTAGTATTTCATGTTAACAATTCTTACATTGCTATAGTATGTGTTTCAGACACTAGGCCCTGGCCAGTCAACTGGAATTCTTTCCAGCTCTTGCTGAGTTTGTCACTTTGTACCCACCTGAGGAACAAATCTCGGTTTAAGTCCCATGCCCGGCACATTGTTCAAACACAAATATCAGGACTTCCTTCTCAGACATAAGAGTTTTGGTTATCACTGTATAAACAACTACCTCAATGGTTAGTGGCTTAAAACAATAATCACTTTATCTTTCATGTTTCTATAGGTTTACTGTACTCAACTGAATGGTGCTTCTGTGCCAGGCAATGTGAGCTGGGCTGTAGTCATCTGAGGGCTTTATCAGGCTGAATCCTCTGAGGTGGCTTATCACATGCACTCCAGCATCAACTAGCAGTACATCTGGCCTATCAACCAGAGCACCTACACATGGGTTTCCCATCTATTCCGGGTTTTCGCAGTGTGGTGACCAGAGTCTAAGGAATACCCTAAGAGTGTCATTCTAAGATTAAGAAAGCAGAAACTTCCAGTCTTCATAAAGTCTAAGCTTAAACTGGCATCTCATCACTTGTGCCATATTCTAAGAGGAAATCAAGTCAACCTCTTAATGGAAAGAGTGACAAAGACTTTGTAGCCATTTTTAACCCACCATGCAAGAATATACATTAAAATCCCAGATAGTAGTTGTTATATAAAGTCAATGTATCATCATGACTCAGGTTGGTGTTTTTCCTCCTTTGTTCAATTGTCTTTGAATTCTGCTTGAAATTATGTAAGCTTGGGATGGATTAAATCAGAATATATTTTCTTGTGCTAAAGGACAATCTGACAATTCCATATCCTCCTAGCATGTATTTTTCCTGTTTAACACAACATTATTTTTGTAATGAGAAAGGAAATCTATTAAGAATAAAGTTGAATGGAAATTTATTAACTCTTAGGTTAACCATTCAAATTGACTCGGACCCTGCAATAAGAGATTGATGTCAGTCAATCTGCTTTTGAATAACTATGAATTGAGAGACATCCTTCTTATCTAATAAAATAATATAAAAATATTCAAAAGAAACGTGAATGTTTTTTCGGAAAAAAAAAAACATGCCGAACTAATCTTTTTCCAAATAGTATTTTACATAGAAATTTAAGATGTGTGGCTTTGTCGAAAGTATACATTTAATCAGCATCAGTCTTAATCAGACTGAAATTTAATAAAACAAGTTTTCTTCCTGGTAGATGCAGTAATTCTTATATTGAGAGTCACACCATCTGTTTTGACAATAACATTTTGAGGATTTCTTAGATAACATATTTACGAAATCACCGTATATACTGTTAAATTGAAGCCACAATGGTAGTCTTTAAATCCATCAAATCTGATGTTTACAATGGCGTATAGAAAGCCTCAAGCCATCTCTACATGCCAACGAGTTTAGAGCGGTGGTTTCTAGTATAAACTAATTAAGAGCTGTCACAGGAGTTTACACCATCTGGCATCATATAAATGCAAGTCTTCACTTAACGCTGACATTCAGGAGTGTCACCCCCTCTAAATTAACTCATTTTGAGCTTCTACAGTAAAAAAATAAAATAAAATAAAAAGATATACACAGACTGTAACACTTGTGATACATCATGAAGCCATTCTCGAATATTTTCTTACCCCATTGTTGTTTAAGTTATTATTGCTGCTTTAAATTCTTTTGCAAAACATTAATCACATAGTAGTGTCTCTAAAACCTGTTGTAACAAGTATGCCTTCTCATAGGCAGTTTTTTTAACCATTGGAAATGTCCCTTTTTTGTCTATGGTATGACCAATGGAACAGCTCATTAGAGCAAACTTCACTAACGTTCTAGTTAAGAACCTGGAAACTTATACAGAGACTCAGTTCTATTTCATTAAGATTCAGTTGTTACACTGAGTGAGAGTCATACATATAATTCTGGAGCCAGCAAGAAATTTAAAACTAGTGTAATCGTCTTATAAAAAGTCATTTTACTACACAAATAGTTCCACATACATGAGTTTGCTGTTATTAGAGACACAGCTTAGGTATGATTTTACCCTGGCTGTATTTAAAATGACCTATAAAGCTTTTAATAAAATAGGCACTTGAGTTTCACATCCCTTATGTTTATGATTTAAGAAGGAGATTCTAAATTAACTATATTAACATTTGTGGACTCTTATCCATAGGCCAGGCTTATCAACAATTAATAATTACTAAAGTGGCATATCAATGATAGTAAAATGACTCTCATTCATCCAGTAATAATTCAATTTCAGCATCACCCATTTGCGAAAATGTTTATCATAAAAGCTCTTAGAGAATCAGGATTCCAGGTATATGCTAGAATATTTCAATCAATGACTTAACTGAGAGTAAACACTGGAAACTTACTTAAAAACTTAAAGAAGTTGTGATTGGGTACCCAAGGTTTTAAAAAATGGGAAATTGTACCCTTCAGTATAACTTTTTGAGGCTAACATATCAATGTCATTGGATTCACCCAAGGAAAATAATCTCTGATAAAATAACTCCAAAATAAGAAGAGCCATTCCAAACCTTTCTAAGGTTACACAATTTCTATCATTTTCTTCCTTTGAAGACAACCATAGCAAAGTTGTTTCATTGACTACTGACATTATAAGAAAATGCCAAAACATCCAGCAGGTACTGACATACAGTATAAGAGCAGTAACTGCTGGTATATTTAAATGAATGCAATGCACTATTTCTTACCAGTGATGCTTTTATTTTGGTGCAAGGAGAGCATTCAGTCAAAGATTGCCCCATGGCACTAGTTGCACATTACTCAGACTAGAATTAAACAAAAATGGAAATGTGCTTTCCTTGTTAAGGAGTTAAGAATTTCCACAGTCAGAGCCACAATTCAGCCTTTAAAATCAGTATAGAGTGCAAGCCTCTTTTTGATTTGTTTTCTAATCACTTAATTATGTCACCACCTATAGAATGCTAGAATTTACTGCCCCATATTTACTACCACACGCCATTTCTCATACTTGAAAAAACAGTCTTTAATGTTGAATCCTGATTCTTCTTATCTGACTGTTTCCAGATTATGCTGTGGCAACTTGGAAGTTCTAATTTAATGCTTTCAACCCATTAAATTACATAGTTAACATCATGGAAACCCAAATTGACAGCTATCTTTAACAGTATATGCAATAGGGAAAATTTAAAAAAAAAAGTGCTGTTGACAATCTGTCAAAGTGAATAGTATTCCAATAAGATTACTTTATCTTAAAATTAAACTGTTATTAAACTTAATGATCATCAAAACTTGCTATACTATAAGCATTACATTTTAATATTGTCCGTGTGGAAGTTATAGAAAAAATATTGACATATAAAGACTACATATAAAATATTGACATATAAAGACATATAAAGACTGTATGTGTCCAGATATTTAACATAGCAAGGTATATAGTCCCTGACAGTACATAGGAAAAAAATAAAAAGCTTCAGTTATGTGTCCATATTGATTTTGGAAGACTATTATCAAAGAAAAAAAAAATTATGCTATTATTTTCCTTGACAGCCATTTGCTGAACAAGGGAGTCAAGAAATATCACTAAAGTTTTTACATGTGTTTATATGAATCACTATTTTCAGGTTTCTCTCAGCCCTATCTACAAAATGGTTAATTTAAAAATAAATAAATAAACAAATAAATAAATAAAGTATGTGTAGGCAAATATACTTAATCATGAATAATTTAATTTTTTGGTTTTGAGCCATCATTCCAGCTCACTTACATCTGTTTTCCATCTTTTTTATTTACTTTTCACTACTTTAAATTTTTTCCTCTAGTTTTATTGAGATATAATTGACATACAGCACTGTATAAATTTAATGACAGCATAATGACTTGACTTACATATATTGTGAAATGATTAGTACAATAAATTTAGTTGGCACCCATTATCTCATATATATATTTAATTTTTTCTCTTGTGATGAGAAGTTTTAGGATCACTCTCTTGGCAACATTCAAATATACCACACAGCAGTGTTAACCATAGTCATCATGTTGTACATCACATCCTAGTACATATTTACCTTAGAACTGGAAGTTTCTACCTTTCTGACCACCTGCGTCCAATTTCCCCACCTCCATCCCCACCTCTGGTAACCACAAATCTGATCTCTTTAAAATAACTTCTTGAGTTTTGAACATATTTTATGGTTTTCTACACACCATTATTTCTAACAGCACTGCTTTTACCACAATCAAAATAGGGACATTTTTAATACACGAAATCTATCCTGGGCTATCACCATCAAGACTCATTTACCTAAAACAGTCTACAAAGGCAAGGCACATTGTTGGATTAAATAATTAATAAAAATTATAATTTCCCCATCTTTCAACATGTCATTCTTGATTCACTTATGCTAATCAGTCCTAATGAATTACTATTCAAGTGATATCTTAATATTTGCATCAATAATCTTTACTCAGACTAAACTGTCTTTAGAAGATACACACACACACACACACACACACACACACACACACACACACACACACTCTAGATGTTTCTCTGTGTTTACCTCCTTGTAATCATTTTGCCATATGAGTTAATCTTTTCTGGATCCCTAGGACTGATAGAGCTGGACCAAGGTAAACGTCTGTGTCCATGACAAGTCTTGCAGCCTAATCTGTAAGTACCATACAAGTACCAGTGTGGTTATGGGTCATTTTAGAAAAATCTTGTTGATCAACCATGAAGGAATTATATATACCCAGTATCCACCACTGCTTGATAGAAACTGAGCTCTCTGAAGGATCTTTTCTAGATGATTGATGTTGATTTTTCTATAATATTATTTGGGAATTAGCCAAGATCCAAAAGTGAAGGAAAACATAATAACCCTTCTCCAGGCATCTTAGTTACTTTCCTGATAACTAAGGACTGTCCTGATAATGTTATAGCTAGCTTTACAAAAACAATTTCTCAGAATCGTCCCTATATTTTCCCCTTTAGGTTTGTTGAATATTTTTACATGCTTCAGTGAATGTAGGTAGAGTTGGTATCTTATACCAACTTTATTAATCCTAAAGAGACCTCTTTTTCCTTGTCTTATTGTCACAGACACATGGATATCCTAATACGATAATGTAAAAAAAAATTATGTATAATATTCGTGAAACATATTTAGTAAAGTGAAGGCGAAAATCAACAGGACTTTATTTATTAGATTTGAAGTTGGCATATCTTTCAAAGGTCAATTAAAAATTTGTTGGCGTACATCCTGTGACTATTTCAAAAGAGGAACATTAAAAAAATGAAAGTCATAAAATAGTAGAGGTTGTGTTTCAGGAACTGGAAGATCAAACTGAAAAAATCTTGTCTAAATGGTCCCATTTAAAATTGTGTCAGGGGCCTGTGAGCCTTTGAGCCTTTTGAGCCCCTTCTTTAGCTTGGCCTGCTCCAAACTCTTTGGAGTATACTTTCTCTTCTAATAATGGCTCTTGAGCCACTGCCTTCTGCCCAGGCCCACTTCTACCTCTTTAAAGTGTCCTTTTTCTTCTAATAAACTGCTCTTTCACTACTTAAAAAAATAAATAAATAAAAATCAATCAATCAATCAATCAATCAATCAATAAAATTGTGTCAGTTTTCCAGTCAAATAGCAGAGATCAAAACACTTATCAGATCTGAACGGAATCACAAAGCTTTAAAAACCACTGGGCAAAAGTATAACAGGTTTTTGAATTAGATATTTTGAGTAATTCATTAAACCTTCTGCTGCTGGACTTGTTAACGACATAATAAACCTTCAAAAGTGCTCTAATTCTGTCAGGCAAACGGGTTATTTTTGTCACACAGGATTCAGAAGTGTGGATAAGACTTTAATTCAGTTAAAAAAAATGAAAGTAAATGTCATGTAGTAGGAGTGTATGCAGATTTACTCTTTCTGGAAAGCAATTTAAATATATATATATGTTTAATGTGAAGCTCTTTAAATATGAATTCACTTTCATTTTGTTTGGGTTTTCCCAAAAGCAGAGAGAGAAAGAAAAACAAAAGCTCTGAGATAAAGCTTCACACACAAACAGTCAGTTTGGTATATGATTTCAGGAAGCACATAGAAGAACGGGGAAGTGTGAGGGGAAGCAGGGAAGCCAATGAAGGGTGAGTTGATGAGCAGTTGACCTCCGTGGAAACTGGGGCCCAATGACATGGAGGACCACTGACAGACTGTGAAATGTACCTCAGGTTTGTATCACTGAGAATTGATAAAGTTGGCAGATACAGCTACAAGCACTCATGCTTTGTTTGCTGAAGGTCACTCCAAGGGCATAAACTTTCTGGTTCATTTGGCCTAATGATGCCAAAAAATCTAGCTACAGCATCCAGAGAATACTTTCAAGCAGAAAGACTTAGTAACCCATCAGGTTGTATGGGAATTGTATGCACGTGATCTCCTGAGTAAGCAAAGAGGACATGAGTGGGGCACTGATGCCATCTACTATGCCTTTTACAATGCTATCTACTATGACCAAGGAAATCACTGTACAGACTTATTCTTTTATCTTACCTCTTATAGTGAGTAGGAGAATACTAGCACTAGAGCTTATAAAAGGTGTATGACATGCACAAGTTTATGTAAGATTTTTGTTTAATTTTAGAGTTTATCAAAAAGCCATCTCTTCCTACAATCAATTCAAAACTCTATTGAAATTATGGTCTATTCAATAATCTGTTTTACAACTCTATAGCTATAATCACAACATATCCTGTTCTCATGAATACTTGATGATATGATCAAATAAATATTTTTTAAAAAACTGGAGTCATCCTCTACAGAACTGTGAGATTTGGCAAATAAAAAGACAGGACACTCAGTGTATTCATTTTCTGGGCTGCCATAAAAAAGTGACACAAACTGGGTGCTGTAAAACAACAGAAATTTATTCTCTCATGTTCTGGAGACTAAAGGTTTGAAATGAAGATGTCAGAAGGGCCATGCTCTCTCTGCAAGCTCTACTAAAGGATCCTTCCTTGTTTCTTTTAACTTCTAGTGCTTGCCCACAATGCTTGGTATTCCTTACCTTGCAGGTGCATCACTCCAATCTCTGCCTCTATCTTCACATGGCCTCTGCCCTCTGTGTCTGTGTTTCTTCTTATAAGAACATCAGTGATTGGATTTAAGGCCCACCATAATCCAATATGACCTCCTCTCAACTAGATTGCATCTGCAAATGTCCTATTTGCATTCAAGATCACATGCATAAGTTCCAGGTGGCAAGAATTTTGGAGAGACGCAATTCAACCCAGTATACCCAGTTAAATTTGAATTTTATATAAACAACATTGCCTGAAATAATATCTATGGCGTACTTATACTAAACATTACTCATTGCTTACTTGATTTTAAAATTTAATTGGATGTCCTATATTTTTATTTGGAAAACTTACTCCTAAAGAGTATACAGACTCTTCAGCATCACCTCATCTCTATATGCCTTTTGAAGAGACTCAGTTTCTGAAACCCGAGCCTGAAATTAAGCAAAAGTGTCAAAGATTCTCAGATTACCCCAGGGCTTTAATTCTAATACACTTTCTCTAAATAATTGCATAAGTGTATAGATCAATTTTATTCCTCTTTTGTACCATGTTTCTCTTGGATTCTGAAGTGTTAATAAATTCCACTTAATAAACATGTATTGTTGTTTATAACATTTGAGAATATGTGTGAATAATGAGTATGGGCACTCAGTCAGGTGGTAGAGAGAAGTAAGGTTCTCTTCCCTCAGAGAACTTGCAAGTTAGTTATAGTGATGAGGAAGAAGACATCTCCCAAATAATTGCTGAAAGACACAGTATGTGACACCAAAGAAGGATAAGCAAAGTGGAAGTAACCTCAGCTAATTGCTATCCCACTGATTCTAGAAGGTTCAGATGAGATTTCATGGAGAGGTAGCTTTGGAATTAGGCCTTAGAAGATAACTTGAATGAAGTTCAAGCTGAGTGTGAGCGAATATCCTAGGTAGAGAGAATAACTGACCAAAGATAAGGCTATTAGCCTGTGTAAGGATAAATGAATCACCTAATTCAGTAGTTCCCAAACTTTGTTGTCTGTCAGAATCCCCTGTACTCTGAATTCCTTGTAGTTCATCCCAAAGAGTGCTGATTCAGTAGGTCCAGGATGGTTCAATTAAAAACAAACAAACAAAACTCCCTAGGAATTGCAAACTACAATATAGACCAACATGTCTAATAGCTCAAACACAGTCTAAGTTTATATATGGTTCACAGTCCAAGGTCCATGTGGTAGGCTAGGGTTGGGTTTTATAAGAATAGATTGAGGGGGGCAATCTATTTCATGTTTCCATAACACAAGTTATTTTTAGATCTACTCCGTGGGATCGGAGAATTTTATGACCAAGATTTTTTCATTAATACAAGTTCCTCTTTTCCTTCCTTTCACAAATACTAAAAAAATAAAAAATAAAAATAAAAAAATCTGGTTACTCCTTTCTCATTAAACAGTTAAAAAGTCAAAGAATAATTCCCATTCCAAACTAATTTATAAATGCCCCATTACTGATGGTTTCCAATTAGTAATACAAAACGAAGGACACTGAATGTTCTCAATTCTAAAACACGAGCAAAACTATTCCAATTGTTTATTTATTTTAGGTTACTGATGTAAGTGAGGTAAATTGTACTAAACCAGAGGAACCGGCTAACTTTTCTTGTAAACCA
This sequence comes from Rhinolophus ferrumequinum, assembly GCF_004115265.2. Classification (NCBI taxonomy): domain Eukaryota; kingdom Metazoa; phylum Chordata; class Mammalia; order Chiroptera; family Rhinolophidae; genus Rhinolophus; species Rhinolophus ferrumequinum. The sequence goes on along the minus strand of NC_046285.1, from coordinate 74,543,365 downwards.
CCAAAAAAAAGTGCCTAAAAATAACAGTTTAAATACCTGAAAATAACAGCGTGAGTTAAAACGCAGACTGTTTTTTGTTGTGATTCTGCATTTCAAATAAAGAAGAAAAAAATCTAGTCCTCAAATCAGACAGAGTATGCAACTCTCCATATAGGAATATGAACTTTTTGAGAGACGTTTCTTGACGGTATGGAAAATTTGTAAAGTCTTTAACGTGGAAACTTCTTGTTCTCTTCATTTTAGGGAAGCTTTACATTTTTGTGCCATACATCATCATCATGCAAGCAGAGCGACAAGCATGTATTACTTGTTTGAAAGGTCAGCATAGCTCTCCTCTCTGCACCAGGGAATAACGATAACTAACATTTGCAGTTTATAAAGTGCATGTGCATTTGGTCCCTAACAGTTGAGGTGGGTGGGGAGGGATGGGGGCTGTATTTACTATTACCTTTACCATACAGGTAATCAGCCTGAGGCTTAATAATGTCATTGGACGTCCAGTGGCCCAAATGTCCATGTTTACAAGGCTTCTTAGTAGTGAGAGGACAGGGCTTGAGCCCGATTCACTACCCTGATTAACAATCCAGTGGTCTTCCTATCACACTATGAAGTTCCAATTTGTTTCAGGAAAAGCTTATCCTCATTAAATAATGTACTAGAAGACAGAATAAGCAATTGTTCTCTTTGCCTCAAAGTTGTGAGAAGTGTTATCAGGATGTGGGTTAAATAGCTGAGAAGCAGTTATTGGAGATATGCAAACTTTATTAGAATTGAATATCTCTGTGGTTTTGTGTTAAAATAACTTAGTAAGCTGAACTAATCAATATGATCAAGGAATGGTCTATGAAATTCTATTTTGAAGCAAAATTGCTAGATTAACGGATCCAAAGATAGTATCTGAAACTAGCAAACTCCTGCTAGTAAACCTCTTTATCATTTTAATGAAATTCAAACCAAGTTACAATGAAAGCTCAGGAATGAAGAGCTGAAAAAAGAAAATGCAAAAATTGATTTTGCATAGTTTCATTTCAAATAAAGTCTTAATAGCCAATGTTTTAAAACCCTGAAAATGGAGGCTCATATGACAGGTCTTTAACTGCAATAACGAGGTACTGCAATCAAGCTACAGTTTGCAGTAGAAAGTGTGATGCCTCTTTTACCAGTCTTAGTTGGAATAAGCTGTCAGTGTTATTTTACCACAGATAATGAACCCAATAGCTTCTTATTCAGACCATAATAAGGGACCCATGGTTTCATTAATTCTTAACTTTGAAAGTTCTTTAGCAAATAGGAACAAAAGTTGAATATCAATAGGGAACAGTTAAATTATGATACTTCCCTATTGCGGCAATTAGCTCATGAATTTTTATTGACATGGTAAAATACTTATGACCTAATATTAATTGTAGAACAAACATGATACCAATTGAATTAATTTGCAAGGGTTGCCGTAACAAAATAATACAGACTGGGTGGCTTAAGCAACAGAAATTAACTTGCTCACAGTTCTGGAGGCTAGAAGTACAAGATCAAGGTATTGAAAGGTTTGTTTCCTCCTGAGGCCTCTCTCTGGGGCGTGCAGATGGTTATCTTCTTACTGGGTCCTCACACGGCCTTCCCTCTGTGCATGCTGACTCCTGGTGTCTCCTTCTCTGCTTATAAGGACACCACTTATATTGAATCAAGGCCCCATCCAAACTGCCTCATTTTAACTTGCTCACCTGTTTAAGACTTCATCTCCAAATAAGGTTATGTTCTGACCTAATATAACCTTATTTGTGGGTTGGGACTTCAAAATATGAATTTGGAAGCGACACTATTTAGTTCATAACACGAAAGATTTTCTCTGGCTATAGGCGTGTGTATGTTATGACAAAAACTAAAAGGAAATATGATAAAGAGTTAACAAAAATACATGAGTAGGGTAAGTGAGATTAATTTTACTTTCATATGTATGTTCTTCTGAATTTTAAAATAATGCACGTTTATTTAAAGAGGAATGAATTGAATTACTGGTCAAGAACTCTCAGGGCATCTGATTGAGGAAGTATTAAATGATGAAACAATGGACTTCTTCACTCATCTCTCTATATTGATTATTACCTCCCATTTTCTTTTCTTTCATTTTCCTTTTTTTAAATAGCTATAAACTATTTCTTCAACAAAAGTCTTAGTAGGCCAAGAGGTAATATTGGCAAAAGCAGAATTACTCTCATTGATGCAAGGTCATTTTGTCTGTAACCTGTAAAGAATACTGCTGCCCACAGTAAATTTTTAAGTACTTTGAGGGCATAGACTCAGTTTTATTCATCTTTGAAACATTAATCCCTAGCAGTGCCTTCAATTGAACACATACTCAATAAACATGTCAAAAGACAAAACATTCAAGTATCTCATAGCTATTTCTTACATAAAAAGACAACAGAAATTGTACTGGATTTGAGTCAAAGCAATTTGATTCAAGTCCACGTTCTGCTGAATATCATGTGGGTAGTTTTCAGTAATTCACGTGAGTTCTCTTTGGTTTCCCCATGTGTTGGTAACGCAGAAGAAAAATCAATTTTCTTAACAGAAGATCTAGATCCTGGGAGAGAATTGACTTTCTTTAGAAAAGGTGTGTGATAAAACACTTGGAATAGAAGATAAGATCCTGAGGACAGAAGCAGAAGCTAAGAAAAGGTGGAGGGTGGGGGGAGGAGTGCAGGGGGTGGGGAGTCTTAGTTTCCTTGCACAAGAAAATGAGATAAATTTGGCTTTTATTATTGAAAGGAGAATGAAGAAAGGAAGAAAAATCAAAGAAGAAATAGGAGGGAAGAGAGAGATGACAGCAAGATGGCGAGAGTATGGGGGCACAACATCAGATGTCATAGGCATTACACATCTCTGTGGCAGGGCAGGAGAAAATGCACAATTTTAAATTGTTTGCTGTGGTGCAATTTGATCTCTTGTCAAAATCCTCAAATTTCAATAGCAATCCTACTACACTGAAGAGCTTTGTACTGATGGTTGATGGTAAAGAGTGGAAGATACAGAGGGAGGAGTGATGACTCAATGAGAAAAGTCAAGTTATTCTCAGTAGAGTGAAGGATCTGAGGCAACCATGGGAGTGCTAGCCAAGAGGAATTTGTAAAAAAGCTTTAGGAAGGGCTTTGGGCTTTCACAATCCACAATCAATCTTACAAGATCTTAAGCAGTTCTGAGATCTCAAGTGATCTATGGGTCATATATTAAATGGTATAATTATATACTGCTGACATAGAATTACTATATCAATCAAATTAGATAATAACAGCTAATGTTTGTTTCTATAGGACTTAACTATACACCAAGCACTTTTGGAAGCCCTCTAAATATTTTTACTCTCTTAGAATGTCATGAAGTTCCTATTGCACGTTTTGTCTGCATTTTATAGGACAGGAAAATTAACTCATGCTAGTTCACATAGCTAATAAGCAATTGATGAGGTCAGGATTCAAAACCTGTAATAACTATGCTATTATAGCTCAGAACAAAACAACAATTTATGTAAATTAAAGTATATTTGTAAGCAGCATAATGTGTCACTCTTGGGCATTTAGACAGATTGGGCAGTTATAGATAGAGTTAGGAAGAGGAATAGTGAGAGAAGTGTATATGCATTGTTCCACCTCTCTTAAATTAATAATGACCTTCCAGATGTAAGGTCAAGAAGTTTTTCCTGTTAGGGTCCCTCATCTTGGAACATCCGTCTGTTTATGTTATGGAGATTGTGCCTGACATAAGAATTGAGACACAGGGAGTGACTGGGCTGAAATTTAGTCCTATATTCATTATCCAAGTCATGTGCCCATTGGGATATAGCTGCTCAAAGGAACACTTTTAAAATCCCACACAAATGTGCTTGTAGTCTAGCAGTGGGTTCTATTTCCTCTCCTTCTTGTCTTAACAATAATCTACTCATCATTAGGGATTCCCTTTCCACCCCCAACTTGGCCGTCCCCTCAGGTTCTTCACCCCAGCCCATACCTGGCTTTCTACTAAACTACTATGCTATACTATCCCCCACCACCCTTTGTATGTAAGCTCCTTGAAGCCAAGAGGTTATTGATTCCTAAGTCCAAAATGCCCAGCGGAGTGCTAAGAATATGGTACGTTCCGAATAAAAACTTTTTTTTTAAATTAATGAATAATAAACCAAATAGATTTTTCCTAGGAGAGATATGCTAGTAAACCATAAGTCACACATCCTGGAAGAGATTCTGTGTGAGAATCTTAAGTTGAAATTTAGTTTTAGCTCTGACTAACTAGCTCTATGACTTTGGGCAAGTCATTTAACCTTTCTGGCCCACAAGTTTTCTTTATAAAATCACTGGCTTGGGTAAAATTGATCTTTCAGGTCAATTCTAGTTCTTACCTTTCTATTAATACTCTCTCCGACGTATGATTAATGAAAAAACACCCCTTATAATCCATTGGTCAACTTAAAACTCAAGCAAATATATGCCTTCAAATCATTATTTCATTTTTTTTTAGTCCAAGTTCAAATATTTACAGTCCTTGAGAATTATAACTTCTGTTATACTCTTGCTAAATGCGTTCTTAACCAGCTCCATGATCCAACTTGTATGTCTTTATTACTAATGGCTCCGCATATATACTATGTGGCATTAAAAGAGATTGATTTCTCTCTGATAGCTAAATGTCCCAACATTTCTTTTTTAAAATACTAATAATCAAAAAAACATTAGCAGAAGATGAAAGTGAAATGGCTGGCAATTTTAATGCCGTAAGCACTTTAACCTTATCCAACAGTTCAGGTCAATCTGCTTGGCAGACGTGCAAACAGGAGGGACCATAGTGGGTAGGAAACAAGATATTAACAGGCTCCACTGCATGACAATTAGCAGTCCCTTATCTCCACATCAGGACTAGATTGCTTTCCCAATAAGCCTATGAATTAACCAGCCATCACATTCCAAAGCAAGTCAATTAAAGATATTTTACTGTATCATTTTCAGACTTCTCATAAGTAATTGATTTATATTTGCTTAATTCCATGTATTTTTGATAAATTGCCATACTAAAAATTTTGTTCTGCAGATATGATACATATCATCTCTTAATGATATCAAACCACAGAAAAAAATAGGATGAACCTCATATAATAAAATTTCATAGTTATAATAATAAAAGTTAAAAATCATCATTAAATGGTAGGAAGCAGGTCATTTTACCGTGACAAAAATATATACGTTTGGGAAATATTATGGCATAAGTTCAATATATATAATCACATGAAATTTTCCTTTTAAATTTTGTCACTTACAATATTTCTGTAAATGATAGCACTGTCTCCTAATTTGATTTAAAACATGAGAGCCGTCTTCCACTGCTCTTTCTCTTATCAGTGAAATCTAAGTTCACTGGCAAGGAAGCATGCAAATTTACTGATGAGGCTGAAATGGCCCTTTTTGTTTATTGCCCTAATTCTGGCTAGAGAGAAGCTTTCAGTAAGGACAGAGTTAATTAAACTGTGCTAATTCCCTCTGCCTCCACCCAAAGCAGGAGCCAGCTAACCTTCCTGTTAGGGCTGATTGCTACACACATTCTGGATCCCTTCCTGCCTTGTATTGGGAAACAATTTGTTATTCAGATATCTCAGCATCATGTTCACCTTGGCCTTAATCACATCTAACGTTGAGTACCCTGTAGAAAACCTGAAACTTTTCATATGTGAATTCCTTTAAAACTCTAATGAAAGCCATGAACTCTTTATATATTATAAAATCAGGCAAGTTTACAATTTCATAGGATTCACAAACTTTTTGACAGTTCTTCAGAGATCCCATTCCACCATATTCCAGAGACCTCAAGCTAAAGAATGGATTTCAACTTAATTCTCTGACCAAAAGTCTCCATGTATCCCATTGTTCCTGGGCCCTGTTTTGATGATTTGTTCAAGACCCTTGTGATCTCTTGCTGTGGTTCTCCCTTGATCTTACTGCATTTACTGTCCTGTATACCAGGCGGAAGGCAGGGCTCAGCTAATTCTCCCTACCTTTATTTCTAGTCTGTGTGTCCACTGTAAGTCTGGACCACTCACCTTGCCTATAACTGGATGATGGCCCATCTCCTGATCACCTGGTTCCTGTCCCACCAAGGGTATATGTCTTCAGTCTAGGTCCTGGACCCTCCTGATCTCTATAGGTCCACCTCAAAAACATCTTCAAATACTTTAAGAGCAGAAAAAGAAAAAATCCTCTGATACTGAAATAAAATGACTAAAATTTTATCTTATTTGTTCAGCTTCTTACAAGTATTAGTGATTGAAAATAGATTGTAGAGTCACTTCACACACTCAAACTACTTTCAGCAGAAGTAGGGGCTACAGAGTTAAAGGGCTTCTTAAATATATAGGATAAAAGTGCATCATCAGAACAATGACTCAGATTTTGGGTCAAGCTGAGTTTCTCTTAAACAAGGTGCTCTGCAATTCATCTTATGAATATGTGCATTATGCTGTACAAATGTGATATGTACAAATACCATTACACTCGATTAAAATAAAAGTCATAAGAAAGACTCATTTCTCATTATAATACATTTAGAATTAGAACAGTGTTATTTCAACATTTCAAATGAGAAATTTTTGGTATGGGAAAATCTTATACAAAAAATGATGAGTAAGAGAAAGAAACAGTTTCTGTGACTGAAACTTGGGTAGGCATCACAACCCTGCCTCCTGATACCCTCCACCCTGTGAGGTCTTCTTGGAACCACCAATGCTCCATGGAGCAGTCTGAAGCACAATAACACAAAATATTTTTCTCTGTGTTAAATCTAATTTGCATGTCACAATGCAAAAGATAAATATCTCAACAAATAGTGTAGATATTGCTTTCCCTCTTCCAGAAAATCAAAAAGAAAGATGGCCCAAGATCTCATCACTCATTTTGCTGGAGGTCCCTGATGATGACTCTTTTTCCAGGAATTTGAGAGGCAAATAAGCACACTGCTGTTATGCTGAATGACACTGGCTTCCGCTTGTCCCCACATATCAGTGGAGGTCCCCCTTGCTCGTTTTTCTATCCTGTCATCACTACTTAATTTATAACTTAAAAAATAGACTGTACTGTTTCATGTCCCTTTAAGACAGATTGCCAAGTCCTTAGAGCTTAGAAGAATATACTGATCTCTGATGACAAACTTAAGACAACTTTAGCACATGGAAATTCAGAATCTTTCAGCTATAAATTGCCTGAATACAGAACTGAATGATAATTAATTAACTTATTAATGAGAAATCCCAAAAGACAATTGTTGTCCTATATATGCGGGCTGTTTCTGCCACATAGGTTTTTCCAGGAATGCTTTTCAGCCACCACCCAACTATCTTGATTGTGATGACAAACCTAAATCATTCTCAAGACCCAAATTGAACATCACTTTTTCTCTAAAACCTTTCTTAGTGCAAATCTCACAGAAGTGAGGTTAATCTACATTCATTAGTGCAATTATTTATGTGTCTATCCTCCCTGTCAGACCATAAATGCCTTGAGGCAGGATTCATACTTTATTCATTTATGCCCCAAAGCTTACTTCAGGGCTTAGAACATAATGGATTGTCAAAAATGTTTATTAGGTGGATAATGCTGACTACTGATATAAGTGAGGTGCCTCATAAAATTGTTTTGTGGGCAGACATACTAGGAAATCTGATGATCTAAGTGGTATTCGAGACTATAGCCAAGGACAAAAAGGCCCTACACTAGCTTTAGCCTCCCCACCAATCACCTCTTATCCGTCAAAAAAAACTACGTATTCCACCTGTAGAAGCAAAGTAACCCTTGTAATGCTAACAGTAGAAATATTACCACATACTTAGATTTCGTTTTTCATAAATATCTACTTAGGTTCAAGGCAATGCAGGAGATTTTCTTCCCAAAGAAACACCTTTCTTTCAGAATTAAATTATGACTTTACTATAATAAAGCTATATTAAGATATTAAAAGAAAGTTTAAAAAAAAACACAAAAACTTAGATCCAGTCCTAACACCTAAAGTTAAGACCTTTTAAACTATCTTTTAAAGTTACAGAAGTGGGAAGAAGTAGAAAGGAAATACAGTACAAGTTGGCAAATATAGACTCTGGAATCAAAATTTATAATCCAGCATCCTCACTTACTAGCTTGCTAATCTTGGGCACATTATTTAAGCTTTTTGTGCCTCGGTTTCCTCAAATGTTAACATGATGATTAATAATAGTTCTCACCATGTGGATTTATTGTGAGGCAATGAAAAATGCTTACAGTACATTATAACTACTCAATATATGCTATAAAGTTGTTGTAGAAAGTTTCTTCTATCAACTGCCTCTTCCACAGACCTTTTCAAAGAAAAGCATTCCTTCATTTGATCACTATATACTAACCACCTTCTCTGTGCCAGACACACATTAGTGACATAGTTATGAACAAGACAGTGCATGCCTTCAGGAATCTTATATCCTAACGGAAGACACTAGTGAAAAGTTAAACAAATGCTTTCTGTACTAACAGGGGAACATGTGCAAGGAGATAGAGTGGAGAGGTATATGGCTCCTTTACATATTGTGGCCAGTGAAACTTCTCTGAGAAACATTTGAGGTAAGATCTGAACCTGAAGAGGGTGGGAGCCATGTGAGGATCAAGGGGGAGAGTGTTACAGAAGAGAGAGTGAGTCCAAAGTTATGAAGCTAGAACTTTCTTGACTTCCATTAACAGCAAACAGGCCAGTGTCCTCAGAGCAGAGAGAGCTTGAGGAAGAGGGGCAGGCAACGAGGCCCTAGAGCTAGGTGGGGCCTCCTAGCACGAGGCCTCAGTGGCCTTTGTGAAATTCTGGCTTTAATTCTAATTGTAATGTGAAGCCAGTGGAGGAGTTTGCACTGCAGAGGCATGTGATCTGATTTTCTTTGTAAACGTACAATTCTGGCTATTTCGTGAAGTACAGACACTGTATAAAGTGTGAGAGGAGTGAATTGGGTTGGGTGGGAGTGGTGTGGGCAATTAGAACAGGCAATTTTCAGGGTACATTTTAAGATAGAGTTAATAGGACTTCCTACACAATGAATATGAGCCTGGAGGAAAATAAGATTCAAAGGTGACTCCTAGTGTGTTTGGCCTGAGCAATTAGGTGAATAGCACTGTTATTGAAAAAATGCGGAAGACAAAAAGAGGGCGCATTTGCAAAGGGAGATGCAAAGTTCTGTTTTAGGCATGTATGTATCATAATCTGGAGTTAAGGGGGTGATTTTTAAAATGAAATTATGTAATTCAGATTGGACAGGATCACTTAAAATGTAGATATAAAAGTTTACAATATTGTGCCCTGAGCACACTGATATCCAGGAGCTGAGAAAAAGAGAAGAAATTTCAGACAACCCTGTGATGGAGCAGTTAACAGGATAAAAAGAAAATCATGAGAGTGCAATGTCCTCGAGGATGTGTGAAGAATAGGTTCAAGTATAATGGAGTAATCAACCACATCAAATGATACTGAGAAACTGATATGAACGCTGAGAAATATCAAGGTCACTATTGACAAGAACATCATGGTCATGGTGAGAACAAGAGCCTAATTCCATGGGTCAAAAAGAATACAGGAGTTGTGAAAATTGGTGTGCAAATATGTCTTTTTAGGAGCTTTACTGTGGAGGAAGCAAAAATGATTGTGAAGGGAATAACTAAGGAGAAGGGATGAAAGCAATCTATTTTTCAATGGAAGCTGTAATGGTATGTGGTCCACTCTCTAAGAGGAACTTTTTGGCTTCAGCAAGGGATGGGAATTCTATCTCCTTTATAAACAAATTTCCCACCAAATCTGCGGTAGGTGTTCCAAAGGCTATTCATTCCAAGAGTTAGATGCTTAACCTGTACCTAAACTTTGGGATTCTATAAAGAAAATGCAAAAACACTTTTCTTCTTCTTCAGCATTCATGTTGACCGGTGTTGTAGAATCAAGTAAAATAATTTCTCTACACTTAATTTAAAAAAAAAAAAGACGCATTTGTATTTCTACATTCTCGAATAGCAAATACTATATAATGAAAATTTGGACATTTATTATAAGTGTAGTCTATCACTCTTATTTATAGAAAACAGAACATTTCAGCTATTCAAAGACATCTCAGTAAATCAGATATTTTTATTCATAAAAAGGTAGGAAATACTTTTTTTTTGAACTACGGAAAATTAAATTGAGACTGTTTTTGACTAGCTTTATGTTAGAATTGTCTTTTACATAATAGTGCAATGAACTGTGTTTCCCTAATACCAACTAAATGTGTTTTTAATGATGTTATAATAAACCTAAAAGCTTGAGAGTGATGCTTCAAACTATAACTGTTTCAAACTTGGAAAATAAACCATTTACCCCAATGCAATGTTTACTTGCAGAGAAATGGCTTGTTTTCACCTTGGCATTTTCTGATAGTGGGAGGAGACATATACTTGGTGTAAGTTCTATTGTCATTATCTCTTATTTTAATCACAAACATCTGATTGAGGTTTAGTTCCTCCTCAATAAAAAAGAAAATGGGACCCTTTCAAGAACCAATCAAGAGGAATCTGTGTGCGACAGGTTTGAGCTCCCATCAGAATCATCTGGCCCTGGATGCAAGTCAAGCTAAGGGGAGACACCTGCCACATTTGTAATATTGCTTTCAAAATCTGCTGGGACCTCCAGAAAATACTCTGCCCCGAGAGAAATTTGGTGTGGAATTTCACTTCATACTTGTCAAGTGGATCTGTCCTGGAAATTAAAAAGTGTCTATGATGAGGACATTAGAAAACAAAATTAGAATGAAGCTCCAGGTTACTCATTTCCAGCAATGGCTTTTTGAGAACAGAGTAATATTTATACTCGAGACACATGTGAGAAGATAACCTTGGGGACATCTAGTAAGAGGACCTGTACTTCATGTTGATGCTGTTTGAGACTAAAAGAACCACCTGCACTCTTCCCACACAATCAGTGTGGTCCTATGTGCCACCTGCCCTAATGCCCTTTCCGTTATTGTCCACCTCCTCACATCCAGCTCAATATTTACAACTCTGTCCTGCAAACCTCATCTCTTTGACACCGACTTACTTCCCTCAGGGTCTTTCCGAGAAGTCTGTGGCATACCAGACCCACTTCACTGTTTTTAAATCATAGCCAGGGGCCTGCTGAGATGCAGATGTTTCAGAACAAATCGTCCTTCCCTCTTCCCTCTTTCCACTCTCTTTCTCACCACGGCCTGGCAACAATTGTTTGAGACGGACTCATCTCTGGGCCCTTCTTAGGCAACCATGCTGCCTGGTTTGGAAATATAAATCCACCTTCTGTCTATGAATTTAGAATTGAAAAATCAATTCAAGAGACTGAATCAGTTACTTGAGAGAAAGGCCATGTGGCATAGTGAGAGACCTGAATGAACCATGATAAATTAAATCCTTGGGCATAAGCAAAACGTATGAGTGAGCACAAGAAACCAGTCAGTAGGGGGAATGTGGAGAGATCTAAATTGGCAGAGTAAACACTGTGCCTGCTTCCTTCTGAGAACACATTAAAATTACAACTAAACTACAGAACAATCAACCTGGAGAATTATCTGAAGCCTAGTTGAACAGAAGTTTTATGACTAAGGATATAAAGAAGCCACATCAAGACTGATAGAAGGGGCACGGCGTGAAACAGGCTGGCCCCAAACCTGCGTGGTGGTTCAGAATCAGGAGGAATATCTTGGCCATGGGGATTCCCCCTAGAGGAACGAGGGACCCCAGCCCAGAGTAGTGGTGCTGAGAAAAGGAGCCTCCACAACATCTGCTTGTGAAAAACAGTGGAGATTCTGACCATCGTGGTGGGACAGAAGGCGGCAGAAAACCCAGATGTCCTCTTAAGGGGCCTGAGCACAGACTCACTCGTAGGCACTTACCTTGGGCTCTGGCGGAGAGATGGTGACTCAAGGGTTGTCAGAGGTATATGGAGGTCAAACTGAGGTGTGTAGCTTTGGGTTGAGGGCTGGAGGACAGTAGCCATTATCCCTGTAAGGAAGCTTCCTCCTGTGCAGCTGGCAGGTAGGTGCCATCTTTCCTATGTTGAGCCCGCCCCCACCACAGCCAAATCTGAATCTGATTGGCCTGGTGAGCTCTGCATCTCCACTCTGCTGTCTCACTGGGACACCGCCCCACTTAACTCCCCCAACACCAGAGGCACTTTCTCCAAGAGAAGGCGGCCCTGCCCACATTGTTCTCTTTCTTGGAAAACTATCAGAGGTGGGACTGGCCTTGGTGTGCTTTGAGACTTTTGCCGAGTAGCTCCAGGCTCAACACTGGCACCAAACAAGAATCTATATTACCTGATAACCACAAGTCTTCACACTGGAGTGACTCCCTGCCTCACCTAACTTTTATATAACACTGGGCTTTATCAGTGACTGAACCTTAAGGGAGCCGGCAGGTGGCAGCAGGCCTTGGAATGTCCTGGCTTTTTGTGGAGTTACCCCAGGTCCAGTACTGCTGGCAGATGTATTCAGTTTTTCTCCAGGTTTTTCACAGGCAGCAAACAAGAGTGGATCCCTTTATAGCTCTTACCAGGTAATTCCCAGCCAGTCAAAGATAGTGGGTGACCTGGGCCTGTACTGGAGCCCCGTCCAATAGCCTCCAGAAACAACATACTTGGAGAATGTCTTCAGAACACAGTAGAACACTGCCCAATTAGTCCCACAAGTGGCACACACAAAGGGTGGTCTCAACAGGCACAAGAGCCCACTGGAGTGAATCCCATTCAGTGGGGTAAGCCCCTCCCACACACAGCAGCCCATAAGCTGGGGGTGTGGCCAAACCCCACAGCCAATCAGCCTGAGGGTCAATCCCACCCACTAATGTGCCAATAGCAATCAAGTCTCAACTATAAGAAGAGGGCACACACAACCCATATAAGGCACACTCCTGGAGCACCTGGAGCAGGTGACCAGGGAGACTGTGCCAAGGATCCAGAGGGCAACTATTACATAAGGTCGCCCAGCCAAGACTGGGAGACATAGCAGATCCACCTAATACATAGAAACAAACATAGAGAGGCACCCAAAAGGAGGAAGCAAAGAAATGTGTCCCGAATGAAATAACAGGAGAAAACTCCAGAAAAAGAACTAAATGAAATGAAGGCAAGTAGCCTACCAGATACAAAGTTCAAAACAATGGTTTTAAGGATGCTCAGGAAACTTAGTGAGAACTTCAACAGAGAGACAGCAAGCATAAAAAGGGGCATATAAACCATAAAAAGAACCAATCAGAAGTGAAGAATGCAACAACTGAAATGAAGAATGCACTAAAAGGATTCACCAGCAGACTAGATGAAGCAGAGGATTGAGTCAGCGATTTGAAAGACAAGGTAGCAGAAAACACCCAATCAGAACAGCAAAAGGATAAAAAGAATTGGAAAAAATGAGGATAGTTTGAGAGACCTCCAGGACTACATCAAGCAAACAACATTTGCATCATAGGGGTACCAAAAAGATAAGGGAGAAAGCAAGGGATTGAGAACCTATTTGAAGAAAAAGTGACTGAAAGTTTTCCTAAACTGGTGAAGGAAATGTATATACATGTCCAGGAAAGGGAGAGAGATCCAAACAAGATGAACCCAAAAAGGCTAACACCAAGACACATAATTAGAATGGCAAAGGCTAAAGATAAAGAGAAAATCTAAAAGCAGCAAGAGAAAGGCAACTAGTAACTTATAAGGAAATTCCCATAAGACTGCCAGCTGATTTCTCAACAGAAACTTTGCTGGCCAGAAGGGACTGGCACAAAATATTCAGTGATAAAAAGGACCTACAACCAAGGGTACTCTATCCAGCAAGTCTATCATTTAAAATCGAAGGACAGATAAAGAACTTCCCAGACAAGAAAAATATCTAAAGGAGTTCATCTCCACCAAACCAATATTACAAGGAATGTTAAAGGGACTTCTTTAAGACCAAAAAAAAAAAAAAAAAAAAAAAAGTTAAAGTAAAATTATGAATAATAAAATGTCAATAGTTACATATCTATCAACAATTACTTGGGATGTATATGGATTAAATGCTCCAATTTAAAGACATAGAAGGGCTGAATGGATAAGAAAATAAAACCTTTACATATTCTGCTTACAAAAGGATCACTTCAGATTGAAAGACACACACAGACTGAAAGGGATAGAAAAGGTATTTCATGAAAATGGAAATGAAAAAAAAAGCTGGGGTAGCAATACTTATACCAGACAAAATAGACTTTAAAACAAAACCATAACAAGAGACAAGGAAGAACTCAATAATCCCACTTCTGGGTATTTATCCAAAGAAACCCGAAATGATATTTCAAGGGGACGTGTGCATCCATGTGTTCATTGCAGCATTATTTACAGTGGCCAAGATGTGGAGGCAGCCTGGTTGGAAAAATGGAAGAATGGATAAAGAGGAGGTGGTACATATATACAATGGAATATCGCTCGGCCATGGAAGGGAATGGATTCTTGTCATCTGCGGTGGCATGGATGGACCTGGTGGGTATTGTGTTTAGTGGAGTTTCAGACAAAGACAGATGCAATGAGATTTCACTTATAAGTGGAATCTAAAGAACAAAATAAACAAAACAGAAACAAACTCATAAACACAGAAAACATTTTAATGGTTGCCAGATAAGCAGGGCGTTGAGAGTGTGGGTGAAAAAAGAGAAAGGGATTAAGAAGTACAAATCAGTTGTTACAAAATAGTCATGCGGATGTAAAGTAAAGCATAGAGAATATAGTCAATGATATGGTAATAACTATGCATAGTGTCAGGTGGGTAACTAGTCAGGGGGGGGTCACTTCTTAAATTACATAAATGTATACCCACTATGTTGTACACCTGAAATTATTATAAAATAATATTGAATGTCAACTGTAATTGAAAATTTAAAAAGGGGGAGAGGAAGTGACAGGGAATAGATGTTCAAATTTCCAGATATAAAATAAATAAATCATGGTGATGTAATGTACAGCATAGGAAATATAATCAATAATATTGTGATAGCATTGTGTGGTGTCAGATGGTTGCTGAACTTATCATGGTGATCACTTCTTTAGGTACACAAATGTTGAATAACTATGGAGTACCCCTAAAACTATTATAATATTGTACATCAGCTATATTTTAATAAAAATCTTTAAAAAATAAAATGTGCAGAAAAAACCCAGTATATATTTAGAAAAAAAAGAAAGAGAGCGAGAGAGAAAGAGAAAGAGAGAGAGAGAGAGAGAGAGGAAGGAAGGAAGGAAGGAAGGAAGGAAGGAAGGAAGGAAGGAAGGAAGGAAGGAAAGAAGGAAGAAAGAAAGGAAGAAAGAAAGGAAGAAAGAAAGAAAAAACGAATCAATAGGGGAAAACAGAGCTAATATGCCCCCAAAATGTGGGGACCCATGAGTGCCCCACCATGCAGAGAGAGAGCTGTCTTAGGTCTAGGAATTCTCAGTTCTTGTGGGGCCAATTCTTCTATAGTTCCTGTTCTTGGATTTCCATACAATCCCACTTCTTACTAAAATAAATACACTTTATTTTCATGTCTTGAGTGGGTTCTGTCCTTGAAAAACAAAAAAAGTCTAACTAGAAGTCAGTTAGCAATATAGATGGCTGAATAAATTTGGATCATTTTTGGATATTTTTCAATGAGCTGAGGAGGTGAAACTATCTTCTCTCCATGGTTCTCTGGAGTCTGGTCTTACAGAAGAGATGAAAAGTCAGTCACGTATCCTGAAAACATATAACATTCTGTGACAACATAAATCCCAGAATACTAGACTGAGAGGGGGCCTAGAGATCATGAAGGACTCAAGGCCACAGATTTCTAACTTTTGTGGCAGAATTTTTTTTCTTTAATCTTACCAAAAAACCCTTTATATAAAAAATATCCAAGCATTGATGTTTTGTTGAACAATTCAGCTCCACTTCATACTCCTCCCCGGCATCAAGAAAACCTGAGTCCCCAGAACTCAGTTTAAAAGCAATTAATCTCCCATTTTATACATGGACCACAAAGAGTTTAAGCACTGCTATGTGGGAACATAACCATGAAGCTTTATCTCTGAGACCATCTATAATCTCTGGCTCTGCTATAGTAATATTCAACATTCCTATAGGAAACTATTTCATATTTGTTCTCTGTGTATTCTTGTGAAAATTTCCAAAATCACCAGTTTCAAAATATCCTAATGTTTGAGACAAATATTTCATATCATAATATTTTTAACAGAGTACATTGCAAGTCTTTGCCAAAGCACATTGGGTTTGGGCATCTGCCTAAAGGCTGAACTTTAAAGAGATGTGGAATGTATTTCAAGAAGTCCTAAGGTGAAAACTTGAAGCTGAATAATGATGAGGTCTCTGTGTAACTAAAGTATGTCTTTCAGATGAAAAAGAGGTATGGTTTATATTTTAAAAATGAGTGATTTAAGTATAGCAGTGTTTCTTAAATTTGACTTACTTAAATCTCAAAAGGTTGGCTTCTATCTCATATTTCAAGCCATATTAACTGCAAAGTCTGTCTATTCTGAAAATAAGCAGCTGTGGGATCAGTAAAGAGAATAACATTAGAGCTTGCGACAGAAATTCAAGTCGCTTTCAGGATCTGCTTTGCTCATCTTCCCTAGTTACACAAACCCAATTTTATTCTGAGCAGAAATGTGCCCACTTAATCAACTACATTTCCAAATTCCTTGCATTTAGAAGGAATATGTGGCTAAGCTCTGGGCAAAAAAAAAAAATACAAGCAGAACTGTTGTGTGAGACTTCCAGGAGGACTGGTTCAAAGGAAGCTACCTCACCTAGGAGGTGCCCATCTTGCTCTCCTCACTTTCTGCATTCTTGATGCATGGGATTCAGATCATGGTGGCTATAGATCTACAACCATCTTGGATGATGAGGTGACCTTGAGGATGGAAACAACATAGTAAGATGTAGATGCCGTAACAGCTCTTGACTGTCTACTTCCAGACTTGATATACAAGAGAAATAAACTTCTATGTTATTCCACTCTTGTTTGGTGTCTCCTATAATATAAAATCAAACCAAATCCTAACTGATTCAATAGCTTAATTTACAAGCTATTCTTCCAGGGCTATGGCATAGGTCAGGGGAGAAAGTAAATGTGATGATTACTTTTGAAAAATTGAAGATGCATCTGTTCGTCTCCCGCCTGTAGTATTCTAGTCTACAAATAGAATTTGTAATTCTATTTTTAAGTGTAGAAGTTGTTTAAGAACTCTGCCATTGTTTGAACAAACAACATAATATGATCCTATAAAAATAGGACAATTACCTAAAAATGTGGAATTATATCAAAATTTACCCTAAACAGTGCTTTCATACTTATGTTGAATGTGCGTATATAAGGTTTAGTTTAATTGTAAAATAAGGGTGAAATACATTCTCCCTCTAGGAAATCTTTCTAAGCATTTGTACTAGAATAATGAGTATTAGTTTTCTGAATAGCTATATACATATCGCTTCCGTCTGTCAGAAATAAAAGCATATAGAAAGCCCTTTCAGAACTGTTTCCACAACTATTATTGTATAGTATATGTATTTGAAAAAAGAAACACAGGGTAACCCCATCAATTAATTAATTCTTTTCATTTTAAACATAACTGTCACTTCACAGAGAACATTAAGAATAGCAACTCCTTTTTCTTAACTATGAAAGACATTTGCATGAAAAGAAGAACATCTTTATTTCCTTAGAGTCCATCTATGCCTGCTGGTTATTTCCCAGCTAAACTCATAATCCTGTTTGCAACATCATAATCACTTACCCAGCAAAACAACAGCATGTCACTAACAATGAATTATGACTTTAGGTGGGGGAGAAACTACAGGCACAGATGAACTCTGAGAAAGTAAAGATTTTTTTCTTTTCTTTTTTTCTTTATGAAAATGTGGCTAGTTAGTAATAAATAGCCAGGGATGAAAATCATGTTGGAACAGAATATCCTATAAAAGAACAGATTTGGGGAGGTATAGATAGTACGCTTTTAAAATTTCTCCTCTCTGAAAGTATGACACACAGAGTGTTTATAAAGTTTCAGTGCAATTTTCATATTTAAAAGCTCTGAATTTACATGATAGAAGAAATCTATAAATATAAGAAACAATGTTTCAGAAATGTTTTTAATAAATTTAGATATTTAGCTTTTGACATAAATACCAGCTTTAAACATCATTTAATCTAATTGTCTAACTCAAGGAAAGCATTCTCCACTTTCAATATTGAGTGATTTTCGTGGATCATTTATGTCAGCTTAATCCTAAATTCAAATTGATCCATCCATTAAAATGTCTGTATATTCAATGCCTGTAGCCTAAAATCATGAAAAGTGATGATAAATAAACATGGCAGAGCACTTTCCAGTTCCCAAAGTGTTTTCACATTCATTACTGCATTTGATTCTCACAACATTCTTTTGAGCTAAGTAAAATCAGTATCTTTTTCTCCATTGCATGAAGAAGAAACACATTCAAATAAGTGATCTGCCAGCTAGCTGATAGTGTAACTTGATGATCTGTTTCTCCCACTGCATATATCATATTGTCTCCCCTTGGGAAAAGTTAGGGACAGTGATGGCTTATCAGATAGATCCTGCACATTCATTTATTCATCCATCCATTCATTACTAATGACTACGCAGTCTAAGCTAGACATATGACAAAGAGCTAAGTGTATAGCGCTGAAGAAAATGGACATAATCCTTGCTTTATTGAAAGGTATGGTCTAATTGGAAGATATACATTCAAAAATACACAAATAAATTAATAAGTATAAGTGCTATTAAGGAAAAAGTAGTAGGATGCTATGAGAAAGAATAAAAGGAAAGGAACAGGGATAATTAATTTAGATACAAATTAGAGAAAGTCTTATTGAGCAGGTACAGTTTCAGACCTTAGAGATGAGAAATAGCTCGTGGCCAGCACCAAGATGAGATGAGCCTTGCTCAAGATCTTTCCAACAACTGAATCATAGGGACAAAGAGGACTGTTTTTTTTTTTTTTTTCTGACTCAAGGCATTGTTTAAAATATCTGAGTTCCCTATTACAGAAATGGAACCATTTTGTAACATTCATTTGTTGAAGAAAAGGTTCCGGTCTACCTCACAGATTAGTGGTCTTAAGGTGTACCCCACTGGTCTATGCTGTGTGACACACTCTAAATGCTCTAAATGTAAATGACTTCAACAAATATCAAATAACATATTAATGCTATCATATATAATGTAATGTCAATTTGTTTCCATCGTTTGTATGTCCAGGGCTGTGAAATTATAGAATTTCACATAGCTATTACACAACTAGGCAAGTCTGACATAAACTACTAAATCCCAACATGTATGTAAAATCATGTGATCATTTGTCTGGTAGTTGCAAGAGGCACATGTACTAACTCTAGTATTAGGAATATGATGGTGATTCTTCTGGAATGTCTGTATCTCAATTCCACAGTCAGAACTAGGGGCATGCCTTAAATAGCAATTTTAAGCTTGAGCTTAAATGAGAGAGCACATCACAACTGCTTCAGGCAAAGGCTCTAATCTTATTTAGTTTTTATTTCCTCATTAGACTAATGGCAAAGGAGTTAAGGAACTTTTCTAAACATATGGTTATGAGAAGCAAATAAAGGCAGAAGTGGGTCTGCTCTGCTCTGCCACAGAGGACCCTCATGTTTAATTTTAATGTCATATTGGAAGTTAAATGACAAAGTCAGTGGTACACTCCTCATTTCAAATTCTGGCCGGAAATGTCCTGACGACAACTAATTATCAGCTTAATTTTTATTTCAAAATTCTTGTGTTGTAAAAGGCAATGGTATCTTATAAAATATTTTTCTGAGCTAGTTCATAAAAGACTCAAGCTACGACTGGACATACAGAAGGAATAGTAGTAGTCCAACTTCCTTAATGAGAGTAGGACAGTACCTCCTTCCACTTTGAGAAAAACACTGGAGTTTTATAAATAGCATCCAGAGAAACAATTTTCTTCTTCATCAGATGTATAAGGAAGATGTTGTCCGAGACCAAAGGAGGGTAGGGAGAGTCATGAAATGTCACACCTGAGTGGACATGCTAAAAAAAAAAAAAATTACATATTTTCTTATCTTAACAGATGAACAGGCAATCCCTATTTTAACTATAGATGCTAAAGTTCAGAAAGCTAGCAGCCTCAGCACAAGATGCTAGAAGGGCTTTTGAGACAAATGAAGATTCAACAGTGATTCACTGTTGTCTTTCTGTGGGATTGCGGATAGAGAAAGTGCTAAGAGAACAGTAAAAATTAATTTTAAGATATTTATTTCTTTTGAAGAAAAATCATTCTGATAGTATGATTGGCTTCCCTGATTGCTTGTTTTTCATTTATGTTAATCATTTTTAATAAAGGGCATTTTTATATTAAAAGACATAGAAATGGCTATAGGACTCTTCATCATCATTTTCGATACCGTGAGTAAATGATGTGTGTGAATGCCAGTATAATTTATCGATGCCACGGAAAAAACTATGAAAGATAAATTTACCCTAAACAACCATCTATCTTGCATAAGGGGTTATTATCTGGAATCACGGAGAAGACAAAAGAGTTTGAACCCTCAGATATGATTTTGCTGTGGTGATGGCAAACCAACCTGCAGGGATGTTTTTCTGGTAAGTCAACAAACCTTAAAAGGTCACAAAGTGACATCTATAAAACTATCCCCCCCATGTCTTCTTCTGCTTTTAAGCCCCTGAGTTACAAGATCACATAAAACCTTGAACATCCACCAACCCCATTATCTACCAGAACCTGAGACCAGCAAAATACTTCCATATCTGTTATCTTCTTTGGCTATCACAACAGTCCTTCAAACTAAACGTAGTAGTCAGGGTTCTCCAGAGAAACAGAACCAATTGTGGAGGCTAGCCAATCCAAAAATTACAGGGTAGGCTGGCAGTCTGGAGACGCAGGGAAGAGTCAACATTGCATCTTGAATCCGGATGCATTCTCAAGGCAGAATTCCCTCTTCCGTGGAGGACCTCAGTCTTTTTTCTCTTAAGGCTCTCAAACTTTTTGGATGAAACTCACTGACATTATGGATGGTAATCTGCTTTACTCAAAGTCTATTGTTTTAAATGTCAATCTTACCTGAAAAATACCTTTGCAGAAACAGCTAGACTAATGTTTGACCAAATATCTGACAATAATTATTTAGTTATTTTATTTTGTCGCATTTTATTGTGGAGAGGAAGCTCTATTGGAGTCTCTGGTGTGTAAGTGTCTTAGGTTTGAGAAAAGAGGTAGAGCAGAGAAAAAGGAGCCTGAACAATTGAGACTTTTCAGTCTAAGTTATCTAGATTGGCTACTGTAGCCTAGCCGAGTTGACACATAAAATTAACCATCACGCTGACCCTCCCAAAATAAAATGCTTTGAGAGTCTTTTCTGTGTTTTACTAGAATAGAGAATACGTATTATATTCACTTTATTTTGGGTCTTCTTTCTCTTTTCTAGTAGCAACTTTTGAAGCTACCAGAACTTCTATAAACATCAAAACACTAACAGAAAAAAAAATGTAATTACCAAAGTGATAAATGGATTCCAGGTATAATTAATAATATTGCCAAGTATGACTTGGCTGACAAATATACACTCTTATTGATGACATAATTAAAATATAATTTAACAATTAAATATTACTTTAAGTATAATCATGTTTTGGCTTATGGTAGGTTCTACAGACACAGTTATAGCTATTAGTTTTTGTTTCTTTTAATTCACCATATTTTAATAATATGACCTGTAATATAGATTACTATTTGACATACTATATATAATTTGGAAGGAAAAGCCCTTAAACTCATAATATTGCTAACTTTTTATTAGTCTGCATCCCTTGAAACATCAGAGACATTAATAATCAAAAATCTCCAGGACCTGGACAAGTAATCCCTTGGTTACTTCTTTCAGTTGTTAGTTTTTTCAGTTTATTCTGGGTACAAAATGGAAAAAACAATGAAATTCAGGTCCTCTTTGACCATGGTCATGTGATGACATGTTGCTTGTCAAGAAAATCCTCTTCCTCCTCTTCTGTGCTGCTCTCAGAAAGTGTCAGCAAAGACTGAACTTCAGTATCTTTTTCAGAAGAGCTGGAAATACATTCAAAGATCAATACACAATAGACAGAACTGGGTTTCAACTCTTCATTTATCTTCAGATCAATACTACATACGTTGAAGTCATTGGAGGCAGGCAGATGTGAGAGGGCAGTCACAGACTGGGGGCATGACGTGCCCAATATACCGAGCCTCCTTTTAATGAGAAATTCTCAATCATTCTCCCTCTTCCAAAAAATAAAGCCGCAGTTGTACCAAAGAGAGATTTTACGGTCTCTGGTTGTGTCTTCACTAATGATTCAGAAGGCAATTCAGAAACTTGCGGAGCCTCAGGGTCATCATTAAGGACATTCATCATTACATTGGCTGTTTAATAAAATCCCATTGAATAGCCTGCCAGATAAATCACCTCTTTTGTGTACAGTAAATTAGGACTATGTGAATAGCCAGTCAAGATATGCCAAAACCAAAATTAATGACAGCAATTATTTTGTTATTTTATTTTGTCACATTATATTGTGGAAAGGGAACTCTTTTTGGAGGCTCTAGCGCACAGGTGTTTGAGGTTTGAGAAAAGAGATAGAGTAGGGGAAGAGAAAGGAGCCTGTACAATTCAGACATTTCGGTCTAAGTTATCTAGATTGCCAGCCCATGTATGACACTACATAATGTAAAATCCTTCATCCTGTGATGGATATAACTGTTCTTAGTGTTCTTTTTTATGGTGCAATACAGGTTAAATCAGCAGTGCCTAAACTCTGGTCTCAGGACCAATGCAGATCTCTGACAAAAGAATTTAACTGGTCCAAGAAGAGAAGAGAAAAGAAGAACAAGATAATAACTTTTATATGATAGATTTAACTGTAAAGACTGCTTTTTATTCTGTTAGTACGTTCCCTAGTAGTTTATTCTCTTAGTAGGTCCCTTGTATTTTCAGTATTAAATGTCCTTTCTTTTATGAAATGATGGTAAGAGTAGGTGGTAGCTTTTTAATGACTTTAGGGGGGAAATAGCAACTTTACATTGATCCCTGTTTTAAAAAATGTAAGTGGTATTGGAAATGCAAAAATTCAAGAACCACAGCTAAATTATTTCCTCCTTCAGAAAGGCAGAGTAACAGACTCTTGATTCCCCTTTTCATAGACTTTTTGAAGTCTGTAATATCAGACTTCAAACCAATCAAAAGAATGTATAATTCAAGGGAATATTATTTTACATTTATCTTAGTCCTTCTAGAAGAAACCCTCTTCCCTTTTCAAGGAATTCCTATATGTCAATAGTAGAGTGACATAAAATATGTTTCTTAAACATTTATTAGTATAACTAATAAGGAACTAATAAGGAACAGTTTATTATGTTCCTTATAAACTGATCAACATGTCGTAACGTTCTTGCCTTATGTGAGGAAAGGATGAAATGATAACATATTAAAATATGCTATCATTAAAAACCTGGACTGGATTTCTAAACATAAACTTCTCAATATTCTATTTTAAAATTTTTATTCACAGTAATGCAATGTACTGAAATTTATTAGGTTAATTAATGCAAGAAAGGCAATTGTTTATTAATATAAGAAGAAATGTTGGATTATTAAATTTCTAATTATTTTTTTCATTTTTCTAACACACATTTTGCAGTAGAGTATTCTTTTCATAAATCCTGATAATAGGTCAGCAAAGGATACAAACATTTTACAAAGAATAGTCATACAAAGTCCACACGTGAGGACAATCTTTCTTTACATAATAAAGAGAACTAGTTAGGACTTGTCAAAATTGTTACTATGCACTATCTTTACGTAGAAGCCACTGGCTTAACCTACCTTAGTTCCTCCATTTCACAGGGGTCCGTCGCATGTAAGGTCTTAAGGAAATCTAGAGTAGTCCGACTTACATTCAGCAAATAGTTGTTGGAGGCAGGTGACTCTTCTGAGGTTAGGCTGTAAAGTTTTCCTGAAGGATCTGAAATATTTTAGTTCACGTATTGTCAACATATAAATTCAAGAAGCATATGGCTCTGAAAGTTTATCCAGAGTAAATTATAAGTAGTATAAAGAGGACCAGTCCAGATTTTTAATCACTTCTCAATATTCTAATGATTGTGGGGAGGGCAGAGTATGAAGTAAGTTTGACTTGAGGTTCCAAATTAGTGCGTGAGTATTAATTAAGTCACTTTAGTCATATTGATTTTTTTAAAGCAAATTCCCCAATTTTATTTATTTATTTCCCAGTTTTATTTAATTATAATAGAGATATAATTGACGTGTACCATCATTTAAATTTAAGGTATACAATGTGTTGGCTTGAAACACATATCTGTTGCAAAATGATAACCACCACCGTGTTAGGTAACACCTCCATCACACCACATAATTTCCATTTCTTTTTTTGTAATGAAATAGTTAAGATCTACTCTCACAGGAACTTTCAAGTATGTAACACAGTGTTATTAACTATCATCACCAGGCTGTATATGTTAAATCCTCAGAACTTCTCATCTTACGACTTGTATTTTTTGACCAACATCTTTCAATTTCCCCCACCCTTCAGAGCTGGCAACCACCATTCTAGTCTCTGTTTGTATGAGTTCAGCTTTTTAAGATTCCACATATAGAGTGATCTTATACAGCACTTGTCTTTCTGTTTAACTTATTTCACACAGTCATGTTGATTTTCAATATACATTATACTTAAGAAAAGTGCCAAATGTCCTGAGAATTCGCAAAATTACAAAGAAAATCCAGTGATCCTCTTTAAAGCTAGAATATTATGCAACTCCTCAAACTACCTGAATGTGCAATACTTTATTATCTCGTTTTGTCTTCTAAGATATAAAAGGTTCACCCTCATACAATCTGAGGCAAAGTTTAGTCTTGGCAAAGCTGCCCTTGATTTTTCCAGCTTCCTTGCTTTGTTTGGGTAGAAAATAAACATTTGTATGTGAAAGGTGAGAAGGAAGCCTTAAATCTTCTCCCTTTTCATGAAGGTGGCCTTGATTAAACCTAGGTAATGGCAAATAGTACAAATTAAATAAGCAAAATGTATAAGCAAATGTCCTTTATATAAACTATCAAAAATGCAAGTATATAAATAAATGATTACGATATCAGAAAAGCCATAATGCCATTTTTTTGTCATTGATAAAGTTCTAAGAGCCATCTAACTTGTACATAAGGTTATGCTATGGGGACTTTTTTCTTATTATTATTAGCTTCAGTTGTACACAACAACGTAATAGTTACACATTTATACCTCTCACAAAGTGATAACACCTCCCCCAATCTGCTGTCCCTCTGACATCGTATATACTTGTTACAAT
Source organism: Rhinolophus ferrumequinum (assembly GCF_004115265.2). Taxonomy (NCBI): domain Eukaryota; kingdom Metazoa; phylum Chordata; class Mammalia; order Chiroptera; family Rhinolophidae; genus Rhinolophus; species Rhinolophus ferrumequinum. Next base: position 74,517,903 of record NC_046285.1, on the reverse strand, counting down.
TCCACTGACTCTGTTCCCTATGCTGTACTCCACATCATGTGAACACACACACACACACACACACACACACACACATAAAATTATAGTTGATTCACTGATAAAATTACGGGGTACTAGTTTCCCCTTCACTTTTATGAAAGTCCCAAGTGAACATTCTCCTGAACAGCAAAAGCAAACACCAAACTACAATGTGTTGTATACTTGACTAAAGAAAAACTAAATGTGTGTGTGTGTGTGTGTGTGTGTGTGTGTGTGAGTGTAGTTAGTATCAATTTGAAGTTTGCGCAAGCAGAGAGTCCCCTACTGAAAGTAACTTGGATTCTTTCAGCTGCAAGATAGACTCAATACATTTACAACTAGAAGTGTCCTTAAAATTATTTAGCCTTGTGATTTTCAAATTATGAGACATGGAGAAATTTAGTAGGCTTAAGGAAGAGGCTCCTGCACTCACCACTCCAAAGCAATCTGGAAGGGCTTCCTTTGGTCTTGTTTACATTTGGGGGCTCAATATAAGATTAATTTTGAAGAAAACAAAAAGATTCCTCAGCTAAAATTTTTGTCCCATCCCCACTTTTTTAGACTAGGAAAGTAAGGGCCCACAGGGGATTAGTAACTTGTTGAAATTCACACAACTACACAGTCAAAGAACTGGAACTAGACCTGAGCTCTTTTTGCTCACCAATGTCATAAATCACTATGTTCCAGAATCTAATTCTTTAGCTTTTAGCTTCTCTCCTAGTTTTCCACCAAGTGAAAGAAGAGACGTATGCAAGGTACCTTTACATGCCCCAATGATAGGAAATGTTACCTGTAGGAAAGCAGTTAATTCAGGATTTGGAATTGGTAGGATTCCAGTGCTAAAACCCAATAGTGATTCTTAGATCTAAAGAATACCACCAGAAGAAGTATTCAACCTTTGTTAGGCATTTGAGTCCTAACTGAATGAGCACAGTACTAATTCAGATTATGCAAAAAGAATGGGCCTGGTTTTGTATAATTATTCATTCTCAGGATTATATTTCAGAACACCTTGTCAAGTTAACAGGAGCAAAGGTGACATCATTTGATTTTCAAGGCAGAGAAAAATAAAACTGCTTCCAAAAACACTGTTGCAGCTTGATATAATTCTAAAAGGTCAATTGTACAAAAACCCAAGTCTCCTGATTTTCTAATACAGACCCAGGGAAAAACTAGATTTCAATATAAATATATTGTAAATTTTACTTTATAACTGTTAAGTCAGCTGATTGTTGAGAAAATGAATTGAAATTAAACCTTTTGTATCCTGGAGTAAGAGTGCATGTTGTCTAATCATTAAGGAATCTCTTAAATACAATAAGAAAGAATTAGACAAAGGAGAAAATTTGACTAAATATAAACTTGTAAGGTATATTTCTAAAATGCATGCCATTTAAAACACATACATATATCTTTATTCCACATGGAAATAAACATTTATATGAATAAAAGAAACAAAGGAAAGAAGAAAGGAAGGACCAAAGAAACATTAAAAGTTTAAAAACATTAAAAAGTTAAAAATTTCAAAGAATGGAAACAAAGCAGATAGGCTGTTTTCCAAGAAGGAACCAAAAACAAAAGCAACAACAAAAACTTCTAAAGGACTATCAAACATACCTACAAATGACATACCAATGTTTAGGAGGGAATGACAAACCAGCACACTCACCCTGCAACCTGTAAGCCTCGTCCCCAGCCTTGCCTCCTGTTTTCCTTTCCCTCCATCTCTCTTCCACTTTGCCACTGTATCTTTTCTTGTTTATCCCACCATATCTTCTTCCCTTTACCTTCCTTCTGCCCACACCTTCTCTCACTGAAGTGGTCACAATATTGATTTGAAGTAAGGATTTCAAATGATCTAAGTAGCATTGTGGTATGGTGGTATGGCTGGGTATGTGTCTATGTGTCTGAACTCTTACGCACCCAGGGGAAACTGTGGGCGGTCACATCACCCAGAGCCTCAGTTACTATATCCACAAAGGGGAAATTAAAAATAGCATCTATCCCATCGTCCTCCCAGAGTAGCTATGAAGATCAAATGGAGGAACATTACATATAAAAACAAAATAAAGATCAAATGGAGGAACAGTACGTATAAAAACAGTGATTATTACCACTCATTGAAAGTTTCATATTCCTTTTATCAAAAAACTTTAATATGTTGACTTTTACTTGTATGTAGCACTCAGTTTTTTTCCAGAAATTCAAAGGTGCCCTAAAGCAAAAATATTGCCATTCTAGCCCATCATAACCTGACGGTCTTTACAAGGCTTATCTAATTAATTTACTACCAACAAAGCCCAACTAGAACTTTTTTACAATTTACTATCTTGCTTGATGGTCAACCAATGAACAGAGGCTTCAATTACTTAGGAAGCCACAGACTCTCTACTTTACTTCACAGACAGTTGGCTACATCTGCTAGTATCAGAGATTTTTACTCTTTCTTGTTCAAGAAAAAGTACTTTTCTCTCTCTAATTACTTGGCTCAGTAACTACCTAGGAACTCATACAAAGACTGTCATGGGGATATAAGGCCCGCAAAAACTCTTAAAACAGAATGAGTTTGAAACAAATGAGTCATTTTTACTTATGAAAAGGTGCGTGTTTTAACGTACATCATTACTGATAACTCTCTCATTAACGTATCTCTGATTTTTTCCAAATTTCTTCAGGTTATGACAACATCCCAAAACTGACAAGGTACCTTAATAAATGTTATACTGATATGTTGAGCTTATTAAATAAATGACTATACTGTTATTTACAAAGATATTGGTGGAGAGAATGATAATATGGCATGAGATAACAGCAAACTATAATCCTCAAAGTGGTCTAGAAGAAAACATAGTTTTAGAATGGAAATAAGTTTTAGATGTTTGGGACTAAAAATTAGACTTACCAAGAGCACCTTCCTTACCTTAAAGCATGGAGAAAGCACCACCCACTGATTCCTTATATAAGATTTTTTTCAGGACTTACTATGCGCTAGGCACTGCTGAGTGTGTGTGTGTGTGTGTGTGTGTGTGTGTGTGTGTGTGTCCCTACCTCAAACCCCAATGGTTTGTCAGTGCTCTTAGAATGACATCCAAACGCCTTATTGTAGAGAGAAATCTATCTTCATAAATATAATGTTTAATACATATTTCAATTCAATCACTGAACCATTTTAGGGTAGGGCCTGTTATTATACCCATTTTCATACATAGAAACTGATACAAAATGAGATTATGAAAATAATTTGCCCAATGTCTGCAGACTAGCAAGTAAGTGGTGGTTTTGTTTCAAAACCAGCCCTCCTGCCTTAGAATCCCCCAGGCCCCGGAGCCTGGCTTTCAACCACACTGCCCTACTTCCCCTTCTCTCCTGATTCAGCAGGAAGCTGTGTCTGCGAACACACACACACATCCCCTGCAGTGCCCAGCTCGCCTACTTCTGAAATGGCTCTAATATCCACCACAGCAATCTGAATCAATGGAGAAACACTTTACTTAATGTAGTTATTTTCCATCTTTTCTTCTCCCAGCTCCTTGGCAAGGTAATTTTCCACAGAATTTAGTGGAAGTGGATGCATCCTAGAGCTAACAGAAAACAAGTCACAAGGTTTGCTGCTCACAAAAATGCAGCTTTCACAGGGATGCGAACACATTTACATTTGTATAAGAGTCGAATTGTGTAGCTGTGTCTGTATGAGACCAAATCTCATGAAGAGTTTTTTCCAGACTGCATCATGAGTAGCGGAATGTGAGTGGAATTCTTCTGTCCATTGATGCTAAACAGAATACGAAAGCCTTGTGCAGAATCAGTACATTTTCTAGAATAGGGCCTGATTTCACTACAGCATCTGTCACCTCCCTGACAATGGGGTTGATTCAGATGATGCGCCCTCCTCAGCTCCAGGTGAGTGTCTCATTCAAGCTGTGCACTCATTCAAAGCCAATCTTCCCAAATAGAAAGAGAGCCATTCCTGGGTCAAGTATGTGTAAGTGACGCACTTCCTTCTGCTCCTGGACCAGCAGAGAAGCCCTGACCGTTCTCAGCCTATGCAGTGTGCTTGCTTTCATATATGAACAATTACGTATCCCAGGGAAAATATTGGTGTTGGTGTATGAGAAAAGGAAAGACACAGGGCAAAAGTGAAACATTAAGAACATACGGGATAAAGGCAATGAAAAAGCTCAGTGGTTAAAAACAAACGTACAAAATGACTACCATTTGTAAGTACTGTATTCCATTTGTAAATAGAACTTATCAATCTATCAGAATAAGAAAAACTCTTCATTTTTTGATGAAAAACTGTATGGTTATCAATTTAGATCTAGGTCAAACCAGACAAGCTTCATTTTAGAGTTTGCCTTTAGTGTGAGAATTATCTTTAAGGGTATTTACATTTGATTTTTTAGTAATTTAGAGTAAAGCAAATGAATGATGATGGGTACAGATAGATTATAAATTCTCTTCCCTTGACCTCTAATGAAATGACTAGAAAAAGCAGAAAAATAAAAATAAAATGAAATCATAACAGGAACCACAAAGAAAGGGATACAAGTTCACATAATAAACTTTGACAAGGGGCAACCAAAGAAATACACGGATAATTCATTGAGGTGTAGCTGGGTGTTGCTCCTGCCCAACCCTCCCCACCTTGCTGCCCAGTATGCACACCAAACCAGTAATAGGAAAAGGAGAGTCATCTAAAGTACTGACAAGTCTCACCAATACCACAACAACTTTTAGAAAAGTAGTGGAGGGGAAGTAAAGAGAATGTATTTGAAATATTTTTTAAAGCCCCTAAATACCCACTATCTTTGCTGTGGCAAGAAAATGGCAAACCTGCAAGTGTCCCCACAGGGACAGAACACACTAGAAACCAGGTTCATTCTAGTTTGGCATCTATCCTTCCCCATGTCTTTGAGCCGGCAGGGTAGAAGGGTGCAATACCCAACCCACAAATGTAGCTCCAAAGAGAAGACTGACAGATCTCAGTACAGGTGGGAAGCATTTCAGAGAGAATATAGTCTCATCATGTCAGAAAAAAACAGAGGATATGAGCAAAGCTACCCACAATAAGTATGAGCAAGTAAGATACAAAGAAATGACAGCAACTAGCTTTACAAACGAACAAACCAGAATCCAAGAATCCACAGCATGCAAAGAATGATTAAATAAGAGACCAATCTGGTAGAAACCAGATCAAGACCATAAGAAAATTCCCCTAAGTCCTTTGGCTACAAAAGAAATACAAAGATTTTTAAAAAGAGTAAAACTAATCTCAAAGATCAAACAACATGTGAGAGACACCATAAAGGAAAAAAAATTAAATGGTCAACTGTTTCTGGATTAGATTCTGCACCACAAAAAAAAAAATAAAAAAAAAAAAAGCTATAATGAACATCACTGAGACAATTTTTATAAATTAGATATGCACTGTGGATTATAGAATCTCATTGTATCAATGCTAAATTTCCTAGTTTTGGTCATTATACTGTGGTTGTGTAAGAGAATGGCCATGTTCATGGGAAATGCATACTGAATTATTATTATTATTTTTTTTGTTGTTAAAGGGTCATGAGTTTTTAACTTCCTCTCAAATGGTTCAGGAAAAACAAGAGCTCTGTGTGTGTGTGTGTGTGTGTGTGTGTGTGTGTGCATGCAAATAGGGCAAAAGATGGATGGTGAACTGGGTAAAGTGCACAAAGTTCCTTGTACTATTTTTACATTCTCGCAAATTTTCTGTAAGTTTGAAATTATATCAAAGTGAATATTTACCAAAGATAGTGAAAGCAAGAGCTAACTTATTAAGTCAATCAATAAAGAATGGACTATAACTAGCTGAAAAATTGAAATTCTGACATAGAAGACATGCTTGAGAGAATCACAGTAAATGCAAAGGAAAATAAAAACTGGATAAAACAGTTGAAGAAAATGTAAGGAAAGGCACTGTACAAAAGAGGATCCAACATAAACAAAATAGGTTTCTCAGCAGGAGAAAACCAAACGGAACAGAAAAGCAATTCAAATATACAACAGCAGAAAATTTCTCTGAAAATAAAGAGGAACTTATTTTGTTGACAGAAAGAGAACCCTCTGTTTTAAGAAATGTTGAATTATAAAAACTGAAACATAATCCTGGTTCAGTTACTGAATTTCAACCATATGAAAAAAAAAATTTCAAACATCCAGTGATGAAAGAAGCATGTCACATGCAAGAGAGAGGTGAAGTCAAAAATCAAGTTAACCTCAAACTACTTTAGAGCAGAATTCAGCCTGAGAAAACGATGAATAGAAAAATGACCCAAGGAAATTATCCTCAGCCAATTTGCCATTCAAATGTAAACTTAGTCAGGCATGCTCAAACATGAACGAACTTGAGTAGTAGAGCTACCATGAGCCCTGCCTGGGAGAAAAAATTATCTGACAATCAAATTCAGTCAAACAAAAGTTCAACGGAAAACCTGTGCTAAGGGATTAGCTAGCACCATGTTCAGGGACAGAGCACTGCAGAAATATGTACTAAGTGCAAAGAAAGAGAATTGTGATCCACTAAATTAACCTAGCTAACTTGCCAATGGACCATAAAGATGAAACACAGACATTCTCAAGATTGCTACAATCGAACCTTTCAGGAAGAATCAAAATAAAAGGCTCACAATTGGTAAGTCATAATAAAAATGCTAATACTGGTTATTTAATCCACACGAGTTTTCACTAAGAAAAAGAAAGTGAAAAGAAACCTTGAAAAACTGAAAAGTAGCATCACTGTAACAGGGATATATTCAATACTATCTATAATCACATGTGGTTATAAAAATAAGAAATAAATGAGTTCTTATCTTTTATTACAGGGATTTAATTATTATTTTCCAAAATTAAATCATATAGTTTAAAATGGTCTCAACTCCTTACTGTTTCTCTTTACATTTTCCCTTAATTTTTAGAGGGCTATTTGTAAAATATCCCACTGTTTTTTGTCTACAAAAAGGCAATTTCATATCATTCAACTTATGATGAAAAAGTAGTTACCTGAAATGGACAATTTCCTTTAGTTTCATCTCAATTTTTTCTTAAATAGAGTGAATAGTTACACGACTTTTAAAAAATATTGTATAGAGCAAAACCTATGTTTAGAAAATTATTACTCTCCTTCAATTTATTCATCCTTCTAACTATAAATCCTTATATGTACACTTATAAACAGATGTTTAAAATGATGTTCATCAAATGTTAAGAATGGTTGCTTTTAGAGTAGTGAGATTTTGTGGAGATTTTGGTTTCCTTTAGTTTTTTTGTTTTGTTTTGTATTGCTTGAAGTTTTCAAAACCGAGTTGTATTCTTTTTTAGGAAAACAGCAGCATTGTTCTTCTAAGGTGACTATCACTAAAACAACAACAAACAAAACCGAAGGAGGAGCCATGAGTGGAGTATACAGGCTTCTGAGAAGTTTCTAGCTTGCCTCTTAGACTTGCAGCTGCCTTCCATCAAACTAGATGAACAACTTTCTCATGAAAATTAAGATTACTTCCCCTGATGTTTTGTTACCAAACCAAACCTTTGTTAAATTCAAGAATATGGTTACCAGACTACACCCTACACCCTTCGAGGTTCAGGAACTAGAATGCACACGAATAATTTCTCCTCAAACTGCCCTGCCAACCAGCAGCACTGGCATTAACTGGGTACTTGTTGGATGTGTAGAAGAATCTCCGGACCCCACCCCAGACAGCCTGAGTCAGAATCTGTATTTTTAACAAGATACCCGGAGGCTTTGTGTACACGTTGAAGTTTGAGAAACACTGCTTTAAGAAGTCTAACAGCTAAATTCTCCAACAACAGTGCTGGGTGGCAGCTCTCCTAAAGCTATAGACATAAAGCACTCAGAGGTTTTGTAGAAAGGAGAAAAGAACTCTGTCCACATAAAGATTCCTCTGCAATACAATTTAACTGTGTATTATGTGGGCTAAGGAACACTGTCTCTAGTGTGGTTGGCATCCACACATAACATTTTCAGGGTGACACCAGGGAATATCCAAGAAAACAGACACAAAAATCTATAGCTCAAAGAGGAAAAGGGAAAGGCTTTTGTGTTTGCTAGCTTGTTTTCTTGGAACACAATATGAAGAATCAGTAAGAAGGCAGAGTTAACATTGTCTGCAGTGAAAAAAACAGCATTACCTGAAAGATTTCTCAGCACATTTAATTCTTTTTGCAAACTGTCTAAGGTTTGTTGATCAGCAGCGCTGTCTAAGGAAGGCTCATTGTGGTCAGTCATGTCGATATATTCAATTTTGGAAATTTCAGAAGCAGCTCTAAATAATGATGGAGCGGCTGCACTTCTTGATCGAGGATGAGAGGAGGAAGGGCAACTGGAGTTTCTTTTAACAGAGTTAGGAAGTGGCAAATTTGCTGTTGAAGGTCTCTGTGATGTCTGGCCTAAAATGAAAAATACAAACTTTTTAAGTCAGCTCTTTTTGAAATTCCGAATGAGTGCTTAAAGATACAAAATACCACCACCCTAAAATTTAGAGCAGTTATGCAACAGAATTTATGAAAAAATGAATTTTGGATTATCATCCATATTAGTTTATCACAATTTATTGATCCCAAATTACTTTTACCATGTCATAAAGAACACTTCTGGGTTATTTTCTCCTAAATTTTTCTTAGAAAAAGATAAACTAATTTTAACTAAAGCAAATCATCTGTAAACTAAGTGAATTCCACACTAATCCAGCACTCAGTCTTATGGACTTTCCCATAACCAACTGCTGTGCCACGTTACTTAAATTCTAGGACAATACCACACAGTGCCTTGTAAGAGAAAAACCCATAGGATAAACATGGTATTACTCCCCAGTGAACCAATTTTACCTGATGGCATGTAATTTATTCTTATATTAGAAAAAAATATGGAAACAAAATAGGCTAGTATACATATTAAAAAACAAACAAACAAACAAAAACATAGGGTTTAAAGAAATTGAGATCACATCTCTGATTTTCCTAAATATGAGTTCACTCTCTACTGCTTCAGTAGAAAAGTTCCAGAAGCACAGCTATAACTCAGGTTATTACTTTGTTCTAATAGTGCAGTCACCGCTTTATCTTGATATATCTCAAGGTTCATTTAGTTGGTTTCTTCAACATGTGTGTTTCATTCATAGTAGGAAAAAAAAATCTCTTCAAATCTTACACTAATACAACATCACTAATTTTAATTTGGTATTGCTCCAAGATTCTTTAATAGAGGGAATTTTCAAGGTACACATTTAGAAATGCATAGCACAGGTAAAGGTTTTAGTGTACTGATTCATTGATCTGACTTAGATGACTATATTTACATTAAATATGAATGATTTATGTTATAAATTTGCATTCCCTTAACACAAATTGGTTTTGTGTCAAACAATGAATTTGTTAGAGAAGTGCTGTCGTCATTATCATAAAAATTATGATTTGACTGAACATATGCCATACAGCATTATTCCCAAAATATTGGCTCAAAGGAAAATATAAAATTCAGAAGAGTGGCTATAGGCAGTTGTCATGTATTAAACATTTAATAACCATTGAGTTAGCCTTTTTTTTTTTTTTTGGTTAAACATTAAAGATCTACTTTGCATGTAGCTAGTATCCTAAGAAGAATCCTAATGCAGTGTGTAATTATTTAAGCAATTAAAACTGACTAAGGTAAGTCCCAAAGGGCATCAATTTTAATGAAAATTTCAGAAATCAATTTTGAAAACAATTTTTCTTGGAATGAAATTATGAATAAATTAAGATCCTGACCTTTTGTGTCTGTTTGTGCTCAGAGATAATTCTGAAGAAAAATAACTGACAAAAAATGTGCCTGTGTTTTAAGAAAAATAAATATAAATATCCCTAAGAAATATTTTAATGGCAAGAATTTGGAAATGACTTCTCCCTTTTCCTGTAATATGTAAAGAATCAATATTTTATTCATAGCCACCCAGCAAAGCAACTTGCCATTCCTCCATAATAAAGCAGTAGTAGGAACAGTAATAGAACAGGTCAGTGAGTGTAACAGTAATTCAACCACAAAAATCAAAACTTCCACATCTACTGAGAAAACCACACCCTTCTATCTGTATTGTGCTGTATCTCAGTCAAGTAAAATTTATAAGTATTTGGAACTTTTTTTAAAAATAAAACAAACAAATGAAAGATGTTATTAGCAAGAACGGACTTCTGCCAACCTAGATAAATAATGAGGTAAGAAAATGCTATCATAATGTAGATGTCCTTCAGAAGATTCAGGAGAGCACAAACACTTGCTGAAATCCTGTAACAACCTCTAGTTGTCACAGTATTTGAGGTTACTTGATCCCAATTGAGAAAAAAAAAAAAGTACACCAGGGATGATGAGACTTACGCTAGCACACAACAAAGACACAGACCATCTTTCTGAATGGAAATATGTTCAAAGCATAATTTAGACTAACCAGCACATCGAAAGAGATAGAAGATGCTCCAATTTGGTCCATGGTTTTATTCGTTTATTTTATTCATGTAGGTAAGTGTTCATTCTCTCTGATGTTTATTGTAACATTAATAAATGTTACTGCTAGGGTTAAGATTTAAAACACAGTTAAAACTGGCACTAATGAAAAATGCTAGTACTGAAGAGATCATTCCATCATTTTTTTTTAAAGTCCAGTTTGTAGATTATAAGCATAACAAATTACTTTAGGAGTAACTTGTGCCATCAGTTTAGGAAATTACAGATTAACCCTCATCACAGTTACACTTTAAATATAACAAAATAAACTGTCCTTAGTATTAGCTAAATAATATATACTCTATGATTACTAATGAAACCATGACAAATATTTGAAAGATAAAATAGAAGAGTCCTCATTAATGAGCACAAGAATGATGATAAGAATATGAAAACTTTGAATCACTCATTGAATAATATTTAATACAACAATAATTGTTGCTGTTCTAATTATAAATTAGAACTGATGAAGCATAATCAGAGTAACCTGCTTTTTGCACAATGTTTCAATAACAAATACCTTTCTGATCAAAGGACCTAAGATTTTATAGTTGAATAAAGGTGGCAAAATATTGTCTACTGATATCCTTGCTCCACTGTGTAAATTGCTAAGAATTTATACATTAAAAAAATAGAAATATAGTTTCTAAGAGTTCTTGAAACTTACATGTAAATTTTATTTAGCAGCATGGTTTAGTGGAAAAAAATATGCTAAACTGGGAAACAAGGACCTTATTGTCTAATCTCACTGAATTAGAAATTAGCTTGTGAGCTGAGACATGACAATTTGTATCTCACCAGGAAAATTAAACAGTTGGACAGAATGATGTCTGAAATCCCCTCCAACTCTGAGAACCTATAAATTAACACCCAATTCAATTCAATTATAAACTCCTTTGTCGAATCCTAAAACTGCCAGGCACTGTGCCAGGATCTGGGTATTCAAAAGTGAAGGAGACCTTGCCCCTAAGCTCAGGTCTCACTCCAAGCTAACACACAGTCCTGCTATCCTGCCTCACTCATTCAGAGACACTTCCTAAGTAATTACAATGTACCAGGCCCCGTTCCATCCCTGAGGACGCACTATTGAACAGGATAGGCGAGTCCCTTGCTTTCTTTCCAATGAAGGTGGCGTAAGGAGAAAACAAGTAAATAAAAATAATGTTATTTAGTGGTAGATTCTCTAAGAAAGATAAAAGATGGTAAATGTGATTAAGGGACTTAAGAGACCAGTAGTAAACACATAGGATGGCCTCTCTAAGGAGGTGGCATCCGAGCTAAGGCTGAATAATGGGAAAGAATCGATTATATGAAAAAGTTCAAGATGGAGATGGAAGCTTCAGAATATCCTGGGAGAGAGGGAAGAGCAAATTTCAAAGCTGAGAAGTAAGGTAAGAATGTGGTCTAAGAACAGAAAAGGCCCGTGGGCTGCAAGGTGGGAGAAAAGCTACAGTTAGGAGCGATCGGCAGTGCCAGCACAGGTACTGCTGTGTGAGGCATAGTAAGGAATATAATGTTTTTTCTGTCTTCTCCAAGAAGCGATGGGATGCTTTTAAGCCGAAGATTGGCATGATGAAATCTATGGTTTAAGTTGACCGAAAATATGATTCACTCCCTATAAATTACAAACAATTTTATGACTACAAATATCAACAGTTCACTCACTGACTATAAATAGTAGCATTTGATAGAAATTAATCATAGGAACATGTTTTGGAGAGAGGCAAAAGTGAATTCTGGGGAGACAAGTGGAAGATGACGGACAACTGGTTTGGGTTCATCTTGAGCAGTAAAGATAGAAGTGGTTTCATTTGGGGTCGATTTTAGAGATGAAATCAGCAGGATCCAGGGATAAATAGGATGTGGTAGGGGAGAGAGTCAAGATGACTATGACTCTCAGTTTCAGATTTCTCCACGTTTGCAGGATGTTGCCATGTACAGAGTACAGAGCCGGGAAGATGGTGGGAGAGGAGATAGCAGTAGGTTTCCACAGAGGGTGGGTAAATTCAATGGACTTACACACATATATTTATAACTATCACATTTTTACATTCATAAATTAACAAAAAAAACTGTACAGTAATAGGAATTCCTTTCCATACTGGCATCAATTCAGAATATAAGATTTCCATAAATTATGGCATAGCCAGAAAATTTTTATTTTATTTCAGGCCACAGATATAAAGCCATTTATGTCCATACAGCCCCTAACTGGTAAATCTTATGAATTCTTCAAGATTCAGCTGACATGTCACCTAATCTCTAACACCTTGCATATCTATACTTTCAGTAGCAATTATTTCATCATTTTCATTCCTAAAAGACTGCACACAAACTTAATGTCTATTATAACTGATCACATGTACTATATTATTAATTACATGTCAATCTCCAAAAGTACGTTACTTATAGTCCTTTTATAAAACCTATGGTATCATTTGTGTGTTTACTATCCACGGAGCAGTTTTCTCAATGTATGAGTTTTGGACTACTACATCAGCATAAGAAGAAGTTCTTGATAAAATAAATACAAATTCCTGAATCCTATCTCAGCCTTAATGAATCAGAATCTCTAAGAGTAAGGTGGAGAAAGCATATTACAAAGTGTTTCCTAGCCAATTATGCTCCCTGGAAGTTTGGGAACCTCTGCACTGGACCCTAAACCCTCAGGCTACAGGATTTAGGACTCATTTTGTATCACCAGTGTCTGACAGTGCCTGGCCTAAAGTAGGTGCTCTCACAAATGTGTTTTATAGTAATTTATTGATATCATCTGACCATTCCAAATTGATACTTAAAGGCATTTGGCTATTAGAGATTAGTCCTAGTATACATGTATGTGAATTTGGTTTCATCATACAGTAACTTAAAACAATTCCTTTGAAAGCCTCAGAAGGAAACAACCAGAATTTTTGAAGTGGCTCTAAACTTTGATATGAGAATAGGTATCTAACTATAGAGGCAAAAACATGTAACATAAATGGATAGTTTTTCCACTAAAGAAAAACCTCTTATATCTGACAGTTTTGCAACATAAATACATAAGGAAAGTATCTAATCTAGTCTAGCAGCTGTAATCACAGGATTTAGATAAAACAAGAGAAACACATAATCTTTTAGATAAAGCAAGAGAAACATAGAATCTTACCTATCTAGACAAATCCTATGTAATTAAGTTTCTGGCTTGAAGGTGACCCTCAAACAAAAGCAAACAGCCCCCTTAGTCAAGTGTTCCTCCAGAAGATCAGGGAACATGACATATGCATCCCTCTTCGCCCAGGCCCAGCACAGTGCCCACATACTCAGCATATCCGTGCTGAACGGCCTCAATTTGTTAGCATCTACTGCAACTTCATGCGAAATTCAGCCAAAGCAAACCTACTTTAGCAGGTGTTATTGGATAACAATAATGACCTAATAATAATACTGACTCTAATGATGTCAAAATCCTCTGTATACACTCACTAGGAAAATATTACAGCAAACATTCAACATGTCAATAGAGTTATCCTATAGAAAATCTTGTAATTATTTTGGTTAGACAATGAAGATAATGAACTAAATCAAGATCCCAGGCTTAACACATTCAGTGTTAGGTTTAGAATGGAAGTGTCTCTCCCAAGGCTACAAACAGCAATCTTAACCTCAGCCATTCCTTTCACCAAGGGCTATGTCTGGCCATCATATTAACCAAGTGGAGGAACAGCAACACCTAATATAGAAACACTGTTTCCTAAGAGTGTAATGAAACTGAGTGTGTATTGTCTGAGGATTGTTCAAAATATACACCATGTCCTGAGATGTTAAAAATATCATTCTCTAATGCATTGCTCCAGAAAATAACTAAGAATAAATATAACTTGGGTTTTTGGAGAGAAATAATGACTACTCTAGGGTTTCATTTTTGTTTTTGTTTTAGTTTTTTTCTTTTTGGTTTGGGAAGGAACATCCAGGACAGAAAGTTATAATGATTCAGTTTAAATTATAAAACTGCAACAACTAATTTTTAGGTGGCTAGTAAACTGCTGCAAGACCACCTAATAAACAACGTGAGCCAGCGACATGGCACTGTGTTCTTACAGTCCACCTTACCTATATTTTGCTGGGTTCTACTTGATGATGGGTTCTGGACGTTCCGCAGAACATATGAGGCAACTGCACTGTCAGCAGATGCACTTATGCTATCGTCTGGGATCCATTCTCTGTTTCCTGAAATAGAAAAATCATAAAATAATATACATTTTTAAAAGGAGAGAAATTCATGTTATTGCTTTATTATATTTATTGTCTTACTGGATAATATTTACCTAAATAAGGAACATTTGTAACAGTGTTATATATATTTCGAAAAATAAAACCTCATAATTACACAATTAACACCATTTGATTCATGTAGCTTAATAAAAAGAAAAAATAAACTCGAAATTACAAAGATATTACACACACAGTCTTGAATAGAAACAAGTATTTTAGAAATTATATAACCACATACCATAAAGTATGATAGTCTGTATATGAATAAAGACATTTGAATACATAGGAAACATAAGAGTATACGTGACATCGAAACCTAATTTCAAAAGGAAATTACAGATATATCTCAGAAATCTCACAGATCCTAAGATTTTGAGATTTGCTTGTAATATGATGTTTAAGAATCATCATACCATACATGACAGCTAATAAAGTGATTCAAATAATTTTTATGTTGCAGTTTAGTAAGGGCCATATTTCTAAATTCTAAATGTAATCTCTCTCCAGTCTTCTTATAGTCATCTTATCTCTCATTCTAATAACGCCTTCAATATAAATATGTGGCAACTCACACAACGTTAATAATTTCAACTAGAGAATAAAATGATTTTATTTGTTGAACAGAGTTGCCCAGTATTTCCTAAGATGACGACAAACTGCTTAAAAAAATGTGTCAGAGAATTGTTAGGTTGATCCACAGGCCATCTGATTTCATTTACCTGCAGTTGTAATCCTAGTACTGGAATAGCTGCGTTCTAAGCTATTAGAAGGAAGTAAGTTGAGTCTTTCATTTTTATCAAAAACAAAGAATCTTTCAAGTCCTTGATATTTTTCAGTTATAGGCTTATTTCTGAGGGCTATTTCTTGTAACAACTAGGAAACAAAATATTCAACAAAATTAAGTTTATCTTATCAACACAAAACAAAACATTCATTCATTGAGTACCTACTATGTTCTTGGAATGGATTCTGCCCTCATCAAATGAAAGTTCTAGTAGTGGAAATATAAATAATAACAAAACATATATACGGTAGGTTCTGAGAAATATATAAACCATATTTACAGTAATTATCTGAAAGTTGCCATCAATCTAAGGAAGACAGAAGTTCATGAAACAATATAACGTTTTCTTTTTCCTTTCTTTCCTTTATTTTCTTTCCTCAATGTCTTTGCACATACATTACTCTGGAAAACAGAATCTCTCCCATATGCTATGCTTCTGGACTAATGTCTTGGTCTATATATAAAATAATTTCAAAGATGAAAGTAAGTATCAATTGGAATAAATCAGGTTCAACCATGGTCATAGACAAAATCATATTAACAAAATGCCCATCATAAAGCAAATATATAAGTAGGAAACTGAGGCAAAAGCGAGCTAAGTAACTTGAGAAGTTTATTATATAGCTAGAAACTAGCAGACCTATGTTTTGAACATAGGCCTGGCTGACTTGATACCTAGGTTTATCCCATCACCCTATGAATTCATTGTTTTATATGCTTTCCTCCTCGGGGAGAATATAAATGGGATTTAAAAAATACATGAGTCTAGTAGGAAACAGACTAGAGAGATTCAGAAGTGAGAAATCTAGACAGGCTTAAAATATGATCAGAGTGTCCATCAGTAATGAAAAATTTTCCTACTAGATCGAATTAATGCCCAAATCCAAATGTTCAAGGCAGTAACCAACACAGAGAAAACTGTAACTCTATTAAAATTTATAAGTCATATAAATGGTAAAAAATATACAACCTAGTTAGTGATCAATAAATTATCTCCTTCAAAGACAAGTCTAAGTCCATTCTACCCATGACAGCTTCACTGGCTCTCCCAGACACTGAAACCAATTTACAGAAACCCTTCAGCTCTAGTGAAGCACATATTTGGATTAGATAGTAATAGCAAATCTGGAAGGGTTTTTCAAAGCCTTGATAGACAGATAAGAATAGTGAGAGAGTGTTTGTTTGTTTCCCCAAATTCACAAAGTTAACTATTAGTAATTTCAGAACCAGAATCAAGAGCCCCTGACTTGTCCACGCTCTTTCGGCACCTGACCCTAACTCACCACTGCTGCTCTATCTACAACTTGGTACTTAATTCCATAGGAGCTTCCACCATTATAAAGAACCCAATTTCTGAAAACTGAAGAGCAAAATGAACTGTCTTACACTCAATTTGGAAGTTTAGTAATGCCACTGCTAAAAATTGCCCCTCCTGCTTACTCTTGTATTTTCTACTGGAGCACAACAGAATTTTAAGTAGTTTCTGCTCAGGGAATGGCTTCTACAGGGGCAGGAGGAGAATAAAAACAGTTAATGTGCAGTCATTAGGGATGAAAAGGAAGTAGATTCTACCACTATTTATAAAGCACTGTGCTCTATGATGTAATCATTTACCATATTTTTTATAATAGTTGCATAAAGGATCAAGATATGATTAGAAGCTTTTCAGCATTCCAGTTTTAATTATGAAATACTTTGAATATGTAGATATATCAACACACATAATACACTTTGATCACACAATTTGATATCAGTAATTTAAAAGATTTGCTTCAGATTTCTATGCCAAATATACACATATGTCTTTATAGAGAGAGCTAATTGTACTATTTCATTAAAGTTGACGTATTCTATCCAAATAATGTTTTTGACTATTATTACATCTGAATGTGTCCATAAGATATTACAATTGTCTAAAATGCTTCCAAAAATACTATCAGACTTGATTTACTCTTTTATATTTAATTAACATATTTTTGAGATGTATCCTTGTTAATAAAAGTAGTTCTGACTGCTACACTGCTTTCCATTAATATATGAACTACTACAGTGTATGTATCTGAAGTTTTGCCAAGTGCCTCTAATTAGGTTGTAGAAGATAATGTCTCCTCTAGGACAAAAGTCAGATAGGCTTACAACAAATATAAAAGAATTGGGTTTTCTATGCTCAGGATTCCTCTCCTATGACACAGGATACTGAATGTGCAGGTGTCATCTAGCCCTCTTCATGATGCCCCATGGCAATTGGAAAATTAGAGTTCTTGTTTGTTCTGTTTGTTGAAATTCAATCTATGATCATTTTCTTCATCAGGAGAGGGTAGAAGTAGCTCATTTGTAGTGGGGCTTTCTTTTTGGGAATATTTTATTGCCTAAATTGTGGGGATTACTTTTTAGAAGAGATTGGGATTTACTTCTGCCAGATACATTTGGGTATAAATAGATAGATTAACATTAATGTTAATTTTGTGGCTTGGAGATACCAAACGAGAAATGTATATTCAAGCTTCAAACCTATACTAAGTGAAAGCCCAAGATTTCTATTTTTCAAGTTAGATATTTTATTGACCTGGCCCAGAACCCCCACAGAAATCAGTTTCTTTTCATCTTCTTTCTTCTGTGAATATGTACGAGGTCTGACAATTAAGTTTGCGAACTCATCCTAGACAAAGTGCTACATACCTCATTTCTGAATATTACTAAGGTGACCTTTGAAGTACTCCCCTTGGGAAGCTATGCACTGACACCAGCGCCTAATCCAACCTTCAAAGCAATTTGGGAACTCTTTTTCTGGAATGGCCATCAGAGCTATCGTCATATTACCCTTGATGTCCTGAATGTCACCAAAATGTCTTCCTTTCAATATTTCCTTTATCTTCGGGTAAAGAAAGAAGCCATCGGGGACCATATCAGATGAGTAGGGAGGGTGTTCCAATACAGTTATTTGTTTACTGGCTATAAACTCCCTCACAGACAGTGCCGTGTGAGCTGGTGCATCATCATGATTATTTCCGAAAAGTCCAGGTTATCGCCATAAATTACTGGCGAAAAGTTCAGGTTATCTAACATTTTCATGCAGCCTTTTCAGCACTTTCAAGTAGTGAATTGGTTAACTGTTT
This sequence comes from Rhinolophus ferrumequinum, assembly GCF_004115265.2. Taxonomy (NCBI): domain Eukaryota; kingdom Metazoa; phylum Chordata; class Mammalia; order Chiroptera; family Rhinolophidae; genus Rhinolophus; species Rhinolophus ferrumequinum. The sequence continues at coordinate 74,499,215 of NC_046285.1, read as the reverse complement.
GTCCAGTTGGTACAAATTCATAATGAATAATCCCTCTGATGTCAAAAAAGGTTAGCAACATCATTGCAACAGGTTCGCCAACTTAATTGTCAGACCCTGTATGTCCCCTGGTGAAGTCCTTCAGTGACTGAGCAAACTTTGAAGGATCTAAGGTTTTGCAGAGTCTCAGTTACAGTTTCTCACTTCAGAAAGGAATGAGAACTGTCATAAGGTGGGCACAGAAATCCAGTCCCCAAGCAAAAGTAGCAGCAGCTCAATATTTAGTCTTCAACTCTTTTGGTCCAGCCTTCAGTTTAGGCACATGGAGATTCATTTTGAATGACTTTAAAGGGTTGTTAAAACGTATGACGTCCCAATTTCCAAAAAATTTAACATTTAATTTTCCCAGTTTCCAAAGAGTTCATTGTTCACAGTCACGGTTACTTAAGAATTTTAGTATGTAAAACAGTTATTCAAATATTGTTTTAAAATTTGGCAATAATGCAATAATGAGCTACTTTACCTTTTTTTCCCTCTAAGAAGAAACAAAAACTACACCCCTATTTCCTTATTAGTCTGAAGGAATTACCTTTAAAACCTATAATTTCATTAAGCCACAAAAACTGATTCTATCTACGTATCTGCCTTTATTTCATTTTAACCAGTGACTATAGAGTAAAACAGCCAGAAAGAATTTATTATACTAATTTTTTCATAATAACAAATTTTATTTAGAAAAGTAACAACACTCTTACTCTGGTGCATGAATGGACCTTAAAGTATGATTTGTTATAGAAACCATATATTATAATGGCATTTACCATATTAGAATTTGTTCTGTAAGTCATTAACATTCTTTCCCATACAAGTCAATCTTCAACTACCTCCTGATAATATAAGGTAGCATATTTTAACTTCAATAAAAAGTAACATTTAAGAATATATTGTGTCAATATAAGATTTTCTTATAATGTTGCTTATAAATTTTTAATATAATAAACATAATAGAGATTTACCAGTGAGGACTTCATAGTTTTTGAGTCTTCAGAGTCTGTCCTCTCGTGCAGATCGCTAAATTCGACAAATTCATCAATGTCTTGAGATAATGTCTCCTTAATGTAAGGTATTTCTAAATCAACACTTGGCAAAGAACCTTTGCTTGCAAGTGATATGTAGGAATCATCAGACTTTTGATTACTTTCCATATCTATACATTTCTCTTTGCAATGTCTTTCAAGAGAGCTGCTTTCTTCTAATTTTTCAACAGCAGGAGAATAAACCTCAGATTCCACAATGTTGTCGTATTTTACGTTTGAAGTCCCTGCTGTTGAAAACACACATTTATAAAAGTTAAATAAGTAAATTTAAACAAGTTGATTAATCTGTTGACAAACCAAATGTTCTGTGGTGTAAACCTGTATCAATAAACACTATATTATCAACATTTCTTTAGTGATTTCTCAGGGTTAGAATACTTTCACTACGCTTATGTTCAGAAATGATGATCATAATATACGTATGCATTTAAACCTTAATGAACTATGCTAATGGAAGGAGGAAAGATTTTATTTCGTAATGAAATTTTAAAGTCTATGTACATTTTTATTTAGGCTTTGGTTCAATTCCCACTTTCCTACATCCTCTCCCACTCAAGTTTTACAACCGCAATTTATGAGAAATAATGCGGAGGGAACCTGATTTCCGCGTTGCCTCCTTTCGTTCGTATGCCTACTGTTGAGGAGAGGGTCAAGGGAAATCTCCCAGATAAAAGAGTAACAGAGAGGGACACACACAATGATTAAGCGGGGACACCTGACTCTGAAAAGCTATAAAATAAGTAAGGTTATATTGGTCACCACCTCACTAAGTCTGCCTTTAATAAATCACTTGGTTTAAGTCACTGGTCTCAACCTGGCTACACAATGGAATCATTGAAGATAACTCTTTAAAATTGTCAGTGTATGGGCCCGACCCCAAACCAGATGCTGGGGGGAGGGACTCAAGCACTATGTGTAATTGCCGTTTGTTTGTTTGTTTGTTTGTTTCCCTCCACCAACTTCTCCAGGTGATTATAATGTACAGCTAGGGATCTGAAACATTGGTCTAGATTTTCTGAAGAAAAAAATTATTTAACAATTTTTGTACCACATTGATTTCCTTTTAAATAAAAATGTATACAAGTATACCATTATCTAGATTAAATACAGATTCATCTGATAATCCCTTATTCGCTTTCCAATATAAATAGCTTATCTCTATAAATAGACTATGTAAAATAGCAGAGTCTATGACTAAAATAATCTCCAGTAATGTAAATTCTGCTTTGCAGTCCAAAGGAATTACTTGTCACAATCAAATGTTTATACAGTTTGGCAATTACACACAGTATTTAGAAGTTCCACTTCCAACAACTATTACCTCTCAAATTGCACAAGTACTATGAGAAACACAATAACATCTATGTCATTGAAATACTTTTATAAGAAAAACTTTATTAAGGCTCTTCAATGTAGGGAAACTTCCACAATAATGCTGTGCTTTCTTTCTAAACGTCAATAGAAATTACCTGATTTTTTTGGTTGGCACAAATAGATACCATTTCTTATACGTAAATGTTCACAACTAACCTCTACAATATTTTTTCAAGGTTGCAAAATTCCATTAGGCTCTATCGCTGTTGAAAAGGTGACAAAACTGCCTTTTAATAATGTTTCAAGTGTGATGTAGAAAGCACAGGTATGATTTAGTCTATTCGTTGGAAGCCCTGTTAAGTTATAAAAATTAGATGTCTTGGTTCAACATTCAAAAATAAATCTAATCTGTCACATCAACATGCTAAAGAAGAAAAATTACAGAGTCATATCAATAGATGCAGAAAAAGCATGACAAATTCCAACACCCATTTAAGACAAAAACTCTCAGAGAACTAGAAATAAAGGGACCTTCCTCAACTTAATAAGACTATCAGCAACAACAACAAACAACAACATATATTTCACATCATACTTCATGACGAGAAACTAGAACCTTTTCCCCTAAGATCAGGAACAAGGATAGGACGTCCCCTCTTACCACTCTTTTTCAATACCAAGCTAGAAGGTCTAACTAATGCAATAAAACAAGAAAAGAAAATTTAAAAGTATACAGATTAAGAAAAAAGAATTAAATCTGATTTTGTTCACAGACGACAGGATTGTCTACGTACAAAATCCAACAGAATCAGGGGGGAAAAAATCCCATGTGGGTTTATTTTTCAACCAGTTTTCTTCTGAGTACCAATTTTTGGGGGTTTAAAATGAACAGCATAATAGGCAAAAATTTTACATACAGCATTACCTATTGTTTTTATTAAATTGCTAACATTTTTTGTTAATAACATCAAGCAACAAAAAAAAAGTTACCTTTTGAGTTATCTTCACAATAAGAAGAGCTGCTGCTCAGATGAAGATGTAAGAAATCTGTTTTTCCCTTAGTGAAAACATTATGTTGATAGATGTGATTTTCATACAGAAAAGCATTCTGGTAATCATGAAATGTGTAACTTTCAGGTTTATGGACAAGTAAAAGAAAAGAGTTGGAAGAAACAATATGTTAAAAAGTCAAAAGTCCCACCTTATTAAAACCAGTATAGTAAAAGCTTAAGTTGGAACAGGGATATTCACATTAATATTTGTTTTAATCTTGCTATGTACACATTCTAAACTACATGTAACTAAATAGTATTATTAACTTAAAGGAAATGGGTAACTGGATCAAATCTGATCAACCTACAAAATTTCAATTGAAAGTTTCTTTTTAAAAATATTCTGAACTAAGTTTCCTTCTATTCTTTCTTCCAAAAATCAATTTGTGGAATTTGTGTTTCATTTTTAAATGATGATTACTATATACAAGCCCAGTTACAAATAACATTTTCTATGAATTGAATAACATATTTAATAATACCTATATAGGTAAGCTCTACGTAGTGGCATCATAAAAACTCATGTATTCTGCTTAACCAAAAATGCCACCTTGTATCACTTATTATTCTTTATGATCTTTCTTAGAAAATAAAAAGCTCTATGGGGACCTTGAAACCCAAGATGCAAAACTATTGCCAAACAGCGATCAGTAACTTTCTGTGCCTTCTCTAATATCATATATGGAGGTCAAAGCAAAGATTTGTGGTAAGATCTATAAAAGAATCACATTAGCAAGCAGAAATGCCATACATTTCCTTAGGGATATAGTAGTGGATATAAACCTCTTCTCTGCTGACTGGAAGGTAGTCTCCTGCCTTCCATCAAAATGTCAAATGTCAGAAGACATTTGCTGCTGGTATGTAGGTCTATGTGTCCAAACACGGGCTTTTCAGATGTGAGAACATCACTTAGGCCCATCACTGTTCTCAAATGCTGACAGGGACCTAACTCGATCTGAACATATACGTATAAACAAATAATTGGTATAGAGGCTACTTAATAGGAACTTTATTCCGCTGTTTAGCCAATTTAATACTTTGTAGTCAAAACACTAAAATCTTAGCTAAAGTTTCAACAGCAAAGGCAACTTGGAGTAATTTTTAACATTACTAACAAATACAGCTAGATATTATTTTTCATTTGGAAATGACAAAATTCTACAAAAAGAGAGTGAACCATTATAATTCATTTATTTAATTTATCACACAGTAAAATCTACCTAGGAAGTAATCAATAGTTTGGAATCTCTTTTTGTCTCTCAAACTAACCATTAATATACTTATTTTATCTAGGATTCACAGCAAACTAAAGTAAGAAAAATTCAAAGAGAATCTTTGGAGAAAAGAAGACAGATCATATGAAATGTATCAGCCTTGGTCAGCCATTTCAAGTAATAACAATTCCTAAATTCAGAAGCATCTATTAAATAACCCAGATATTAGGGAAGAGTATAAACATATCATTATGGACAGTTTTCTAATTATTGAAGGTTGACAAATATTAGTATTGTACACAAATTTAAACATAGTTTCAGTAAAATATACTGTGGTATTAAAGTCACTTGTTTTTACATCATGAATTTCTCATTTAAGAGATGGTTGATTTTTTAATAAGTAGTGAAATGAATTAGAAAGATCTTACCTTTGTTGACTGTCTGCATCAGCTAACTCAACTTTGTAAGGCACGACATTTCCTGGTTCTTCAATTTCCACATCATGAGTCTTATTAAATGCATGTTACATAATATTAGTATGTTCAATAAATGTGATATATATTAACCAGCTAACTTATGAGTAATATTCAGAGAATTTTCTTTCTACAAATAATGTCATGAGCTCTCTGAATATACATCATAAAACATGAGTTCTAGGAGAACACAACAAATTCAACAGATATTTGTTGAAAGCATTTGCTCTTTCAGTTATTTTATCACTACTATCATACCTAGAATCAACAATAACAACGTATGTTTCTTATTTTGTAACTACTCAGTGCCAAGTAAGTTAGTGACAAATATGTTTTTAGTTCTCTGGCTAACATATTATAAGTTTAGTCTATGCATCAACAATTTAATAACAAGCGTACACATCTATAGTATATGCATGTGTGTGTGTATTTATTTGTTCAATAGCTTAAATTTATTCAGAAGAAAATGTTGCTTGGTATTAATAGCAAAAGCTATTAACCTAAAGAAGAAATTAGTATTTAAAGAGGTACTTCCCAGATTCTGGTATTTTTATTTGACCATCACAGTAATATAAAGATTGAGGATAAGTGGTATGTATATTCAGCTAGTAGATGACTAGAAAGTCAGAAATACACTGAATTTGTCACAACTTAAACTTTGAGCTCGGAGCTCAAGCTCTGACTGGCTCTAGCGTTAGCTGATTCTACTTATTGTATTCTGGAGATCTGTATTCAAGTTATTATTATACTAAATCCCTTAAATTCACAATATGTTTCCTTTAAATTAAAATAATATTAAATGACATCCAAAAATCAAATGTATAAAAATTTTATTAAATAGATATCATAAGAGACTAATCTTTGTTTAAAAGCCTGGTAACATAAACAACTAAATAAACACTAAACTATATTTCTATAGGTTAAAAGAGTCAAATGTCTTTTCATTTCCCATAATACAGGCTTCAAAAAAAAATGACATGATATCAATTCAGAAATTTACTGCTACATTAAAATAACACTGTTTTATTACTATCAGCATCTTTAAATTTAAACACTTGTAAGTTTCCTATTAAATGTATGATGTCAGAGGGGTAGTAGACTTGAGGGGTTTATCACTTTGTGAGGGGTGTAAATGTGTAATCATTATGTTGTTTAGTACACCAGAAACTAAAAAAAAAAAAAATTATGTTGAATTGTGAAAGAAATCTTATTCAAAATAATACATAGTTGTAACTATACATTATGAATTTTCTATTTGTTAATACAATTTGAGTGGTCATTATGCACTTACGTCATCCAGTTCAACTATTTTTAGAGATGGTTCAGGTTTCTCTGAGCTTAATTCTTCTACTGGCAGAAAAAGAGCTGGGTGTTGTACCTTGGTCTCCTCAACTAGAAAATAAAATTAGAAAATAATATCACCAAAGAATATAACTTACCTAATAATTTCCTATCTTCAAATAAATAGCCAACAATAAAATAATAATGTCCTCTTTTGCACCCAAAGAAATGTATAAATACTATCAATTTCCGTAGTTCAAGAAAAACACATATTTTCTTAACATTGAATTTTTAGATAAAACTATTTAAATTAAGGCGCAGTAAATCTAGAGAAGGGGAAGAAGTGTGTGTATGATATTGATCTGGAGATACAAGATGCATAGCCCAATTGAGAATGATACAGTAAAGATAACCAAAAGAAGATGTTGGTTAATTTTTGGTGTATATAATTTGAAATAATAAATTTGAAAATATCTAATCAAGGCTGAACTAACCATTACTAACTTCATCATTTTCATGCTGAGAACATGGTGACTCACTAGCAGTTGTACACTGAGGTATGAATATATCTGGTAGCATGTTTCGATGTTGCTCCTGTGGTTTTCTACAAAACAAGAAAGAATCAATTAAAAGACTAACACACATTATCTAAAACTTCCCAGACAAGATCTTGATTTATGTCACAAATAGGTAACTCTACAAAATTAATAGTAAAACCATAGCTGTACCTCTAATTCATGGAAGAAAAGTATGATTACATAACAGAATCTTAACCTACTTAAACAATTTTGTAAATCAAATTAACATCACACAGACTTTTTAATTGCATATCCCACTGTTGTGTTTTTTTTTCATTTAGGATGAAAAATGAAGTTATGATAGAAGTTAGTGTTTTTGCAAAAGACATACAAAGTCCATTAAACATAGCACACTATTTAGAAAGCTAATTTATGAATGTGCGTTTTGTGTCACAGCTTTGGCATTATCTAAGGGAGCATGAAGACATTTTTTTAAACTTCCAACAAGCCAGTAGCGTGATAATGTAGGCTCCCGTGATATGAATGGAACTGTGGTATCTATCACCCAGTTAACAATGAACTTTGATATGGCCCATCTCATATGGAAGGCAATGGAACAGAGGGATTCTCAGAGGCCAAGACTGTGCATCCAGTTCTAGAGGATATTCCCAAATCACTGGGGAGACGGTCACTTTTTAACCATGAATAAAAGTAGCTATAGCTCTTTTAGATCATGCAAGCTCACGAGGTCCCCATATGAAAATCAGGGCCTTCTAAATGATATTAGTAAGTAACATCAATACAAAACTTAAAATATACTAGGCTCTGTTCTAATTTGGGGCATTAAATCTTAATAGTTGCATTAAATAGGAATCAGTATTAATTTTACAGATGAGGAAATTGAAGCACAAAGTTAATCAACTTATTCAAAGTCATTCAGGTAGTAAATGTAGAAGAATTTGAACCCAAGGTGTCTCTCCCCAAGTCCATGTTTATACCATTACTCTATATTGCCTCTCGCAATTTGTAAAGGTACCAAAAATTTGATAGTATCCTAGCAATCTATGGCTATACTTCCCAATATATGCAATGTATATATCAGGACGCCCCAAAATATTTATATTTTATTCATCTTTGTGCCTTAACAAATTGGATAAGGATGCCATCTTACATTCCATAATTTAATTAAGTGATGGACAATATTGAAGAGTAAATATAAAAGACAAATTGGCACCTGATAATCAGGAATCTCTTTCCAGTTTAATAGGGATATACTGTATTAAAAAATCAATCATAGATACACATAAATGTACTACCATGTTTCCCCAAAAATAAGACCTAGTCGGACAATCAGCCCTAATGCGTCTTTTGGAGCAAAATTTAATATAAGATCTGGTATTATATTATATTATATTATTAGTATAGTATAGTACAAGACCCAGTCTTATATTATAGTAAAATAAGACTGGGTCTTACATTAATTTTTGCTCCAAAAGATGCATTAGAGCTGATTATCCGACTAGATCTTATTTTGGGGGAAACAGGGTATTATACAAATACTTTTCTTGAAGTGAAAACTTATATAATTTGATGAGTAAAGCCCTGAATCAAAGACTTATAGAGTTTAGAAAATAAAGTATTAGAGCTAAAGGAGCCCTATAAATTATGTATTCTAAACTCAATATTTTGCCAATGAGAAAATGTGGATCAAGAGATTTAAGTGATTTGCCCATTAACAAACAACTAGTTAGTCAACAAACTAAGTCTTCATTCTGGATATTGGGAGCTCGGCTTCAATGCTTTGTTAAAAAATCATGCCACACAAATAACAGATGAAATATCTTTTAGAATAGGATTACCTCACCAGATTTTCATCAAATTTTAAATAAATATTTAGAACATTGGCCAATTAATTGAGGAAACTTGTTATAGTGGTTATAAAAATATTCTGTGAATCAGTGTTAGGCTGTTTGCATGAGAATCACCAGGGAAGATGTTTTTTTAAAAGCCAAATCCATCCTTTAATAAACTGATTTTTATATCTGTCTGGTGCTGGGTTGAAGAATCAGTATTCTAAAATCTTGCCCCAGGTGCTTCTAATGATCAGCTAGAACTGGGAATTAAATGTAATGAAATAGGGAAATTAGAGTGGGAATACCAGCTAATTGCTAATATTCAGCTTAAAGTATTCAGCATCCAAATTGTATGCTCTCTTTCACAAAACTTTCCTAGCATGTAATAGATCTACTGGAGATATTAAGATAGCTATTAAGATCTATCAACACTTATGTATCGGTTGCATGTAAAATACGAAAAATGTTACTATATCCAAATCAGAAAAGAAATATAAAAACAAAATAAAATAGAACGTATATTTACAAGCCTATTATGAAACATGACAATTATAGTAAAAAATAAAGTCTTAACCCTAACCAATGTTGTCAACATAGGAAAGTTTCCAGAAGCAAAGCATCACAAATGTTGTAATCAATTTATAACCACAAACTTGTAAATTGCAAACGGCTTGCCCTACACCAGCGTCTACAATTAAAACATAAAGAATTAAGTCCAAAAACGATTACTGTTAAAAAATAACTGTGTAAATAAAACCCTGGAGAATATGTTCAATAACCATTATCCTAAGGAAATTTGCCAACATTAAGAATTCAGTGTAGCTCAGGACTTCATGGGCTCACGACCAAAGCTTTTTGTATGTGTCGAAGCACAAATGATGGTGATCATTTAATAACAAAATTGTGCTTCTTTGATGGTATAAGAAACTCAATGTGAAAGACGTGGAAAGGTAGCCACCAAAAAAGCTAAGTGACCTTGAGATTACTTTTATGTACTAATTCTTAAATTAGAAAGAGGTGGTAACAGGTACATACTACTGAGTTTCACATCTGAAGGGCTGTTAAGGGCATCGTATTTTAAAAGAGATACAGACAACATAAACAGTAGTTACATAGGAACAACCAGAATAGGATATGAATGAACTCAAAACCCTGCCATATAAACCAAGTGGTATACAACTACACACCTATTAAAATGAGTACCAAAAGAAAAAAGAAAAAAAAATGAAAATGCCAGGCACTGACAAAAATGGAGAACAACTAGAACGCTGATAGATTGCAGGAAGGAATGCAAAACTATACAGTCCCTTTGGAATACCTTTTGGCAGTTTCTCATAAAGATAAACATACATTCACCATACAACCTAGCCATCCCATTCCAAGGTTTTTATTTACCCAGGGAATTAAAAACTTATATTCAAATAAAAACCTATATGCAAATATTTATAACAGATTTAGTCATAATTACAAAAAACTAAAAATCGGCAGGATAGTCTTCAACAGATGAATAGATAAACTGTACATTATGATGATAAAATGCTGCTCTACAATAAAAATGAATAGATTTTGATTCATTCAAGAATATGCATGGGGGTGGCCAGTTAGCTGAGCTGGTTAGAGTGTGGTGCTGATAACATCAAGGTTGCCAGTTCGATTCCCGCATGGGCCACTGTGAGCTGTGACCTCCTTGGAGGAAAAAAAATATATATATACACACATATGTGTGTGTGTGTGTGTGTGTGTATATACACATATATATACACATGTATATATATATATATATATATGCATGAATCTTAAATGCATTTTGCTAAATGAAGGACAAAAAACAGCTACATATTGTATGATTTAATGTACATGACATTCAGAAAATGACAAATGTATAAGGATAGAAACAGACCAATGATTGCCATGGTTGGGGAAGAAGCACTGACTACAATGAGGAAGTACGAGGGAATTTTAGGATGAAGGAACTGTGATGTCTGGTACTATGGTAAACATGACTCTAGGCATTCATAAAAACCCACAGAACTGTACACAAGTTTATGCTAGTCAAACTTTCTTAAAATACTCAATGAATGATAGAACCATTCTAAAGGAGGTGGGAAAGAAATCAGTGCCATGGCCTAAGCAAATTTGGAAAACAAGGTTTTGACTGGATACAGTAGGCTAAACTTACTGGATACAGTAAGTCTTGACTGGATACAGCTGGATAAAGATAAAAAGTGCTGTACACAGAAATGTACTTTAGTTGGTAAATTTGTTTCTCACAGTGATACTACTTAGTAATTCAGAAACCAAATATATATATATATATATATACACACACACACACATATATTAAAGTTAATAAATTAATAAATATATCATCGATGATGAAAGCCAGGATTCTCACTGTAGATGAAAGAAACTACACATAAGAAAAGGGAGAATGTTAATGAACTGCATGATGCTGGTTTGGAGTTGAAGGTACGAGTGTGAACTCATGTTTACTTCAATAGACATCCAGGTAGATAGGCACAGAACTAAATCATATATCATATATATATGTATATATGTGTGTATATATACACACACACACACATATATACGTATATATACATACACACACGTATATATATATATACGTATATATGTGTGTGTGTGTGTGTGTGAGTGTGTATATATATATATATATAATTTTTTTTCATAGATGTTCTGAGAAGATCCAGGATCTGTAACACTTGAGTAGCAATGAGCACAGCTGGAGTCCAGATCTTGGTTACTGATTACCATTCTCCAAGAAAAGGAATCATGATTCCTAGGAGGAATGATTCCTGGGCTAGGACAGGGAAATTCATCTTGGGCGGCAGAAAAACGAGAGGTGTTCAAACCAAACTAACCAATAAGCAAAAAAGAAAAAGGAAGGAAGGAAGGAAGGAAGGAAGGAAGGAAGGAAGGAAGGAAGGAAGGAAGGAAGGAAGGAAGGGAACATGTTGAAAAAAGAGAGGGGTCAACCTGAAAGAGCTCTCAATGGTCAAAGCAGAAACTATTTGAGTCACAAAATAAATAAAAATAGTTTTGTATATTAATCCAAAAAATGCATATCCATGAGTCCATATAAGTAAACAATTAAATAAATAAATGGAAATTCTTCCTTGAAGAACTCGAATTAATAAATACAGAAGGAATGAGGAAATAGAAAATTATCAATAAAGCAGCAGAGTAATAGCTGCTGCAGGCAAAACCCACTGATAAATGCTAAAATTAGTAGATGCTAATGTAAGGAAAAACAGGATTTTTCATCATCTCAAAGAATCTTCCCTAAAATATTTATTAATTACTATGATGTGAATGTTTGTGTCTCCCCAAAATCCATAGGTTGAACTATTAACACCCAGTGTGATGGTACTAAGAGGTGGGGCTTTGGGGAGGTAACTATGTCATGAAAGCAGAACTCCCATGTGAGGCTAGTATCCTTATATAAGAAGCCTGCCATGTGGGGACATAGTGGGAAAATGGCCACCTGTGAACCAGAAAAAGTGGCTGCCACCAGACTAAATCTGCCAGTTTCTTGATCTTGGACTTCCCAATCACTAGAACTCTGAGTAATAAATGCATGTTGTTTATAAGCTACCCAGTCTGTGGTATTCTGTGATAACATCCCAAATGGACAAGGACAGAAATTGGTACCAGAAGTATGGTACTGCTGAAACAAATATCAAAGTGAGGAAGCAGCTTTGGAACTTGGTAATAAGTAGAAGAGGTTTGATGTCCATGCTAGAAAAAGGCTACATTGCTATGAATGGACCTTTAAACACAATTCTGGTGAGGGCCCAGAAAGAGGAGATCTGTAGAAAAAGCCTCAACCTTCTAAGAGAATACTTAAGTAATCCTGGATAGACTCTCTGTGGAAATATGGATGGTAAATGCCATTCTGATGAGGTCTCAGATGGAAATGAGGAACACGTTATTAGACAATAGAGGAAAGGCAATCTTTGTTAATAAATTGGCAAAGAACTTGGCAGAATGGTGTTTCTGTCCTAGTGTTTTGTGGAAGGTAGAATTTGTGAGTGTTGAAATTACATATATGGCTGAGACAATTTTTAAGCAAAGTGTTGAGGAAGAGTTCTGGTTTCTCTTCACTGCTCATAGTAAAATGCAAGAAGAGAGAAACTACTTAAAGACATAATTGTTAATCAAAAGGAATCATACTTTAAAATTTGGAACATTCTCAACCTATCCATATTGAAAAAAATGAGAGAGCCTATCCAGGAAGCATGTGGCCAAAGGATCACCTGATAGGGCGGTTAGTCAGCCATCTAAACAGAAGCCAGGACCTATTGTTCAAGACAGTGGAAGACTGACCCCAAAGGCAATTCAGAAGTCATTAGGACTTCCTTCCCATCACTGACCTCCAGGCCACTGCAGAGAGCACCCATTAGGACAATGCCCAGGGAGACTGTGGGAGGAAGGCTGCCCCTGTGACCTCAGACTGGAAGAGCAACACAATGCCAACACAGGGGAGTAATAGGTGTGTGACCCAGCACAGAGCCACCATAGGCATGGGGCAGAGCCACCTAGAGCCTTGGGGGCCCAACCCCTGCCCAGCAAAACTACAGGGGCAGGGATGTAGCCTCAATGTGTCCAGAAGGTGAGACCTCTGCTCTAGTGTGCCGAGAAGGTGTGACCTCCATCCTAGTGTGTCTGGAGGGCAGAGCACTGACAAAGAGGATCATTCTCAAGGTTTAAGATCTAATACAATTTGCCTTGTTAGGTTTCAGACTGGCTCGGGACCTGTTATTCCTTTCTTCTTTCCTACTTCCCCCTTTTAGAATGGGAATATGTACCCTATGCCCATGCCACCATTGTATTTTGAAAATGCATTACATGTTTGATTTCACAAGTTCACAGAATTTGCCTCAGAATTAGTTATACATTGAGTCTCACCCATATCTGATTTAGATGATACTTATGTAAGAATTTAGACCTCAGACTTTTAAGTTGATGCGGGAATGAGTTAAGACTTTGAGGGATATTGAGATAGAATGAGCATATTTTGCATGTGGGTAGGATATGACCTTGGGGGAGCCAGGGGCAGAAAGCTCTGTTCTGAATGTTTGTGTTCCCACAAAATTCATGTTGAAATCCTAACCCACAATGTGATGGTATTAGGAGGTAGGGGGCCTGTGGAGGTGATTACATCATGAACATAGAGTCCTCATGAATGGGATTAGGGCCCTTATAAAAATGAGACCCGAGAAAGACTTCTTTGCCCCTTCCGCATGTGAGGACACAGTGAGAAGTTGACCATCTATGAACCAGGAAGCTGGTTCTCTCTAGACAGTGAATCTGCTGGCACTTTATCTTGACGTCCCAGCCTTAAGAACTGTGAAAAACAAATGTTGTTTATTAATGTTTAATGTTAAACTTTCAACCAATGCATGAAATGATGCATCTAGTGATAATAGTCTTTGAATAAAATATATTTGAATACTATTAATAAAATTATAAAATTAAAAGTAATTAACTTAAAAGTAGATTCTGAAAAGTATAGCCTCAAAAGTTTATGCTAATGTAAAAAATCTGAGAGCAATACCTTTTCAAAGTAATCTTTCATTTATTTTGCTATTATTCTTAAATTCTAGACCATATTTGTGCCTTTTCTCACATATACATTTCCATTTATCAAGGAAAACTCTAAATTAATGATGCATTATATATATTAGTATAATTAAAATTCTCATTAGAACAGTAGAAGCTTCATGAAGATTTAATATGGCTTTAAAATTATTTATGTAAATTGAAGCTCACATAAAATTGCTACAAAAAAGCATGTCACACAAGCAAAAAACATAAATAGTTTTTATATTTCTTGTAAATAATGCAAAACTCAGGAAATACCTTCTGTGTTTTTTAAGCCATAATTTTTCCATGTAGGATATACTGTCTTCTTTAAATTCAATAGTAAGTGGTTCTCTCCAAATTTTCAGATTAGTTTGTACTTCACATTCTTCCAATGAGTCTATAAAAATAAATATAACATGCAAAATTAATGTGCCCTAGTCTATAAATTACCACAACTTCTCTCAAGATACAGAGCTCACCATTTTTGAAGCAAATATGCTTGGATATTTACCTATATAATCAACAGTTCTAGTCTTAAATAATGCAAAAGTGTTAAATATTGGTGATTTATTAAATAACTGTATAGAAAGTTTTCTTTAATAATCCCTTGAAATCAAAGAATCTAATAAATAACAAGGCTTTTTAAAGAAACTAATTCTTTTAAATGCTAACTATAAATACAAATACATTAAATATATATTCTATAAACACACAGACACATAAAGGTATGGATTATAGCTACTGACAATAATATTTACGCATTATGCGGAACAGAAAATAAATAATTCAGAATGGCACCCAGAAGAGACCACTGTCCTCATACATGGCAATTTCCTTCCAAATGCTTAAGATGTTTCTCAAGTACTACTCAATTAAAATCACTATTCAGAGATATTTAAAACTGGTGGAGACTGCTGGGAGAAAAAGCAGTGTAAATCCAGGGTTACTGGTCTCTCTACCCTCTTAGATATCATCCCTCTCTCCAAACTGGCCATCATGGTGGAAAAATGTTGGAGGGGGGAAATGTTGGAAGAGGAAAAAATAGAAGTAGTAAAGATGGGAAAATTATTTTTATAGACTCTGAAACTAGAGATTAGTCTCAGCCTCATACTGTAGCCTTTAATGAGTAGCTTCCAGAAACTGTGAAACACCAGCAACAGAAATAAACCAAAAGAATGTAAGTCACCCCACTGCTATTCTTTCCAAAGAGAACAGAGTGTTGAATGAAGCAAGCAGTTGAGGAAGTTCTGAGAAACACCACCAGAATGTATTAAATTGAAAGAGCAGGAGATAAGACCACAGCAAGTCATGGGAAAATGGAGACCCTTCCGCTGTGAGACCCCCTTTCCATTACAAACCAAAATAATTCTCGACAGGAAAACTGAAGGAAAAAATGACGATCACTTTTTATTTTAATTTTTCTGTATAGGTTATGGAGAAGGGCCACTGTGCTTGACAAACCCCAAATCTAGACAGGTGATGAAGAGGAAGGAGGTAGAGCAGGTGGACTGTGATTCACTCTTCTCCCATTACCAACGGCTTATTCCCAGGACATAAAAAATGGTAGACCACCTGGGTTCATTTCCTTGTGAATATGTTAATAAATGGATCTACTGGCAAATAGGTCAAAGATATTTGCTAAAGGAAGAATCTTTAGCTACGTAATGAATTTATCAGGATAGCCCTTCTTTGGAATTCCTTATAGAATTGCTAGAATACATGGATTTATGAGGCATGTCTCCCTGAAAAAAATGCCATGTAAGCTATGCAACTTAGGTTTCGGTTTGCACCCTTGTTTCAGTTTACTGGCTACTTTTGGTGAGAATTTGTGTGAGATGCTCCATTGTTCATACAGATGGGATGGTGAGTATTTTCCTTAATAGACAGCACGAAGTCTTAAGGTGAAAATGTGCCTGAGATATCTGAGGAGCAAGAAGCCCATGTGGCTGAAACAGAACAAGCAAGGGGGAGAGTAACAGGAGTCGAGATCAAAGAGATCACAGACTTTAGATTACTGGGAACCCTCTAGGCCATTGTAAGCACTTTCCTTTCACACTGAAGGAAATGAGGCTTTAGAGAACACTAAAATGAAATTAAGTTAGAAATCAGTAACAAATATCTAGAAATTCAAAACACATTACTAAGCTAAATAGACAAGAAACATGAAAATATCATTTGCAATGATGTGCACAAATTAGATGTATCATCTTATCTCTATCAGACTAGCAATTTTTTTCTTTTTCTTTTACATTATTATTATTATTATTATTATTATTATTATTATTACTTTCAGGTGTACAAAACAATGCAATAATTAGACATTTCACCCCTCACAAAGACAAGCAAAAATTTAAAAATCTGACAATTTAAGTTTTGGTGATAATGGGAAGCAACCAAATCTCTTACACACTGCAGGGGGGAGTATAAACTGATACAAATAATTTGATAAATAATTCAGCTCTATTTAGTATAGTTAAAGATATGTACACCCTATGACCCAGCTATTCCACTCCCAGGAAGAGACATCCTAGAAATGTGTACACATGTGTTCCAGGAGACCTGCACAAGAATATCCATAAGAGCATGGGTTGTAATGGAAAAAATGATAATCGACCCAAACAACCATCGACATTTAAACAGGTAAATAGTGCTATATTCACATAAAAGAAGACTATTAAGCAGTGAAAAAGAATGAAATACAACTATGCAAATCTTCATGGGTAAATATCAGTAAATAATATCAAGGGAAATAAGTTACAAAAGAATACATGTACGAGTTTTCCACTTACATAATGTTCAAATACAAGCAAATTTAACATTATGTTGTTTACAGATACACATATGCAATAAACTAATAGAAAACCAAGGGAATGAAAAAACACAAAATTCAGGCTAATGATCATCTCTTAGAAAGAAGGGAAGAGGGGAGAAAACAGATGCTTACTGTTTTATTTTTCTTCATAAGCTATGCAAATTTTATAAATGTTCTTTGGTATCTACTTAATATCTTAGGAAAAGAAAAATATTTACAAACTTATTCATATGTTCATATAATACACACATACAAATAATTGTATATATATATACGTATATATATATACGTATATATATATGCATATATATATACGTATATATATATATATATACGTATATATATATGAAATTACATAGCTCTGGGGCAAAAAGAATCACATATTATATCAACAAAACTCCTCATCTTAATGATTTCTCCACAGCAACGACACAGTTGACCTCCCTTCTTTATTTAAAAATACTATGCTCCATGGTTTTTATGAGAATACACTTTAAGAACTTCCCACCTACATATATGCCACTCTTTATCTTCTCTGCAGGCTTGCCTTTCCAGGCCATTAAGTGTAATTCTTCGCTAGCTTGTTATATTCTCTCTAACTAGAATATTCTGCCTTGTTCTCTAAGGTCCAGCCACACCCATCTACCTTCAGCCCCATTAACACAATATATTCCCATGCATCATAGAGCTTTGGCACATGATATTTTCTGTCCCCACTCTCCAACTAATTTTCTGGACCTTAACTCAAATCTTGGTTTCTTAGAACAATTTTTCTGATCATCTGTATCTCAGAGTCCTGACAAGAAAAAGAAAACTTAAGGTGGTAATTTGAAGAAGGTCAAATGAAAGGACTCACATATAATCATGTATTAGGGTTAATGGAATAAGTGATATTGCATCACCAAGAGACTAAAAATAGTGGAAAACTATTACCAACCCTCAGCTGGAGAGGACAAAATAAGAGAACTGTTGGAAGAAGTCTCTGAAAGTGACGGCTGGGTAGAGTTCATCTCAGTGATGCTAAGAACACAGGTGGAAAATGCAGTCACTGCAAAATCTCAGCACGTCAAGGAGAAGGAGAGTAAATACCTCTTTCTTGTCATGCTTCAATGTCCTGTTAGTGTCTCCAGATGGCCAAACACAACCAGATGCCAGAGAACAGGGAAGTTCAAGTGATGTAGTCCCTAGTGCTCTAAAGGTCAACCTCTAGGGGCACAGAATAGGGCAGAAATGGAAGACGATGAATCTGGAGAAACAGGGTCTACTTATTTTGCATCTAAACAACCATTTCTCTCTCTCTCTCTCTCTCTCTCTCTCTCTCTCTCTCTCTCTCTCTCTCTCTCTCTCTCTCTCGGAAAAAAACGAAAGAAAAGAAACTCAAGTCCAAAGCACAGAGAAAACAAAAAATACAAAGAGCTATAGGCACTTTGTATCATAGAGAGATTTTGACTTAGTGACTCTCTCAAAGTGAACCCTAAATTAAAATGTAAGATATCAGTAGTACACATCATATAAGGTAGCAGGAAAAAGAAAGGAGAAAAAAAATTACTCAACATAAAATATAGCTGCTATGGTCTGTGTTGTTGCAGCTGGTTTTGAAGCTTAAGTTGAGTTAATTACCACTGTTTCCTTCTTTCACAACCCATTCCATGCTCACATTACTGTCTGCTAACACCTCTTTACTTGGCAGAGTCACTCAAATCGTCATTTCCAAAGGATCCAAGACCATATAAGCCCTCTTTTCATTAGGTTGCCACATTTTCCTAATGAATAATATTACTGAACACAGAAAAATTAATGTGTGCCATTGAATGGTTTCCAGATGAAGTCTATCTTTTCTTCATTGTACAATAATAATTGAATTTTTTTTTGGTTCTTGTACTCAACCAACATGACTATATAGTGACCCTTCACTATTAACTTAGGGCTGATGAGACTCAACATGCCAGTGGGTAGTCTTAACTTCTTATTTAATGGAAGCATGACTGGAGTGTCATGTAATATACAGCCCCCAATTGAAAAAGCACCCCAACTTCACAAGATGTTTTTTCTCAACTGGAACCCATACTAGACCTTCGGCAGCCATTCATCAAAACTATAAGGTTTGCTGCATCTGGATAACACTGCCTATGTGAAGGTCAGTGAATTCCATGGGTATGAGCCTACTGTTATACTTCTTTCATAATAAAATGAGTGTCTTGATCTGAGACAATGTTTTGTGAGATACCCTGGTGTTAAATAAGGCTTCTGCTGGCAGGCACACCACAGGCAGAGAAGACAAATCCATATGTGAAATATGTGGCTTTTCCCTTGAGGGCAAATCACTGTCCCCCATGTGATAGAAAGTGTTAGGTCATCCTATAACAGATATTCCCTGATCACCAAATACTCTTAGCACCATGCCATCCATCTAATGGGCAAGCAATTATCTTCTATGCAATATCAAGACCATCAAGGTCCTTTTGGACTACATAATATTAGAAAGGAGGAGAGTTAATGTAAGTCTGGAGTGAAATTGTGACGGTATACGGTTATCTCTGTCACATCAATTCAAACTATTTCTGATTATCTTTATTGTCAGAAATAGCAAAGGATAAGGATGTATTTGATAGGTCAAGGATCAGCACACTATAGCCCACAGGCCAAATCTGGTCCACTAACTGTTTTGTCATGGCCTTCAAGCTAAGAGTGTTTTTTTTTAACATATCTTTAATGGTTTAAAAAAATTCAAAAGAAGAATAATACATTATAACATGTAAAAATTATATGAAATTCAAATATCAGTGCCCATGTATAAAGTTTTAATGGAACATAGCCACACTCATTTGTTTAAGTATTGTCTATGAGTGCTTTCATGTTACAGTGGCAGAGTTGAGTACTACTAAATGGCCCTCAAAGCCTAACATATTTACTATCTGGCCCTTTACAGAAAATGTTTACCAACCCATGCACTAGGCCAACAGCCTCCCACCCAGCCACAGAGAATGTGTTGGTTTTCTGCAGTACAGACACTGCATCCAGAAAAGCAACTGTTATTGACATCATCATCATTGATCAAGTTTACTATAACCCATAGTCATTCTCCAAGACCACTAGCTTTTGCAGCAAATAGGCAAGTTAAATGAAAATATAATAAAAACAGTATTCTTGCATCTTTTAAATCTTTGATGTTCGTATCGATCTCTCTAATCCACAGAAATGTGGTATTGCTTATGGAATGCTATTTTAACATGGAAGTTGGTAGGAGAGGGAGACCGTGACAGGGTCTTCTACCAATAAAGTACCTTCGTGACAAAGGTCAGATACCAACATAGGAATTCTACCTGTTACTAAGTATGTCCATTCCCAATATATATTAGGACTGGGAAAATAACCACATAATGGTCTCATAGTACCAATGCATTCACTATGAAACAGAATCCAAACAGGATACTATCAATCACATCACTTCCATAAATTCCTGAGACTGACTGGTGGACTATAGTGGTGCTTAGGGTCTCCAAGGATAAGTATCAGTTCAGAGCCAGAATCTCCTAATCCTTCCAAAGGTGTGTTGCCTCTCTTCATTGCATGCTTACCCTGGTAAATAGCCATAAGTTCTGTAGTAAAGGCTTGAAGGAAGATACATAGTGTACATTTATGGCCACACTACAAAATCCTATGAAAGGACTCAGCCTCTATTTCAATTAAGGGGCTCCAGATCTGTGGATTGGTTTAGGTCTGGGAACTTTATAAAAACTCTGAATCTCTAATATAGTGGCTCAAGTTGGGTCTCTGCCTATCAGACAGAAATAGGAGACTGTACAACTTTTTCATTCGTGGGTACCCCAATTAGCATCACAGATCTCTATGACTTGAAGTATTTTCATTATTACTCTTCCCTGCCACTTATTTTGGTAATTTTTCCACTGTAACTTTTATGATCAGATGCCAACCCCTGGCCTCTACCATTCCAGGTTGCCACGATTTCTTTGAAATCAGGCGGTTCAATTCCATTAAAGCATCTCCACCCACAATCATCTTCCGCCACAGTAAACCTTTTTCAGGATTCTGGTGCTCAATACCTCGGTGATGTGAGGGTCCTCTGGGCCTTTATAGAGGGTACACATAAAGGATGAATGAGTAGGCTGCACACTATTAGTTCCAAAATTCCTACCTCTCAGAGCCTTCAAACTTCTTCCCTAACAAAATGTCAGGGAACTTGCAGTATCTCTATGTTATTAACAGCAAAATCAAATCCAGGCTTCAATTAACCAAACTGGCAGATTGTTAATACCATTCCTAAAGTGTTTGAGCCAACACATTAAATCCCGTGTCTTGTATAAGTATATCTATATTGATAAATTCAGCCTGATCTAATCTTTTATTTTATCTTTCTTAATCTAACGCTCTTAAAAATCAATTCCCCTATGTGCTTCACAGACACATGTGATACAAATTGACAGGATACTGCTATTTCTTCAGTGCATGGTAATTTTCACTTGCCGTAGGTATCGCACCTTTCCATCCAGCTTATACTGATCATGTGACCAATTCTTTGACCTCCATTTAACTATAAGTTCCAGAATAGATTGTGACTGCTTTTGCACATCACTTTCCCACACAGCACTTAATAGGTACTCATTATGTGTTAAAAGAATGACTATCAAGTTTTATATCCCGAATATTTAAAACATTAGTTGGTACAACAATATTGTCAAAAAATAAGTACTAAATATATTTACAAAAAAAATAAAATAGCCAATATTATTTCACAAGTGAATGGTGAAAAGCCAGCTAAAAATGATAAACATTTATTGTCC
The DNA here is from genome assembly GCF_004115265.2 of Rhinolophus ferrumequinum. NCBI lineage: Eukaryota > Metazoa > Chordata > Mammalia > Chiroptera > Rhinolophidae > Rhinolophus > Rhinolophus ferrumequinum. Next base: position 74,477,213 of record NC_046285.1, on the reverse strand, counting down.
ATCAAATAAATCAGCTAAAGTTAAAAAATTAGAAAATATAGGGGAATCGTCACCTCACATACTTCTAGTGAGCATTTAACTGACAGTCATTTTTTTAAGAAGGTAATTTGAAAATATTCATCAAAATTTCATAAAATAAATCAACAGCGACACAACATTTATACATTTAGAAATTTATTTTGAGGTAATTATACAAATACACAAATAGCTGTAGTCACCAAAACTTATTTTATAATATTAAGATTTAGAAACAAAATATCCTTCAGTAAATGTCTGATTAAGTAAATCATGGCATAAAGAATACTATGCAGCTTCTTGCTCTTTTGGCTAAGATCAAGTGTAAAGAATAACAGTATGCAACAGTTACAAATGATGATGTATATCTATATTTATATGGAAAGTTGCACATGACAGAATCTAAGTGAAAACGTTAACAAATAGCATATACAGCATTATCTCATCTAGTCTTGAGAGAGAGAGAGAGTGTGTGTGTGTGTGTGTGTGTGTGTGTGTGTGTGTATGTGTATGTGTATGTAATTATGTTTATTGAAAAATATGTACCAACATCTTAACATTGGTTATCTGCAGATTGTAGAACTGGTTATTTATATTTTCTTCTTGGTAACTTTTTTGCTGTAACCAAATGATTTAAAATAATCATGATATTATTCCTATGATATAGTTATTTCTACTATGAAAAACAAAAATTTTAAGTGGTTTTGGACTTTTTCTTTGACCTAGTCTGATTTAATTGATCAAATCAGTCTTTTCATCATTTAAAATATCAAGTCTTTCAAATTGGACAATCAAAAGGTATTTCTATGGGAACTTAGTCTGTTGTGGAGTGAAAAAGTGAAAATACATCAAAATATGAAAGTTAAAATAAAAAAGCTCATAAAAATCATTGTCAATGAGAGTAATATTGAAGTACATACAAAAACGAATATACAAATAAAGTCTTGGAAATATTAATGAAGTCAATATATCACAAAGAAGTGTAGGAAAAAATTTGAGAGAAAAAATCATTTAGCAAAATATCTAGTGCTAATTGGGAAGACAGCATTCGATACCTTGATGATAGAAATTACACTGCGTTATAAGGGGGATTAATCAGGAGAGATCCTTCACTGGAAAAAAACAAAATACAAATAGCAAAATTGGATGTTGTCAACTAAGAAACAGTATTGAAATTTATTATCTAACACTTTATTTTCAATGAAAAACAACTTGAAGTCTACGAGATTCTGAGTAATAAAATTCATAAATAAAATGCTTTTAAAAGTATGGTTTTCCTTCTGAGTAGACTGATTACTATCACTGAAGTTGAATCAGTAATCAACAAGCTCCCAACAAACAAAAGCCCTGGACCAGATGGCTTTACAGATGAATTTTACCAAACATTCAAAAAAGAATTATCACCTATTCTCCTCAAACTATTCCAAAAACTCCAGAAGAAGCGAAGGCTCCCAAACTCTTTTTTACGATGCCACTATCACACTGATCCCTAAATCAGACAAAGACTTACAAAACAAGAAAACTATAGGCCGATATCCCTCATGAACATAGATGCAAAAATCCTCAACAAAATATTAGCATACAGAATTCAGTAATACATTAAGTAGCATATACACTACGATCAGGTGGCATTCATTCCTGGTATGCAAGGTTGGTTCAATATCCGCAAATCAATTAACGTAATACACCACATTAACAAAATGAAAAATAAAAATCATATGATCATATCAATAGATACAGAAAAAGCATTCAACAAAATCCAGCACCCATTTATAATAAAAACTCTTAGTACAGCAGGAATAGAAGTATCATATCTCAACATAAGGGCCATGTATGGTAAACCTACAGCTAACATCACACTCAATGGGGAAAAGCTAAAAACATTCCCCTTAAGATCTGAAACAAGACAAGGTTGCCTACTTTCTCCACTTTTATTCAACATAGTTCTGGAAGTTTTAGCCATAGCAATCAAACATAAAAAGAAATACTGTGTTTCCCTGAAAATAAGACCTAGCCAGACAATCAGCTCTAATGCAACTTTTGGAGCAAAAATTAATAAGACCTGGTCTTATTTTACTATAAGACACAGTATAATATAATATAATATAATACACTATAATATAATAATATAATACAATATAATATAATATAATATAATACCAGGTCTTATATTAATTTTTGCTCCAAAAGACGCATTAGAGCTGATTGTCTGGCTAGGTCTTATTTTTGGGGAAACAGAGTTAAAGTCATCCAAATTGGTAAGGAGGAAATAAAATTGTCATTATATGCAGATGACATGATACTATATATAGAGAACCCCAAAGACTCTACCAGAAAACTGTTTGAACTGATAAATGAATTTATAAAGTAGCAAGATACAAAATTAATATTCAGAAATCGGTTGCATTTGTATACACCAATAATAAACTATCAAAAGGAGAAATTAAGTAAACAGTCCCATTTACAATTGCTTCAAAAACTATAAAATACATGGCAATAAATTTAACCAAACAAGTAAAAGACCTGTACTCAGACAATTATAGGATAGTGAAGAGAGAAATTAAAGAAGATACAAATAGATGGAAACACATACAATGCTCATGGATAGGAAGAATTAATATAGTTAATATGTTCATACTAACTAAAGCAGTATACAGATTCAGTGCAATTCCTATCGAACTATCAAGGACATTTTTCACAGAAATAGAACATAAAATCCTAAAATTTATATAGAACCATAAAAGACCCCAAATAGCCATGGCAATCTTGAAAATTAAGAACAAAGTTGGAGGTATCATGATACCTGACATCAAATCATACCACAAGATTATAGTAATCAAAACAGCATAGTACTGGCATAAAAACAGATACACAAATCAATGGAACAGAATAGAGAGCCCAGAAATAAATCCATGCCTAAATAGTCATTTAACCTATGACAATGGAAGCAAGAATTTAAAGACAGTTTATTTAATAAATGATGCTGGGAAACCTGGACAGACACATGCAAAAAAGATGAAGACGGACCACCTCCTTTCACCATATAAAAGAATAGATTCAAAATGGATTAAAGACTTAAATGTAAGATCTGAAACCATAAAACTCCTAGAAGAGGGTGGCCAGTTAGCTCAGTTGGTTAGAGCGTGGTGCTCTTAACAACAAGGTTACTGGTTCGATCCCCATATGGGCTATTGTGACCTGCGCTCTCCACAACTACATTGAAACAACTACTTAACTTGGAGCTGATAGGTCCTGGAAAAACACACTTAAAATAAATTTAAAAAGTTAAAAAAAACCTACTAAAAGAAAATATAGGAAGTAAATTTGCAGTAATTTGCAGTAAAAATATCAGTTATATTTTTACTGATATATTCTCTTGGGCAAGGGAAGTAAGAGAAAAAAATAAACATAGGGTATTATATCAAACTAAAAAGTTTTTTCACAGCTAAGGAAACCATCAATAAAACAAAAAGGCATCCTACTGAATAGGAGAAGATATTTGTCAATGATACATCTGATAAGGGGTTAATATCCAAAATTTATTTAAAAACTCATTTAACTCAAGGGCACCAACACCAGCACCAAAAAAAAAAAAAAAAAAAGCCAACTAAAAAATGGACAGGACATGAAGAGGTATTTTTCTAACGAGGACATACAGATGGCAAAGAGACATGAAAAAACGCTCAACCTCACTAATCATTACAGAAATGCAAATAAAAATCACAGTGAGTTACTATCTCACTTTGGTCAGAATGGCTATCAGCAATAAATCAACAAACAACAAGTGATGGCGAGGATGTGGAGAAAATGGATCCCTCGTGCACTGCTGGTGGGATTGCAGATTGGTCTGCCACTATGGAGGTATCTCAAAAAAACTGGAAATGGAACTACCTTATGACCCAGCAATTCCACTCTTACATATATATTCAGAGAAATCCGAAACATTAATTCGAAAAAATGTATGCACTTCTATGTTTATTGCAGCGCTATTCACAATAGCCAAGACATGGAAACAACCGAAATGCCCATTGGTAAATGACTGGATTAAGAAACTGTGGTACATTTATACAATGGAGTATTACTCAGCCATAAAAAAGAATGAAATCTTACCATTTGCAATGATATGGATGGACCTAGAGAACATTATACTAAGTGAAATAAGTCAGACGGAGAAAGACAAATACCGTATGATCTCACTTATATGTGGAATCTAAATAATAGAATAAATGAACAAACTAATCAGAAACAGTCACAGAGATATAGAGAAAAAACTGAGGGTTGCTAGATGGGAGGGGGGTGGGATGAGGGAGAAGGTGAGGGGATTAGAAAGCACAATCGGTAACCACAATATTGCCACAGGGAAATGAAAGATGGTTTGGGGAATACAATCAATAATGTAAAGATTTTGTAGGGTATCAGATGGGCACTTGTCATATTGGAAGACTACTTTATGGATGGTGTAGGTACCTGACCACTGCAGTGTACACCTGAAGCTGAATAATAATTAATATCGACTATAATTATAATTATATATACATAATTATAATTATATATATGGTCACAGGATGTGGAGTACAGCATAAGGAATAGAGTCAGTGGAATTGTAACAGCTATATACGATGTCAGAGGGGTAGTAGATTGGGGGAGGGAGGTTATCTCTTTGTGAGAGATATAAATGTCTAACTATTACTTTATTTTGTACACCTGAAACTAAAAAAAAAGAGAAGTATGATTTTCCTCAAGAGATACTGGGAAACTCAAAGCAAAGATACCATACACGTCAGTCATCTAGTTCTTCAATGTCTAGGAAATGGGTGTGCAAATCATCAAGGAAAAATAAAAACAAGAAGTATTTATTCAAAAAGAAAGAAAAACAAAAGACAAATCAATTCTCCCCCTGAAGTACATGGCGGTTCTTGAAATATAGTTTTCAACACACATATAAAAAAAGTATTTACCTTTCTGTCTCATAGATCCCCTTGTTTTATGTGTTATAATTACAGTTCAAAAAAGAAACTGTTGTCCTGACAAAAACTTTCTGCTAGTAGAGGGGGAGCTGAAAGAAACCAATTCTGAATTCACTTGATAGCCTGAATTTACATACAAAACAGGGGTTCTATAAATATTAAACCACTAACTAGTGGTCACACAATGAATATTCCTTTAAGCAGTTATATCAAACTGATCCTAACGTTAGTAGTTTTTGAACATTGCATTTATAGTCACAGAGAACAGAGATAAATAAAATAAATTCAGCTTTCTTTTACAACATCAATTTTAGAAAAATAGCTGTACCTGGTTTTGCTGCATGTAATTTCTGTTTTTCATTGTCATCATGATGTCCAGCTCTCCATTGATTTAAAACTTCCTGAAAGGACTGGGCAGAAGCTTCTTCATTAAAAGACCCTTCACACAAGAGCCCATCTCTTGGGTTTGTACATTCCGCTTTCTTTGTTGTTGAAACTTCTGCCTAAACCAATGAAAACTGTATCTAAGTATGCTTTACTATATTTTCTGGATCTTAAAATATAGGTAGTATTAATTATTAGGCATTCTGAACACACATTATTTTTTAACTTAGAATAGAATGTTTTTAAGTTGTACTATTTATGTGCTCTATTGACTTCTTTAAAACTCCATCAGCAATTATAAGCAGTCTCTTCAGAAATTATTAAAAATAGAGCCCGAAGAACTAAGGATTTATCACTATGTTATTCACCAGTGTTCTCCCTGGAAAGCAACACTAGCCTTGTTTGTAGAAGTTCTACTTCAATTTCCTGATCTTGCAACCTCCCCACCACAGAAGGAGCAGTTTTTCACGTGTAAATCTTATCACATCACGCCTCTGCTCAAAATCCTCCAATGACTCTCTCTAAAGCCCCAGATTCTACTAGGACTCACAAGGGCTCACATAGCCTTGTATACCGGCCATTTACTCCACTTTCTTCAATTCTCCCCTTCACTCACCCTGTTTGAGTGAAGCTGGAGCCAAACTTATATTCTTAAAATTCTGGGAACCCATCTAGCACATTCCTACTTGAGGGTCTTGTATACCTGGAACGATCCTTTTCCACATCGTCACACAGCCATTCCATTCATTTCATCCAGTTTCTGCTCTAATGTCACCTACTCCGAAAGTAGGTGATGACCCTATTTATGAGCCTAAAAATACAGCCCCTTTCCCGCTCACTTTCTAATCCCTTATCTGCTTTATTTTTCTCAAATAACTTACTTCTGTTTGAATTTACTCTACATGTTTATTTGTTTACTGCTTGTCTCTCCCAATTAGAATGTAATGAGAGCAAGAATTTTTTTTTTGTTTTTTTTCCTTAGTTCCAAGACAATGCCTGACACAAGGTAGGTGCTCATGAAAAGTAGGTTGAATGAATGAACAAATAAATGCATACAAAACATTACGTTTCTTAGCATAATGAAGGGGGAAAGATGAATTCAGTAAAAACATAAATCCACTGTGAACACACAGAAGAAAATAAAGGTATGATTTGGCAGTTATCCAGGGAATCAGAGAAAACATCTAGATTGGAAAGCTAAAACAAATTCTACACAATGGTGAACTATATCAAATGTGGATGACCTATACTGACCAAACTGCTAAATCCCCATTCTGTATCTTCTAGACACAAGAGTAGAATCCTTTAAGTTCAACCCTTAATTGCAAAATAACAGGCAGCTTGTTAGAGTGCAATTGAGAGAAGATTGTTAAATATGTGTACAAAAAATGTTAAATATAAACAAACAGCATCTGGGAACCTGCTAGACACTATGCAAGCTGTTGGTCACAGAAACACAGGTTAGTAAGTTCACAATAGAAACAGGTATAAGGAGCAGATATTTAAGTCAGATAAACAAGAATTCTAGGGGCAAAAATGTGGCAGGGGCAGGATTCCAGAGCATGGAAATGATACATATGCTAAGACCTGGAGTCAAAGAGCACAGTGGCATGAAACCGTTAAGTAGTTTATGTTGCTACAACAAAAAATGGGATATGAAAAAATATAAAGGGTGAAAAGACAAGCAGGGACAGATCATAAAGGGTCCTGCCTGCCCTACACACAAAGTTAAACTTATTGGAAACATAAAGGAAACAGTGTGTTTCTCCAGTGTGGGAGAGAGAAAATTGGGAAATTGTTTGGATGCAAGGAAACCAATTAAAATGTTACAGCCATTTGGCAACATCTATCAACATTATAAATGCATAAACCTCTTCAGCTAGGAATTTTAGGATTGTATCATATGGAGATTTTATACACACACACACACACACACACACACACACACAATGGGGGTGCCAAAAAATGTATACACACACTTATATTCATTTTTTTTGTTATCAGTATATATTGAGTATTACAATTTTAATGCAGTTTTTCCTTTCTTAAAATGTGTATACATTTTTGGCACCCTCTGTATGTGTGTCTATATGTGTCTGTGTGTGTGTATATACACACACACACAAATATATGTATATATATATATATATACACACACACACATACATATACATGTATACATATATATGTTCTATATGCAAAACAACATTTTTCAATGAAAAAGCTACAGAATGTACTTATATTCATATCAAACTATATTAATTGTAAAAAAGCATGTTTGCAGAACAGTATGCAAAGTATATTATTATTTGTTTCAATAAATACCTACATACAAAACTGAAATATGTATTGATTCCTGTAAGTCGAGAGAATGAAATGGAATTTCCATTTTATAAATCTTTTACATTAAAAAAAAAAGCTTATTTCAGTACTTGGAATAGCAATAAGAATAGAAGTGACCAAATGTTCAAGAGAGTTTTTCAGGTTTTTGTTTTTGTTTTTGTTTTTTAAATAATTGTATTTCCTGATCTTTTTACTTCCTGGGTGATACCATGGGGTGTAGCTGGGATAATTTTACTTTATTTTATTTTATTTTATTGAGGAATATTGGGGAACAGTGTGTTTCTCCAGGGTCCATCAGCTCCAAGTTGTTGTCCTTCAATCAAGTTGTGGAGGGCGCAGCTCAGCTCCAAATCTAGTTGCCGTTTTCAATCTTAGCTGCAGGGGACACAGCTCACTGACCCATGTGGGAATTGAACCGGCAATTCTGTTTTTCAGAGCTCATACTCTAACCAACTGAGCCATCCGGCCGCCCCTCAAGAGTTTTTTGATGGTAGACTGCATGGGACATGGAAACTGATCAGATGTGCAGAGGAAGGAGAGAAAGAACGATAGAAAATAACTGTTCTTGCTGGCCTGGAAAGCTAGAAGATAAGCTGACACCAACAGTAACATCCATAGGTTTTGGAGAAGAATAATGAATTTAGTTAGAAAATACAGTTTTTGAAGTATGTGGGAAGGTAGTTACAAGTATCCAGTAAGCAATACATGAGTGTGTATATTTATGTTTACTGCACTAATGAAGAAGCATTGACTTTAAGTAGGCAGGGCTTCCAGCAGCTGTCCAGGACAGCTCCCTTCCAAGGAATGAATCAGGGACATAAGACATTTGCACTTCATACCTATGCCTTTGGAATATGTGGCTTCCACATAGCGGTGGCAGGATAGAAAAAAAGACAGAGGAATGCACACTGGCTCTTAAAAGTTCCAGCCCAGAGCTGCCACTTCCTCTCAGAGTTCAACATGACCCTGCCCAATTTAATAGGGCTGGGAAATTTGAAGGAGCACATGGAACCCGTGCTGGAAACTCATCACCTTTCTAGACCACCTGATATCCTTGCAAATGTGTTTTAGTACCCCCATTTTTCAGAAGAGGGAACAGAGGATTAAAATGGCTAAGTAAATTGCCCAATGTTACGAAAGCTAGAAGAAAACCAGGGTCAGTATTTCCAATGCAGATTTCAGTCTCTAAAATAAAAGGTCTTATATGAACTGCACCTCTTTCCAAGGATATATCCATTGGCCTGAATCCATAAGAAAAGCCCTAAGGAAGATATCAGGCATTAGCACCATTTTCACTTTTCCAGGTATTTGAATTGCTTCGTAGGCTAATTAAAAATCAGATTCCTGGCCTCTAAGCTAGATGTAAAAAAAAAAAAAAAAAAAGAAAAAAAAAAGGCCACAAAATTTGACTGGCAGACCAGGATGCACACCTAGTGCTTCCGGTGCTTATCACAGTAGGAGACCCACTGCTCTTCAGCACAGAACAGTGCCAAGCAAACGAGCAGGTATCTCTTCAGTGTACGCACCTGAGGGTCAGTAGTAGTGACTCTCAATCAGAAATACCAGAATCACTGAGAAGTTCCTAAAACCACACGTCTGGACCCCACCCACAGAGATGCTGAACTCAGTTATGTGTGTTTCTTTAATGTTTCTTCAGTTGATCCTAATATATACTCCTGGATGAAACCACTGAATTAAGGGTTCTTAAGTTAAGACAAGAGGTGGAGGGGCTATAGAGCAGTTAGCTACATGGACAAGAGGCAGCATTTATTGTAGGGATTAGAGGCGCAGGCAAAGAAGTAAGCTCTATAGCTGTTTGTTAGGGCAACTTACTTAACAGCCGCTGCCCTTCTCATCTGTTAAATGGGGTAACAACAATGCAAAACTTATGCGGTTATTGTGATTATTGGATAAGGTAAAGCAGGTAAAAGAATAAGCACAATACCTAGCATCAGATGTTTAATAAATATTAGTTGTTGATTTATCACTATTATTACTGACAGGATAAATTAGGTAAACTGGCAGGAGCGTAGGAGAACCCTTAAAACCATAGCCTCTGAGAAGTGGATAAAAGCAAGTAATTTGGAATCAGATCTGGGCTCAAATATAATTTCTACTATCAATGACATGTTGGGCAATTTATAAAAACTGTTGTTTTTTTTTTGCCACTATTTTCTCATCTGAAAAGAAAAATAACTAAGAAAGGACAAAAAGGAATAATACATATAAAATACTTAAGACAGTGTCTGACACACAGTCTGTCTTTAATACATTATGATTATAATAATGAGGCTGTAACACATTCAGTGATTCCTCACAAACACCCTTGGCAGGTCTATTAGAACACAAAATCCACTCAAATATGGTGATTTCTTGAACAATTCAAGCATAGTTCCTCTGCTGTAAAGAGATCCTACTAGCATAGAACATGTTTTCTTTTATGTTCTATGAGCATGGGTTTGGAACTCAACAGACTGAAGTTGAATCCTTTCTCTGTCAACACACTGTGTGATTTTGGCCAAGTTATGCACTATTTCTGAACTGCAGTGAAAGGGTGAATGGTAAGTAAAAGAATGACGAGCATCACATAGATCAAAATTTAGAAAATTTGTTTCTTGATAAAAAAATCAATACAACAAGTCTACTATAAAAATATAGACAATGAGTTGATAAATACTTATCTAGCACGTCTTGGGATCAGTAATTAATCTCAATAACTACCACCATTTGGTATAAACCCAAATTTAAATAACTGTGAGATTTATTGTCACCCAGAACACTTGGCAGTGTTTTGTATTTTAGCCTCTCTGAAGTCCTGATTAATATAAAATCATTATATTGCATGGTGTTATCTACTTCTATGTTCCTCCAAAATACTCATTAATTTCCTGACATGGTAGAAATGCCCAGAAAGCCACATAGTCTAAGGATCATTCATCAAAAAAATCAGTGTTCAGTGGAATCAGAACAATATCCTTACAGAGATTTTTTACAGTCAAGATGTTTTTGATTAGTCAAAAAAATTAATATTAAATAACGATGTGATAAAAATAACCTGCAAAACTCTACAGTTCTAGTTAAGTATACGAATGACAGTCTCCATGATCATGTATGACAGAAAATGTCTACTACATTTTCCTCAGCTTACCTCAGAGTTGCTGCCCTGCAGAAGAAGAGATTTGGGTTTATGCTGATTTTTACTAATCTTTTTTGTAGAGTGAATCTCCCCTCTGGGGTCATCTGGATTAACTTCCTTTATAAACTGATGGGCAACATCCAATACATTGGAGAATATTTGAGATTTTGCCTATTAAAAAAAGGAACAAAATATGATGAAAAAGCCTAATATGTCAGCCTAAGTAATTTACATACATCAAGTCATATTTTCATTATTTTATGACAACCAAATTCAATGTATTTTTTTAATATTTGAAAATACAAATTGACATTTATATCGACCAATATAATAGTGACAGCCGCTATCTATTGAGGGGCTAGTCTGGGCTCCTACTGTCCTAAGTATCTTAAAAACATGTCATTTAACCCTAAAATCAACTCTAAAGCATACATAATTTTATCTCTGTATTAGGGATAAAGAGACAAAAGCTCTGAGTGTTTAAATATCTAGCCCTTGGTCACATGGTGAATGGGTGGCAGAGCTTGGACGTGACCCCAGGTGTATATAATTATAATGACTCATAGCCTTTCCACTACAACAATTCCAAATAAATAGATGTTATTCAGTGCACGTAAATATAGCTAATCAACAGAAGCGTGAATAAAGCGTGAATAAGTGTCCCTTGGTGGTAAAACATCTTTAAAAAGTATTAACTATTGAAAAGTGCACATCTAGACGTGTGTCTACCTGTAGTTCCGCAGTGCACTCTGAGTTTCTCTTCACATTGTGCCTTTGCTCATGAGTTTCCATTACTAGGAAGTCCCTCTCTCCTCTATTATCTTCTTTGCCTGGCAGACACGTACTTCTCCTTCTGGATTTGTCCCAACGTATCCCCACAGGTCTAGAAACCTTTTCCTGCTTTACTCCCCCAGCTGTATGAGTTGCCTATTCACTGTACCTTCTTCCTACACTGAGTAGATCTTACCAATCCTTACAATATTGATTTTACATCATCTGTTGATGTCCATATATCCCATCATACCATATGAGCTCACAGAAGGAAACATCATGTCTTCATAAATCTTTGTATGGCTACCACCATGCCCGGCAAATAACATATGGTAAAAACAAGGTGTTGGGGAGGGAGCAGAATAACTGAAGAATTAAAATAAATGATTGAGAAAAATAATTCAAAAAACCTTTACAAGTGCTTTCAGAGTAGCTGAAAAGGAACAGGCAAATCTTGGGAAGGCCCTATTCTCTGAGGAATCTCCTATCAGCATTATCCTGACCTGCCCAAGGACCCTGCAGAGTTCTGAATGCCTTCTGAGCTTGAACCAAACAAACTCTAAGGTAAAGATGCAGGCCCTTCAGAGGCTCTCTGAGAACCTAGCATTAGGAACACAAGCAATAGGTCTTACTTCTTAGAAAATGTCCTTCGTTTACTGCAGCAAGCATTACCCTAATGTACAACCTCATATTTGGAAACTACGCCTACCTGGGTATTGCTTGAGCTAGCAAAAAAAAAAAATTGCTTTAGAAAAATGTTTCCCATTAATAACGTACATAAATACGTTATTGTCTTTCCAAAGTTTTCCTCTCTATTTGGAAAGGTGAGCTTTCCTGTTATAATTCTGTTTATAATTTTAGGTCCATATCAAATGTTATGCAGTGCCAACGAATATCCAATGGCATTATAAAAAGTAGCACAGAAGGGAAAATTGTTTAATCTCTCTGAAACAAAATTTTCTTCCTCAACTAACCACAGCAAAATTAACATGTCTTCTGTGTGCTCTGATAAATCCTTGCTTACATCTATACTAGAGCTTTGCTCCTCATCATGTGAGCCATAAATCAGCAGCATAAGTCACCTGGAAATTTGCTAAAAATACAAAATGTCAGGTCCCACTCAGGCTCACTGAATTACAATCTGCAATTTAACAAGTAACTTGAATGTACTTAAGTTTTGAGCATCATTGTTTCAAATCACTTATCAGTTAGTTCTGTTATAATTGGTTGAACACATCTGTCTTCCCTTTAGTGATTATGAATTCCTTGAAAAAAGGAAGCATGTCTTACTCTGCCTTATATACAATTTTTACATCACCCTCTTTCAAGTCTTCTCCCTGCAGCCCTGTCCTTCACACTTGCAACTAGAACATTGTTTGATGCTGGTTAAGTACTAGAGAAATGTTTGTTGTTCAAATTTAACTGACTTACTTAGATAAAAATTACTAAAAATTCCATTTGAATATTCCTTCCTTATACCAAAACTCTCTGAGTCAATGTCAACACATGTAAAATCAATGGCACTAAGAATAATAGCACAAAAGAGCAAATCATGGGTCTCTCTAAGTGTTTGTACCTGTAAAATGAAGACAATATCTTGCAGACTTGTGAAAAATATACATTCTGGATGAAAAACACCTAGCAGAGTGATAACATAAATAGTGCATTCAAATGACTGCTACTATTTTATACAAATCACAATATATTACTTCTCTGTAGAATAAATAGTTCTAATATCAAGAAAATAGAATATCTACCAAATTAGACAGAGCTTAAGAAATGGAACTAGATTAAGAAACAGAAAGCATAGAACCAAAAAAAAAGTCTTCATAATGACGAAAATAGGTTAACAAAGGATGTAAATGAAAGGACAACTCAGTGAACTGAAAAATAGATCTAGATAAATTGTCCAATTTGAAAAGCAAAAAGGAAAAGACTGAAGAAAATAACACAGCTTTAGAGATCTGGGGGACAGCATAAAGCATCCAACATAGTATATTTAGTGGGAATATTAGAGGGAGAAAAATGAGCACAAAAAATATATGAAGAAATAATGGTACAAAAATTCTCAAATTTGATGAAAATTATTACTTTAAAAATCCAAAAAGTTCACCAAGACTCAAGAAAGATAAACAGAAAGAGATTCATAACAAGACATAATCAAACTACTGAAAGCCAAAGACAACCAAGAAAATTTGAAAGGAACAAGATAAAAATGACTCATCACGCATAAGCGTGCATAAATATGAATAATAGCTGATTTCACATCTGAAAGAAATGAAGACTAGAAGGCAATGGAATGATAAAAAGTACTGAAAGAAAAAAAACTGCCAAAATAATTCTATATTCAGTAAACTGTCCTTCAAAAATAAAGGCAAAGATAAATACATTCCCAAATAGACAAAGTAAGAGATAATTCATTAGTAACAGAGCTGCCTTACAAGAAATAATAAAGAAATGTGTTTGGACTGAAAGGTGTTAAATCCACCAGAAAAAAGGTAGAACTCCAGGAATATAAATATATGGATAAATATAAAAGATTTTTAGATATTTATTTTCTCTTTTCTTCTCTTAATTTCTTTTAAAAGCATAACATTATATGTAGCAGTGACATTAACACTGCTATGGGTTTATAACATTGACATCATATGCATGACGATAGCATAAAGAAGTGTAGAAAAATAAAGCTAAAATAAAGCCATTACAATATTTTACTATAATAAGTCAGCATCAATGTGAAGTAAATTCTTATAAGACATATATTGTAATACCTAAAACAACCACTGAATAAATACATGCATACACATGCATGTACACACACACACACATCAAAAATGTAATTTCAATGTCACTATAAAAAAAAATCTTTGTTTAACACAAAAGAAAGCAGTAAAGAAGGAATAGAGGAATAAAATTACATAAGCATATGAAAAACAAATAGCAACATGGAAGATGTAAATCCAACCACATCAATAATTACATTAAATGTGAATGGACTGATCACTCCAATTAAGAGGCAGAAATTGTCAGACTTGATTTAAAAAAAAAGCAATACCAACTTTACACCAATTAGGAGACTAACTTTAGATACAAAGACAAATAGGTCAAAAATAAAAGTATGAAAAAAAATATATGTATATAATGAAATGCATAACCATAAAAGAGCTGGAGTGGTTATATTAATAAGACAAACAATATAACTAGATGCAGAGTGATATTTTATAATAATAACAGTCAATAATACAAGAAGACATAATAATTATACATACAACTAACAACAAAGCCCCAAAGTACATGAAGCAACAATAGACATAACTAAAAAGAGAATAAACCCATTTTAAATTACTATTAGAAATTTTAATACTTCCCTCTCAGAAAATTAATGAAACATCTACACAGATAATCAGTAAGGATATAGAAAACTTGAACACCATCAAGCAACTTGACATAAGTGACATTGAAAGAACCCTCAACAACAGAATATGAATCATTTTCAAGATCACAAGAGACAGTCTTCAAAATAGAACATGTGATCCACATAAAATAAGTGTTAGTAAATTCATGAAAATCGAAATCATGGAAAGCACGTTCTTTGATCTCAACAACAACAAATTAAAAATCAGCAACGAATAATTTTGGGAAATAACAAAATATTTAGAAGTTTAACAACCCGCTTCTAAATAAACTTTGGATGAAAAAAATAAATAAATAAAGCACAAGAGAAATTAGAAAATACCTTAAATTGATTGAAAATGAAAACAAGTTATCAAAATGTACGGGATAGAGTTAATGCAGTGATTTGAGTAAAATTTATAGCTTTAAGTGCTTGATTTGCAGAGGAAAAAAGGTCTAAATCAATAATCTAAGCTTCACTTCAAGAAGGTAGAAAAAGAAAAGAACAAAAGTGCAAAAGTACACAGAAATCATAAAATAAGGATCACAGTGGCATCAAAGAAATAGAAAAAAAAAATCAATGAAACCAAAACTGGGTTTGTTAAGATTTGAAAATTTATAAACCTTTAGCTACACTGACCATGAAAAAAAAGAGTAAATACAAATTAACAAAATCAGTAATGAAAGAAGAAGCATCACTATAGAGCTACGGAAATTAAAATGATTATAATGAAATCTGAAAAATTTATGCCAACAAATTGGACAACTTAGATTTAATAGACAAAATCAGTGAAAGACACAAATTTCCAAAATTAACTGAAGAAAAAAAATTAAAATAGAACAATAAGGTAAAGAAATTGAATAAGCAATTTAAAAATCTTCCCATGAAAAAAATCCCACTCAGACTGCTTCACTGGAAAATTCTAGCCAATATTTAAGGAAGAAAACTATACCAATCCAACACAAACACATTCAGAAAATAGAGGAGGAAATACTTCTAAACTCATTTAATGAGGCCAATATAATGCTGATATAGCAAAGTAAATAACCATTTTACAAAAAAGTGTAAACCACAGTCCAATATCCCACATAAACATAGATGCGAAGTTCCTTCACAAAATATTAGCAAATCCAATCCACCAACATGCAAAATATGTATCATGACCAAGTGAAATTATATCCCAGTAATACAATGTTAACTGAACATCTGAAAATCAAGTATCATAATAAGTCCTATTAATAAAGGACAAACAATATGATCATTTCAGTAAGAGCAGGAACACACACACACACACACACACACACACACACACGGGGAATATAAAGAGACTTCCTCAAACTGAGGAAAGCATCTTATATAAGAGCATCTATAAAAAATCTACAACTAATATCATAATTAATGGTGAAAGACTAAATGGTTTGCCCTTAATCAGGAACAAGGCCAGGATGTGAACACTTACTTACCAATTGTATTTAACATTTTACTGACATCTCTAGCTAACACAATAAGACAAGGAAAAGAAATAAAATACATTTAATTTGGAAAGAAAAAAGTAAAACTAGTTTTATTTGTAGAGGATATGATCCTAAATGTAGAAAATCCTAAGGAATCAATAAATAAATAAATAAAACATAACTATAATAAGTGAGCTTACCAAGGTTATAGGACTCAAAATCAATATTCAAAAATCAACTGTATTTCTATATAGTAACAATGATCAATCCAAAAATAAAGAAAAGAATTATATCCACAGTAATATCAAAAATAATAAAATACTTAGGAAAAGATTAAACAAAAAAGTACAAGGGCTTAACATTAAAAACTACAAAATATTGATAAGAGAAATTAAATAAGCCCTAAATAAATGGAACAAAAATCATGTCATCAAATGAAATACTCAGCATTTTTATGATGACAATTTTTCCCAAATTGTTCTGTGGACTCCACAAAATTTTTATCAAAATCCCATCAGGATTTCCCTTTGTAGCAACTGACAAACTTATCTTATTATGTATATGGACACAAGATATCCTCTCACACTCATTAGGATGGCCACTTCCAAGGAAACAGAGGCTAACAAGTGTTGAGGATGTGGAGAAATTGGAACCCTTGTGACTATTAATGTGAATGTAAAATGGTTCAGCTGCTGTGGGAAATGGAGACTCCTCCAAAAATTAAAAATAGAATCACCATTCTGGTAATTCCACTTCTGGGTATATACCCAAAACAATTGAAAGCAGGTCCCCGAAGAGGTATTTGCATACTCATGGTCATAGCAGCACTATTCGTAATAGCCAAGAGGTAGAAGAAACAACCCAAGTGTCTATCAATGGATAAATGGGTATACAAAATGCGATATATACATACAATGAAATATTATTCAACCTTAAAAACAAAACAAAACAAAAAAAACCTGACATATGCCACAGCTGAATGAACCTTGAGGAAAGTATGCTAATTGGAGTAAGCAAGTCACCAAAGACAAATACTGTATGATTCCACTTATATTAGGCACATAAAATAGTCAAATTGAGAGAAACAAAGTAGAATGTTGTTTAATGAATATACAGCTTCAGTTTTGCAAGATACAGTTCTGGAGATTGATTGTACAATAATATGAACATACTGAATTATATACTGACGGTAAATTTGATGTTATGTATATCTTACCACAGATAAAAATTTAAACATGTAGTATGTGGAATTTAGAGAACCTAGAATAATCAAAATAATTTTAAACAAGAAGAACAAAGTTGAAGAACTTACACTACCTGATCTAAAAATTTCTAGTAAAGCTACAGTAATCAAGACAAGAAGGTGTTGGTATAAGGCTAGGTATACAGATCAAAAGTGCAGAATAGAATATAGAGTAGAGGAAGAAGTCAGTATATTCAATTGATTTTTAATAAAGATGTCAAAGCAATTCAGTGGGAAATGTAGTTTTTAACAAATAGTGCTGCAACAATTGAATAGCCATATTCATAAATATAAATTTAGACCTCTACCCTACATCATATACTTACTAATAAAATGTACCATAGACTTAAGAGCTAAACCTATAAAACATATGGAAGAAAATACAGGAGAAAATTTTTAAGACCTTGAATCATGCAAAAATTTTATAGATGACACGTAAAACAATCTATAAAAGAAACAATTGATAAATTAATGCTCTGTTAAAACAAATTTGATCTGTAGATACCATATAGCCGTATATTCTATATCAACACCACAGCAGGTTTTGTGCGTTTGGGTTTTTTAGTTTTGGGTTTTTTTTGTTTTGTTTTGTTTTTTTGTAGTAATTGCCAATTTCATCCTAAAATGGACAATCTTATTCTAAAATGTATATGGAAATGCAAAGGACCTAGAATTTACATTTTAAATTTTACATTACAAAAAAATAAAGTCAAGCCATAAAAATAAAGACTAGGAGAAAAATATTTGAAAATCATATGTCTGATAAAGACATACCTCCAGAAAGCATAAAGAACTCTTAATCCTCCATAACACAAATAGCCCAATTTTAAAATGGCCAAAAGATTTGAATAAACATTGCACCAAAGATACACATTTGGCTAATAAGTAAATCAAAAGATGTTCAACATCATCTGTCATTAAAGAAATGCAAATTAAAACCGCAGTGAGATATCATTACACACATACCAGGATAGCTATAATGCAAAAGACTGGCAATACCAAGTTTTGGCAACAACATGAAGAAAATAAAACACTCATATGCTGCTGGTGGGAAATGTAAAGCGCTACAGATACTTTGGAAAATAGTTGGGTAGATTCTTAAAAAGTTACCAAATATCTTGGGACTCAACAGTTACATTCCTAGATATGTACCCAAGAGTGAAGAAAATATAAGTCTACACAAAGGTCTGCACAAATAAATATTCACAGCAGCATTTTTCTAATAGCCACAGTCTAAATAATCTATATATCAATTAATTGATGACAAGATAAACAAAACATGATATATCCATGCAATGGAATACTATTCAGCATCAAAAAGAATAAACTACTACCATGAATATGCAACAATATGGAAGAACCTCAGAAACCACACGCTAAGTGAAAGAAATCAGATAGAAAAGTTCACATATGAATGATTCCATTCATATGAAATTTCTAGAAAAGATAAATCTATGGCAACACCATATAAACCAGGGGTTTCCTGGGGCTGGAAGTGGCAGGTCAAGAGTTAATTGTAAAAAAGTACTAGGAAACATTTTGGTGTGATGGAAATGTTCTAAAATTCAATTGTGGTGATTGTTGTACATGTTTGCAAATTTACTTTAAAAACTTTCTGCCCTCTGGGCCATGGTTCATTGGATAAGAAGTGAACACCTGGTCCAGGATGAGTTAATGAGGATTTAGATTTGGAATCAAGAAGGTGACATCTCATCTCTCTGTCACTGACCCTCTGTTCGTAAATTCGTAATTGGTTAATTACAAGAAAATAATAAAGTAGATACACAGAAAATATAAAGTTGAATGTAGAAGGAGTCTACTTGGGCTCTCAACAGCTTTCCAATTTCCAGTGGTAGTTCATCCTATGACTCAGGCACTTCATCCCTATTTCCACACCACAAAACATCTGTGAGGCCTTTATCAACAAGAAAAAATTCTTTGTTGTTCAAGCTAGTGTAAAGAGACCTAACTAATGCAAGAATCCGTGCATCCCTACTGTGGCAATGAGATTTGAAAATGTAGGGAGGTGTTTTGTGCTTTCACAATCATTGGGGAGTATTACTGACATTTAATGAGTGATAACCAAGTTTAGTGAATATTCTGAAACGTGAGGAAAGTTCCTGACCAAAATACTCAAGAGCATACCCACTGAAAAAGTACATAGAAAAAAATAACAAGAACAGAAGAATCACATTCCCTGACTACCATTTATACTACAAAGTAACAATAATCAAAACAGCATGGTGTTGGCAGAAAAACAGACACATAGACCAATGGAATAGAATTCAGAACCCCCAAAAAACCCCACGTATGTATGGGCAGATAATTTTCGACAAAGGAGACAAAAACATACAAGGGAGAAAAGGAAGTCCTCTTCAGTAAATGGTGCTGAGAGAACTGGAAAGCCACGTGCAAAAGAATGAAACTAGATTGCTTTAATATACCAAAATTAACTCAAAATGGATCAAAGACCTAAACATAAGACCTAAATATAAACAATAAATAAATAGAAGAAAGCATAGGTACTAAAGTTATGGACCTTAAGTTTACAAAAGATTTTATGAATTTGACCTCAAAAACAAGGGAAGTAAAAGCAGAAATAAACGAATGGGACTATATCAAACTAAAAAGCTGCACATCAGCAAAACAGAGGTAAGCATCCAAATGGGAGAAGATATTTGTATACAACACCTCTGATAAAGGGCTAATATCCAAAATATACAAAGAAGTCATACAACTCAACAACAAGAAACAAACAATCCAATTAAAAAATGGGCAGAAGAACTGAAGAGACACTTCTCCCAAGAAGACATAGAAACAGACAACAGATATATATATATATATATATATATATATATATATATATATATATATATATATATATATATCAACTTCACTAGCTATTAGGGAAATGCAAATCAAAACCACAATGAGATACGACCTCACACCTGTTAGAATGGCTATTACTAACAAGACAAAGAATAAGTGTTGGAAAGGTTGTGGAGAAAAAGGAACTTTCAAACACTGCTAGTGGGAATGTAAATTGGTACAGCCACTATGGAAAATAGTATTGAGATTCCTCAAAAAATTAAGACTAGAACTACCATGTGACACAGCAATCCCTTTTCTGGGTATCTACTCAAAAAATCTGAAAACATTTATCCATAAAGATAAATGTGCTCCAATGTTCATTGCAGCCTTATTTACGGTGGCCAAGACATGGAAAAAAATCCATTTATCCAAAAAATCTGAAAACATCTATCCATAACGATAAATGTGCTCCAATGTTCATTGTAGCCTTATTTATGGTGGCCAAGACATGGAAACAACTGAAGTGTCCTTCCATAGATGATTGGATAAAGAAGATGTGGTATATCTACACAATGGAATATTACTCAGCCATAAGAAAAGATGAAATACTGCTATTTGCAACAAAACGGATGGGGATGGATCTTGAGATTATCATGCTAAGGGAAATAAATCAGACAGAAAATGTCGAGAACCATATGATTTCACTCATATGTGGGATATGAAATTGAAAGCAACAAATGAATATGACAAACAAGGAAAAGCTCATAGACACAGACAACAGTTTAGTGGCTACCAGAGTGTAAGGGGGATGGAGAGGTGGTAGAAGAGGGAAAAAGGGGTCAAATATATGATAATGGAAGGAGAACTGACTCTGGATGGTGAGCACACAGTATGGTATACAGATGATGTATTATCACATTGTATACTTGAAACATATGTAATTTTACTAACCAATGTTACCCCAATAAATTTAATAAAAATTTAAAAAATACATAGACATAGCCTTAAATTAGCAACATTTTTTAAAAAGTTACAGAAACCCAGTGAAAATAAATCATAATACCACTATATTTAAAAGTAAGAAATAGAGGCTTCTTTTTATTCATGAATAGTACTTCCCAGGGGTACCTGCTATGAGTAGTTTGGTATATATCTCTGCAGACTTTTGTCTCTGCTTAGGACTCATCTAGATTTGCAACAGAAAATACATCTTCTTTCACTTAATAACATAAAAACTATCATTTTAAGTAATAAGGAACCAATGATCAAGAATGTGAAGGTTATTGTTATAAAATATTTAAAATAGATAACTATGCATGAAATATCATCATTGTACCATATCTATTAAAATACTTTCCAATTTTGAAACTCCAGATAATTGTATTTCCATCTTATAAATATGGAAATTTACATATAGCAGTATTAAAAGGTATCAACAGGAGGCAGAAGAGAAAGAAAATGATTAAAATTACCAGCACAACTTATCTACATGCTAAAAATATGTAAAAATCAAACCAAAACAGCCTTCGGGACACATAGTAAATCATATATCTCACTGTAGAATACACTAAACTTAGACTAAAGCTTAAACTAAAGCCAAAGAAGGTGATTTACTGCTGGCATTTCCAGATTCCCCCCATATCCTTCACTGCACTTTGTGATGGTAGGGTTTCATCGGGTAACTGTTCTAAATTCTCACCGGAACTATTTTTTTTTTGGTCCCTAGAATGATATTATCTTTCAAATTATACTCTAGAAGAATTCATCACTCTGACAATGTATCATTAATCAAAGTAAAGAGAGGTGATATTTTATAGCTTTTTGGAATGGATGGCACCTTGTAGAAGTTAAGGTCCAAGAAGAAAAGTTTTCCTTTAGAGAAATGATATACTTTGTGGTAGTGTCGGTGCTTCGAAACTCTAACTACCATCATTATCCCAAACCCTGACACTATCCAGCAGTAAATATTAGCGATCATGTTGACAAAGCAATGCCTCCTTTTGTAATCCAGAAGTTCCAGCTCAAATAAGTTCACACGTAATTTAGATCTAGGTTACTTCCTAAATATGAAGAAAATGGTGGAATGTCTCTTTTCATGGTGTTAACTACCACTGATTTTCAAATTATACAATTTTAGAAAAGCTTTATTGCTACCACAGGCCTTACATTAAAAACTGAAAACTAATTTCTTCAGAAGAGTTTGTTATTTCATTTGTATTTGCTAAGCAAATAGAGAGATAGAGATACATATACACTTACAGAAAAAAATTGCATTACAGCAGAATTCAAGAAACATTATGAATTCATTGGTTTCAGTGATTGTTGACTATGGTTGGACTTTGATAGCTTTTAATGACAAAAGCATTTCAGGAGGATCAAATTACACACTAATGGAATTTTTGAATAATATATATATAATTTTTTTTAGGGGGGTGGCTTTGAGAAAACACTCCCCTTGCATATCAGGAATTTCCCAAGTACAGTTTTTTCTGGTTCCTTTGTTGTGAATTACCTCATAGCCAATCGGTAAATAGGGGTATGATGTTAGTAAAACTGTGGAGTTTTATTGATTCTTAAGTTTTTCTTTTCCAGTACATTACTGTGTTTTGAGGCAATCAGAGCAAACTGTCTCACAATTAAAGCCCAAATCTTAGCAATATATGAAGACTTTACAGAAAGAGCTGAAAATCTATAGAAATGCCTTCCCTTAGTGCAAGAACTGACCATTTTAAGGGCTTTAACAACCACGCATTCCCCTAAATTAAGGTCTCTGGAAAAAAATGTAAATGCAGATAAAGAAGCTATAAAGATATTCCCCCTGATTTAAAACAATGGGCTAATAAAGAAGGCAGCAGTTTGACTGAGATTTTTCATTTTGATGAAAATGGTCTCTTAGAAGTGAATTGCTGCTGGGACCTACACCACAAAGAAGGAAGCATAAGTCCTTAAGGGATGAATGCTGGTGGTTTTATTAGGACAGTTAACAGTTTTTGTTAGGGCTCTGATTACAGCGGGCCATAGAATTTGAGTGGCCTTCTCCTAACCCAAATTTTTCTGAAGGCTTGTTTGTTAGGTGGGTGATTTTCCCGAATGGGAAGGTTTTCAGAAATCATATATGATGGCAGAAATACATGTACACTGAAGAATTATGCTCTAATGTATAACAAAGTAAACTTTTTATTAAAAATCATCAAAACATTTGCTCAAGATCTATTTACAGAAGGAAACTCCTACAGGTGATTTTGCCAGCATGTTTCTATGTATACGTTGCATTGAACACATTGCGTGGTGACAATACAATGATACTGTTATCTAAAATCAACAATAACAAATCAGACTAAATGAATTGGGAGCTACATAGAAAAGGAATACTGACTATACCAAGCAGATACATTCTTCAAATTATCATGGATCTATGATAAAATGCATTAACTCCATTAAATTTCCACTCAATAAAAATATCTTTGCAAAGTAAAATATACTTATAAGAATACATAACTTTGAACGTCTTAATCCATTAAACAAGAATGAAAGAGATGAACTTTATCTCTCAATTTTTTTTTACATTATTAAAATATATCTTCTATTCTTAGAGCAAATTGTTTGCTTTTCTGATGAATTCATCTTTACAGATAGCCTTGGTACAAATTTATTCCCTAAAAATATGCTTTACCGTAGAGTCAACTCTGAATTTTCTATAAAAGTTGAAGAAAAAGACAGCTATAAATTATCTGACCAAAGGTTTCATCTACTGTTAGGATCAAAAGGAAGAAAGAAAAAAAACTTCAGGCCCCTGGAAAAGCAGAGGAAAACAGGAATTTCCACATGGCAGAAACTGAAAACAAAGAAGAAAATTTGAGTAAAAATCCTCATGTAAATACATGAAAAACAGGAGAAAACAAAATATTTACAGCTGAAAGAAAATTGTGACAGGGGACCTCACAACAGAATCATGTTTTAAATCCAGTTCTGCTTAACGTATTTCTAAAAACAGATATAGAATTTGCATGAGTAGTACAAAATATCGATGGTATAAAAAACTTCTTATTTCCAGCCAAATAGGAATCAAATCCTGGAAGTGTGAAATTTATATGACTGGAAACTATTGCTTATTCCAGTATCATTTAAATATGACTAAAAGTGGAACTTAAAGGACCCTTAGATTTACCTTACTTCTAGAGGTCTAATGAAAACTACAGGTTCTATTAATCAAAGATCAATGTATTATTATTCCTGCTTGACACAAAAAAAGATAAAAATAATTAAGGACCAGGACACATACCCCTAATTATAAATGCAGTTTGCTACTCAACAGATAGTAAATGTCAAATAAAACCAATCTGAACTGTACATTCAGTACTATGATATAGTAACATGAGAAAATAATGAAAAAAATAAAACACATACTTAGTGCAATCAAAATATTTTAAAATAAAACAACATAGCATATAAATAGCTCAAAAGGTAACATATTTGTCAAAAATTTTTAAATAACTTGGCATCAAGAAAAGTAAAAATGTAATCTTGGTCTAAACAATTGTGCCTTTCAAATTTTATTACAACATTAAAAGTTCTATTTAGAGAGCAATCTTAAAAGTAAACCAGAATAGCAACAAGAAATAATGCGGGAAATTCACACCTGCAATCTGCTATTCACAGTTTTGATGCCATATAATCATCCACTATATTAATTATCTTAGCAAGTACTTACTATTACTTTCAACTAATATTTCATGTAAAAATGCATCCAAATGAATTAGCTACATTCAGCAATTATTTATATTTGAGCTACATGAGGAACACATGATTTTATATGCAATGCTTTGACATTTTTAAGCACAACAGAACAAACTCACCAACAAATAATAATTTGTCATCTTTGTTTTTTATATATAGTCATGCTGTTATATCACAGTTAGATTAGTTTTATCCCATAAAGACCAATGAACATAAAACATAGTAAATAGAACTACTGCAAAATTTGTCAGAATCCATGAAAAAAACTGTAAGATAACTTAAGTAGCACTCGCAAATTTATAAAGGCTACTCAGATACCCAGATTAAAGGTTCAGGCACGTGGCTAGACCAATGATCTCTATGGCCCCTCCAAAATTGATATTTGATTATTCTCTATTTGGATAAGGAGGAAGTCTGTATTTTTAAATATACTCTGATATACTAAGCTCTAAACTTCACTGTTTTTTCATATAAGGGTTCTACTTTGGAAAACAGCCCTAACACCAAAAGTAACCATTTCATTAATTTTTCAGACTCATTATCATTATTATTACTTTGTTTTGTAGTTTCTAAACTTAAATGGTATAGAAATTGTGCTGAATTTCTACTAACAATATATCCTGACTAATGAAACCAAATGTATGCTGCACCTGCTATGATCACAATACTTTTATATTTGTTGTCATTTAATCTGATCCACACAACAATGCTGAAGTTTCTGAGCATGCATGTATACGAGTTTTATCTTAAAGATTCCCTTAGCATAAATATCACAGAAACACCTTCCTTTCCCTTTGACATTTATCGGTGCCTTCTCTGCGTTTAACATGTGCCCTGCATCTACTCTCTCCACTGTATCTGTCACTTGATTCTGTAACATACTCTCTAAACCACTATGCTCTTCCAAGTCTTCTGATGGTAGCAGAAACTCTACACTTCCATTTTCATACTCCTTTCAAATATCATCTTTTCTCTTTCTCTCGCTTTTCTTAGCACTTGCATCTAAAAAGTCATTACTACAGACGTAGTCTCACTGAACTGCAAGCTATTAAACTATTCTATGTCTTGGATTCTCAAAAAATTCTTGTCAACCCTTTTTCTAAGAAGATATACAAATGGCCAATAAGCACACGAAAAAATGTTCGACATCATTAGTCGTCAGAGAAATCCAAATCAAAACCACAATGAGATACTATGCCACTAAGATGCTAGAATCAAAAAGACAGATAATAAGTGAAGGCTGGGACAGAGAAATCTGAACTCGCACACACAGATGATGGGGTGTAAAGTGGAGCAGCCACTTTGGAAAACATCGGGCAGTTCTTCAAACAATTAAAGATAGAGTTACCATTTGACTCAGCAATTCCACGACTAGAGATATAACTAAGAGAAGTGAAGACTTATGTTCACACAAAAGTCTGAACCCTGTACACATATGTTCATAGCAATGTTATTCATAATAGCCAAAAGGCAGAAACAACCAAATGTCTGTCAAACAATGGATGGATAAACAAAATGTGGTATAACCACACAATGGAGTGTTATTTGGTATTAAAAATAAATGAAATACTGATAAAAGCCATAACATGGATGAAGCTTGAAAATATTATACTGAATTAAAAAAAAGGCAGACGTAAAAGACCACATGTAATGTAATTCCATTTATATTAAATGTCCAGAATAGGCTAAGGCAGAAAGTAGATTAGTGGTTACCAGGGGACTGGGGAGGGACATAGAAAAGGATGGGAGTAGTAGCAAAAGACTTTCTTTCTGAGGTGATGAAAATGTTCTACAATTAATTGTGTGCTGAGAGTTGCACATAGCTATGAACACACTAAAATCCATGGGATTGTACACTTTAAATGAATGAATTGTATGGTATATGAATTACATCTCAAGAAAGCTATTTTTTAAAAAAATTATTGTCAATGATGCCTATACAAGTATTCTTCATTTATCTTTTGGTTATCCCGCCAAGCGGTGTTTTGAAAATCTGGTTAATCTAAAGACTTAAAGGCAATGCCCACCAAGGAGTCTACCAGGGTTAACTAAATTTTCAGATTCATAAGACAGGCATCAAACCACTATTGGCATCAATCTACTCAGGAGGATAAGAACAGGAACAATAGTTTGCCAATAGGACAGCATCTTCTTGGGCGGAGTCTTGCAGCATTTAACCCAGAAGCACAGCTCAGACAGCTGAGAAATATGCCAAGCTTAGAAGCTCACTTTCTTCTCCCAAAGTCTCACCAATAAGATCGAAATATAAGGATGGGGAGCAAATGTTCCCTCCAAAAGGAATTATCACAATTAACATGATTTTAGAGTCCAGGTGATGTAAATAGCCTAAAAAGTGTATATATTTACTATCTATAAATATTAGCCAATGTTACTCTTAAGAAAAATGGCACACCATAGCATCTGTAATATGTGTATGCACAGCATTTGAAATAGGTCACATTAATCAAAACCATGATGAGACACCACTCCATACCTATTAGAATGGCTATTATCAACAAAACAAGGAATAATAAGTGTTGGAGAGGTTGTGAAGAAAAAGGAACCCTCAAACACTGTTAGTGGGAATGTAAATTGGTACAGCCACTATGAAAAACAATATGGAGTTTCCTCCAAAAATTAATAGAATTACCGTATGACCCAGCAATCCCTCTTCTGGGTATCTATCCCAAAATTGGGAAACATTTATCCATAAAAACATATGTACCCCTGTTTGTTGCAAACTTATTGATGGTAGCCAAGACATAGAAACAACTGAAGTGCCCGTCAATAGATGATTGGGTAAAGAAGATGTGGTACATACGCGTATACACAATGGAATATTACCTGGCCATAAGAAAAGATAAAATACTGACATTTGCAACAACATGAATGGATCTTGAGATTACCAGGCTAAGCAAAATAAGTCAGACAGAAAAAGTCAAGAACCATATGATTTCACTGATATGTGGGATATAAAACTGAAAGCAATAAATGAATGAGACAAAAAAACAAGGAAAAACTCATAGACACAGACAATAGTTTAGTGGTTACCAGAGGGTAAGTGGGGAGGAGGGACGTAGAAGAGGGTAAAGGGAGTCAAATATATGGTGATGGAAGGACAACTGACTTTGTGTGGTGAACACACAGTGCAATATATAGATGACGTATTATAGCAGTGTATACCTGAAACTTACATAATTTTACTACCCACATTACCCCAATAAATTTAATGATAAAAAAGATCATCCAAGTAAGTATCCATGATATTATCCAAAACGACTAGCTATGATCTGAAAATATTGTATCGTGAGAACTGATTGGTGGTTTCCAAAGGCCGGGGTGGGGGGTTGGCAAAAATGGGAAAGGGGGTCAAAAGGAGCAAACTTCCAGTTATAAAATAAATAAGTCACAGGAATGTAATGTACAGCGTGGTGACTATAGTTAATAATACTGTATGGCCTATTTGAAAGTGGCTAAGAGAATAGATTTAAAAGTCCTCATTGCAAAAAAAAAAAAAATTTATAGTGACGAATATTAACTCGACCTATTGTGGTGATCATTTTGCGATATGTACAAATATTGAATCATTATGTAGTACAACTGAAACTAATCTAATATTATGTCAATTATACCTCAAAAATGAATAAAATAAATTAAAATACTGTATTCTAAAAATTAACAGAATAATGATAGTGTGAGTCTAAAAGCTAAAAGTCATTGTCAACTAAAAGAATAAAAATCTACCAAAAAGTCAGTAAGCATAAATTATACTCTGATGATACCTAAGTTTCTTCCTGATAATTAGCTTCATGTAGGGATCTTCAAACAAACATATATTTCCACTTACATCCATATTTATATAGGCATACCTTTCTTGGGAGATAAAACAATGTAAAAAGGCTGTGTATAAATGCCTCACACCAGAAAATACAGAGATTCTACCTCAATTATCTCTTCTCTCATTACTAAGCTCCCCATTTCCCAAGGTTTCTCCTTTCAACAAAATCTCCTTTCCAGTTAAGAAAATATACATACCAGAAGCTATTAATGATTTATTTAATGCAGCCTCCATTTGTGTTTGGCATCCTTCAGAACAGAATGCATTTTGTTTGTTTCCCCCTGTCTTCCATTATCTCTGAAAAACCTTGTCTTTTCTGTTTAAGTGTATGTTGTTAAAAGAAAATAGGAATGCCTGACATATTAAGACCTTATTTTCATCAGTCGTGAGGCTTACCCACTGAAAAACCCTTCTGTTTCAAACTTTAGTGTTGAAAAATCATTCTAGATATAGTAAATTTTCATCCTTAGTAAGTCTCGTGCATTCCCATTTTATTTTGCAGATAATTAATTATCTAACAGAGTTTGGAGATGGAAAAGAAACAAAAACAACTTGTGTTGGAATCAGTGCCAACTATAAATCAATCATAAATCAACAGAAAGGCCCTGTGAAATTATAGTGTCAGTCAACATGTAAATGGTACTAGTTTGCCTTCAATTTTTCCGGGATTTATCTCTTAGGTAAAACAAGATAATCCAATACAAAATGGTCCTTATTGACTGTGAACTTTGTAAAGAATCACTGGGCTGCAGGATTGGGGCTTAACCGGTTTACAACTATGAAACTTGGCTATGCTTTAAATTAACCAGAAATGTAAGCATAAGTAAAGAATATAAAGTAGAGTAGCCATTAGCCTAGAATGCTTGCTTTTTATATAGTAATAACTGATATTCAGATATCACACATCTTCCCTAACTTCTCTGATTAGGTATGATTTCTGCAGTCAATAGAGAAATCTCATGACTTTGATAGTTACTAAAATGATGGAAAACTAAAAACGCTTTATGACGGGTTAATGAGTGTCAAAGAGAAAGAGATATCCACTCATTGCTCAACAGTGGTCATCAGGACAAGGCACAAGATCATCAAGAACCTCAACACTAGAGAAAGATTGGGGGCGGGGAGTGGAACAGAGGTGACAAAAACGAGAAATAAGCAAGAGAACAGTAATTTCTCTCATGCATTTTATATTGCAATTAAGTATTTAACAGAGATTGAAATTGATATTCTCTCTCCCTCTCCCACTTCCCGTGTGTGTGTGTGTGTGTGTGTGTGTGTGTGTGTGTGTGTGTGAGAGAGAGAGAGAGAGAGAGAGAGAGAGAGAGAGAGAGAGAGAGAGAGAGAGAGGGAGAGAGATGGAGGAAAGGAAGAGAGAGAGGGAGGGAGAGAGAGAGAAAAGAGAATCAGACTTGGATAAATCTTGAAGGTCAAATACTGAAGTCAAGGGAAGAAGCCATGTCTCATACCTCTGTGTATCTTTCATACCAACTAGCACAGTACCTAAATTCACTGAATGATAACTCAGAGAATGTGCTGAATAAATCAATGAATGGAAAATTCCTAATATGAACTCACATCGGGGTAATTACACTCTTTCCTCTTAAGGGGGAGTGACTAGTTAAATTCTATATTATTTCTATGTTAACAATTACACTCACTTTTATATATGTTAATTTTCATTTCTTCTGACTGTCCAATTGTACCATCCTGAGGGAGGGGAATAGCAGGTAGTTGGGGTTTTTTGTTTGTTTTTTTCTGGTTCCCTCCATCATTTCTGCCAGAGGGCTCTAAACATTGAGTATCCACTGGAAAGTAACTGGCTTTGGTAAATATTACTATGAGGTGTATTTTATGTTTTGTAGTTACCATGACTTGGGTCATCAGAGCTATCAAAATTTATATTCAAGTAACATGTAAAGATTGAAATCTACCAGTGATCGTTCAAAATACAGATCTGATCATCTCCATCGCTCTGCTTCTAAAATAATATTAAATCCTTAATTTATTACAGAAGGTCCTTGGTCTCACTTTTATCTCCAGGTCCTTAAGAGTAGGTTCCTAGTGTTCCTCATCTGTGTAAAGTAACTGCCTACCTCAGACCCTGCTTCCTAAAAGACACTCAAGGAATATTTGTTGAATAAATTACTGTAAAATGAATGAAATTTATGACACATAAATCCATCATTAAATGTAACTGGTATAATGTCATATCTATATTTAACCAGAGTCATTGCTTAAGTATTAGAATTTTAAAACCATCTGACATGGTTTGAGTTCAGGCATTTCAATAAACAATGGCTATATGAAGATAAATAAAATCTTCTGATATGTAGGAGGAAAACTAGAGAGATAAGCTTATTTAAATAATAATGGGTGAGGACAAATCAAAATACTTTTAAAAAATACACATGAAAAGCAAACATGAGATTGCTATTTATACATTAGATAGAAACAATACTTAAGTCATGTGTTCACTTAAAACAATGGATAAACATATTGTCTAATTTTTAAATGTCAAGTTCACAGATAGAATGCATAATCTAAAAATTCTAATCAACCTAAGTGTTTCAGGAGCTATATTAAAACACAGTTTAAACAGCAAAATAGAACCCAGATTAGTGTTCAGTAAAATAATTTTAAGATATATGTAAAGACTGTCTGTATATAATAGAATTGTAGAAATTAATGTAAATCATCTTAAATTCTAGATAATTAAGCATGTTTTAAATGTCTTTTGTGTTGAAACATTCTATAAATATACCCACTACCAGTACAACATTTTAAAGACATACCTGCAAAAGAGTTGTTCTGTGGAGCTTCAGTGCCCCCTTCTGGTGAATTTTAGCAAAGCATCCTGAACAATAATCTTCTCCACATTCAAGGCATACCTTAAAAGATATTTAAAAAATCGTAGCTTATATGACTTTGAGAAAATGTTTGAATAAAGATGCCATTGCAATTATCTTTATCCAATTACATACCTAGATGTCATCAGAATTGAAAAGTCCAAGAGTTAAGATTTAATTCTGAGAAAAACTAACTTGTAAACTAATTACTCTCATAGCAAAATAAATAGGTAGAATATAAGTTTTAGGTATATGTGCATATGTGTATGTGCAGTTTTTTAATAAATCATAAAAAACTCAGCAGCATCAGGTCAAACTTCAGTACCTGGTAAAAACTAAACAGCATTATCTCTGAATCAAAACTACTTCATTTTTAGGAGTTCTTATATCTTTCTGTAAGATATAGATTTACAAGGCACAATTAGTTTCAAATGATATGTATATTATTTGCCTCCAAATGTCCCCATACACATCTTTGATTAGTACTCCTTCACTGATGATTCTCAAAATATGGTTTAAAAAGTGTTCTTAGAAGATCTCTCAAAGAAAAGAAAGTATAAGAAAAAAATATATATATAGACACAGACAATAGTTTAGTCGTTACCAGAGGATAAGGGGAAAGAGGGGAAGTAGAAAAGGGTAAAGGGTGTCAAATATATGTTGAAAGAAGGAGATTTGACATTGGGTGGTGAACACACAATGCAATATATAGATGTTGTATTACAGAACTGTACACTGGAAACCTATTTAATTGTATTAACCAATGTCACCCTAATAAATTTAATAAAACAATAAATAATAAATAAAAAGAAAACATATTTCAAAAAGAAAAAACAAAAACTAGATGGAACTGCATCAAAATGTAGGCAATGTTTATGAGTGGTGAAATGATTATGGACAAGTTTACATTTACCTTCCAAATTCTCTATAGTGTTAAAATGTAATTTTTTTGGTAAATTTAGGGATAAATTGAATAATGCAGTTCATATTTTTCATCTCACTTAATCCTCACAACAATGCTTTAAGCTTAGGATGATCATTATATGTTCATTGTGAAGATGAGGTAACAAAAAAACATAATTGAGAATTTGTCCAGGTACAGCTAACAGAGCCAGGACTTTAACCCCAAAGTCTGGATCAAAGCTCAAGCTTTTACCCACAACCCACTAATCATTAAATCAATCATTAATCATAACTTGTAGTGCTAATCATTCACTGAAAAAAAACCTTGATAAAATCTACAGCAAAATAAAATCCAGTATTTGAAATAATAGCACAGTGCAGTATTTGTCAAATTCCAAATACATGT
Organism: Rhinolophus ferrumequinum; assembly: GCF_004115265.2. Taxonomy (NCBI): domain Eukaryota; kingdom Metazoa; phylum Chordata; class Mammalia; order Chiroptera; family Rhinolophidae; genus Rhinolophus; species Rhinolophus ferrumequinum. The sequence continues at coordinate 74,443,965 of NC_046285.1, read as the reverse complement.
TTTAAAATGTGATTAGCTATACACTGGATTTTTAATTTAAGCAGAGGAAAAATAAACACTATTAGTGGTATGGGAATAAGTCCTACCTTTTCAACTCTTGTTTCAAGAGATATATTCTCTTAGAGAAATGATGACAAACACATTACCTAAATCCATATTTTTTCAAGTGCAAAATCAATTAAAAAGCTATAATTTCACATACATATGGCAGTATTATTGTATTAATGTAGGTTTCAAAATGTATTCTGCATAATTTTCATTTTACTTAATATTTTAATACATTTCTTATATATATTTGACAATGTTTTCACAATGTAATATAGAGTACTGAAAATCAGTTTCAACATGTAATTCTAAGCCAAGTATTTGTTAAAAACAGACTTTTAATGAAAGTAGTTAAACAGATTTTGTAAACTGGAAGATCAAAGCTGGAGTTGCAGAGTAAGCTTATATATTTTGTTATACAAGCATATTTGGATTTAAATTGGGTTAAAATGACCGCCAAGTGGAAAATCTTTTCAGGCAGTTTGTATAATTGGCAAGAACATACTAAAACATAGATAAGGATTCCATTCCACTACAGATACTTCTTTGATGATGGAATACACAAGTGCAGTTTTAGCAAACATCTTTTTTATTGATTAAGTCTAGATCAGTTGTACTAAACCCTCAGAATCCATTTGAGTTAAGTTATCCAAATTTGCCAAATTAATGTAGAATTTTTAACTATCCATTTCACTTTTCTCATATAGAGACAGCCTAAAGCTACTGTAACTTCTTTAAAAAAATAAGAAATTTGTAAGTTTGGAATTTTATTTTTACCGCCAATATATGTGAATGTTTTAGGACATAAGAAAATGTGCCAACAACAAAAATACACAATTTATTGTCTCCTCTCAATATAGCAGGCACAATGATAAATACTTCACATATATTACTTATTATCCTCAATAACTTTAAGGTATAGACTACTGTTATCTATACAAATGAGAAAACAGAAATATGAAGGAATGAAGTCATTTGCTGAAAGTCACATAGTTAATAACAGGTAAAGTTGAGATTCAAATCCCCAAAACACAAGCTCTTAAGCCTTACCCCAATAAACAATCTTTCCCTCATAAAGATCCTATCATAAGATATAGAAAGGTTGACTCTAATCATCCAGTCAGCATTATCATCTAGAATGATGGAAGTTAAAAACACTTCAACACTACCAGTCTGCTTAATTAGATCTGCCTACCTAGTTTGAATTTTTAAATAACTTATTATTGTGCCTTGACAAGTATCCTAAGATATTTTCATGTCAAATCAAAAAATATCCTTTCTTAAAATCTTAGTCAAATATTTAAGTATGTTTAGGGCCTAAATCCCGGCTTCTATATACAACAGGATTCAGGTAAATCAGCTTTTTAATTATTGCACATGTCACTCATCTGCTTTCCAGTAAAGGCAAATGCCATTTAGGCTGTCTGGGATGCCCTTTTTCTTGCATTTCCTACTCTACGGAAAAAGAGATGCTTTATTTCCAGGTCAAGTCTTACCTACTACGTATCATTTGTTCAAATTCCATGGCCTTTAAAAAGGGCTCAGTACAGAACAGGATTCAATAAAAATATTGCCTCATAGCTATACATAAATCCTTTTCAGATTATGAACAATGGACCTCAACAATTCAACTCAACAAGTAAGTCTCTTTCAGCTTTCATATTTCCAACTTCAGGAACATTAGCATTTGTTTATGTTTTTAAACATTTCTAGATAAGTACAATTGACTAAGATTCCTTATATTTTGTTCACCATTATATCAATTCAGATAATAGTATGATGTAATAGTAAGAACATTACACCAACAGCCAGGGTTTTTCATTTAATACTGTTATTAGCCCTATATTAGATTTACAGCGGTCTAACTCTTTCAGTCCAATTAAAACCACCATGAAATAAGGCTGGTAATACAGTCGTAAGTCAGAGTGATTATGGCTATGTTCTCTGAAATTATAACATAATCTACAATATTAGTTAAAATCATTAAATATTTTAGGGGGAACTGTTTCCTAAGTGTGCTTCAAATATTTTAAATTATAAAAGTTATTGGAGTATCTTTAAAACTAGCTACAAGGAAGATACATCTAAAGTCTACATTAAAGAAAAATTTTAAAGAAATGATTCATTCAACGAATATTTGTTGAGAACCTACTAAATTGCAGGCATAATTCTAGGTGGTGGGCACAGAGCAGTGAACAAAACTAAATCCCCACTTTCATGAAGTTTACATTATAGGTGGATGGAAAATAAACAAATAAATATATATTAAAGGGTGATAACTGCTATGTAGATGAATGAAGGACCCTCATGAAACTAGAGTGTGCAACTGAGCTGTTGCTATTTTACAAAGATCTGTCAGGGTAGGTAACATCTGAGGTGACCTTTATTGATATGAGGAAACTGTAGGGGGGAAATTGTTGGAGATAAATTATGGTTCAGTTTTGAACATGGTAAGTTTGTGATTCCTGTTAGCCACGTAGAGGTATTAATTAGGCAGCTTGAGTTCAAAGTTCAGAGGAGAGATATGAGTTAGATATGTAAATCTGGCCAAGTAGAGACGGTCTTTAAAGCCAAGAGAGTGAACGAAATTACCTAAAGCATAACTACAGGTAACCCCCGTATAACATGGCACTTCTATAACACAGTTTCACTCTAACACGGTTCGAGAATTGGGGAAAACCCTCGTACAACACGGCATCCTAAAACACAGCTTCACTCGAACACGGTTTGAGAATTAGAGAAATCCCTGAGTAACACGGAGTGTAATAAGGGCTTTTAAGAGCAAAAAATATCTCATTTGAAATTAGAGAAATCCCTGAATAACATGGAACATAATAAAAGCCTTTAAGAGCAAAAGATATTTCATTTGAAATTTTTCATTCGCGCGTGGATGCATCATCAGATTTGACTGCAGAATTTTAAAATTTACTAGACTTTTAAATCCATTTTGTTCATGGAGTATTAAGTTCAGAGGATGAAGATATCTTGTCAAAAAGAAAATGCCCTCAGTTGATAGTGCTTAGTAGTGATAACGAAGAAAACATTATTTAATACATGTTAATATGTTACATTTTTGGTGAAAATTGCTTTAATAAAGATTTTTCTCTTAATTATAAAAATATAATAGTATGGTGTTTTTTTTCAATTTTTGGAACCTAACCGCCTTTTTTGTACTAGTTCTTTGTTTCATATAACACGGATTTGCATAATGGCGTTTTTAGGAACCTAACAACCGTGTTATACTGGAGTTACCTGTATAGCTATAGACTAAAGAAGAGACCTAAGAACTGAGCTCTGTAGCATTCCAATGTTAAAGGGTCAAAAACACAGAAAACCAACAAAAAAGATTGAGAAGGGGCAGCTAGCAAAGTAAAATAAAACCAAGGCAGAATGATATCTGAGAGGAAGCCAAATGAAGAGCCAAAGGAGATGAAAGGAATACTGTGTCAAATATTACTGATAGATTAAGATAAGAACTGAGAATTGACCACTGCGTTTAAGAATATGGAAGTCACTCATGACCTTGCTAGGAGGAGTTGCTGGGCAGTCGTGGAGACCTATTTCTGAAAGGAGAGGGTTTAAGAGAGAATGGGAATTTAGCATTTCCACTTCTGGGTATGCACCCAAAATAATTGAAAGTAAGAACTTGGATAAACATTTGTACACCCATGTTCACAGCAGCATTATTCACAATAGCCAAAGGGTGGAAGTGATCTGTGTCCATCAATGGACAATGGATAAACAAAACGTGGAAATTACATACAATGGAATATAATTCAGTCGTAAAAAAGAAGGAAATTCTGATATATGCTACAACATGGATAAACCTTGAAGATATTATGCTTAGTGAAATAAGGACAATACTAAATGGTGACAAAAGAATGAATACTGCACGATTCCACTTGTATGAGACACCAAGAATTGTCGAATTCATAGACAGAAAACAGAATGGTGGTTGCCAGGGGCTGAGGGCAGGTGGTATGTAGAGTTATTATTCAATGAGGACAGAATTTCAGTTTCTGTTGAAAAGAGCTCTGTGGATGGATGGTGATGATGGTCATACAACAATGTGAACGTACTTAATGCCACCGAACTGTATACTTAAAATATAGTTAAAATAACTATATATTTAAATATGGTAACTTTTAAATTATGGTGTATTTAATTATGGTGTGGACAGTTAAATGTCCACAGCAGCCTTAAAAACAATAGGAAAAATAACTGAAACAACAGTCATTCAACACGTGGATGAATAAATAAATTTTGGTGTATCTATACAATGGAATACTACTCAGTAACATAAATGAACAACCAATGATAAATGTAACAACATGAATCAACCTCTACATGGAGCAAAAAAAAAAAAAACACCTTACACAAAAGAATATATACCACACAATTGCATTTACATAAAGTTCAAGAATAGGCACCACTACATGAATGGTGTTAAAAATCAGAACAGTAGTTGCCTTTGTGGGAGGGAATAAGTGGAAACGGCACGAGGGAACTTCTGGGCATATTCAATCATCATGATGGGTATACAGATATTTGTCAAAAGGCATCTAATTGTACATTTAAGATCTGTCCACTTCACAGTAAGTAAATTATTCCTCATAAAAGAGAGAGAGAGAGAGAGAGAGAGAGAGAGAGAGAGAGAGAGAATAAGAGTAAAAAATATGATGACAGGAAGTCACCAACTCCTCAGAGGTGTTAGCAAGAGATACAGAGGGAAATGTGGGAATCCAAGGAGAATGTTTTTAGTTTCGGTTTTGGTTTTAGATGGGAGCTACTGCGCAGTGTTTGTGGGCTGGTGATCCAGTACAGAGAGGATAAGAGTTAAGGTGTGACCTTAAACAGGAAGATTCAGTGTGTCCTTGGCCTTCCCCAGCAGCACGCACACCTCACACTTAGTAACTGTCAAGGACAATGATATGGCTACCAAAGCAGGGTAAGATGGGAGAGGTGTCAGAGACCACGTGGAAGTTCTATCCCAATATCTTATTATCGTGTACGTACTAGCAGAGCAGCTTTGTTCTCACACTGTCCACAAACCTTCCCCTTTATCTTGGGTTTTTCACTTCCAGAGGAATTTGCCATTTTATAATTAAGTGGTTCTCTCACTGCCTCTGGAAGAAAAAAAACAAGTCAGACTAATCATTTTAAAATACAATGTTTGGTATTTAGCCAAGTCTAATCCTCCCAGTAGGCTGGGGAGCCCACGGTCTCCCTCCAGCCCCTCGTGACCACAGGGCCACACATATCCACTCTTGAACTAGAATTAGAACTAGACATAAAAAATTACAAAATGTAATAACAGTTAAAAACTATGTTCTTGATAAAATTCCTATGGCATCCTGTTCCATCTCTAGATCAAACTAAAGCCCACACAGGACAACTTCTGTAATAAATTATATATATACACATATATATTTATATATATGATGTCATATATATATATATAAATTATACATATGTATATATATTTCTAGAACTACCAAGTTACCTTAACCATTCAAATCAAATGTTTATCCTCTATAAAAAATCTTATTTGTTTGGAATTATTATAAATTAAAAATCGATTATGGTTTTTGCTATTGTCAAGATGTATTAAAATATAAGAGAATTTTTCAATATTCTCTTAACTTCCTAGAGTAAAATTTCAAATTATAATTTTGTACTGCTAAATGATCTTCCTAAAGTGTATATTGACAAATTTTAAGCAAAGTCCTCACTTTTGAAAAACGCTATATTATAATCATATTCTAAGTTGACATTTTTGACAGAAAATTAAGCCCCCCCCAAAAAAATACATAGATAAAATGTATTTTGAATATCAAAGATAAAAGAGTCATAATTTGGAGGTCTGTACTTTTTATATTGCATGAACAATTCCGGTACTTTAATTTTTATGTAATTCACTTGGAAAAAAATGAATTATATCTGTAGCATCTAGTAATAGAGTGGTAAACTGTTTACCTTGAAACTGCTCCTTCAGTAATTTTAATTTCACTTTTCCAGCAGAAAGCTGTATTAATGAAATAAATACTATTTGTCACTATACATTCTATTATTCTAAGATAGTTTAAGCTATTAACAAAAACATTAGAAAGTGATAACATTTTGGTGCATCTTGAACAAAACAAACATTTTGAAAGAATAATATAAAATTCATAGAAAAGATCGTCATTAAAGCATATATAGATCTTCTAATTAAATTAAGAGAAAATTCATAAAAAGAAAATAAATTTTGGAAATATACATATAAACCAGATTTTAAACATGCCATAAATTATGTTTAAACAAAAATCATTATATATCATCATGAAATGATTTTTAGGAAAGCATTACTCTTAAAATACTATAAAGACTTTTCTATCTCTGAACTTTCTGAAAGACACAAAGCCTAATATTTGTGTAGGATGAATCTAAACTGAATTCTGACTGAGCTACTCTGTTTACATAACTGTGGACACCAATCTTATTATCTTATTTGCCCAATTTAGAGAACCAGGTGTTTAAGCATCTCAGACTTAACCTTCAAATATATTATTTGTGATTTTTGACTTTCCCAAGTTGTAGCCAAAAGAAACAAAACAAAACAGAACAAAATGAGTTAATGAGGCTCTCTGCTAGGTATTTCAGATAACCACTTAAAATCCTTGGATCTTAAGATTTTAAGAAATAAAATAGACTTGCCAATTGCCTGTACTGGGCTTGGTCTTTTTAAAACCAACATTCAAAGTACACAAACGAGCATAGATGATGGTGCACATTTACACAGACACGGTCAATTCATGCCGGGTTTTCAATTTGCAGTTTGCATGCTCAATTGCCCAATTTGTACATGAGAATATGAGAACAATGGCTGCCTCTACGTCTATGCCTGTACCAGTTGCAGTCATCTGAAAATTTAGGCCTAATTATTCTCACTGACTCTAGCGGTTTTGCTTCAAACGGGCATTTATTGTTCACATTCTTTAAGTAGCTACTCAGATGCTATGTATCAAACACAAAAGAAAGAAAACAGGATTGAAATCATCAATTTTTAGTGAATCACACCTTTATTTTTAAACTGGCAATGTTATACAAGGTGCTGATAACTTAATCTCATTTGTCATAACCGAATTATCCAATATTATTACCTTAACAATACACCTGAATTGCAACAAGATCAATATGATTATAGGCAACCTGGGCAGAATGGATTTACCCAAGTGAACTAAAGCCATTATTAAGGAAATTTTGTAATTTGTATTTATTATTTTGAAGCATATTTTCTGTTCTATGAATATAATCATATTTACCTTAAATGATTCAAACTGCATAAAAATATTACAATGAATAAACTGCTAGCTGCTATTTTTAGGCAAGCAGAATTTCCTTCTAAGTCTAATTTTTATCTGGGAAAGAGGTGAGGCTGGACCAAGGCCACACACACACACACACCACAACACATACCCGTATGTATGCATGTATTCATGTAGCTATATATATCCAAACATCAGTCATTCAACATACTGAAACCTATGCCTTATTAACCCTCTTTTACCTCTACCTGCAGATGCTAAAGGGGTGCCATCACAGGTCAGGGGCAGCTTTGTGGCTCTACCACACAGACATATCATCTGGGTCATTGGGGTCAGGCTACGCTGTCATCATTAGCCTCCCTGGCATTCACAGATGCCCCTAAACTCCCACCAATGCCCTCATATGGCATGCTGGGCCCACACTTCTCCCATAAGCAACCTCTTTAAATATTCTCATTCTTAATCCAATTAGCTACTTAACCTTTGCCATTCTCTACTGCTTGTCCTGCCATCTAGGCTCCCCTGCCATTCCACGGAGCTCTTATTAAATAGCCATTTAACTATCTTATGTCTTAAATATTTCCTAAAAATGTCTCTTCCAAAAAGTTCACATTAACTGGACACACCTTTCCTAGACACAACCTCCTCCACAGAACTTTCCAGAGGAACTAGCTCCATTTCTATTCCCTTTCACTCACCAGGTTTAGAGAAGAAAATTTTCTCCCTGTTTGCTTCCCAGTGCTGCTTCTAGAATATTGTTCTGCTTTCATCATTCAGCAAAGTCACCTTTACTAAAAGTCCTCACCTTCCACTTATTGCCTTTTTCAATACCCAAGATCCTCTTCCAGCTGAACTTTAGGAATCTGCCCAGTGTCTCGATTGCATTTCTGGGTGATGATCATGGAGACTTCAATGTCTATGTTCACCTGACATCTTGATGCTGAAACACCCTCTAACACACTGATTACCATGAACATCTAAATGGCTCTTCAGCCACTAGACCATTATGACAAAACCTTGAACCTAAGCAGCAATCTGAATGGCCACACCTTCAAAACCAAAACTCAAGAGTTTCTCAGTGCTAAACATGATCACCTCACTTTCTTCCTCTTAGACCTCCCACAGCTACCTACCATTGTGATGACATAATACTGAGTGGGTCCCCTACAAATACATGCTGAACAACTCCAGGGGGGCTCTTCAGCAACCCGTTTATTATTTGATGCTAAACCTCAATCATGACTGCCATAGTGGCTACTCCCAACCTTCTCTATTCCAAAACACTCAAATTCACCCCATTTCTCTTCCTTAATCTGAGCAGATGATCTTACCTTCAACTTTACTAAGAATGCTGAGGTCTTCCCATTTAGAGTTTGCCACAGCTTCCTACCTCACCTGCTGTTAAATGAAACCTCTAAAACATTTCCCTTCCTGCCACCTTTTTTCTCTTCCTTCTTTCTTATCTCAGAGAAAATGTGCCCTCTCTTCTTCAAAGACTGGACCCCCAGCAAATGGCACCTCTCTCATTTGCATCCTCAATCTTTCCTCCAATAGTTAGTCCGTTCCTCAACTACAAACTGACCCATGTTTCCTCCCTGACTCTAAAATACAATAAAATGAATTGATCCTGTTAAACCCTTGAGACATTACCCTCTGTTCTCATGGTCGCTGCAACACTAATCTTTACTCATTGCCACCAACCTTTCTTTTTCAACTACTTGAAAATATGTTTGCATCTAATAATAATACAATCACCAAATCAAATTCAGTGTTTCTAGAAAGTCTCATTCTCCATAAATAGGCTTTTTTTAAAAAACCTTTGTTTTTTTTTGTACGGAGGCTCACAGGGGCACATGTGGGGATCAAACCGGCAACCTTGGTGTTATCAGCACCACGCTCCAAGTGAGCCAACCGGCTATCCCTAAATAGACCCTAACTAGATATTCTAATGTGATTTTCAGTCAGTGTTACAATTGGTTTCACACCTATTATCTCACACATTGCTCAAAACTCTGTGAAGTAGTTAGCAAGTATTCTTATGCACGTTTACAAAAATGGTAACAGAAACTCAGAATGGTTAAATGACTTGCAGAGTTAAACCACAGAGTTAATGAAATGAGTGAGAAATTTAATCTGCAAAGTCTAACACAGGGTTTCTTGACTTTGGCCAAGATAATTCTTCGTTGTCAGAGTTTCCCGGTGCATTGTAGGACGTATAGCAGCACCCCTGCCCTATAGCCATCTCATACCATTAGCAAAAAACAAAACCAAACCAAAAAACAACAAAACAAAGAAACAAAACCCTTAGTTATCTGTGGTGATAATTGAAAATGTCTCCAAATATTGACAAATGTCTCCTGGGAGTACAATTGAACCCGTGGAGAAACACTGGTCTAAAACTATATTCATAACTTTTTCCACTACACAATGTAGCAGCCAATGTTGACTTCTCCATATTTTCTAAAAACACCCTCCTTTATTTTCATCTATGTAAAATTATATTACTTTGATTCTATTCCTACCATTCTTTCTCTTTTCAGACTCCCTTTACTACAGAGCTGGCAAATTACTTTAGAATCAGCCTGAAAGCTTGCATTCCAAATCTTGGTCCTGACACTTGACTTTGAGCAAGTTAAACTTATTTGATATATAATTACTTCCTCTATGGAACTGGAAAAATAACAATTGCCTTTTAGGGGTGATACAAACACTAAATGGAATAAAACAGGAAAAGCAGCAAACCTGTTGACTGGAATAAAACAGATAGTGAATAAATATTAAAGTTCTCTGCCTCCATATTCCTTGAGCTTCACCCTTCACAGCTGCTCTTCCTGAGCTTTATCCTTCACACCTTTCTTCTCCTTTCTATAAATTCTTAGGAGGCACATTTACATTCTCAGCTTCAACTAACACATGAGAATTCAAATAAAACTCTAAATCTTTGAAAATTGCTAAGAAGGTAGAACTTAAATGTTCTCACATACACAAAAAGAAATATGTGAGATAATGGATGTGTTAGTTAGCTTGATGTGGGATATCTTTTCACAATGTATACATATATCAAATCATCAAGTTGCACATTTTAAAAACCTTATAATTTTATTTGTCAATTATACCTCAATAAAGCTTGGGAAAAGAAAAAGAAAGGAAGGAAGGAAAGAGAGAAGGAAGGAAGGAAGGGACTAAATCTATAACCCAAAACATTTTTTCTGACTTCCTTCTTTAGTTTATCTCCTACTCAATGTGGCTTGAAATCTTACAGTTATATATCTGACTTCCTCCTTTCCTTTCTCACTGTTTCTTGGTTTCATATTTTCCTTTATATTTCTTCAGCTACATTCTAACTCAGACTCTTCTCATCTGACCTCTAGATTATTTCAATAGTCTTCCAAATAATCTCTCTGCTTCTATATCAGTGGCCTCCAAAGTAGCATGTATGCATGCCTGAGGGAGTTCAGGAAAAGGCCAGAGAGTAGAAAAGAAACATCTTTTGATATTTATATTATCCTTGATTAATTTTCATATTTTGGTTTACAATGCACATGCCATGTTAGTAAACAAGTATATGTATATACACACATATATACATATTTATATACATATACATATATATACACACATATATACATATTTATATACATATACATATATATACACACATACATAGATATAGATATCTATATATATATTAGTATTATATATTACTAATAGTAAACAAGTATGCGTGTGTGTGTATATATATGTATATATATACATATATATATATATATACGTACACACACACACACACACACACACATTTTATTCATAAATAAATAGTTTATGGGTAGAAAGTCCATGCTCAAAATAAATTATTTATTGATATGATGCATAATCAAAACAGTTTAGATATCATTTTCTCTGTATTTATTAACTCGAAATGCAGTGGATATTTGAACAAATCAACCATCATATATTATCACCTTAGTCTCGCTACTCTCCTCCTCCAAAGCTTTCAGGGAATTCCATTCACCCAATGAAAAATTTAAGACTCCTGAGTCTGGTATTCCAGGCCTTTCCCCCTGCCCTAGCTCACTTTCTATACCCACCTTCAACAGCTTCCTGCCCCTCCAAGTTTTCATCCTCCTACTCAATCATGAGGTTTGTGGGGACTGGCATTATGACTTATTCATCACTGTTTTTCTTACAAGTAGATCTTCTAGATTCTCAAATATTTGTAGAACTAAACTATTATTTCCCAAGCACTAAATGGTTCATACACTAACATAGCTATGGCAAAAATTACATACTGATTTTTCTATATATTTTTATAGGTGCATCACCTTCCAAATTAGATGAGGATCCCCTTGAGAATAAGGATAATTCATTATACCACAAAGAAGGCACTTAATAAATGCTACTGAAAAAGAAGTCAATAATCACAGTCAGCATTTTTCATATATTTACAATAACATCAGAAACATGGAACACTATCTCAAAAAGTAATAAATAATGCAAAGCAAATTATAAAACTTTTAATCCAAAAATTAAAGAAACATATTTCAGTAAGAGAATGACACTACAGAATAAAATGTTTTTTCAAAGCCAAAAAGTTTAGAAGCACTGAGTAAGATGTTTACAGATGCCAACTGCCCAATGAAAGTTTAATGATAGTTATATAAAAAAAGAAAAAGCTATATAAGTTAAAACTTACAAAGTCACAGATCTTGTACTAAAGAATCCAGAAGCAAAACAGTTTTCTGTACAGAAATACACTTAATCTGGTTTTAATTACACATATAATGTAATGATAGACAGTAAAGATAAAACAATTCTATCTGGAAACCTGTAAGAATTTTTTCCTTGGATAGCTTTACACATACAATCAACAGTATATGAATAATAATTATTATTCAAACAGAACACAAACACATTAAACCAATGTGGTATAATACAAAGGCAGAAAAAATCTGTTCTTTGGTACATGAAATTATAGCTTTCACCTTAATATAGAACTACATAGTTCTATTTTACATACTTGAAACCAGAACTGAATGGAAAAAATTGGTTTAGAAAAATTCAACTCAAGGTGAATTTCTAAACCTCAACTTGCAGATGAAAAACAAAGACATATCTGAATGATGAAACTTGTATACAACCTATAAAATTTTAATTTTAATCAAAATACACTAACATGCAAAGTTGTTAAAACCAGAATAGTAAGTTCTTAAGCATGAAAGGGAATGCAAGATCTGAAAAAATAATTTATATCTTCTTGCTTAGCAAATTGCCTGAGAATCAAATAGTATTTTCTTACCTTAATAACATTTCCTTTATTCTGTGACATTATATATGATTGATTACCCAATTTGCCCACTTTTCCAGATTTCCAGTGATATCCACTTGACCTTCAATACATATAAACAGAAGACAAAATGTAATTACTAAATACACATCTCCTTTTAATGAAAACAAATGTATTTTCCCTGTTTCAGGAAATGGAAATTCAGTTGCTAACATGTAAACAGAGCACCACAAAATAAAAATAAAATGTCAATAATGCCACAATATCCTCAGTAATTCTAAAATATAACTCTATCATATTTGGAAATTTTGAGACAAAATGAATAACAGTGACATGTCCAAACAGATGAAGAATTCCGTTTTTTAGTCATTTATAATGATTAAAGATAGCTTTATGGATTTATAGAAATTTTAAAGATTGCCATATAGTTTTAAAAGCTAAGGGTCCACAAATGTAAAGAGGAAAAGGAAGCAAAACAATAAGAATATTCAGCAGATCGACTAAGTGATCAATACCTTATTAAGACTTCAAATGAGCCCCCATTGAAAGGTAACAGGGATTGCAGAGAAGGCACACTGTTTAGTTTTATAGTTTAGTTTTCAAAGCACTTTTACTTGAGCTTCACATTTGTTTTTGAAGTTAATAGGGCAGTCAGTCCAATTCCTACTTAAAAAATAATACGACAAAAACGTGTGCCAGGTCGCAGATAATAAATAATAAAGTCAAGATGAGAACATTGGACTCATAACGGTCTAACCAGTGAGTGGCAGGTCCCCATTCTGGCTATGACATTTACTATCTACGTGATCGTAGAAAAGCATTTAACTAATCTGAAAATGCAGTCAAGCTTTAGAACATTTTTAAAAATATCTAGAAAAGGTTCCTGAGCTAATGAAAATTCACTCTTGAGGGCTGATTTCAGAAACTCTGATTCACAGACATATTTGTGGTCCACTAAGAAATCCAGAGCAGCGAAGGTTAAGAAATAGAATTGGCCACTGGATCATTAAGAGAAGAGCAGAAAGATACACAATAAACTTTGTCACCTGGGATAATGTACAACATTGAGATGCATGGATTAAACAAATGCTTCAGTTTTTGGAGAGGGTGTGTATGTGTCCTGAATGTTTTTCAAAAAGTTAGGCTCTAAAGATAAATGCTACTGAAGCTACAATAAATATTTGAATTTTCTTTAATGGTTCAGAAGGTACTTAATAGATATTTGATGATCATCACTTTGAGCACGAAACAAGAGCAAATTTAATATACAGAGTCTGGTAATATTTAGTACTACTGAAAGCACATGAAACATGCACTCTCATTCTGTACAGGAGAAAGTTACACACTTTGAAGCCTATTTGAAAAATAATTTCTCCAATGTCTACCAAAATGTAAATTACATATATACTTTGATGGAAAATTATACAGGTAAGAATTTACCCCATAGATACTCTTGCAAATACAGAGGGTGCCAAAAAAATGTATACTCATTTTAAGAAAGGAAAAAACTGTATTAAAATTATAATACTCCATGTATACCGATAACAAAAGATGAATACAAGTCATGTGCATATATTTTTTTGCCATCCTGGTATAAGGGGGGGAGGGAAATATATATATATATATATATATATATATATATATACACTCACATATATATATATATATATGCATATTCATGGCAGTACATATAATCACAAAATACTGAAAACTTAATAAAGATTTGAACAATAAATGCTATTATGTCCACACAAAGAAATAATATGTAATCTTTAAAAGATAAGACATTTGAGGGGGAAAAATTTAATCGTTAAAACTGGTGCTGCAAAATGTGCTGGGTGTCAGCCTATAGCTAAGAGATAGACTTTTATTATGTAACTATCACTTCTATTCAACTTTTATCTTATTTATTTATTCTTTTTATAATGAAGTCAAATTCTCAGTAAAATTAGTACAGATATATAAGCATAACATTGGAGAGTTATCATTAATAAAATTTAAGCTAAAGCACATTTGCTAAAAATATTTCAAACATATTGAGGGTTTGAATGATTCTTATATGTGTACATGTACACTCCTGCCCCAAAAGACTTTTAATAAATAAAAAGGACTCTACATATAAACTGGCAATCTTCTGTTCATGGAAATTTTATGGGAGCAAAGGGTAAATTCTGCATTGTTGTCCTAAACATTCAAAAGAATAACATAAGAAAAGAAATAAGAAAATGCAAGAACATATAAGGCTCAGATGAAACAAAAGTAATGGTAATTTTAAAAAACAGCATGCCTTATATAAGAAACACAAGTAGAAGTAGTAGGGGAAATGTAATATTGCTAGTTCATCAGGAAAACCAGAAATTATTCATTCAGAACAGATCTTTATAGGAATTATAATAGTACATAAAATAGTTCTTTACATAATTTTGTTTATCCCTCTGAAATTCTCTAAAAATGTCACCTACAGTCTTTCTTCCTTTTCTCTGTTCCTTGTTGAATGGAATTCTTGTAGTTTCTTTTCCACCTCTTGGTTCTCCATCTCTAACTGTACTTTCTCCATCCTCAGTTCTTGAGCATTTCTGAAAAAGATTTAAATGCAGAATATTTATTTGAGGTAAACAAACAAACAAAAACAAGGTAAAATAATTTTATATCATTTTTTCCCTTAAGTAGAATTAAGAATAATAAATAGTGATGAAGTATTTTAACTTTTTTGTATCTCTTTGAAATATGTTTTCTAAAGTTAGCAAGTGCCTTCCATTAATATTCTCCTCAAGCAAGGCATCTCTTCAGATGTCAGACTTTTGCTTTTCCATTTACATTGCTAGAAGTTTCGAATCATAATTCACTTTATATACGAGCTGTACCTTTATATATGAACAAATATCTATGACATATGAATAGGAAACAAAAGAAAAATTATTTTCTAATTTCCATACTGTCTTTCCTTTAAGAATTCAAGTAGTTTGAAGCACAGTGTTTAAAATCACTTTTTTTTTCTTTTATATATATAGGCAGAATACACATTTTTGCTGAACTGATCATCTTGGAAACCTTCAATAAATTTCTACCTTTATGTCAGGCATGTATAATCCAAAAAAGTCAACAACAACAAAACAAAGCAGAGCCTGCTCGGGGCCTATTAGGGGAAAAGTACCCATTAAGCGTTTTGGTATAGAAGCCATTAAAAGGATTAAATGAGAACTGAGCCAAACCCAACCTAACCACTTCCTCTAAAGAAAAGCAATAAGAAGAGACCTTTTGAGAACGAAGCAGAGCCCCCTCGTAGATTCTCGTACAAGAGATTTTGATAATATTATCTGAAACTCATCAAGCTTTTGTCACAGGCCATTTTCTTCATTTTACAATTCTAGTCTCTATTCAGCATTAGTCACTAACTCTCTCTTTCATAGGTCTAAGCCAACCTAGTTCTCTAGCTTTTATTATCTACGATGAATTTAAACCTCTTCCTTCATTATTACATCACTCGTGGTTTACTATAATCATATAGCATAGGTGACCAGGCATGCTATGGCAAGGAAACAAAATAAGAATAATGGAGATCAGAAAAGGCAACTGATTTACAGAGATGATGAGCAGTCACCAAAGAGCAAGTGGGCCAAAGATATGTCCCAAAATGGACACAATGCAGGGAGATACACGGAAAGTGATAGGAGGCAAAGGCTGTCTGGAGGGTTCAGAGAAACTGGCAAAGATATTGAGGAGGAGACATTATTTTCAGTACATCTGCTCCACAAGGAGGAATTCAGCCCCTACTACATACAAGTACTGCAGTAGGTGGTATGATATGAGACCCAGTGGAGCTTCCAGTATAGAAAGGAACACAGACAAGCATGTTGGTAATTGAAACATAGCATGATGACGCTCTCATTGGAGCTGGACAGGGAGGTATCTGAGCACACAGAAAGGCCACATACCCAGCCCCTGGGCATGTAGGAACAGTTCCTGGAGAAAGTGATGTCTGAGCTGAGCCCTAAGGTGTGAAAAGACTTTATCAGTTAAAGGGAAGTGGTGAGATCAGTGTTCCAGGAAGAAAGAAAATGTGTGCATAAGTAGAAGAGTGTGGGCCAAGGAATTAGAAGTGATGTGTGACCAGGCATTAAGTGCAGGATGGGAAAAGTGGCAGGAAATGGAACTGCTGAGGTGGACAGTGGCAAGATAATGAATAGCCACAAAGGTCATGATGAGAACTTGGGATCTGTATTCTATGAGCAATAAGAATCATTAGAGGGTTTTAAGAGAATTGATCAGGCTTGCATTTTAGAAAGATTACTCTGGCTGTGTAATGGAAAATTAATTACAGGGTGCAAGGCTGGAAGTAAGGCAGCCAGTGAGGACACTATGTCAGTAATCTTAATAATAGAGACATTATGCTGCTCTGACTAGATAGAAACAGTGGCAAGAAAAATGGGAGCATTTGAGAAAATAAGGAAATAGAATTAATTGGACTAAGAGACTGACCAGAAGTAGGTGACTGACCAGGCAAAGGACAAGAAAGAAATGTGAGATAATCCCAGGTTTCTTACTTGAGTGATCAGGAAGACAATTATGCCATTTCCTGAACTAGATCACTCTGGGATGGGCACAAGACACAGTTCATAATTAGTCCCTGAGCTGGTCTCCCTGCCCAAAGTCCCAAGGGCCTATAACACTTTCCATGTGGCTTCCGGAGGAAGAGTTCAAAAGCACAAATATGACCGTGTCACTCATTTGCTTAGAAAACTTTTGATGGTTCTGAAGTTCCTACTGTGGTAGAAGAAAAGGGTGAGACTAAAAAAAAAAATAAAAAATAAAAAAAAAAGGACTGACATACTGACCAAGTGTTCAAGTTTATGATGGATCTGGAACAAGACAAAAGATTCCTCTTGGAGACAGCCTTGACTACAGAGCCAGAAGGACAGGCAAGAAAAACTAAAGGTGATCCTGGACCATGTCAACACAACAAATCCACCGACTGAAATGGGTTGGGAGCTGGGAAAGAGGTAATGAGGAATTGGAGACACCATAATGTCAGAAAATATACAGACAATTGTTAAGAGGATGTCAAATGAAAATAGGCTTGGAATAAAGAAAGGCCAAGAATGGGAACTCCAGAGCAATTACTATAGAGTAGGTGTTACCGTCCTAGTTTATACCAGTTGTGGATCATGGGTGGATTAGGGACACATACAGGCCAGAGAACAGTGAGTCCCCTGCATCTCCAAAATAAATTCCAAACTCCTCAGTGTGGCACATAAGTTAATTTATTACCTATACAATCCTGCCGTTCTCTCCAACTTTGTTCTATAAACTTTAGCCAACTGTATATGTCTGAAAGGTCCCAAATTATGCGGTCTCTGTGCTTTTGCCCAAGAAATTTGGGACATATTCTTAGGGCCTCCTGTGCTTTCATATCACATCATGTTTCACACTGTGTCATAAATGTAATTTTACTTATTCACATCCTCTACAAGCTATTTGAGGGCAAAAATTATGATTTCCTACTTTTACATCTACCATCCCCTAGTATAGTATGTAGAACATGTACTTAATAAATGTTTGTTGGATGAGTGTTTATAAGTACTAGGTGAGATCAAACAATACAGTGAACATTGAAATTAAAAAAAAATGTACAGTGAAAAACACATTGCCATTAATACCCCTCAAAATCCTCCCCCTCTCTTCGAACTCACTTGTCCCATCATTCTTGCACTTTCTGAAGCACGTCTGGAAGTCCTCTTTCGTGAGTCGATTCAAAACATTTACCTTTCATGGTCATTTTGACTTTAGGGAAGAGCTAGAAGCCCCATAATGACCGATCCAGTAAATAAGGTGGATGAGGACACAACATAATGTTTTTATTTGACAGAACTTGCCATATTCTAGAATCGATGTGTAACACAGAGCCTTTCTGTTGTGATCACAAAATACAGTGAATGCTGCTGCCAAGTACCATCCAATGGAAAGGCAGGGATCTTCAATATGGGAAGTGGTGTGTCGAACTTTAGTAACAGTGTGTGCAGTAAGTTTCAACTTGTTCGGTGCAGTCAGTCCAGTCAGGTGGGAGCTACGGTTGAGAGGTGTGTTTTAAAGTGTGCTGTAAATCATCCTCCATCATGACAATGCTCCATGTCACATATCACTTCTGGTATATGGCAATTTCTGCCAACTATAAACATTATGGTATGTCCTTATTCAACTTATTCACTGGATCTGGCACCATGCAACTTCTGGCTCTTCCCCAAAGTCAAAATGATTCAGGACATCAAGGCAGCCGTGACAGCACAACTAAAGACACTCACGAAAGAGGACTTCTAGAAATGCTTCAGAAAGTGGCAAGAACAATGGGAAAAGTCTGTTCAAAGAGAGGGGGCATATTTTGTGGGGGATTAATTTCAATGCATCTTTTACTGTAATAATTTTTTTTATTTAAACATTCACCATATTGTTTGATCACACTTTGTATCACACACAGACTTGAAACATGTCACCAAAACCGAATAATGCATTCCTCCTTCTCTTTTTCCATAAAAAAGAAAAAATGGTAATACTAGCAATTGCATAGCTCTGCTCCCCACCAAAAAATGGTAAACCTTATCATGATAATGCCATAAATTTATATAACATTTTCCAATTTACACAACAATTTTACACACAGTATCTCAAAAGTAAAGGGAGAATTAGGAAAGATCTGAAGACAATGAATAACCACGGAACTACTTTATCTGGATCAGAGAATTCAAAAACTAAAATTAAAATTGACAGTCTGTCCCCAACCCATGCTGGCTGGCCCTTAGTGATATTTGAGAGGAAGGACTTGGGAATTTCCAGTGACTCTGGATGATCTCAAAGGCAGACAGTATCTTGAAACTTCTGGTACCCCACCAGGTCATGAAATTTCCAGGATACCCAGATCTGCTTGGCTCTGGCTGAATACATCCACCAGGTAATCTAGGACAGAAGATACTCTCTTTGGGAAGGGTAAATTCAACAAAACATCTTTTAACTATGCAAAGTGTTAGGGTAAGAATTGACAAAATTTGAGTTCAACTCTAAATAGCCTCATGTAAAAAGAATACATTACAATATACAGAAAATTTTTAAGTCAATTATTTCTATTTAAGTCAATATGTATACACTTACTTATATTTCAGCTTTACCGAATGTCCAGGTTTTCCCCATGGAAGAACTACAAAGTCTTTGGTATTCATGATTAGTGTCTTAATATTGTTATTGATTTATGGAAACTTCTGAAAAATAACAAAGACAAAATAATTATGCCTGAGGTAAAACAGTTAACTTACAAATTCAAAACTACATATAACTCAAGAAAATTTTAAAAACAGAAATAGTTATGAGTGAAAAGGCTAAATCAAAGGTTAAATAATAAAAAAATACATAAGCTTAATTGTTATATAAATGTACACACTAATAAAGTTACAAATTAAATATATCTGATGGAAATAAAATTTTACCAATAATTATGTGGCAAAAGACTGTGGAAATATTGAACTGAAAATGAAGAATGCATTCATAAAGATAAATAGAACACATATTCTGGCTCTTTCTATGTTAAGGTTATAAAAATATATATCAGGTATTTGTTCCTATCCAAAAATAACATACAAGACTAACTAGAGTGAAAAGAAAAGAATCTTATAGCTATAATCCAAACTTAAAAACCTCTTTTTTTAAAACATATGTGGTACTGCAAAATGAGAATTAAGGCATGTAATAAATTACCCAAAGGCATCTTAATATCCTCATTTATCAAAGAAAATTTTAATGATGCTCTTTGCCTAAGATCAGAAATTAGCATATTTAGAAAGAATTTTTCAACAAGAGATGAAACAAAACAGATTTTCTGCCCAACTCCAAGTTAACCAGAAAATTAAATTATTCAGAACACCCTGTTTCCTGAGTATTCCAATTATTCGTGGTTCTATAATAATTTCCTCGGTAATGCTGAATTACATTCAAAACTATTAGGTTTTATCTGAATAAAAAATTCCAAACACTCTTAAATAGAAGAGGCAATATCATACAGTCCTTAGTCTTAAGTGCCAAACTATTTGCTACTATCAGTTTATATATGTGTTCCTATGTGCTCATAACCCCATGAATTTTTAATGAGGCTCTGCTACATGAGGCTCTGTGCTGAGAGGCATGAAGGAGTCAAGGTCCAAGGACATTTGTTTTCTGGGCTCAAATGACACAGTGTCAAGCAGGGTATATAAGACCTACATATAAAAGCCGTAAAACAATGTAGAAATTATAAAGGCCATAAAATTGATAGATGTAAGAATAGAAGAAGTGAGAGGAAAAAGAGAAATCAAACTGGCTAGCATTTAAAGTAGTGCTTTAAGGAGAAGCTAGGCTTACATATGATGATAAGGATTGGATGGACATTCCACACTGTAAGAACAGCTCTTGAATGAAACTGATGACTGGTTCCATTTGGTTGATATATACGTTATATGGATAAGGAAAATTGGGCATAAGTTTGGAAGTGTAGGCTGAGGCCCAGTAATGAGTGGCTTTAAATATCAACTTAACACTTTTGGAATTTATTCTTAGGTAATGAGAGTCACTAACAGTTTTACAGGGCAGGACAGAAACTAAGTCTAGAAGTTTTGCTCAAAGACTTAAGGAGAGAAGGTACCAGAATAGGAGTAACCAAGTGGAAGGGTGACATCAAAGTCTACACAATTAAATAACTTGTTCTTCTTTGTTGTTCCTTTGAGAGGCTATCTCATAACGTCAATGATGCAACCACTGATCAAAACATTTTTGGAATGCTTCTTTTGAAACTGACTGCAGAGTCCATCATACCCCCAACAAATACACAAATGTACTTCGGTGTGCTTCATTGAAAACTAAAAATGATATTGTCCAACAGGAGAGACTACTTTCTTTGTTCACTCAAACCTAGTTTCAAATTACTCTAAGTCTAAAAATCAATCTAGCAAGAAAGGGTAGACTGTTACTGCCTTAGAGGAAATTCTGAAGGAAGTTATTCTCTGAAGATAATTCCAAAATGAAATTTCATGAAATAATTTTATATTGTAAGCAATATAGTGACCATCATAAGACTAAGTGTATTTGTGCCTTCGATCAATAGGCATATATGTAGCTGCTCCCTTGTGACCCTTATTATAGGTACTGAAATCACAGTGGTAAATAAGACATGGTTCCTTCCCTCAACTCATAATCAAAGGGAAAGCCACACAAACAAGGCAACATCAGGACAAAAAAGAAGTACTTGGGAACATCCAACTCAGACTCATTTCTCAACCACCAAGTCCTATCTCTCAAAGCTACACTCAGTATCAAAGAGAACTAAAGGTACCCCAGGAATGGAAAAGTAGGATTTTGTTTGCTTTTGGGAAGGGAGGATGTATTTTCTATGCCTTCTTTGTAGGTTAAAATTTTTATCTCATTTTTATGAAACAGAGGTTACAAAAGCTATCTTTAAAAAAACCTCCAGGAATTATCCTGCTCCTGTAACATAGAGTCTATATCCCTTTTTGATCATAAACAGGAAATCCAACTCTTGGGCCTTGTCTACTGTCAGTAAGTTTTTCATGAAAAGTTCTAAAATGTTAACATTACCATTATTATTTAAAAACATAATAATAAAAGAATCCCCAAAGTTAGTGTCTAATTATTTTAAATAATTTAAATTGATTTAATTTTATTTAAACACTGAAATATACAATTTTACAGGTGATGTACATATGCATAAAGCTGATCTGATACACAAAGTCTGAAATGAATGAAAAAAAAGTCTTTGAATTTCATTAGGATGAAATGATTCATATTTATAGCTCTGCTTATAATGTGATTTAACCAATAAATGGTCTTATTCAGGGGGTATTTCACTTCACTGAATGCAATTAGTATGGCTTCTTCTCAATTAAGTGTTTTATCGAGTCACACACATAAGCCAATTTTCTTGTATGAAGGAAAAAGGAAGATTTTAATTGTGAGTCATGCTGTTCTGCCAGTTTCCTTACATAAAACCAACAGAGAATTAGTCACCTTTCTTGGGACAGCTAGGATATAACAACATTAGTAGGAAGAATAGCAAAGCACAAAAATTTAGTCACCTAATGAACCAGGGAAATACAGATAAAATACCTATTACGCAAACCTCAGAGTTCCATTTGACCTTTGGTCATTCAATTTTTTTTCTTGTAATGAAATACCAAAAATTCAGTTGGTTTTGGAAAATTTTGTAGTTACTTGATTTATTGGGCTGCATCACTCTTCTGTCCCCAACCTTATTCTTCCCCACACATATACACACAGTGTGACCCAATATTGTCCATGATGCTTTGATGATCTTTCTACACAGTTCTCATTCTGGGAATGCAAGCCAAGCACCGAAGGCAGCTGCCACAGAATGACAATGAGCTATAAATCTAGAACTCAGATAATTCATCAAGAGTTTCCCTAGCCTCCTAAAGAATTTATCATCATACCATGGGCAGAATGGGAGGGTTGGGAAATCATTGTTCTCAAGGAGGGCAAATTATTGTAACTGAAAACTTATCCAAGGTTAGTTGATTCTTCTAATGACCCAGATAATCTTAGACCTGAAAACTTAAAAGTCTATAAATAGGATTTTTCTTTACGTTAGCACATATTTAAAAAGGGTCTAATAAGCAAGCTCTTTTGGATGGATTAAAATGTTTACCATAGTATTTAGAAATCAGAAACCCAAGCAAGAAATGTTAAATGAAAATAAATCTAAATAAAAATAGTAGTTTTAAAATTTTAAAAGAATTGTACCTTTAATATTTTCTCTGATATTACCTTTATTCTAAATATATATATAAATATATATGTAAATATTCTAAAAATATATATATAAATACATATATATATGTATTTTTGAATCTTTTTGTTTTAAAATAAGGAAAAGACTGATAATACATAATCCCTAGCATATTATCTTGTGCTTGACTGGCCCACTAAATAAGTATAAGCCATTTTCTCCTACACCGGCCCTGAAAGAAAATTTGGTATTGACTTCCAAATTGCACTCAATCTTCCAGCCAAACCACCTATTTGATAAATAAACACTTATTTAATAAACCACTTCAGGGCACTAAATGGTACTCAAGTCACCCATTTTTTTACATTCCATGACCAAGTTCCCTAGTGAACAACTGAGAAAGTTGCCTTTAGATACAAGGGAAGGGGAAGTGTTAGAAACTACCTTGAAAAGGAAGTGAGGAGAGCATCAAAGGCTCTGCTTTGTCCACAGCTTCTCTGATTTCATCTATTTTACATAATGGGCCTCTGGGTCAGATTTAATATAAATAAACTTTTCTACAGCTTAAAAAAAAACACTTGAGCTCTCGAGTTTTGGCTTTCGCTAGACAAGCAGCCAGACCTTTTGCACGGAATTGCGGCAGCGAGGTGGACTTCTTGAGTTCTCCTCCAGATCTTACCACAAACGGAACATCTGTAACCCATCAAAGGACTCTCTGCTCATCTTACAGAACAGCTAAGAGACTTGGACTAGGATTACTTGAAGGTGGGCAAATTGGGCAAGCAGGGGAAGAGGAAAGGGAGCAGAGTGGAGACACAGCCGCCTCCACGGCTGTGAAGGCGTGGCCAGCATCCTCGGCTGCAGAGACACAGGGGATCCCAGGATGGAATAGAGACCACAAAAACCAGGAGGTGGGCTCTTTCCCTGCATTCCACAGCTGATCTCTCCCGCCAAGAGGGCAACATATCCAGCATTTGAGGCAGTAACCTCAGCTGAGACCTCCAGCTGGGCCCTAGGTTGGACAAAGGATACAAACTCCATACCTGGGACCCTCCCCCCACTCTCCCAATCCTACCCCCACTCTTCCAGAGACTTAAGCTGGCCCCTGAACTGAGAAGTAGTTTCAGATTACAGAGGAGCCGTAGTGCTCAGGTTCTGGGAAGACCCGCTTGCAGCTCTGACCCAGGGAAGATGCGAGGAAGAGTGCAATTTTGCTGGGCTGGGAGAGAAGAGACTTCTCGACCCCCAGCCACCATCTTTTCTGGCCTGCGGGAAGAGTGTGACACGGCTGGGCTGGGAGAGAGAAGACCCCTCCATCCCCAGCCCCCACCCTTTCTGGCCTGCCTAGGTCAGGGCAATTACAACTGCGGAGACACTCCCAGGGATCAGCACTAGGCAGCAAACGCAGCTCTGGGCTTTCAACAGCTCAGAAATCTCCCACCCGGCATACACACACACACACACACGCACACACACACACACACGGAAGAAGTGCCCTAAGACTCAGGAGAACTGGGCACAGGGCTGGTGGTGCTCACTCTAAGTGCACATACGTGCAGGGAAGAACACAAACTGCACTGACTTTGTAGAAACTACCATCCAGACACATTAGCCCCACTCATCTAAATCTGTAGTCACAAGGTCACTCTGGGCACCAGGTAACCAGCTCTGCCTGCACAATACGCAGAGGACTCTTTGGTACAGCAGAGGACAACCTGGAGATTACTTGGTGGGCTTAAGCCAAGACTGGCGCTGCTTTTTTTGTTTTGTTTTGTTTTTATATATTTGATATCTTTGCCTGTGTTGAGTGTGGGTTATCATTTGTTTTTACATGTGAATGTATTTGATTTTTTCTTTGTTGTTGTTGTGCTTGGTGGTTTGCTTTGTTCTTAAATTGCCCTTCACCAGGGCCCAGCTTAAGAGGCACAAGATTCAACACACCCAGAGGCCAATTCCAGACCAAACCAGAGTACTGCTGGGTTTGACCTATAAGTGACACACCCAGAGGTAATACTCTACAGGCACAAGAGCCCATAGAGGCCAAACCTCATTTAAGCGGTCAACCTTCACACAGCAGAACATCCTGCTGTGGTGAGAGCCAAGTCTCACAACTAGTCAGCCTAGGAGTCAATCCCACCTACTCAGAAGCCAAAAGCAATTAAAGATCCACTTTAACAGGACGATATACACAATACAAGAGTCACCTTTGGGGCACACGTAGAGGAGAAGAAGGAAGTGGTACAAGTCAAACATAAAGGACACAAACTACATAAGATAACCCAGCAAAAACTAAGAACCCTAGGGCATCTACCTAATACATCGAAGCAAACACAGAGAGTTAACCAGAATGGGGAAACAAAGAAACATGTCCCAAATAAAAGAACAGAAGAATCCTCCAAAATTGGAACCAAATAAAATAGAGGCAACCAACCTGAGAGGGTCAGAGTTCAGAACACTGATGATAAGAATGTTTAAGGAGCTTAGTGACGACATAAAGAAGGATAGAGAAATCATAATGAACAACAAGTTAGAACTAAAGAATACAATAACTGAAATAAAAAACACACTTGAAGGAATTACCAGCAGGTTAAGTGAAGCAGAGGATCGAATCAGAGACTTAGAAGACAAGTTAGCAGAGATCACCCAAACGGAACAACAGAAAGAAAAAAGAATAAAAAACAATGAGGATGGCCTAAGAGACCTCTGGGATAACATCAAGCGCAACATGCACATCACAGGAATACCAGAAGGTGAAGAGAGCAAGCAAGGGATTGAGAACATATTTGAAGTAATAATGTCCGGAAACTTCCCTAACCTGGTGAAAGAAACCAACATACAAGCCCAGGAAGTACAGAGAGTTCCAATCAGGAAAAACCCAAACAGGTCCACAAAAAAACACATTATAGTTAAAATGGCAAAAGTTAAAGATAAAGAGAGAATCCTAAAAGCAGCAAGAGAAAGACGGAGGGTTACATACAAGGGAACTCCCATAAGACTATCAAATGACTTTTCTACAGAAACATTGCAGGCCAGGAAGGAGTGGCAGGAGATACTCAAAGTGATGGAAAACAAAGGCCTACAACTTAGATTGTTGTATCCAGCAAGGCTATCATTTAAAATTGAAGAAGAGATAAAGAGCGTCCCAGAAAATAATAAACTAAAGGAATTTATTACTACCAAGCCAGCATTGCAGGAAATATTAAAAGGACTTCTGTAAACAGAAGAAAGATGAAAACAATCTAACTACAAATTTTTAAATGGCAATAACTATGTACCTATCAATAATCACTTTAAATATAAATGGATTAAATGCTCCAATCAAAAGAAATAGGGTGACTGAGTGAATAAGAAAGCAAGACCCTTGTACATGCTGTATACAAGAGACTCACCTCAGATCAAAAGACACACACAGGCTGAAAGTGAAGGGTTGGAGTAAGATATTTCATGCAAATGGAAATGAGAAAAAAGCTGAAGTTGCAATACTTATATCTGACAAAATAGGCTTTAAAATGAAGACTATATTAAAAGACAAAGATGGGTACTATATAATAATAAAGGGATCGATCCGACAAGAGGACATAACCCTAGTTAACATCTATGCACCCAACATAGGAGCACCTAAATATATAAAAGAGATATTGACTGACATAAAGACAGAGATCAACAGTAACACTATCATAGTAGGGGACTTCAACACACCTCTGACAACAAGGGACAGGTCTTCCAGACAGAAAATCAATATGGAAACAATGGCCTTACATGACACATTGGACCACTTGGATTTAATCGATATTTTCAGAGCATTTCACCCCAAAGCTGCAGAATACATGTTTTTCTCAAGCGCACATGGAACATTTTCCAAGATAGACCACATGTTATGCCACAAAACAAGTCTTGATAAATTTAAGAAAATTGAAATCATACCAATTGCTTTCTCTGACCACAGTGCTACGAAATTAGAAATGAACTACAGGAAAAAAACTGGAAGACACACCAATTCATGGAAGCTGAATAACATGTTACTAAATAATGAATGGTCAACCATGAGATCAAGGAAGAAATCAAAAGATATCTCGAGACAAACGAAAATGAAAACACAATCACCCAAAATCTATAGAATGCAGTGAAAGCAGTCCTAAGAGGGAAATTCATAGCATTGCAGGCCTACCTAAAGAAACAAGAAAAATCACTAATCAACAGTTTATCTTCACTTAAGGGATCTGGAAAAAGAACAGCAAAATAAGCCCAAAGGGAGTACAAGGGAGGAGATAATAAAGATCAGAGTGGAAATAAATGAAATAGAAACCAGAAAAACAATATGAAAGATCAATGAATCCAAGAGTTGGTTTTTAGAGAAGATAAACAAAATCAACAAACCTTTAGCCAGACTCATTAAAAAAAGAGAGAGGACCCAAATTAATAAAATCAGAAATGAAAGAGGAGAAGTGACAACAGATACCACAGAAATACAAAAAATTTTAAGAAATTACTATGAGCAACTATATGCTAACAAATTTGACAATCTGGAAGAAATGGACAATTTTCTAGAGGCATACAACCTTCCAAGTTTAACAAGAAGAAACAGAAAACCTGAATAGACTGATTACCACCAGGGAAATTGAAGCAGTAATCAAAAATCTCCCAACAAACAAAAGCCCTGGACCAGAAGGCATTACAGGTGAATTTTACAAAATATTCAAAAAAGAATTATCACCTATTGTTCTCAAGCTCTTCCAAAAAATCCAGAAGGAGGAAAGGCTCCCAAACACATTTTACGAGGCCACTATCACCCTGATCCCAAAATCAGACAAGACACTACAAAAAAAAGAAAACTACAGGCCGATATCTCTAATGAACATAGATGCAAAAATCCTCAACAAAATATTAATGAACAGAATTCAGCAATACATTAAAAAGATTATACACCATGATCAAGTGGGATTCATCCCTGGTATGCAAGGGTGGTTCAACATCCGAAAATCAATTAATGTGATACACCACATTAACAAAATGAAAAATAAAAATCATATGATCATATCAATAGATGCAGAAAAAGCATTTTACAAAATCCAGCAGCCATTTATGACAAAAACCCTTAAGAAAGTGGGAATAGGGATCATATCTCAATATAATAAAGGCCATATATGATAAACCCACAGCTAACATCATACTCAATGGGGAAAAGCTAAAACCATTCCCCTTAAGATCAGGAACGAGGCAAGGTTGGTGACATTCTCCACTTCTATTCAACATAGTGCTGGAAGTTCTAGCCACAACAATCATGCATATGACGTGACACTATATATAGAGAACCCTAAAGACTCCAACGAGAAACTATTCGAGCTGATAAATGAATTTAGTAGAGTAGCAGGATACAAAATAAATATTCAGAAATCAGTTGCATTTTATATACCAATAATAAAACATCAGAAGGAGAAATTAAAAAATAATCCCATTTACAATTGTTTCAAAGACTATGAAATACCTGGAAATAAATTTAACCAAAGAAGTAAAAGATCTGGACTCAGAAAATTATAAGACACTGAAGAAAGAAATGAAAGAAGATACAAATGGATGGAAACACATACCATGTTCGTGGATAGGAAGAATTAATATAGTTAAAATGTCCATACTGCCTAAGGCAATATACATATTCAAAGCAATTCCTATCAAACTACCAATGATGTTTTTCACAGAAATAGAACATATAATCCTAAAATTTAAATGGAACCATAAAAGACCCCAGATAGCCTCAACAATCTTGAGAAATAAGAACAAAGTGGGAGGTATAACGATACCTGACATCAAATTATACTACAAGGGTACAGTAATCAAAACAGCATGTACTGGCATAAAAACAGACACATAGATCAATGGAACAGAATAGAGCCCAGAAATAAATCCATGCCTATATGGTCATTTAATCTATGACAAGAGAAGCAAGATTTAAGGTGGGGTAAAGACAGTCTATTCAATAAATGGTGCTGGGAAACCTGGACAGACACATGCAAAAAAATGAAGCTGGTCCTCCTCCTTACACCATATATAAAAATAAATTCAAAATGGCTTAAAGACTTAAATGTAAGATCTGAAACCATGAAATTCCGAGAAGAAAATATAGGAAGAAACTTTACAGACATTACCCGGAGTGAGATTTTTACTGATATATCCCCTCGGGCAAGGGAAGTAAGAGAAAAAATAAACATGTGGGATTACATTAAACTGAAATTTTTTTCACAGCAAAGGAAACCATCAATAAAACAAAAAGGGATCCTACTGAATGGGAGAAGATATTTGCCAATGATATATCTGATAAGGAGTTAATATCCAAAATTTATAAAAAACTCAACCCCAAAAAAACAACAACCCAATTAAAAAATGGGCAGAGGACATGAAGTGATATTTTTCTAAGAAGGACATATAGATGGCAAACAGACATATGAAAAAATGCTCAACCTCACTAACCATTAGAGAAATGCAAATAAAAATCACAATGAGATACCACCTCACCCCAGTCAAAATGGCTATCATCAATAAATCAACTAACAACAAGTGCTGGCGAGGATGTGGAGAAAAGGGAACGTTTGTGCACTGTTGGTGGGATTGCAGATTGGTGCAGCCACTATGGAAAACAGTATGGAGGTATCTCAAAAATCTGAAAATGGAACTACCTTATGATCCAGCAATTCCACTCCTAGGTATCTAGCTGGAGAAATCCAAAACTCTAATTCCAAAAAATTTATGCACTCCTATGTTTATTGCAGCACTATACACAATAGTCAAGACATGGAAACAACCAAAATGCCTATCGGTAGATGACTGGATTAAGAAACTGTGGTACATTTATACAATGGAGTATTACGCAGCCATAAAGAAGAAAGAAATCTTACCATTTGCAACAACATGGATGGACCTAGAGAACATTATGTTAAGTGACATAAGTCAGACAGAGAAAGGTGAATATCATATGATCTCATATGTGGAATCTAAAGAAAATAATAAATGAATGAACTAATCAGAAATAGTTTCAGAGACATAGAGGAAAAACTGAGGGTTGCTAGATGGGAGGGGGGGAGGGCATAAGGGGGAAGGTGAGGGGATTAGAAAGCACAGTCAGTAACCACAAGATGGCCCCGGGGTTACGAAAGTTAATTTGGGGAATGTAATCAATAATGTTGTAAAGATTTTGTAGGGTATCCGATGGACACTTGTCTCGTTAGGGAGACCACCTCAGGGAAGATGTAGATGACTGATCACTGCACTGTACACCTGAAGCTAAAGCTGAGCAATAATGAATGTCAATTACAAGTTTATATATATATATATATATATATATATATATGTATGTATGTATATAGTTACAAGAAGCGGAGTACAGCATTAGGAATAGAGACAGTGTAATGTAATGGCTGTGTGCGATGTCAGAGGGATAGTGGATGGGGGAGGGGGGTTGACACAGTGTGAGGGATATAAATGATAAACGTCTAACTATTACTTTGTTTTGTGCACCTAAAACAAACAAAAAAAAACTTGAAAGGCACAACTGTAAAGCAATATATAATTATTAATTCTGTATCTCAATTAAAAACTTTATATGATTACAAATAACAATGAAAGTGTTAAATTTATAAATCATACCTTTCAGAAACCTAAGCTCTTCCATATATTTAACCTATTCCACTCATTCTCCTACAACCCACTATTGCACTACGTGTTCACTTGTGAATACCTTACGAATGGGAAAATTAAGGCATTTGTCCAAGATTGGTGACAAATCCAGAAATCACAATTTTATTCCACTCCTGTTAGCTCTTCTTAAGACTTGAAATCTATATATGGTTCTATATACTTAAAATGATTAATTCATAGCATTCTCACCTTTCAGACTCTTAACCTGTAGTGAAATGGAAATTTGGAAAAAGAACTGTTTGACATCAAATGTTTTCTAAATTTTACAGCAATAAATTTAAACACCATTAAAAATTGTTTGGGTGTCAGATTGCTTCCATGTAATATGAGGTCACAAATTTTTGTCTCTAAATAGTTCCCCATAGCCAAAGGGAAGGAAAAAACAAAACCGAAAACAAAAACAAAAAAACAAAACCTTGCTCTGCTTGGTACTTAACATCCTCCATTATTCATCCCAATCTTTATTTTCCACTACTCTGCTGGCCAAGTTTTATTCTATTCAATGCTCAGTGTGAAGGATATCTCTACAATGAAACTTTCTTCCATCAAAAGTGAGCTTCTCCTCTAAAGACATCCTGTGTATTACACTCATTTACTATTACTGCTGCCTTGTATTATTTTGTTGTTGTTGCTGCTTTGCTTATATAGATGTTGTTTCCCCGAGTATCTCAAATATTTGAAGGCAGTCCTACCATTGATCTTGAATTCCCAGCAGTTAGTAGTGTGCCTACAAATAGTGTACTGTCAATAATAATGTGCTAAGTTTTAATTTTTTTCTACTGCTTTGAAGTTATTGCGCATAAAAAAAAATTTTAAACAAACACATCATCTTCTTTTCCACTTCAACAAATCTTCTTGTTTCTTTTTTCCACATATCCTACCAGACTTTCAACAAATATACATTGAACACCTCTTCTGTGCCAGGTATCAGGGTAAGCACTAAGGAACAAGGTGGACCGACAGGTATAGTACCAATCATCCCTGAACTTACACTCTGGTGAAGGAAGGAAGAAAAAATTAAAAATAAAATAATTGTGGAAAGTATTGTTTTGAAGGAAATAAACAAAGGACGGAGGTACTTTCAAATAATGAATTTATAATACCTAGTATAACCAGCAATATTACAGTAGATCATGGCAAGCCTCTATGTAGCTACTAAGATAAGGTAGTAGAGGAAGGGAGGCAGAGGGTTTTGTTTTTGCTTTTTTGGTTTTTGGTTTTTTGTGTGTGTTTTTTCACTTGCCATTAGCATACAGTTTGTATAGTTTTAATAGTGTGACGCTTCAACTTTGTATAACTTTTTTTTTGAGACTAACTCTGAATTTAAAAAGTCAGGGTTCAAAAAAAATACATACCTGAACCTACATATCTGAGCATCTCTAATGCTGATTTGGGAAAGAAAGAAGTTCCAGAGCTTCTGAGTTCTCAGGAATGTGGTACCCCTCTCTGAGACCCTTACTTGGGAGGAGTGTAGTTACTTCTAGAATGAAGTGGGTGCATGTGGCCACCTATACAGAAAGGAGGCTACAAAAGTGGGTGTGACAATGCTTTTTCAGGGCACCAAATTTTTCATAAGACGCAAATAAGTTCACAGGATAAAAGAGGCTAGCATTTTAAAAGAGTGGGTTGTGGAAGGGGTACATTCTTCAAGGTCCGCTTTCGCTGTCTGGGGTTCACCCTCGGTTCAGGCTTCCATTAGCACCATGGGCCGGGAAGTCGTTTGTTTATAGGAAAAAAAACTTTCAACTCCTGAGGTCAAGGCCACGTCTTGCTGCCCACGGGCCCGGCACTGTGTCGGGCACATGTCAGGGGCTCATCCAACCCCAGCGGGCCGGGCGTCCCAGCTCCACTCCAGCCCAGTCCCCTTTCCCGCCGTCCCACCGGGCTCCTCTCACTGCCCAGACCCCACGCGCTCCCTCACTAAGTCGACTCCGCGGGCTCCCGTCCGCCGCTAGCCAGCTTACCTGGAGACCCCAAGCTGCAGCATCACCTCCGCGGGCCCCAAGTAGCTGCCCAGAGCTTCCGGCCTTGGTCTCTTTGGTTACCGCGTTACATCGGTACCATAGCAACCAGAACGCTTGATCCTGCCACTGCAGGCCCGCAGAGGGAGCAAGGGAGCCCTACCAAGAAACGAGGAAAGGGAGTGAAAGAGGGAAGGGCGAGGAAGCAGACCCTGGAGGCTTTCTTCTGGAGGAGATAACAGTTAACTAACGCTTACTGAGTCCCTACTATATTCCAAGCACTATTCTAGGAGATCGATTTGTAATATCTAATTCATTCTCATAACAGCCCAATTTATATCTAAGAAAACTAAGGAATAGAAAGTTTAAATAACAACTCCAAATTACAAAATTAACGAAAGACAGACCCAAAAAGAATTAACCCAAGTAGTTCAGAAATCCCACATACATTTCAAAGATCACAACAAAGAAAGTCAAGACTAAAACCTAGGTTTCTTGGCAAACTCAGAACTCTTCTTTTCCTTTGTACCAAATTGAGGTATGACTAGTTCGGGAACTCACCCTAGAAAAAGTGCTACATACCTCATTGCTGAATATCACTAAGGTCACCTTTGAAGTACTCCCCTTGGGAAGCTATGCACCGTCGCCAGCACTTAGTCCACCCTTCAAAGCAATTTTGGAACTCTTTTTCTGGAATGGCATCAGAGCTGTTGTCTTCATATTACCCTTGATGTCCCGAATGTCATCAAAATGTCTTTCTTTCAATATTTCCTTTACTTTGGGCAAAGAAAGAAGTCATCGGGAGCCAGATCAGGTGAGAAGGGAGGATGTTCCAATACAGTTATTTGTTTACTGGCTAAAAACTCCCTCACAAACAGGGCTGTGTGAGCTGGTGCATTTGTGGTGATGCAAGAGCCATGCATTGTTGGCAAAATGTTCAGATCGTCTAAATTTTTCACACATTTTCAGCACTTCCAAATAGTAAACTTGGTTAACTCTTTGTCCAGTTGGTGCAAATTCTTAATGAATGATCCCTCTGATATCAAAAAAGTTTAACAATATCCTTGCACCTTAATGGTCAGACCTCGTATGTCAGGTGCTTTAAAGACAGAGCAGAAAAAAGAAATTGAAAATAATTAAGAGTTCAAACTTTGGTAAGATGGTCCGGGAAGTATCTGAATGCAGGCAGGGAGAAAGAGATGGGCAGTCAGGGTAAGGAACATTCCAGACAAGGATCAGTAAACAAACTTCACTTCTGACCTAATCAACAGTAGTATTTTACATAAAACCTCTGATCACTTATGTACAGAACTTTTTTGCTTCAGAAAAGAATTCTCAAAATGCATTTACTGGTGCAATAGTAGAATTAAACTCATAAAAATAATGTAGAAAATATTGCGGTACATTTCAAAAGCATTAAAGGAACATTATCTTACTTATATTTAGGAGACTATCTTAGCTCATGTACAGTTATGCAAAGAAAAGCAGAGCCAAATGTAAACCCATGCCATGTTACATAATAAAATGAAACATATGAAGTATTTGTCTTTCAGAACCATGATTAGTGACAAAATGAAATGAAACATATAAAAACAATGACACCTCTAGAGAGCCAATATCCTGAAGTAGAGTGCATTTAACTGACACACCAACAATTCTGTAAATACTTTTCCATGTCTGTATCAGGAGCACAGTATTCCTGAGGGTTTTTGTAAATTCATGCTTCATTGTACCAGTGAGAACACAAGATTTGAACGCAAGATTTCTGAGCTAAGGATATTTAATTTAAAGAGATAAAAATTACCCACAGGGAAGAAATTGAGAGCACAGACTTATTAAATTCAAAGGATAGCTGCAAGGTCATGCTGAAAAAGGCACATCATTCCTTCTCTTTCTCTCATTCTGTCTCTCTCTCTCTCTCTCTCACACACACACACACACACACACACACACACACACACACTTCCATTAAGCAAGCCAAACGCATTAAGCAACCTTATGTTGTATTTGGTAGGCCACCTGCTGTCTGTAGGAAATTTGTGGCAGGTGTCATGACTTTGTTGGTCACTCACAGGTAATAAAATTTTTTTAGAAGAGAAGAAAAATTTCCAGTCAAAACTTTGCCTGTGATTTAGCAGTAAGGTTTTTTTTTTTTTTTTTTTCCTTCTGCAGTGGTTGGGCCTACTTACTGCAGGCAAGCCTGAAATCAAGGACCTGTGAAGAAAGGATTATGTTTCAATTCCTCATCATCCATTCTTGCTTTAGTCTTATTAATTGCTTACATTAAGATCAAAGGAAAGGATAAGGATTAAAGCATCGAAGTCCTAACTTGACTTGTACTCTGCCTGCCAGTTGTTTCAAGCTGTGGAAGAAAAATGGGTTCTATAAGAAAGTAACCTCACAGGGTGATCTGATCATAAATTCCAAACGGGGCAGGTCATGGTGGGTAGTCATGCAGCAGGCATATAACTTTTCTAATAAAAGGTTTATCTTTGCCATAAGCAAGCTCTGTCCATTGTTTCTGTACATCTAGGCTAACAAATGTTTTCTGAAATGCCTCTTTTTAGACCCCTTCTTCTAAAGCTTGACCACCTGCAAGAGAGCACATAATCTTAACTATCCTGTAATTCCATCCTCATCCTGCCTTCACATAATCTTCCTTATGGTCCCTTAATTCCAAATGTATAAGAGAAGCTGCAAATTATCATTCTAAAAGGTATTTTTCTCAGTCTATTGTGATCTTGCTTCCACGCATATCCTGTTGGACTCAAATACGTTTTTATTAAAATTCTCTACAGGTCTTGACATTCTTACGTCGACAAAGCTGTCCATTTTCCAGAGACCACTGGGGACCTCGTACCAGCATTCTTTTAGATGCTGGTGATGCATTCTCCTCAGACCTTTGCTCACTGAGCCCCTAGGCATCAAGTGATTATTCTCCCTTCTCTCTGCAGGGTCTCAATAATCCTCCTGGACAGAATTTTAAATGACCCACTTTCTGTTATGTGTTTGCATGTTCCATGTCTGACCTACAAAAAGTGATCTTATGTACTTTGCCCTGCCGTGCTATGGGAGTGCAGGAAAGCCAAAATAGTCACTCCTGTTTGGCTCATAGACCAGCAACCGACAAGCCTAACAATTGCACTTCTGACTCCTCAGATGGGAATCAAAAACCAGTCCACCGTATCCCCAACTACAGGGACCCACTGATGTACATCTTACCAGCTTGAAATGACAGTCAGGGACTATTAACTCACATTGTCCAAAACATAGAAATAAGATAAGGAACGTCTTTTCAATGCCTGTTCTAAGAGCCCACTCAAAGATTACCTTATTCTCCCAGAAAATGTAACTTTTTATGATTATCATATACTATTCATAAGTCTTTAAAACTTTACATGTAACTGTAAAGTTACATGTTAATTGGTGAGTTTTATTTCATCTACATTTTTCACATCATTTGTATCTATATATGCAAATAATTTCTGTCCTTTAGATAAAATAATCCCAGGGTTTAGGGTATTATTGCCCTGTAGTACATTAACCAGTTTTGTATTTAACCTAAAAATCACATACCAAGTTTTGTCAATGTTTATATATAGTCAGCCTATCAAATTTTTCTAAACCAGCTTTACTATTCTGCTGGTTCCTTCCTTAATGAATTAAATAAACTATGAAACAAGTACATTCTATAGTTAGAGAACATCATGTTCTTAACTACTGAAATTATTTTTGATAATACCAAGCCTTACTCTTTTGAAGGGAGATGGAACACAAAATAAACCAGCAGCTTTCCAAAAGTAATCCACTCCTTGGCTCTTTAAACTCTTTTATAGGCAGAAGTCCAGGGTCAGGTCAGGCTTACAAAGCAAGTTTTCTATCATCTCCTTTTTACAAATCCTACAATGTAGCCTTCGTTTGAAAGGGAGCATCTACTTTCTTCATGCCTTGGCAGACACTTGACATCTTATTACATACATATGGGATTTTTTAAATTGTCAAGGATAATTGAGCTTTAGAGTCAACATAAAATCACAAAAAGATTTCTCCAAACCTAAATTAGTATGATATAAATATATTTAATTGTGTCTAAAAGACTAAACTTAAAGAAAGTAAAAGTGAGGAGGTGACATTGTCCTTTAATAAATTTTTTTCAGCATTGTAATTTCTGGCTGTCATTCATGACACAGAATTCTTCAGCAAATAAATTTCCATAACAAAAGGCAATTATTACTGATGTTTTACAAGTAGGGGAAAATGATCACAGCACATGATCCCTTAATGTGCGGTACTTTCTCAATAAATGTATAGGCTTGTTGGGTGGGCATAGCTTCATTTAATCAGAAGTCAGCCAACACCTGTTCTATCTCAAA
Organism: Rhinolophus ferrumequinum; assembly: GCF_004115265.2. Classification (NCBI taxonomy): domain Eukaryota; kingdom Metazoa; phylum Chordata; class Mammalia; order Chiroptera; family Rhinolophidae; genus Rhinolophus; species Rhinolophus ferrumequinum. Next base: position 74,406,529 of record NC_046285.1, on the reverse strand, counting down.
CACTGCCCTAAGATGAATACAAAGGGGAACAAAGACTGCATCTCTCTCTTTGAAGAACCCACTGTCTATTGAGGGAAATGAGTTTATAAATAATGAATATGTAATGCCGCAGGTATGTATTTATAAAAAATGGGAGCATGAAATGTTTGCTGCCTGGCCAGAATTTCTGGATGGTTCAAACATAGTATTTGTAGCAGAGAGATAAGGATGAAAAGTTGTGCTGTGGACAAATTTAAAGGAACTTCAGACAGTACCCTGTGCACAATAGAAACTCCAAAATTGTTTTTAAAACAGAAAATAATCATCTCTGTATGCTTATAGCAGCATTTTCAAAGATTATAATTGCAGCAATGTGAAGTTGGAGAAAAAGGAGAACATAGAAGCAAAGGAACACGTTTAAACTATGGCTATTTTAGTCCAAGATAGAAATGATGAGTCTGGAATAAATAAAGGCAGAGGGCACAGGCCAAGTGAAACAGATTCAAGGGGATTTCTTCACCTCCAACAGGACTTGGAGACTGAAGAAATGGGTTATCGAGGAATAGGAAACAGTTCACAGAGAGTTGGGACCAAGGAGGTAGTGTAGAAATGAGTTGAGTTTTGAAGTTTTTACTTTTGAGATAGCAATAGGAAATGATAAAAATAAAATGTTGGTCTAGTTATTGGGAAGTGATGGGAGTGGGCCATATATACTAGAGTGTCATCAGCATATAGAGAGCAACCAGAACAAACTTAACAAAGGATGTGAAGGACCTATACACTGAAAACTATATGACATTTTTTTAAACAAATCAAAGAAGACATAAAGAAATGGAAAATATTCCATGTTCATGGGTTGGAAAAATCAACACAGTTAAAAAGATCATATTACCCAAAGCAATGTACAGATTTCATGCAATCTCCATCAAAATCCCAATGGCATTTTTAAAACAAATAGAACACAAAATCATCAGATTTGTAATGGAACCACAAAAGACCCCGAATAGCAAAGCCATCCTAAGAAAAAAGAATAATGCTGGAGGTATCACACTCCCTGACTTCAGCTTGTACTATAGAGCAACAATAACCAAAACAGCATGGTATTGGCCAAAAGAAACAGACACACAGATCAATGAAACAGAATTGAAAACCCCGTAATAAACCCACATAAATATGGACAGATAATTTTCGACAACGGAGCCAAAAACATACCATGGAGAAAAGAAAGTCTCTTCAATAAATGGTGCTGGGAGAATTGGAAAGCCATGTGTAAAAGAATGACGATAGACGGCTATCTGTCACCACGTACCCAAATTAATTCAAAATGGATCTAAGACCTAACCAAAATACCTAAAACAATAAACTGCACAGAACAAAACATAGATACTAAACTTATGGACCTTGGGTTCAAAGAAGATTTTATGAATTTGACCTCAAAGTCAAGGGAAGTAAAAGCTAAAATAAATGAATGAGACTATATCAAACTAAAAAGCTTCTGCGCAGCAGAAGAAACCATCGACAAAACAAAGAGGCAACCAACCAAATGGGAGAAGATGTTTGCCAACAATGCCTCCTATAAGGGGCTAATAGCCAAAATATATAAGCACTCATACAACTCAAAAACAAAAACACAATCTAATTAAAAAATGGGCAGAGGACCTGAAGAGACATTTCTCCAAAGAGGCCATACAGATGGTCAATAGACATATGAAAAGATGATCAACATCAGTAATTATTAGAGAAATGCAAATAAAAACCACTATGAGATATCACTTCACACTGGTTAGAATGGCTATCATCAACAAGACAAATAATAACAAGTGTTGGAGTGGCTGTGGTGAAAAAGGAACCCTCATACACTGTTGGCGAGAATGCAGATTGGTGTAGCAACTATGTAAGGCAGTGTGGAGATTCCTCAAAAAATTAAGAATAGAATTACCATATGACCTAGTAATCCCTCTCCTGGGTATATACCAAAAAGAACTGATAACGTTTATCTATAAAGATATATGTGCTCCAGTGTTCATTGCAGCTTTATTTACGGTGGCTAAGACATGGAAACAACCAATGTGTCCTTTGATAGATGATTGGACAAAGAAGACGTGGTATATATACACAATGGAATACTACTTAGCCATAAGAAAAGATGAAAGAATGCCATTTGCAACAACATGGATGGATCTTGAGATTATTAAGCTAAGTGAAATAAGTCCTACATAAAAAGTCGAGAAACATATGGACTTCACTATATGTGGAATATAAAACTGAAAGCAATAAAGGAACAAGACAAACAAAGAAAGAAACAAAAACTCATGGAAACAGACAATAGTTTAATGGTTAGAGGGTAAGAGGGCAGGGGGAATAGTAGATGAGGGTAAAGGGGGTCAAATATATGGTGATTGAAGGAGAACTGACTCAAGATGCTGAACACACAATGTGATATATAGATGATGTGTTACAGAATTGTACACTTAAAATTTATGCAATTTTACTAACCATTGTCATCCCAATAAATTTATTAGGTTGGTGCAATAGTAATTGTAGTTAAAAATAATTGCAAAAACTGCAAATTACTTTTGCACCTACCTAATATTTTTTTTTTTAAAAGAAAGAGAGTAACTAAAACCAAAGGAAGAGTTGAAAAAGTCCTGGTAGCCTTCAAAGAAGTGTGGAGGAGGTGGTTTTGATAGAGACATTTATTCAGCATTCTTAACACAGACTGGTATGAAACCCATACTTGGACTATTTTATCCAACAGTATTTATTGCAGGGTCCTCACAAATGAGCTTGACAACATGAATGAATGTATTAATGTGATCCTCAATTATTCTGTTGTCATTCATACACTTACTTTCAAGAAGCATGCACTATGTACAGTGGTTAAAAAAAGAGCTGGAATGTGTGTTGTCAATATTGATTCACCTATATTCAATTCATGTAAACAGGTCCAGAGTAGGTGAAGATAGAACTCACCTGATGAGGCCTTTAGAAAGATACTGTATTCTAACATAATACTGTTTTATTAATTTATTTTTTTTACTACACACTCTAATTTAATATGAGGGTGACATTTCTTGGTTACATACAGAAATTGATAAATAACTATAAAGGACACCAATAATCAGCCCTTCATCCCCTTCCCTTTGCCTGGAAACAATCTGTGAGGCTCAGCAGCCAAGTTTTCCTGTACAACCCAGCTAACCCTTGTAATGGTTTACAAGAAGTCCAAACTGGACGAGTCAGATTCTCTCTTGTGAGAATGTATGATTGAGATTGAAAGAGAGGTTCTGGGGTTATCAATATTCTACCATTGGACCACAGGAAGGGAAAAAACAGAAAAAGGCAGAAAGGATGAAAGGAAGAAAAAAAGAGGGAGGGAGGTAATTTCATGGAATTTTCCCTTTCTTGAGGACTAGCTACATACTAGCCTTTGGGTTCCATGATACATCCTTGAATCCTCAAAATAAATTTGTCTTTGTTTCTTAAACTAGTGTGGATTGGTTTCAACTTTGCAGAACGAAGAATCCTAACTAAGATGGCGGCCAGAACAATTTTTTGTAAGGCAAGTCCAAAGTGCAGATTCCCAGATAATTGTTTTAAACAGCAGCAGAACAGTAATATGTCTTTCATAATTTTAAATTAATATTCCTACGTATACAAAGACAGGAAAATAAGCTGGCATTCTTTTGAAGCCATTCCTTCAAAACAAAAGCTAAAATCTCTTGTTTAGTTTTTAATCAGCTTTATTTCTTATTTTGCTTTAAGTTTAGCTATGTCAGTTTCAATAGTCGACAATTATTTACAACAGATGTAGATTTAGGGAAAAGCTAATCTTAAAATGAAAAAAGCTGGCATTTCAGAGAAAAAGTCATTCATTTCCGATCCTTGCCAAGTTTGGATAAGTGTATCCTACTGTCTTCTTGAGATTTATGCACTGTTAGTTGTACTTCATTTGGAAAATTTGCATTTTTCTCTCATGCACTCAAGCTGTGAGGCACAAAACAAGAGCTACAAGGTTTGTTTGACATGAAATGTCTAAGTAATTTTCTTTCATCAACTTTATTCTCCTATTATTCTTAACCCCAAGGGCAGATTTTTTTCATCAGATTTTGTGAAACATTTTAATAGCCTTACTTACCTTTGCAGAAGTTGCTCCCCAAGACATTCAAAAGGAGCTGTCACAACTCTCTCCATTATGGAACAAACTAGATTTCCCATACTTATGCTCACTGTGAGCTAACGTGATCTGTGCACCCATTTTCACATTAGTTCAGAAAACCATATGCTTCTAATGTAGCTAGATTTCATTAGTTCAGAAAACCACATGCGTCTAATGTAGATAGCTTTCATGAAGGTGTGGAAGGTGTGCACGTACTTATTGAGGACCTACTATGTCCCAAGGACTTTGATAGATAATGGATATAACCATGAACAAGACAGATTTGTATTCTGTCCTTGCAGAAAAAAAAATAAGTCTAGATTGTAGATACAGGTAATAAATAATTCAGAATAATAACTGATAAAACTGTGTGAGAACACAATACTGTAGGAGCACAGACGAAGGACATTAAGCCAACAGTTGAGGCTCAAGAAAGGCTTCTCAGCATAAATGATGCCCTATCTAGATTTGGACCAGATAGTTGAGTAGGAGCTCCAGGCAGGTTTGGGGTGGGGTGTGGGAGGGTGAAATTAGGAAGTGTTCTGAGTTGAAAAAATAATGCATATGCAAACGTCCCCACAGCGAGTCAGAATATGGTAAGTCTAGAAATCTAAACATTTCCAGCATTACTGAAACTTGAAAGGGACTTAGAAGTGGGGAAATGAAAAGGAAAAAAGTGGGAGTCATACAACTCTGGCAAAGAGAAGACTAATTAAGAGGGTATTGCTATAGTCTCGTAGGTACGAGGGGCCTAGGCCAAGATAGAGGAAGCAAGATTAAAGGCAAGTAAAAGGATTAATATTTATGTTGAAAAATTCATAAGTGGATTTGGAATTGATTAGATGAGAGGGTGAGAAATGAAGTATGGTCCCCAATACATATGTATAGGACTGAAGATAGAATTTTTTCATCTATGTTCCGGAGAGATGTTGGTCTATAGTTTTCTTTTCTTGTATCGTTCTTTGTCTGGTTTTTGTATTACGGTAATGTGGCCTCATGAAATTAATTAGGAAGCATTCCCTCTGCTACTATCTTCCCATAGAGATTATACAAGATTGGTATAATTTCTTCCTTAAAGTTTTGGTAGAATTCAACAGTGAATCCATCTGTGCCTAGTGCTCATTCTTTTGGAAGGTTATTGATAATTGATTCAATTTATTTAAAGGATATAGGCTTATTCAGATAGTCTATTTCTTCTTGTGGTTTTGGCAGATTGTGTCTTTCAAGGAATTGTCCATATCTTCTTGATTATCAAATTTGTGGGCCTGGAATTGTTCATAAAATTCCTTGATTATTCTTTTCATGTCCAATAGATCTCTAGTGACTTCCTTTTTCCTAGTATTAGTAATGTGTGTCCTCTCTCTTTCTTTCCTTAGGTAGCCTGGGTAGAGACTTGTTGAATTTATTATTTCAAAGTACCAGCTATTGGTTTCTTTGATTTTTCTCTGCTGATTTCCTGTTTTAAATTTTATTGATGTCTGCTCTAATTCTTATTTATTTTCTTCTGCTTACTTTGGATTTAATTTGATAGTATTTTTCTTTCTTTAGTTGAAACTTACATGATTTATTTCATATTTTTCTTTCTTTTTAATGCATACATGAAACACTATAAATTTCCCTCTGAGCACTGCTTTCACTACATCTCACAAACATTGATAAATTATGTCTTCTTTTTCATTTAGTTCTCTCTCTCTCTCTCTCTCTATATATATATATATACATGTATATATATATATATATATATATATACATAAACATACACACACACACACACACACACACAATTTCTCCTGAGATTTCTTCTTTGAACCATGTGTTATATAGAGGAGTTTTGTTTAATCGCTATGTATTTGAGGATTTTCCAGCTATCATTCTGTTACCAATTTCTAGTTTACTTTCATTGTGGTCTGAAAGCAGACATTGTATGATTTCTATTCTTTTAAATTTGTTAATGTGTGTTTTTATGGCTTAGAATGTAGTCTATCCTAGTGAAAATTCCACGTGAGCTTTAGAAGAATATGTATTCTGCTGTTGTTGGGTAGTCTGTAGATGTTCTTTATATGCAGTTGATTGATGGTGTTGATGAGTTTAACTGTGCCCTTACTGATTTTCTGTCTGTTGAATCTGTCCACTTCTGAGAGAAGGATGTTGAAGTCTCCATATATAATAGTGGATTTGTGTATTTCTATTTGCAGATCTACTAATTTTGGTCTCACATATTTTGACACAGTTGTTAGGCAGATAAATATTAAAAACTGTTACGTCTTTTGAGAGAATTGACCCATTTCTCATTCTGTAATGCCCCTCTTTATTCTTGATAACTTTTCTTGCCCTAAAGTCTGCTCTGTCTGAAATTAAAACAGCTATTCTGCTTTCTTTTGATTAGTGTTAGTATTATTTATATTTTTCCATACATGTATTTTTTTAATTTATATGTCTTTATATTTAGAGTGTGTTTATTTTAGACAATGTGTAGTTGGGTATTGTTTTTTGACACATTCTAACACCCTCTGTCTTTAATTGGTACATTTAGACAATTCACCTTCAACATGATTGTTGATATATTTGGAATAATTTCTATATTTGTTACTTTTTTCTATTTGTTGCTCTTGTTCTTTGTTCTTATTTTTGTCTTCCACTCTTTTTCTCCTTTTTTTTTGGTTTTAATTGAACATTTTATAGAATTCCATTTTTCTCCTCTCTTGACATATCAGTTATGCTTTTTAAAAATGTTTTTTAGTGTGTCCTAGGGTTTGTAATATACATTTACAACTAATCCAAGTCTACTTTCAAATAACACTATACTGCTTTACAGGTAGTGTGAGTACCTTATAATAACAAAATAATTCAAATTCCTCCCTTGCTTTCATTGTATCATTGTTGCCATTCATTATATTTATATATAAGCATATATGTATATTATATATACATATATATAATATAGATATACTTACAAAATTGAATACATTATTGATATTATTTAGAACAAACTGTTACCTGTTAGATCAATTAAGAATAATAAAAATAAAAGTATTTATTTCACCTTCACTTATTCCTTCTCTGGTGCTCTTCTGTTCTTTACATATATCTCTTTCTGACCTATATAACTTTCCTTCTCTCTAAAGAACTTCTTTTAATATTTCTTTCAATGCAAGTCTACTAGAAACAAATTCCTCAATTTTTGTTTGTCCGAAAAATTCATTTCACCTTCCATCTTGAAGGATAATTCTAGGTTAACTTTTGAAAGTATAGAATTCTAGGTTGGTGGGATTTTTTTTCTCAACAATTTAAATATTTCACTCCACTCTCTTCTACCTGATTTAGTTTGTAAAGAAAAATCAATATAATTCTTATCTTTGCTCTTCTCCATGTAAGGTGTTTCTCTTTTTGGCTTCTTTTAAGCTTCTTTTGTTTGTTTGTTTTTATATTTGATTTCCTATAATTTGAGAATGATATTCCCAAAGATTTTAGGCATTTATGCTGCTTGGTGTTCTCTGAGCTTCCTAGATCTGTACTTTGGTGTATGACATTACTTTGGGGAAATTCTCAGTCATTGTTTCAAATATTTCTTCTCTTCCTTTCTCTCTTTCTTCTCCTTCTGGTATTCCCATTGAATGTATGTTCCCCTTTCTACAGTTGTCCCACAGCACTTGGATATTCTGTTCTATAAATTTTTTTTCAATGTTTTAGCTGTTTGTTTTCCAGTTTTGCAGTTTCTATTGAGATATCCGCATGCTGAGAGCTTCTTTTATCAGAGATATGCAGTCTACTAATAAGCCCATAAAAAGCATTCTTCATTTCTGTTACGGCATTTTTTTATTTCTAGCATGCTTTTTGCTTCTTCTTAGAATTTAATCTCTGTGCTTACATTACCCATCTGTTCTTGAACGATGTTCACTTTATTCATTAAAGCCCTTAATATCATAGTTGTTTTAAATTCCCAAACAGATAATTCCAAGATCCCTGCCATATATAAGTCTGGTTCTGATGCTGATTCTGTCTCTTCAAACTATGTTTGTTTGTTTTTTTTTTACTTTGAGAATGCCTTGTAATTTTTTTTTTTTTTTTTTAAATAGCTGACATGGTGTGTGGGTAAAAGGAACTGCTATAAATAGGCCTTTAGTAATGTGGTGGAAGGTGTGGGAGAAGGGTAAATATTCAAGTCCTATGATTAGGTCTCAGTCTTTTAGTGAATCTGTGCATCTGGACTGTGTACTTCTCATATGTTTTTCAGTTGTTTCATTACCCCTTTAGGTGGGACAGAATGCTAAAGCCAGCTGGAGTTGGGTATTCCCCCTCCCCCAGATCAGTCAGGCTCCAAAAAACAAACAAACAAAAAATCCAGAGGTTAGATTCTGTTTAAATAATTTCTCCAAAGTGTAGACCTTAAGAACAGAATGCTCTGTAATATTTTAAAATGGTTTCTTTTTCTTTTCCTCTGTCCCTGCAGGAAGCATGAAGGGATTTCTCCTCATTATTCATTGTGAAAACCTGGTAGAATTTCAGGAGGAAAAACTCACAAAAGCTTAGGGTCCCTCTGGTGACTGGGTCCCCCTGGAGTTTTTAATTCCCTGAGTTGTCCACACTGCACCTCCAGCAATTCTTAAATTACAGTCCAGGCTTCCATACTCTGGCACTGGTTCCCAAGCATGTCTCAGTTCCTTTAAGATGTGATTCTCTGTATTTGCCTGTAGGTATTTACAATACAATTAGGGGGCAATGCCTTGCCCTGTGACCTCACTTCTCTTATAGATCTAAGAAGCATTGTTGATTTTTCAGTTTGTTCAATTTTTTACTTGTTGTTAGGACTGAATGGTGACTTCCAAATTTTTACATGCCATACGAGAAACCAGAATTCTCTGTTTCTGTTTGTCTTTTTAAGTAATTAACATGTGAAAATCATGTCTTAAATTTCCATTTACCTCATAGCGAGTTTGAACATTTTCTAATGGCCATTTGTGTTTCTATTTCTATTGCTTCCTTTTAAAATAATTGATTTTTAATTGTTACCACTCAGTCTCTTCTGTGATAAGGCCATCTTTTCTTTTACCCAGTTTTATTGAGGTACATACGTACAGTAAAGTATACATATATTAAGATTATAATCAGTGATTTTTGGAAAAATGTATATACTTGTGTAACCACCACTAAAGTCAGGATATAGAAAATATACATCATCCCCAAAAAGTACCTGCTTGCTTCTGTGTTGTCAATACCCCAGGTAACCACGGATCTGCTTTCTGCTACTATGGAATAATTTTTCCTGTTTCAAAATTCATTGTAAATGTAAACATGTGTTCCTTTGTGTAAAGCTTCTTTCCCTCAGCATAATAGTTCAGAAATTTTTCTGTGTTGATGTGTGGATCAGCAGCTTGTTCTCTTTTGTTGCTGAGAACTATTGCATTGGATAGATATACCACAATTTGTTTACATGTTTACCTATTAGTGGACATTAGATTATGTCTAGTTTTGGTTTCTTATGAATAAATTTGCTATAAGCATTTGTGGGCAAATATGAGAGTTTCATTTGCCACCACTTATTTTGTGAGCATAACCTGGAAATCACATGTATGACTTCAGTTTATATCCCATTAAACAGGGTTTAGTCATGTGACTACACCTGACTGTAAGGAAAGTTGGAAATACAGTCTGTAGCTGAGATGCCAGGTGCCCATCTAAAACTCAGGGTTTCTATTACAAATGGAAGAAAGATACATGGAAATGTCAGTGATCGACTTCATGTGAAGTGGAGAAATCAAAAATGTTTTTTAGATTTTGGGTGGATGTTGGTGCCAGTGAATGATTTGACATGTTAAATTTAAGATTTTAGACAACCAAGTAGATAGATGAGCAAATTGTTCACTATACCATTCTGGTACATTTCCAGCAGGAATCAAAACTGAAAATATAAATTTAGGAATCATCAACATATAGATGGAATTTAAAGCAATGGGATGAGATGAAATTATCTAGGGAGTATATGTAGGATATGCTATCTTTCTGATACAATGATTTCACAAATTGTTTTCAGAAACCAAGCTAAGTATAAATATAACTAGCAGAACGCTAATTAGCCAAAAATAAAACAAAACAAAAACACAAACAAATAAAAAAAAAAATGTTTCACCTCTGTTCTCTGGTAAAGCAATAAACCACTTAAGGATTATATTATTTCCCAGCCTCTCTGAAAGTTAGGTATGACTGTACGACTAAATTCTTACCTATGGAATGTGAGTGATACAGTCTCCTTATCAATCTGAATTCCCATCTCCAGGTAGACTTTTATGTAAAAGGTGGTTTCTTATGAATAAAAGGAAAGGTTAACGCCTATCTGATTTAAGCCATTATATTTGAATATTTTCTAGAATTTAAGGCTTACCTTAATATTCATGAAGCATATTTAATTATTGCTTATGCTCAGCTAAACAAATCTCTATTGCCAATTATTTTACTCATTTTTTATTGATTTTATCACAATCTTCTTTATTTTTTAGCATTACTTATTTGGGTTTAGTTTTCAAAAAACATTAGGTCACTAGGATTTCAAAACTGCTCCAAGAAATAAAGTAATGATGTTATCTTGCAGAATATTAATGAATATTTTCTTCATGTACTTGTGATTCTTTCCAGTCATCGGCTCAATTAATTCTTGAAGCTAAAGTTTAAAAAAAAAAGCTAATGTGGTTGTCCTCATTTCACTGAAGAGGAAACCGAAGTAGAGATATTAAATTATTTGCCGATAATAGCAAACCAAGTTAATGGAAAAGGTGGAAGCAAAATGCAATTATCTCACTTCTGTCTTTATTGAACTATTGGATTACAAGTCACAACCAATTAAATACATGATACAAGAGCAAGAAGCATAACATTTGTATCATGTAGATGGCCCCAAAAAGCCCATCAGCATTTTGTAAAAAGTTTAACACTTTAAAAATGAATTTTATTTACCTTTTTCACTAAGTTTATGCACACACACAAAGTTGGACATTTAAGTTCATAAAATCATCCTAGAAAAAGTGCTAGATACCTCATTGCTGAATATTACTACGGTCACCTTTGAAGTACTCCCTTTGGGAAGCTATGCACTGAGGCCTGCGCCTAGTCCACTCTTCAAAGCAATTTTGGAACTCTTTTTCTGGAATGGCCATCAGAGCTGTCATCATATTACCCTTGATGTCCTGAAATCATCAACATGTCTTCCTTTCAATATTTCCTTTATCTTCAGGTAAAGAAAGAAGTCATTGGTGTCCATATCAAATGAGTAGGGAGGGTGCTCCAATACAGTTATTTGTTTACTGGCTATAAACTACCTCACAGACAGTGCCATGTGAGCTGGTGCATTGTCATGATGCAAGAGCCATGAATTGTTGGCGAAAAGTTCAGGTCATCTAACTTTTTCATGGAGTGTTTAGAGCACTACCAAATAGTAAACTTGCTTAACTGTTTGTTCAGTGGGTACAAATTCACAATGAGTAATCCGTCTAATATTAAAAAAGATTAGCAACAGCGGTGTAAAAAGTTCGCGGACTTAATTGTCATATCGCATGTGTGTGTGTGAGAGAGAGAGAGAGAGAGAGAGAGAGAGTATTTACAGATAGGGAAAAATGTGAAAAATATTTTTAAGTAGAAAATATATTCCAAATTTTCCATACATATTAAAAGCTGTTTATATGTTTACATGTGGATGCATTTTCTTCCAGCCCTTTCTCAAGCCACACCATTAATCATTTAATTTTCACATATTTGTGATCAAATATAAATTCAGATGGCATCTATTATATATAGTGTTTTTCAACACAAGTGAAATTCAGCAGAAATCCATTGGGTGGAGTTGTATTATAACTTAACATTTCAAAGTGTTTCTCAACTTTCTCTCTAACTTTCCCCCCAGGCTTTATATAGCTTATGGCTAAGCAAAACTGATACTTGAGACTTGAAAATATTATATTCCCACTCTAAATTGTTTGGAGATTGTTGGCTCAGGCATTATTTTATTTCCTGATTGCATCAAATACAAGCCACACGCACATGAACACAATTTAGGATTTGATAATCCTGTCAAAGAATATGTTGCTTATTCTTCAAAAATATGAAGATGAATAAGATTAAATAGAATATCACAGTTGAATTGGTAACAATGTTGTTCTGTCCTTTCATCTCTCCGACTTACTTTTTTTTCTGCCATCTAGAAGAAAGGCAAGCATCTAATTTTCATTTCTGTGAGAAAAAATGCTACATGCCCAAAACAAGCAAGTCTTAATTAATGTTGATTCATTCTCATAGGTTCTACAGAAAGCTGCCAAGAATTTGACATATACTTAGGGAACTAGCTTCTGAAGAAATGTTTGTACCTGTAGCTGGACAACTTAGATCTTATTCATCAGCCTGCTGAACTGTTCCTTTTTCAGAAACATAGATACCATCCCAAAATTTTCTGATATCTTTGTTTTTAACAGTTGTGGCTTGTTGAATCAAAGCAATGAAAGTCATGTATTGATTTTGGGGGAAAAAGTGTTGGTACCTGCATGCACGACCAGGTTCATCTCTCTCGCTGGCAAAATTTCTAATTAAGTGACATAAATATCAAGGACCCAACCCTAGAAATTGTGATTTTGTGAATTTGAAGTAGACTTCAAGAATCTGTACATTTTACCAAGCACTCACAATGTCCAAGGATTATATGTGGAAGTACTAACCTCAGGAAAGGACAAAGAAGATAGGGACCTTGACATCCGTTAGTTCACAGTCTTTAGCCAAAGAAGGAAATAGAGGCATATTAAAACATCTAGTTCAATGATCACTCTAATTCAAACCATTCATTCTCTGAAGGGAGGCCTAAAATTTTCTTCTGTGCTCAGTAGGACTTATTCCCCAACACTATCAAAAGTGCACCAGTTACTTATGCTGTTCAGAAAAATTAAGGCCAAGACTGGGGTTGGAAAATACTGAGATCTATAAATACTGAGATTTATAGATTGAGCTAGATGGGTATTTTCTTTCGCTCATTAGGAATTACTAAAATTCTTCCTTAGGAGGAGATAATGTTCTTGACTATTCCACTTTTGATCTCACATTTTGTGTATAATAGTTATCAATTTTGGTACTAGCTGGTTTTACCTGTGATACTGGTGTATTTAATGCAGGAATAAGGTTGTGTGTTTTCTTTCTTTCTTTCTTTTATTTTTATTTATTTATTTATTTATTTATTTATTTATTTATTTATTTATTTATTTTTTGCTGGCTATGTTATAAGAACGGAGAGGATTACCAGTGTTAGAGGAGCAACTGTCATGAAAAGATCATAGAGTAAAGACTCCTGAGATCTGAAATTAAATCTGAATTCCACATGTAGTAGCTGAGTAAAAAAAAGGAGCAGGTTTCTAACATCCATGAGTTTCACATATGTATAATATCAGTAATAGTGCTTTAACAACTTTATTAGGTTGTGGTGAGGTTTTCAAGAAAGCACACAATAAAAATACTTTATAAACTGTGTAGTGTTTTGAAAATCACAATAACCTTGTTTCTAATGATATACTTGCACTTCCAAAGTCTCACTATCCAAAACACCACTGGCCGTACACTGTGCATACAAATTGAAGGCTAAGAATCTGTAAAATGCTCTCCAATGGTCAATTAAATCAAGACTGAATACCCTCTCTGTTCTCAGTGAAATGTTAAGTCTGATACAGTCATTAAAATTATGTTCCTTGTGGTCCAGTTGATTACAATAGAATTATAGAAGAGTAGATTTGAAAGAAACATTACAGGTATGTTTCTCGATCATAAGCCTCACTGGGGTACTTGTTAAAAACTCCAATTTTCTGGCTCCACATCAGATCTACTGAATCAGAATCCCCAGAAGACCTGAGAATCTGTATTCCATAATCAATGCAAGAATGTTGTTATGGTGAGAAAATAATTGGGAAACTTTCTAATCTATTTTTTTCCAAATGCCTATACAATGTAAGTATCACTCAGACAATACCCTTTAATTTGGTTAAGCTCATATTTTCAAAGGGTAATATAGTCTATTATTGGAATTTTGGTCAATAAAGAGTTGAGAAGGTAAGATGTGTGTATAAAATAGCAGCAGGCACTATAATTGTTCAGTTTTGTAATGAGACACACTGATGCTATGTGCTGGACATCTATGTTCAAAAGTAATGTTGACAAAGTTATATTTAAAAAACAAAAGTATCTAATTCCATGTTAATTTTTGGTCTGGATAGCATGACATATCAATGTGCTTCCATAAAAATAAATATTGAGAAGATTTTTACTTTATTTGTATGACAGCGTCAATTAACTTATGTGTGACATTTTTAAAGCCCATACTAGGCCCATGCCAGACACTGCAAAAAGGAATAGGAACAGTTAATTACATGTTGGTCTCCTCTATTTGCATGTGTCTTTGAGCTGCCTCAAAGTAGGCCCATGACTCCTTTCTCTTTATGCCTCCTTTTCTCTGGCACAGAGAAAGATCTGCACCTCCTTCTGCAACTCTACAGGGTGGAAGGCAGAGCTGAGTCATGTTTTAAGAAGTTTTGTAAGGGCTATAAGATCAACGCCTTGCTTTGTGTGGTCCCACCTTCTCCCTTTTGTTCCACTCTGTATCAGTGGGACTGAGGAGAGCTCTAGGGCCTGCTTCTTTACCATGGCCTGTCATCCTTCTCATCTTTCCTTTCCCACAGGACTGCTAAGTCTAGATATATTGTCCTGGTTTGAGACACCCAGGGGGCAGCTTAAGCAAGTTTTACCATATCAGAGCACTATTTATTTACATTTTTTTCACATTTTTCTCTTTGATTCTGCCCTATTTTGCCTTTTCATATATATATATATGATATATATATCATATATATATATATATATATATATATATGAAATATATATATCATAAGTTACAAATTTGGAAGACCTAAAGCAAGAGTATGAAATTAAGAGAGAAAGCCATGTGGCCTACTTTGGCTTAAGGGTTTGGCTTCCTTGGAATATAAGGAACCTTGTGCATGGTTCACCCTCACTTACTGGAGTTCTATTTGCAGGCTTGAGTCCAAAGCTCAGTTAAAATAAGGTGTTTTTTTGTTTTGCTGTACCCCTTCATATCTCACTCAGGGATCACTTGAAGAGAAAGCAATCAGCCAAGCCATGGCATGATTTCAGAATTCTTATTCTCCTGGCAAAACTTCTCTGCAATAGAGCCCAGTCTAATCCATGCAAAAATACAGTTTCTGAATAAATCTAAGCTAGCGTGCTGATCCTGTGCCTGTTTGGCCCAGATCCTTCTTTGCTCTCTATGCTGTCTTGCAGCGCTGCAAGACAGCTGACAGCTGCAAAATGCTTTTCCCTGGACCTACGTCAGCTACTCCTAACTGGGTTCTGTTGTCAAATGTACAACTGACCCTTGAACACACTGGCATTGGGGGCACCTACCCCCTGCACAGCCAAAAATCCATGTATAACTTTTGACTTCCCTAAAACTTAACTAATAGCCTACCATTGACCGGAAGCTTAACTGCTAATATAAACAATCAATTAACACATATTTTGTATTTATATGTATTATATACTGTATTCTTACACTAAGGTAAGCTAGAGAAAAGAAAAACTTATTAAGAAAATCATAAGGAGGAGAAAATACGTTTACAGTATTTATTGAAAAAAAATACATGAAAGGTGGACCCACCCAAAGATTGACTTTATAAATGAATGACTATGGAAATGAGGTTAGTCTGCATGGTTGTAAGCCTGGAAGATTGAGAAAATCAACACTACTATGGTGCACACCTCTAGTGGACAACATTCACATTGAAGAAAACCTGAAATGGCTTGTAACAGAATTGGACAGAATGTAGTTTGTGTGGCCAATTTCCAGCCACAGAGCAGAAGGCTGTTAGCATTGACGGGGGTAGAACTGAGAGGAAGAGTGTTAAGGATGATAAACTGATAGGCAGAGCAGAGTAGTGGAGCGAACACTGGGTTAAATTTGAAAAATCTGGAATTGTTAATGTAGATGGCATAGAGTGAATTCATCACAATGGATAAAACCACTGAGGGAGAAAGGATGTACCAAAATATGACAAATATAAGGTTGAATTTAGAGCAAGGAAAATGGCCAGAAATAAGTGAAAGAAATAAGTGAAATGGACAAAAATAAGTGAAAGAAATGCAGAAGTAGGAAGAGTAGAATAACGGAAGCAATGTTTTAAAAGCCAAGAGAGAAAAAAAAAAAGACCAAATGTGTCTAATGGATAGACAGAATAGAAATCTTCAGAGGATGAAAGATGAAGGCAGGGCCTGGACAGTGACTATTAGAGGGACAGTTAAAGCAACTGTGGGGGAAATACCATGTGCTTGGCTGTGGAGAAAATTCCCTGTTGCAAATCCTTTTGCTCTAAAAAACATTATAACCGATACTAGGTTATGTGGGTTTTATGGGTTTATGATTGAGAGCAATTACAATATTTAAATTATCTGAAGGCAATAGATTTTAAACTTCTGGGTGCATAAGTATTGCCTGGGGACTTGTTAAAAATACCAGTCCCTAAGACCCATCTCACAAGATTCTGATTATTTAGGACTGCCACCAGACTTGCTAAGTCAGTGCTACTCAAAGTGTGCTTTGACGACCAGTGTGAGTTTGCGAACTGATTATTACCAGTCATGGAAGGAAGAAGTACAGATAATAAGAGTAAGGGACCAGAAACTTTCTGAACCGTATGACATTGCTGCAACATCCAAGTCCCATGATTAATGGATTTGTCTCACTGTACACAGCATGGAACAAAAATATCAGTCCTCCACAGAATAAGGATAAAAAGAACTTTCATCACACAGGTTAAGAAGCCCTGATCTAGATAATTCTGATGCAAATAATCCATGAACCAGATTTTAACATAATATGCTATTAAAAAAAATTTCATGAAAATCTTAATTCAGTCACATTTGAAACATTTTTTGCATAGCAAAGAAATAGTATATATATATATATATATACACACATATATATGTATATATATATATATATTTATATCAAAGTAATATATGTTAAAAGATAAACTGAGACATATTAAAAATTTTAAGAATTTATTTGAGCAAAAACTGATTTGAATCAGGCAGCATCCAATTTAGCAGATAGAAAGCAGCTACATGGAGGAGTACAAAATGAAAACTTTTATGGGAGCAGGAACAAGGAATTTATGCTAGGCAAAAAAGCAGGTTGGTTATTCCCAAGTTACTTTCCTTTAGGGGATGGCAGAGATCTATTAGGCACATGACCTAACTAGGGCTAATCAGACGATTCCTGATCGACTGGTTTAAGATTCTGAGAGAGCAGAAATTCTAAGTCTCAGTTGGGTGACATGGGCTTAGCATAAGCAACTCCATTTTGGGCTTATTTTCTTGTTTTTAACATATTCAAATGGACTCGTACACAATATCAAATAAGTGGGGAAAATTGAGGTG
This sequence comes from Rhinolophus ferrumequinum, assembly GCF_004115265.2. Classification (NCBI taxonomy): domain Eukaryota; kingdom Metazoa; phylum Chordata; class Mammalia; order Chiroptera; family Rhinolophidae; genus Rhinolophus; species Rhinolophus ferrumequinum. The sequence continues at coordinate 74,388,924 of NC_046285.1, read as the reverse complement.
CATAAATCTAGAGAGTTTTGTTATATTTTTCTGCCCAGATTTAACCTATGTTTAAGAAGTAGCAGCTCATTTTATTTTGCTTTGTTTTGTTGAAGCTAATCATGAATGCCTGGGTATGTTATAAATATTCACAGTTTATAGATGAGAAACTGCAAATGACAAAGTCCTTTCAAAATAAACATAGTAATAATGATACACTAAAGTCTATCAGGTTTTGTCAATGAACATTTTAATTGGAAAAAATTACATTAGCAATTTTTCTTGCCGTTTTCTTCCTAAGAACAAAGGAAAGTGAAGGCTGAGATACAGCAAAATTACTTCAGGGAATTTAAATGATCTGTCTCTGGTTTTCACAGGACTTAAATAAAATATCACCACCACATTAGATCTGGTTGTTATTGGAAAGAGCAGAAAGGTACTCTGCCCTAGTCTCATATGATAAGCATGACACTGCTTGCCTTTTTTTTTTCTTCCCTAATCATTAAATCCTTAAGCATCTCATTTATAAACATGAAGAAGCCAACTACTGGTCTGCAGAACTGATGACATAGTAGTTAAGCAAAGAGATTCTCGGTGATAGAAATCTGGTTTCTTTTCAAAAACTCCTTCACCTACATCTTACTTATCTTCCCTGGTTTGAATTCCTGTGCATTTTCAGGTTTTCTTTCAGCCACCAACTGAATTGCTGTTTGCTTTGAATAAGAAAGAACACCACCCTAGCAAAGATACACAAGTCACCTCATATACACACTGTGTGAATGACCCATGATGCTCTTTTGAAAATAAATTTCTCCCCATCCCATTCCAGCATACGCACACACATATAAACAAACACACATTTTTTTTCTTTTTCATATCATGAGAAAATGATCAGATATATGTTATTTCCATATTTTATCTTCCTTGAAACACTACTTACTCTCATATATTAATATTTCAGTCCCAAATGTAACATGTCAAAGTGGAGAGTTGTGTTGACCAGCAAGAAGTCAGAGGGTAAGAAATTTCGCTGCTTCCAGAAAACTATTGTTAGTACAGCAGACAATAAATAAAAGGGAAAGGCAGGAGGCAGCCTTTTATGCTGAGAGAAATGCAGACGATGACAAAACTTATAAGGCTAAGAAAAAAAACAAATCATCTTTAGAACTTTTATTTGAAGTGGCTTTGCCTTTCAGAAGGAAAAATGCCTTGCTGAATCAGCAGCATTTGGGAGAGGAAAAATCTTGTATTGTTTTTCCAAATACTAAACTCAAACTCACTGGCAAAAAAGAAAAAAAAAATGGAAAAGTTGTATTGCATGTGAAATGAGAATGAGTTTAATTAAGCTCAGCAAACTGCAAATTACAGTCAAGGAAAATCAAGCAGAGGGGTTGGGAAGAAAAGTTGGGGCTAGTAGCACGCTGATGTACAACAGAAAAATCCACATAGTAGGTAGTGTGCCAATTTCACCCTGCACTTTGTTTCACCGATGAGCTTCAAGAAGGGGGACAAAAATGAATGAGCGCTTATTCTTGTTCAGTCATAAAGCTGTTCAGTCAAGCAAGTAGACAGATAATGAATTTCTACAATGGGAAATTAATTTGTGGGTTCTGGAAATTCTTCATTTTGTTTGTTTCAGAAATGTGTAGATGTGTCAGGATGTCTTGCTTTTTTATTTTTTTCTTTTCAATATTTTATCACAGCAGAAAATGATGATTTGACTAAAACTGTGAAATGCAAATTTATTTTATCTTGAAATGTCAGGTATACTATTGTCAGTCTACAACAAACATCAAAAGGAATAAGATTCTCTGAAGGACCAGATAACATAATCAATAATATGCTTTTCTATAGGAAACAAAATCCCCAGTTGTTCAGAAAATATTGCCTGGATTTCTATAAACTTTAAAATTACTGGCCATAAATTGTGATATGTATGTTGTATTAGTTAGAAAATATTTTCTATACCTAGCGAATTTGTTGTGTAATATATCTACATTGATTGTATAAAGATTTAATGAGCAACTATTGTCACTACTGGTTGGTATCGAGATAGAAAAAAACCGTAGGCAGTCAGGGACAAGGCCACAATGGAGGGCATTAAGGTGGAGACCATAACAAAGCCAGAGGAAATGACTTTAATAGTTAACAACGCCATGCAAACCGCAGAGCCCGCCCAAACGATCAGCTCAGGTGCAGCGAGGAGGGAGCCAATCAGTTGGAGCCCACCAAGATTAACTGCCTAAGTACAGAAGACCAATTAGCTTTGACTCAGAGTTATAGTTCTCAGCACAGCCCAGCCTGCGGGGGCATTCCATTTCGGAACTCCCTCCCTTAGGAGAGCTTTTCTTTTGCGCTTGCTCTTTTATGCTTTTATAATAAACCTGTACTGCTTAAACCTTACCTCTCCTTCCGAGTCCGTGTTCTCTCATTCTTCGGGTACGTGAGACCACGAATCCTGGGAACACACTAGATACCAGAATGCTATGTCAGTATTTACTACAAACTTTTTTTTTTTCTCATCTAAAGAATTATGATAGTGCATGAAAAAAATTAGTTTTTAATATCTGATATTTGTAAACTTTTAGCAAAATTTGAAGACATGTGAGACACCAGAAATAATTGCTTTTAAATTGTCAGGCTAACTTGGCTTCATTGAAAACCTTGTACAGAAACAGTTAATTAAGATTCATTGTTAAACTGATAAGAATCAGTAATTCCCACATAAAAGAAAAAAGTAGTTTACAGAGATAATCCAAATAAAAACCCAGCTATTGTATATTTATTCACTCACTAATAAACTCAGTCATTCATAAATAGGTATTTTGTTAATACTTTTGTTGATGTAAGAAAAATCTAAACCTGTAGACAATTTTAATGAGTTTATTTGAGCCAAACTGACAGTTGCCAGGAAGCAAACTCTCAACGGATTAAGAAAATGTTGCAGAAAATGGCAGTTTTGCCGCTTATTTTATACACTAGAATCAAAGGAGGAGACGTAAGGATGGTTACATGAAATCCATTGGTAGTAGATGAAAGGGGTGGGAGAAAGCAAAACAGGGGAATCTCTGGGATTGGATCAAAAGTAAAATGGAGAGACACATACTTCTTTTGCATTTGTGGGTACAGGATAATTAATAATTAACATTTACAATGCATAGAGATGGTATTTGTGGAACAAGATAATAATGAAAGGTTGGTTCTGTGGTCTCGTGCTGTTGTGTGCAGTGGGAGTGAACTGAGGGGTCCAGAAAATGGAGGTTACTCTGACATTCCAAGGGTATGTTTTCTTAGATGCAAAAGGACAATAGACAGGCTCACTTAAGGTAAAGACTGATCTTTATCAAGAAAGCTACAGGCCTAGGATATGACTACCAGTCATGACATGTTTTTAGGAATTTTTATGTTCAGACTATGCTATGTGGTTAATTTTGGTCTCTGAGTTTGTAGGGCCTGCCATGCTGGCCTCCCTTGAGCTTGTAAGGTTTAGTATGTGGCCCCTTTTTCCATCCACCCTTTGTAATAACAAATATTTTATTAGTACCACAATATGATATTAACTGCCATTTATAGAAACCAATATGTGTCAGCCATTATATATATATATATACATTATATGTGTGTGTGTGTGTGTGTATATATATATATATATATATATATATACAGTCTCAGAAAGGTTAGGAAACTTGATAATTATTTCAAAATTATTAAGCACAAATCCAGTCCATTTAAACCCCAGTCCCTATGAAACTGAAGCCAATGTTCTTTTAAAAACACTAAGCTCCTTCGCTTCCACTATTTTTCATAGCTTGCACTCTGGTGCTGAAGATGGGGACACAATTAAGATTACCATACAATGTGGTGCTCTGAAAGTTTGACTAAAAAATAGATTGACTGAGCTGAATGTTGAAGTATGTATAAACTGGAGTTTCTCACGAAAAGGAAAGAAGGAATTTCATAAAATGGTGGGTAGGGGTCGGGGGTTAAGGTGGGGGGTGGGGATTGCATGTGCAAGGTCATGGAGACAAGAGAAAATATGGTATATTCAACATTTATTATGTGTCTATTGTGAAGCAGAGTGCATACAATAAATTGGTATTGGTGTTAAATGAATGAATAAAATATGGCCCCTAGACTCAAATATTTTATGATCTTATAGAAGGTTAAATCTTATAAACAACTAGGTACTCTAAAGTACTATAACTGATGTTATAGACTATATACAGGGACCAAACAAAAAAAAACTTAGTTTCAAATGAGAAGTTCAGCAAAGACTTCTAAGAAGTAACAGTTGAACACGGTATCAAAAAAATGTTTCAGATTTCTCTAGGCACTTTCTGATTCCAATTAGGACACAGAAGACATGAAAAACCATGAGAACATCAAAAACATCTGAATAATACAAAAATCATATCTGTATATGGAATTGTCAAAGAATAATGGATACAAGAAAGATTTGATAAACAAATTTCTAGAGAAAGGAGCCCTTCATAAGAGAGCACTGTGTTCTAGACAGTGTAGAAGCAAGGAGAGCAGAAGGCCGTCCGAGACCCAGAACTGGAGACAAAGCCTTCTGAGCTACTGGCAATGGTGGAGACAGGTGGGACGTGCTGGCATCTGAAAGAATATCAAGTATAATAATAATTTGCTCAGCACAGAAATCATCTCTACCCTGCTCCAAATTTACTGAAAAAAAACTGCAGTAAAAGCAGGACTGATAAGCAGAAAGAAATCATTCCATCTGCCCTACCTCCCACATTCTCCATATACCTGAAATTGAGGGATTTAAAGGGGTTACATGGGATTCCAAATCAAATCCTGATAAGAACAATGAGATACCTTCCTTTGGAAGATGGATGTTGGGTGTTGGGCTGACCAGAGGTGAGCTAAAGCTCAGTCCCAACCAAATGAACACTTGTTGAAATTTGAGTAATCACCTCCTTAATTTGACAAACAGAAGAGAGAACTTTAAGCGTCTGGGAGGAAAATCAGTATTATTCTTCAATTCTTACTTTTCTTCTATACATAACTTCCAGGATGCAATAATAAATTACAAAACCTGCAAACAGGCAAAAATAGGACTCAAAACTAAGGAAAAACATCAACAGAAGTAGACCACTAATGACCCAGATACAAGAATTAACAAAATAATTTAAAACATCTATTTTAAATAAGAAAAGATGGGAAGAACTGGTGAATGAATGAGTGTTTTTGGCAGAGAAATAGAAAATATAAGAAAAACCAAATAAAAATTATATATCTGAAAAACACAACAATGAAAAAAATATGTTTTACAAAAAAATCAACAAATAATTAAATGATTGGTGACCTTGAAGACAAATAAAAAAAACTAATCTGAAATAAAACATGGAGGGAAAAGAAAAGACAAAAAATACACCAAACGGAACATTAATTGACCCGTGGAACAATACCAGACAGTCAAATATATATGTCATTGGAGTCCCAAAAGGACAGGAAAGACAGAATAAGGCAGAAGAAAAAAAAAAAGAAAGAAAAGAAAGAAATAATGATTGAAATTATTCCTTATATGTTTAAAAATGCATAAATCTATAAACACAAGAAGCTCAGTGAATGTCAAGTGGAATAAATTCATAGAAAATGCAGCTAGACATACCATTGTCAAACTACTGAAATGCAAAGGTAAGGAGAAAAATTCTAGAAGGAACCAGAAGCCAGAGTAAAAAGTCCATCATATGTGTTTGTGGGTGTGTGTGGTCGGGCGGGGTGGGGGGTGGGGGGTGGGAAGATGTTGAGGGGTGGGCAACAAGCTCATTAAAAGGAATGCAAGACATACACAATGGATTGACACCTTTAAGATACTACAAAGAAACAATTTAAAAAAATGTTAACCTAGAAGCCTATATTCAGTAAAAATAGCCTTCAAAAATGTGAAATATGTACATTTTAAAATAAATGAATAAATAATAAATGAAAGCTAAGAATGTGTTGCCATCAGATTTGTACTACAAGAAATGTTAAAAGAAGTTCTTTAGTCTGAAAAAGAGTGATACCATTCGGAAATGCAGCTCTTCAGGAATAATTGAAGAATTCTAAACATGGTAAATGAAGTAAATATGCTTCCAATTTCTTTTTACCCCTCTAATTTCTTTTAAATATATTTGACCACTTAAAGAAAAAAACAACATTTATGTTGTAGTGATTATAATATGTAATAGTAATATATATAAGAATAGTAAAACTGATAAAATGGGGATAATGGAATTATAATTTAGTGAGTTTCCTACATTATACATGAAGAGAAGTAATATTAATTCAAGATAGAAAAATGACAGTTTAAGTGTGCGTACGTTAGCCTCAGAGCAACTACTCGAAAAATAAAATGAAAAAGTAAAATAAAAGTCCAAATTAGATAAACCAGAACTCTAAAAATAGAGAAAATGCCAAAAAAATGTATACACATTTTAAGAAGGGAAAACTGTATTAAAATTGCAATACCCAATATATACCAATAACAAAAGATGAATACAAGTCATGTTTGACTTCGGCAATCACAAGAGGTGCTCAAAGTCGTGACCATCACCTGCTTGAGCAACACTGACAAAGTGTCCATTTGTATACAGTTTTTTGGCACCCCCTGGTATATTAGATTAATTTGAAAGGAAGCAAAAGAAGTATGACCAAGACAAAACAGAGGAAACAAATGGAAAATAAAAAGAACATGTTGAAGCTCAAGCAAATAACATCAATAATTATATTAAATGTAAATGGAATAAACATGCCAAAGAAAAAGTGATATTGTCAGAGGGGATTTAAAAATAATTACTAATAATAACTAGTGGCAGTTAAAATCCAATTACTAACATTAATAATATGTTCTCTACAAAAATTTCATTTTAAATGTAACACAGATAGATTGAAAGTAACAGGATGCAAAAAGGTACCATGCAAACCCCAATCTGAAAAAACCTGGCATGGCTATACTAATATCTGACGATGTACATTCCAAAACAGGACTATTACCAGAGATAATGAGCAATATTCATATTGATATTTATCATAATGATAAATAAGTCAATTCACCAAAGAGACAAAATTTTTCTAAACATGTATGCCTCCGATAAAGGAGCTTAAAAGTAAGCAAAGCAAAACTTACACAAACAAAATATAGACAAATCCACAGGAGACTTTGTTACTCTTGCAAAGAGAAATGGACAAACTGGGGCCAACCAGGTGGCTCAGGTGGTTGGAGCGCCCTGCTCCTAATGTCCAGGTCGCCAGCTCAATTCCCAGTGGACCAGCGAGCTGCGCCCTCTACAGCTAAGATTGTGAACAACAGCATTCCCTGGAGCTGGACTGAGAAACAACAGATTGAACTGGGGGTAGGGGGCAGAAGAAAGGGGGAGAAAAAGTAAATAAATGAACAAATTTACAATTATAGTAGGATATTTCAACATTATTTCTGTCAATAATTAATAGAACAAGTTTTTACATAAAATAATATGATGAGAACATTTTACATTCTGGTAGCATTGTTGAGGAAGCATTGAAGAAGAGAGAAAGCGGTTACTAAGTAGCAGTTATTACAGCAATCTAGTTAGAGATAATGATGGGCTGAATGAGGAAAGAAATTGTGGTGGTAGAGGAGATGAGGTAAGAAACTAGAACTATATTTGGTTTATATTTGGTTTCTAAAATTAATAGAAACGTCATTTCTTGCATGTTTAGTGCAGGTGGGAGGTGGGAATAAGGAGACATCTAGAATCTTCAAGGGTTCTTTCTAGGGGAGTGGATGGATACTTTTCATCAAAACGGTGTAAAGGAGGAGAATCACATCTGAGAAGAAAGGCAATGAGTTAACTTTTGTACACTTTTGAGATGCTTTGAGACATTGTTGAATAAGTCCAGTAGGTAATTGAATATGTGGGTTTGGAGCACAGGAAGGAGGTCAGGTTAGAGATAGTTGCAGTGATTGAAGTCATTGGAATGGTAGCAATAACCCAATAAGGCCAAATACAGAACCTTGAACTCTGACATGGAAAGTGTAGATGGAGGAAAAGGAATCTGCAATGGAGACAAAACGGGAAAGGATGAGATGATAATCAGAAAAAGTCTGTTACCAAAACTAAGGAGAGATATTAATTGAAGAAGAACTGTGTTCACGGGAACTAAAGGCTGCAAGAAAGTGAAGACTGAAGTGCACTCATTGCATTTGGCAAATAGAAGATTTCTCCCAATTTTAACAAAATAGCTTTGTGAAGAGGTGGCCTGAATGAAAGATGAAGATGAAGAAAAAGTTTGTAAGATTATTTTTTCAGGGAGCTTGACTTTTAAACTGAATAGGAACTCCTAACCTGAAATTAGTAATCAAAGAAGGCGTTCCTGGTAAGTTGGTGTCACCAATAATTCAAAAGACTACTAAGAACTACGAGAAAGATGCAGGAGACACTTTCTTCAACTTAAGTGACCAATAAATTCTTTCTGACTGGAGAGATTAGCATAGTTTCTTTTCTGTTATGTTGATTTTTCAACCTAAGTGACATCTTCAGAAACAGCCCTTAACAGCATGTTTTTATGAGAAGCACTGTACGTGTAAAGTTTCTAGGAAAGGTTTACAATTATAAAGAAGAAGGTGATAAACACCCCAAGGCAATTTTGGCAAAAGCATACTTATATTTTTTACAACAAAAGTGGAAAAATTTAACACAGCTTTCTTAGTAATTTATACAATGGAGACACTCTCCGTGGAACTCATGAGATTGAAATGGTCTGTGGAAAAGATGTAAATAAGATGTTTCTCATTAGAATAACCCCTGGACTTGAGCACCATGTATACATCGAGGAAAATGTCTTAGAATTCAGATTTTACTGCAAATTAGTGAGTTCTCTAATGTTCTCTACCATGATCTCCAGGAATAAAGTGAAAGGAGTGAGAAGACTATGGGAAGTGGCAGCAAAGGTCCAAACCGCAACTTTATTTCTGAAAAGAACATGAGGAATGGGAATTGTGCAACATAAAAAAAAAATTAAATTTTGTGTATAGGACTTGGCACTTGAAAAGTAACAATCTCACTCAAAAGATGAGTTTTCTTCTAGTAGTTCCTGAATAGCCTGACTGCCTAACCACTAGTAATGCCTTCCTGCCAGCTTGCTCTATTCTCAGCCCTGTTTTACAAATGGCCACAAAGTCAATGATCTCTCGGTCTGCTGGGTGGCGCCAGATTATCACATAACGGCAGAATCCCAACAACATCAAGCATTTCAAAACCATAAATGAATAGGTGTAAATACAGGCTTCTGACCCTAACTGTATACTTTAAATTTCTCTAACAAAATCCAAGTAAGGATACCAGAAAGAAAAAGTATGAAGTTTCTCAAGTATAAATACATTAATGTAAAGTGATTTTTTTTCCAATCTCTGGAAGTGAGGGCAAGATGTCAGAGTAGATATTGCTGTGCTTCCGCCTCCCTTGACAACATCAAAATTACAACTAAATTATAAAACAGTCAACCTGGAGAATCATTTGAAGATTAGCTGAGCAGAAGTCCTATAACTAAGAATATAAAGAAGAAGCCACAGGGAGACTGGTAGGAGCGGTGGAGATGGACTGGCTCCAAACCTGTGTGTGGTGGCTAAGAATTGGGAGGGATATCTTGGCTGTGGAGGTCCCATTCCAGAGAAGTAAGGGACTCTGAGCTTCATGCCAGCTTTGGGTTTGAAGTACCCCTGTTCATAAGCAGTTTGTTTCCTATTCAATAAAATATCCATACCAAGTTTTTTTTTAAAAATGACTTTTTCTGGTATTAATGCTAAAATATTTTTATAAGTATAAATGCCCAAAGGTAATGTCTACACCATATGACTTCTCCGATCAGAGAGGCAAATGCAGGTGTAACATGGTTTATATGAGTATTATCATTACTGGTGTGCTGGCAGAGTGCTTTGGGAAGACCTTGACCTAGTCCAACCCAGCTCAGTGTAACACCTCCACTGTGCCCCCAGGTGATCCGTTATAGTGCCTCCAAGTTTTTTTTGGCTGACATATGTTCCTCCAAGCTTATCTTAGACAACTAGAATCTCACCTGCACACCCAACTCACAATCAGCTCCAACTAGCCTGCAAAGTACTTATTCACTCTTTCCCCATTAAAAATATTGCTGTTCTGTTTCATCACTTCAAGATTTTGCAAAAACAACAGCTATTTTATTGAATAGACTATGCCGAAAATGCTGATGTTTTGAATGAGTCTTTGGTGGAGACTGCTAGTTGTCTATCAAAACCCATGCTCCTATTCTTTATAGGACTAGAGTTCAAACTGGATGTGTGTGGCCACCTGGTTGGAGACTGTTTTCCAGACTTCTTTGCAGCTGCCTCTGAGATGTGCCTTAGTTCTCACCAAAAGAATACGTGTAGAAGTGACAAGTGCAATGTCTACCTCATTGGTTTTAAAAGAAAACTGGCTGGCCTGGATCTCTGTTCTTTTTCCTGGCCTTGAGCCAGAACATGGAACATGGTACAACTGCAATCCAGCTTTGATCGTGTGGATGAAGACATTGCCTAGAAACTGACACATCTTTCAATGCCACTGTATTTGGGACCTACTTTCTTTTTTTCATAGCCACTTAACCTTTACCTAACTAATACAGATGTTAATAGACGAGTGAGTTTTATCTCCCATGTTTGCATTTTTAACACAGGCAGCATGGAGACCTAGTTACTTAATGACAAGGAGCTCCTCTACTGCAAGAATTCTCCACGTCTTGGCAAGTCAGCCATGTCTGCTACTGTCACAGCACTAATGACTTGGAAAATAAAGACTATGCCTTTCTAGCTCGAGCATTTAGCACAGGTTTTAGTGCAACGATAGGTGCACTAAAATATTAGGAATAGGAAGAAGTTGCAGCCTCTAAAATCATGCCACAAAGGTAACCATGTAACCTGCTTACACACAGGGTGAGCCCTGCAAAAGTTAGGCTTTATGAGCACCAACACTGCTGCATAGCTGAATATAATGTCAAGCTTAAAACAGACCATATGGCTAATGCTTCCACATTTTGACCTGCCATAAAATGTGGCAGTTCATCAGAAGATCAGCAGTGAGTATATTGACATTGCTAACTTTCCTGACATCTGAACTGTACTTCACCATTAGCTGTCATAAAATTGCATGAATGAGATATCTATATGCTTAATTAAAAAAAATACTGCAGGATTAATTTACCAAATGAAGGATAATAAAAAATTTGAATCTAGTATTCATATTGCTACTTGGATGCTGTGCAATAGCAATCTTGGCTCTCCCTGGAGCATCATCGCAGGGAGATGTAAGCTAGGGCACACCTGGGCAGACACTGACCTCATTTACACACAAGCATTATTTTCCAAAAGGCACTGCTTGAGAGCATTTTTCAGGCTGCTCTATGAACAGCAATCTTAGCATGAGTTCTGCCAAGTCTAGATATCCATCTGTAACAACCATTGAAAGTGATTTTTGTACTGGGCTTGATCATAAAAGCAAAATGAGTTACGGGAGAAATTACTCCGTCGATAGTTTTTAACCTGATATATTCCCAAGAAATACAAATAATACTTTGCTGGTCATCATTGCCTCTTCACTAAGAAATCATAGCCACATGTAGAGAAAATGTCTTTCAGGATCCAGGATAGGTTTCAGATACAGAAATCTTGGAATAGATTATTTCACTCCGAGTCTTAAAGTGAAATCTTTCTGCTCCACTCTCCTTTGTCAGTATTTCCTTAGATTCACCTTCCCTTGCTTTTGAAGACTGAATATAAAGGGATTAAATGTAGCTCTGTGCTTGGGAGAGATGTAAACAAGCTGCTCTGCCTGATTTGATTCCAGTTTAAGCTGTCTTATCATAAGCCAGGGGATTTTGTTTTTGTGTCTTCCTGTCCAACTCAGCCTATAAATAAAACAAGTGCTTTAGAGTTAAGGCAAAAAGTCATGTATGAATAAAGCATTTGCATTTTTCTGGAGACTTCCAAGAATTTGGGCATGCTGAACTCCAACATTTGTAGGTTCCTGAGAAGAGTACAAATGGAGGCCCATCTACCATATGTCCAACTCAAAAATTTAAAGAAAATATCTCTATTCTCCTACTTCAGTAAAGAAACCTTCATAATAACCTGAAAGGCCAAGCTTGAATTTAGAATTCTTGAATTTGTTGTGTTTTTGTAACAAAACATGGCTCTAAAGAGAGCCAGTCCATTTTTCCCAGAAGGTAATAATCCACTCCTTTCCCTTCTACCCCTGCCTCTATCCCTCTTTGGGAGGGGCCTGGTTGCATGGCTGTCCCAACCTGTACTTCCCTCTGTGCCACTGCAAACACCAGTCCTTTGGCCCTTTCTTGTATCTTGGGGTAGGCCCTCTAGCTGTGTAATATTTCTTAGAGAGAACAGACCCTAGGAATACCCTACAGTAACCTTGAAAGCAGACTTGGGGCTGTTTGGGAAGTGAATTCTAGAATTTCAGAGATCCAAGGCATGGTCTAAAAGAGACAGGCCCAAGCTCTACATGGACACACCCTTTGGTTTTACAGACTTTTAACTTTTTGGACAGAGGACACGGTCAGAGGAGGTTTATAACATGGGACCCAAACTCTTGCCTGGGTCTAAGGTTGATACTGAATCTAGGGCAATAGAAGGCAGCTAGGAGACTTGGGAGTTGGGTTTTGGTCCTGTTTCCTAATACTACCACCTGATTTCAAAAGAAAAGTATACTCCTGAGTACGTTAATTGTTAGCTATGTTATATGGAGATTCATAACATCAAATTGGGTCCCTAGGATATGTTATACACTAAGAAGAAATGATTTCTGGGCACTGCCATGATAAGCATAGAAAATGGAGAATTCAAATGAATTGTTTATAAAGAGCACTATTACTGCTGCATATGTCATATTGCCCTAGTTATTAAATTAGTCTAATTAAGATCCAATTCTCTAGCCCCAAGTGTGGAGCTACTGAAATTATTTTTTCCCATTTAATTAAGTGGGTACTTACATAGAGACACAAGTAAAACAATCCTGATAAGACACAGGCAAGCTTAAATCCCACTTCAAATATCTCTCATTAACTAGAGGAAGAAAAGATACAGTACATGGCCAAATAAGACAGTTAGGTGTAACATTTTCTCAGCATTTTATGCAGAATTGAAGGAGAGTAAATGCCATTCTTACTAAAACAGTTCTGATTTTTAGCTGTTCCAGGAAAGGACCATTGTTGCACGCCAGACCATTGATTCAGTTTGTCAGAAAGGGATAGCATTTAGACTTTCCATTTTATGAGGTCAGCTGGCTATACTTCTCACATCACCAAGAGTGATGAGGCATTCTGACAAAGAACATTCTGGACAGAATACTTTAAGAATTGATCCCAAAGCTAAAAGTCAATTATATGCTTTCACTGCAGACCTACACATATCCACAGTAGTTACGTTCTCAGGTTGTATCAGCTTCCATTTATATATAGGTTTTCGTTAATTTAGGTGAGAGTTGGTACCCAAGAAAGAAATTTTATTACAATATAGCAGTTGCTTAGGGAGACTCCAACTTCATAAAGAGAATTGTCCAGGGGAATTCTACCAAAATAGATACCCACTATGAGATATAAAGAGCGTTTTAGCACCAATTGCTAAAACTGTAGTGATTATACGCTGAAATCACGACTGGCTGAGCCACTGGGTAAGGTAACTAAGTTACCTAGAGATAAGTAGCAATCTGTTGGATATATTTACATATCTCATTACTAGTGAAAGGTAGTGTTTATCCAGCTCACAAGGTATGTCTCTGAGAACTAACTGATAGTCCTTCATAAGCATCAGCTCCAGAATACCTCTAGGCAGTAAGTATTTTGATTAGGGCTGGACATAACCCAAACTGAGCCAATCAGATTACTGTAAGGGATTGGAATTGGAATCTGATGATGGTAGCCAGCCTCTGATGGTGGCTTGGTTTATAAATGCAGGAACTTCCATGGGTCATATATATAACCGATATGGTCATAGATATAACAATATCCATGAATGAGCAAAAACACCAATCTACAGAGACAGGTGAACTTGAGAGGATCTCAGTGAGGAGCAAAGAGGATAAACCGTAGTGCTCCAAAAGGAAGCATAATAATTTAATAACATCCTGAAGACTTGATGTTGGTCACTTCCAAGTACTGGTCCTTCCAGAAACTTGCTTACAATTTACATTTTCAGTAATCAAAATATCCCTGTGTCCTTAAATAAATCATTCCTGTTTCAGCATGTGGGCTTTGTGCCTTAACAAAATATTATTTGAATGTCTCATTTACCCTGTAAAGATCTCTGCAAACACGGAGAAAATAAAAAATGAGTTTTGCTTTTCTCTTAATGCATGTTCTCTACAAAACAATTTATATGATTTTATTTTCCCTCAAGAGGGAAACACATACACACACATAAATAAATGTATTTTTTTTTAATTTGCGTTGATTTTCTGTGGTCCTCCTTGTGGCTATATTCTGCTCTGTAGTCATGCTCTGTAGTCCATCTGTCCTGTAGTCATGTAAAAGATTTTATAGCTTTTCCATTTCCTTTTCTGGTGTGAGAAAAAAAATTAAGGGGGAAGTGTTGTAGTACTTGAAATAGTTCTCCACACTGTGCGGACATCTTAGAATGTGATGTGCCTATTTCACAGTGTAATACACTCCTGGTTTCCCAGACTCATGCTTCGACTCTCTTTGCCATTAGTCCTCTAGCTTTGTTTTGTTTGTTTGTTTGTTTGTTTGTTCATTTGTTGTAAGGTTTGAAAGTCTCATGTCAATGTGGCCTATGTATATACACTAGGGGTTCACAAACTTTCTGGTCTCAAGTTATCTTTCCATAGTAAAAAAAATCATTGTGCATACCAAAGAGCTAGATATTTGTCATATGAGAAAATAAAACTTAGCAATTAAAATATTTATATTAATTTTAAAATGGCAATGATCAACTACATGTTAACATAAATGATGCATTTTATTAAAAAACAATATCTTCCAAATTTAAAAAGTCAGAGAAAATTAGCATGTCTTTATATTCTTTATATCTCTTTTATATCTTATTTAATAGATGACAGCAATAGTCTCATATCTGTTTCTGCATTCAATATGTTGCACTATCACACTGCTTGTGACATATGGAAACTTTGCTGTACACTCGTGAGACTGCGAGTAAATGGGCAATTAACTTCATAATAGTATTATGAAAATAGTTTGACTTTATCATGTCTCGGGAACTTTGAAAGTGTTGCTGTACACTGTACAACCACATTA
This sequence comes from Rhinolophus ferrumequinum, assembly GCF_004115265.2. Lineage (NCBI taxonomy): Eukaryota > Metazoa > Chordata > Mammalia > Chiroptera > Rhinolophidae > Rhinolophus > Rhinolophus ferrumequinum. The sequence goes on along the minus strand of NC_046285.1, from coordinate 74,373,663 downwards.
ACCTACCAAAAATCAAAAGTAAATTAATTTTTATATGATCAAAAAGGGAAAAAATTAAATATTTTGACATAAAAAAAGTCATTGTGGCCTTTAAATGAAATGACCAAATTAACATGTTTGGGGCATCCTATACCAATAACTTCTGAAGGGGAAGTCACATTCCTATTTTAAATTTGCTAGTACATAAAATACTTTGGGGAAATTTAAGGTGGATATGAAAAAGTTTATATATCAATCCATATAGCAGACGGGTTTGTTAACTTTCTATCATCATGTAGATAGAATGAATACATTAGTAACTGACTTTACTTAAATGTCTTAGATGACTAACATTACTTTTTTTCCTTTGAATGTGTCCACATACAGAAGTGGACTATTCTAGCATTTTTCAGTTTTGATATATTTTTTATACTAACCAACTGGTATATTATGTGTATAAATAAATAAATATAATAATGAAAATAAAATTACAGAATTCTACAAATCTCTAACAAAGGAGAGCGTAAGCTGTGATTTGGTGTATTTAAGAAAGTTCAACTACCTCAGCTCCCAAATTATCTTTCTTCAATAACCTCTAGATAATTTTATCAAATAAGATGCCCTCTCTTACAATCTTTTGAAAATGCACCAGAGTAGAACTCAGTTATATTCTATCTGTTCTTAATTCCATGCCAAATTCAACAATTGTATGGCTGCTGAAACAAAACTCAACCCTCCTCAATGGCAGGCAAAAAAATCCAGAATCACAGCGACATAGTAATAATAACAATGCCCAGCATCCAATCAAAATGCTACTAATGTGAAAAAGCAGGAAATGTAATCCATAAATAAAAATCAACGAATAGAAAAATAGACCCCAAAATAACAGTGGTAATAATTTACCTGACAAGGACTTAAAATAGCTATTATAAATATACTCGAGTTTTTAAAGTAAAAAGTAAATACAATTTGGAGAAAAATAAGAAACATTTTTTTAAAATGAAATTTCTGGAGATAAAAAAATAAAATATCTAAACAAAACGTTCACTGAATAGAATTCAATGAAGATTAGATCCTACAAAAGAAAAGATTACTGAACTTGAAACTTACAATGGAAACTATGCAAACCAATGCATAGAGAAAAACAAGCAAAGCTACAGTATCCTGTGGAGACTGCAATGCAGTCTACCATGTACATATGTACTTGAAGTCCAGAAGAGGTGGGGGAGGAAAGAAAAATATTTGGAAAAATAGTAGCCAAAAATTTACAAATCTGATGTTAACTACTAGCCCACAGATACAATAAAGACAACAACCCCAAGTAGGATAAACACAATGAAAGTGATACAAACCACACTGTAAACAAATTGCAAAAGCGAGTAAAGAACAAGGTCACATTACCTACAGAAGACACTTTGATTGTGAATTTCTCAGCCTCCAGAACTGTTAGAATGAAATGTCTGCTATTTAGTCCTCCAAGTCTATAGTATTTTGTTGTAGCAGCCCAAGCTGTTAAGATACAACACCATAGGGAGAAAGTAACTGAAGGAGATTGAGTCTGATAACTGTGGAACCCCTACACAAGCCATAGATTGGCAACTTCTAGACTTCTTTTACTTGACAGAGAAGTAAACTTGAATCATCTTAAGCCACCCTTTTCTGAGTTACTGATACTCACAGTTGAAATATACCTTACCGTAAACAATTATCTACAACTTTTGGGCCCTCACAGCCAAAAAGGCAAATCTATACCTGAATTAGTGACATTAACAAAGGTTTTTTTGTTTTGTTTTGTTTTGTTTTGAATTCAATCTGACTCCTCATTGAGCATTTGCATTGAAGTCCTAGGTCCTATAGGAAACATAAAGAGGAATAAGACCTCACTATGGTGTAATTTAAAACTATGCAATTTTTCCTGTACTTATTGTTATATGAGCAACTCAAACAAAGAACTATTATAATATGGGGAAAGAGTGTGTCATGCAGGGTCTCTGGTCCCGCTCACCTCATAAGAATGCAGGATATGGTGAGGCCAAATGGAACACCAACGGAGCCATAGATAGGGGAGTCATACCGCTATATTCTCACCGGCAGCTGGGTTGGAGACATAGGAAGCAGAAGCCACATGACCCGCAACCTGCCGTCTGCTTCTCTGCCAACCAACCAACCCCCTACCATAGCAACGGCAGTTATATTAGTGGCTAATGGCTAACCAGTAACAGCTGGTGGCCACCCAGCCACAGTGGATGGCCATCTGATAACCGAGCCAGCACCTTTCCACATGAGGCCGAGAGCCTGGAAACTGCTCTCCTGACTCTGTCCCCACAGAGTGTTAATGGGAAGAAGTTGAAATTGAGAACACCTTGAATGGCTTTTTTTAGGAAGGAAAATATTTGAACTAGGTCATGAAGCAAAATTAGAGCTTTGGCAGATTTTACAGAAGGGGAGAGAAAAGCATTTTAGCCAGATGAAGTAACTTAAACATCATCACTCAAGGTGGGGGATTGGGGATGTGTTAGATGACCAAGTAGAGATGGGTAAAGATCAGTCTAAAAATGCAGGATTTAATTATGGATGGCTTTGAATATTGGATACAGTCTTGCTTTTATTCCTTATGCAAGGAGGAATCCTTATCTTTGTCATTTATTTATCTCTTGTCATTTGGATTTTTAATGTAGTCTTTTTTCATTGGCCTCTGTTTTGCATGGTGGCTTCTTTTGTATTACATCGATTGTCAAATCATTCTGAGTACAGCAAAGGAACTATAATAGTATAGAGAAGCCGTATACCTTATTTCAGTAGTTCTCATAGTATGATTCCCAGACTAGCTGTATCAGCATCACCTGGAAACTTGTTAAAAATGTAAATACTTAGGAGCCAACCCAGACCTACCAAATCAGAAACACAATCTGTGTTTTAACAAGCCTCTAGGTGATTCTGATGCACATCAACTATACTTTGATGTGCAGCAGGTATGTTAGTTGCTTTGCTCTACTTAGAATGATCTGACAATCAGTTTAATAGGAAAGAAGCCACCAGGCTGAGAAGAAAAAGACAATCATTAGCTTAGTGACTAAGGGGCCAACTATTAGCTTAGTAAGTAAGTAGGTGAGGTGTAAAGTAAGAGACCCAGAGTTCAAATACCAGTTCTACCATATACACTCCATGTGTGTCCTTAAAAAAAGTTTCATAAGCTTTAGTTCCAATTTTCTCATTTTATAAAGAATGTGAAAGAGATGTGAAGATTATATAAGACATTGTATATACATTACTCAGAGACAGGAAGATCTATAAATATAAGCTATTGTTAATTACAAAACAGGCACTTGTCAGAATTGTTCTCTATATTTTCAATGGATACAAGAATATGCATAATATGATACAAGGCATGACAAACCAAATCATTCAAATCTAATTTGTACATATCATCCAAAAGAAAATTTGTTTTGGTGTTCACAATGCCTGTTGAGAATTTCTCAGACCAGCTTTTCTTTGTCATTTTCTGTGAAGCATTGAGAACATGCTTTAAATATCATCAGCAAGATCACATTTTCATCCTTTGCAAGTAGGCATAATATTTTTTATTAGTCAAAAATCTGTTCAGGAGAGAGGTTCCAGTCAAAAGGGTGAAGTGGGTAAACGCTGTGTTTACTTTCTCTCATGACCACATCAAAATTACAACTAAACTACAAACAAGCATCACTGAGCATCACCTGAACACTTGATGAAACAAAGCCCTACAACTTAAGGACATACAGAGACAGCCACCTCGAGACTGGTAGAAGGGGCATAGACATGGAATGGGTTGGTACCACACCCGCATATGACCATTAAAAATCAGGAGAGATATCTTGGTTGTCGAGACCCCCCACTAGAGGAGCAAGGGATCCCAACAGCACACCAGGCTCCCCAGCCCAGGATTCCAGTGCAAGGGGGAGAAGTCCCCATAATTTTTTATTGTAAAAACCAGCAGATATTGTGGCTGAGTGAGATGGAGAGCAGCCGGACTCCCAGCAGATCCTCTTAAAGAGACCGCGCAGCAACTTACCCACTGACAAACTCACTCGCTCTGAGCTCCAGCATTGGGGCATCAGTTCAAAAGGTGACAGGAACATACAGAAAGACACTGAGATCTGGCTTCAGGGTGAGGGTCAAAAGGGCAGCTTTCTCCTGGAAGGAGGAGCTGGCAGAGGCCATTGTTTCTTTGTTGAGCCCTCCCTCTTCCCAGCATGCTGCCTCCGGTGGCCGCCCTAATCTGAGTTCCCATCAAGCTGGCCATGCCCTGGTGATTCTGAGACCATGCCCCACACAACTTTCCAGCACACTCAAGCTGCTTCCAGCGGCTTTTTCATATAAACCACCTACCTTGGCTCATGCTATAGACTTTTCTAGGGTCCATTAAAGGTTCACAAAACCCAAACAAGCATCATCTGGCTTCAGCATGCCCCATACCTCTGGTTGATCAGCCCTAAACCCAGCACTAACAGCAGCCAGCTTTGGTTCCCGGCTTGGCCTCTTGAAGCACTTCCAAGTACGGCGAAGGTGGCGGCCTCCTGCAGATTGCCTTGTGGATCCTATCAGGTGGCCCTGGGTGGGGCACAGAATGTGGCTGAAGTTGGCCTGCAGGGGATCCCCTCCCTGGTAGCCCTGGGACTGGTGCACCCAGTTGCCACCTTCAAAAAGAACTGGAGCATCACCCAGCTGCCTCCACAGATGACACACCCAAGGGGCAGATTGGGCAGTCACCACAGCCCAGCTGAGGCAGATCCTGCTCTGTAGGGTCAGCCCCTGCACAACAGCTCCTTCATTGTAATTACAACCAGTCTTCACATCCAATGAGCCTGAGGGTCAATCCCTCGTTGATGCGCAAATAGCAACCAAGGTTTAACTACAACAGGAGGGCACACACAAACCATACAAGGGACACACCTGGAGTGCCCAGGAAGACAGTGTCACTGAGCACCACAGCACACCTACTACATAAGGCCACTCTACTAAGATTGAGAGGCATAGCAACCATACCTAATACATAGAAACAAACATAGGGAGGCAGTCAAAATGGGGAGACAAAGAAATATGTCTCAAATAAAAGAACAGAACAAAACTCCAGAAAAACAATAAACAAAATGGAGACAAACAATCTAACAGACACAGAGTTCCAAACACTGGTTATAAGGATGCCTATGAATCTCAGGGAGAACTTTAACAAAGAGATAGAAAATATAAAATAGAACCAGTCAGAAATAAAGAATACAAAAATGGAAATGAATATGTTAAAGGGAATCAACAGTAGATTAGATGAAGCAGAGGATCAAACCAGCAATTTAGAAGATAAGGTATCAGAAAATACTAAATCACAACAGCAAAAAGAAAAAGGAGAAAAAAAGAATCCAAAAAACACAAGGAGAATTTAAGGGGCCTCTGGGACAACATCAAGTGTACCAACATTGACATTATAGGGGTACCAGAAGGAGAAGAGCAAAGCAAGGAATTGAAAACCTATTTGAAGAAATGATGGAAAACTTCCCTAACCTGACAAAGGAAATAGATATACAAATCCAGGAAGTGCAGAGAGTACAAACAAGATGAACCCAAAGAGGCCCACAGTAAGGTACATCATAATTAAAATGCCAAAAGTTAAAGACAAAGAAAGAATTTAAAAGCAGCAAGAGAAGAGCAGTTAGTTACCTACAAGGGAGCTCCCATAAGACATCAACTGATTTGAAGGCCAGAAGGGATTGGCAGGAAATATTCAAAGTGATAGAAAGCAAGGACCTACAACCAAGATTACTCTACCCAGCAAAGCTATCATTTAGAAGAGGTGGTACACGTAATAATGGAATATTACTTAGCTATAAAAAAGGTGAAAATTTTGCCATGTGTGACAACATAGATGGAACTAGAGAGTATTGTGCTGAGTGTAATAAGTCAGTCAGCAAAAGACAAATGTCATATAATTTCACTTGTAAGTGGCATCTAAAGAACAAAGTAAACAAATGAAACAGCATCAAACTCATAGATACAGGGAAAATTTTGATGGTTGCCAGATGGGAGGGGGCTTGGAGGTGAGTGAAAAAGAAGAATGGATTAAGAAGTACAACTTGGTTGTTACACAGTAGTTATGGGATGCAGGATGTAGCATAAGGAATATCATTAATAATATTGTAATAACTATGTCTGACATTAGATGGGTACTAGTTTATCGGGGTGATAGATGGGAGGGGGGCTGGGGCAGTGTGGAAAAGATGAAGGGATTAAAAAATACAAATTGGTAGCTATAAAATAGTCACAGGGATGTAAATCATAGGAATATAATCAATAATATGATAATAACTATGTCCTGTGCCAGATGGGCACTAGTCAAGACAATCACTTTGTAAATTATATCAATGTTTAACCACTATACTGTACACCTGAAATTAATATAAAATAATATTGAATGTAAAAAAAAAAGAGGAAACACAAAAAAGAAAAAAATCTGTTCAGGACAAATCTTTGAAGAAGATACCTCCACTCTCTCCAAACCACCACCTCCACAACACACACACACACACACACACACACACACACACACACACAGTAACTAGGAAGTAAAAGATAAAGGCTGTTTGTTTGTTTGTATATAATGGAAAGACTCTCAATCAAGAAAGCTATGTGGCAGCCAGCAAAACACTGTAGTACTTAGTAGGCTTTCTGCATTTTATATTATTTTTTTCTCGTTTGGTGTAGATACATTTTTACGAAAGAGCTGAGCAATTTGCATGGGTAAATACACAGGAATATCATTCCTTATCTCCTTTTATGAATTAGACAAAGTGAAATAGTATTCTAGAACTTTTTCTTAACAGATGTCAAGCATCAGGATGAGAAAACATCTACTATAGGGATGTATATGGAAAACATGCATTAATAACATAGTTATACGATTTTGGTGAGACTAGATACCTAGTTTCTACGGCCTAACATCATATGGAGTATTTCTTGCTCGGAGCAGAATCCAGTGTGTGAATCCCTGGTCAGTGATGGTAGGGCAGAGGGTAAGATGTATGTAACCCATGCAATAATCCAGGGACCCATGTTGATGGAGCCTCTGCCATCTTCCAGATGCCTTGTGAGCTGAGCCTTCCACAATCATCCTTAATGTTGATATACAGCCAGCAGAATGGACAAAAGAGAAAGAAAAATAGACAAACTTACTTCCTAATCACGGCAGCTAGAAGTAATATATAGCATTTCTGTTCATATTCCACCTGTGAGAACAGATTAAGAGAGTCTATCAAGTTCAAGAGAGATGTAGTCTCTGGCTGGATACTGGGTTAGTATGCACAGGATCTAGTTTCCAAATTATCACAGGTAACAATTTTACCAAACATTTCCACAATTTAACAAGCTCTCCTGTTTTCCATTCTATGTCTGTATTGTTCTTGTTATTGCTGTCCAACTTCAAATTATGCCACGTATTTTGGATTTTGTTATAGAAGCATCCATTAAATATTCTAAATTAACACTCACTCTCATCACTAATCAATCTCTTAAATTCCAATGAAAAGATCACTCTCGCTCACATCACAATTCAATGCCAGTAAAATACTCTTGGTTGGCTTTGACCCAGGCATCAAAGAGGGTCTGTGATGCACGGTGATAGAGGAATCTAGGCTAAAAGTGGCTCTGGCATCTTCTAGGGCTTCCAGGGTCACCTTGAGCACTGACATCTAGCTGATATAGAAGAGAGCACTTAGAGAGGGACTCTTATTTCTTATCACTTGAGCTCACAAGTGACACACTCACCTCTACTCCCCTTCCATTGATTAGAACTAATTACAAGGCCCTACTTAGATAAATGCAACAGTGGCTGAAATGAAGTCTCCGGCTAGATAACAGCTGCCCGGCAACAGCTCCACACGGTGGAAACCATGATCAAAAAACTTCGCTAGAAAGAGGTTTCTGCCACAATAGTAAAATTATTTATATGTCTTCTGTTTTTATAAATTAAATTTCAAACCTATAAAAAGACAACTATAGATAGTTAAGGATAATGTAATGAACTAGGATCCTAGAGAGAGGTACATCCTGGCTTGCTTCGTTTGGTTTTGTTTTGTGACAAAGCACTGCATATAGACAATATTGATGCAAAAGACATTATTCCAAATATGTGTCTCAATTGAGAAGTCCAAAGTTTCTAAACATAGAACTTTGGAAGAAAGATGTTCAGTAGGATTTGTCCAACCCTTCACTATACAGGTGAGGACACTGAAGCCCCAGAGAATGGAGGTAACAAGCCAAAAATATAATGTTCAACAGTGAAAAATCTCCCATCTTTTATTTCTTTTGTATACCATCAAGGTGGTCACTTCAGGTTTCAGAAAGAGAAAGAACCTAGCTTTTTGACCTCTTCGATTTCTGGCTTCAGATTTAGAGATGATCACATAAGGTGACAGAGAAAAAGGGGCGGGAGTCAGAAAACCAAAACTCTTACAAACAAACATTACAGTGGACCCACTTTTCCATCTTATGCATGGAGTCAGTCTCAGGATCTACAGCTCAGGAGAACGGCTCCTCAGAGAGTATGTTTCAATGGCCTGAGGCCATACTGTGAGAAAATTTCTTATGTCCAGAGGTCCAAAGCACTGACTTCTAATGGAATCTGCCTAAAGTTGTCTTTGTATCTTACAAGGTTTCCAAATCTTTGTGATCTAATTCAGGAGAATTCTATAAACCTCACCCCCAAGAAAGGAAGTGTTCGTTGTCTCAGGCCTTTGATCTCTTAGGTCCCACAGCCTGACGTAGCAGACTTCTCTAAAAGGTGAATCATAACTATGTGAAGTCAATAAAACCCAATTCCAAATTCCGCCCCCCCAAAATTCTACTACTTAAATGACCATTTTACTTCAAGGAGGGAAAAAAAGTATATGTGTAATGTAGTAGACTTTTATAGGGAGTTTTAACTTGACAATATTTTTATCCCACAAAATTATGCACTGTTGTGAATCTTAAAAAAGTCATATAGTTTGGCAAAGAAAATAATTTTGTACTTATTTTATTTCATAATAGATATATATTTTATAAAAATATTCTAGACACTTCAAACCTTTGTGATATGCAGCAGTAATAGCTGCGGAGTTAACTGCAGCTGAAAGTGAAGATTAAAGGTTTTATTCTCTGAAGTCTTTTGGCGACTTTATTTGTAGAGAAAGGTAGAAGGGGAGATTTTCAGCTGGAACCCACACCAGAAGGCTACTTTCTCTGCTATAAAAACTTAAACTTTCTCCCTTTTTAATCCAAGTCACCTACCAGACACAGAGCATGAAATCAGAGAAGAGAAACAACAACCCAAACTACCTACCCTATGATGGAAATTCCAGCTCCATAATAGGGAACCTGAGATGTACATTTAACAGATCTTATTGAAGGAAAGCAAATACGTTAGGAACACATTATAAAAACATGTATTTAAAGTGAAACTTAGGCAGTCACTTTATTACATCATTTCATTTTATAAAACCCTTCTTATTTCCTCATACTGTTTTATTCCTGTCATTATTACCTTTCACCATTTGAAATAAACTTATTTTTGTATTTGTTCACCAGTTTACTCTCTTGCTGCCACCAAGAAAATGTCAGACCCCTGAGGGCAGACACCATGTTAGTTTTGTTCACTGATTTATCCCCTGTATCTATAACAGTGCGTGGAACATGGTGGGAGCTCAGTTATAATGTGTGGAAAGAATAAATGAATCTCCAGAGCAGACTGACTTGTAATACATGGAAGAAGAGAATAGGAACTCAGGCAATCCAAGGAAAACAAAAATCCGGGCCAAACATGAATAAAACTACTATACTCTTAAATGAGCTTCTTATTCTCTTCTTCCTGAATAGAGGAAGCACATTTTCAAACCAGTTCCATGGTGAGGAACAAATCTGTGGTATATCATTAACACATAGATTAGCATTGACTGTATCTAAGTAAACTGGAGCTGGCAGTCTAGGAAAATGAACATTGCTTTCAAATATGTTATGGTTTTAAGCAATCACAATTAGTTCTAAAATTGTCTTCATAATATCTTCAATATTGTTCCAGGTTTTGCTGGAGATGGACACCCAGACTTTGGAGACTAGACAGCAAAATGTTTCAAGGGGAGACCTGTATTACACTGAAGGATCTCATAGAAGGAATTATAACTCAGTGATTATGGACACAGACTTCTAGCTCAGATTTACCATATTTCAAACTTGGGCTCAAAGTTTGAAATATGGTAAAGACCACTGTATTTATTTGCTTTATGTCCCTGACTGATTTATGTAACATCATTGAGTCTCAGTTTCTTTATCAGGAGAAAACTCATAGGCTTTTTAATACATTTAACAATGTAGATAAACTATTTACTTTAGTGTTTGACACATTCTTAGGTCTCAACAATGGGTTGTGATTATCATTAAACTCTACCAAGAATCGCAGACAAACAAAGAGACACTTTACTTCATTAACATGGAAATGGAAAAAGTGTGAAACATGTTATATCAAGTAATTAGAACGCAGTAGTGTTTTGGTTATTTCCATCTGACATGTTAGAATATTTAGAGGACGGGTTCTCCATTTAATCCTTATAGATTACCATCTTGGCTCTAACACTTCCTTAGCGCAGTGGTGTAAAATTGTGAAAGATCAGCCTCCTGCATCGTGCTAATTTACCTACCACTTTCACATACAGGAAAGCTTTACAGAAGTTCTCATCATTTTTACCTTCTATACATGTTTAAAGCAAAAATCAGAACCAAAATTAATATGTTCCAAAAGGTATTAAAACAAGGCAAAAGTTAAATGTAACACACAGAATATCTAATTATGATGAGCGAAAACCTCAAAGCTTGTCTACTGTCATAGATACCAAATCTCTATATCTTAAATATCACCCCAGAGAGGCAACCACAATACCCACTCTATCTTGACCTTACTTCCCCATGGTCTGGTTAATGCTGTTATGCCTGATAGTTAGCTAGTCTTGTCTTTTAGAAATACAGACTTTGATATCTAAGAATTTCATATGCAAAATAGCTTAGTAATATTTTAGTAAGTAATAGCAATATTTTATATAAGTTAACTGCTTTCATATAGACTTTATAGACCATACAGAAAGAATAGAAACATTGAATGCATTTTTATTTATCAATAATTTCACTTATTCATTAATACCGGTCTATGTCAATACAAATTAACATTTAAAACATAAACAGATATAGAGAATACATTTGCAAGATGATGATGTTTGGCCAATCAACTATTTTCCAGGAATCATCTTATATTCTGAGGTGGTACTTTTCATTCACAGTGAATCTAAATCTCTTCCATTCATCTTTTGGATGTCAGGATTTGTCACCCGTCCCATAAACAAAATTGATTCTAGGAAAATAAAAAAACATACTTCAAGAATTTCTGGAGAAAAAAGTTCATAATTAGTTTTTCTTACTATTTTAACAAATCATTTAGTCTTTGTTCTCTATGAGATAACTAAGCAATGTCTAAGAGCAAAAGCATCTCTTTTGTCTACAATACATAATTATATCATTATTAATCATTTTCTGGTAATTTATAAAGTAAATTAACACCCACAACAGCTTGCCATGAAAAATACATTAGTCCTGTTTTCATAAAGCAAAGCAAAAATATAGTGACCGTGAGGTATTCTTCTAAATATAGAGACTCAGTCAGGCAAACACAGCATAATAAAATGGTAATGAGCATGGTAGAGTTTTAAATTTAAGGCATTAGCAATCATCTTTTTATGCATGTAACATAGCCCTTAGGGTTAAAAGTGTAGCTTCTCAGATCTCCTTTAGCTCTGAATCAAAGCTTATTGCTAAAGACAATGTTTTCATATCACTAGTGTTTTCAAAACCTCATGAAGGTGATATAACATACAGCATAAATGCAAACATTTATTTACAGCTATTCTGTGTTTGCAAGTGGAAAGGAAGTAAGAACTAAAGGACAAAACAGAAATAAATGATGTGTCAAAATCCATTCACCTTTCTTTTCTATTACTGTAAGGGAAGTGGCTTGAATGGATCAATGTCGAGGGTTGTTTTGAGTTCCTATGGTCATGTAATAAAGGTTAATTTCAAAAGTGATAAAGTAAATTTTACATAATTTTAAAGCTGATAAAAAGTATATTTAAATATGTTTGGAATAACAGTGAAAGAGTTCTTTTTTGTTAACTCTTTACTGTTCAGTCCAAAGACTTTTTAGAAGTCAAAAACATGGAAATAGCCATAGTCTCCAGCAGTTTTTTTCTTTTTATGAATTATTACAATCAATACTTTATGAAAAATTATAATCAATAATAATAAAAAATATCAAAATAATTCTGAGAAAAAGAAACAAAAACCCCTAGTCTTCAGATAGGGATGCATTCCGTGTTTCCCCGAAAATAAGACCTAGCCGAACCATCAGCTCTAATGCATCTTTTAGAGCAAAAATTAATATAAGACCTTGTCTTATTTTAATATAAGACCCGGTCAATATAATATAATGTAATATAATACCTGGTCTTATATTAATTTTTGCTCCAAAAGATGCATTAGAGCTGATGGTCTGGCTAGGTCTTATTTTTGGGGAAACATGGTAAGTAATTTTCCTAGGATATATATTACATTTAGTCACAATAGGATTATCAGTGACTCTTGTATCTTTATAATTCTATGACCTCAAAATACTTGTCAGAATTATTGTTCAGGAAATTTTTTAAATAACTTTTATAGAAATTCATAATTGAAGACAATAGTTTAAAATTTTAAACACTCAGAAGTGTAGCATATTACATAAAAGTCATTTGTCTCAGACTTTTCAATCTGTTTTTTTGACCAAGGAGAACCACATTTTGAATGAAGTCTTTATGCAGTCACAATCTATTCACTACTAAAATGGACAGACTAGTGAAATCTCCCTTCACATAATAGCAATGGATTTAGAGGCAGGCTGAAGCAGAAATCATTATCGTGTGCATTTTTCTCTTTATGTTCCCTTCTTAAAGAGGTGCCTCCAACCATGTTTAATCATTACATTTATACAATGTGTCCATCAGATGGAAGCAAATTTTACCTACTAATATTAAAATACAATAACATAATCAAAGCTCATAGCCTACAAGAAAAGATTTCTCAATAAATACCCTGCGGTCTGCTTCTCCCTTCAACTCAGGATCTGAAAGAGTTCTAAACACTCTGTTTTTAAATATGTGTGGCGTACTGTCAGTTTCAAAATCATGATTCACTACTTTGTCAGAAGTGGCACGTTTCATATAGGATCTTCCACAGTTTTCTTCTGAAAATCTGTAAAGCTATTCTAGACCCTGAGCCTAGAAGAATAAAAAATGTTCTTCGTTTCCCTCGAAGTTCAGCTTAATAAGAGCTTTTGATGACTATATTAAAAAATAAAACTAACCTGATAGGAAAATACAAATAATGTATGGGTTTTGCACAAGAGGACTACTTAACCCCAAATAAATTTTAAATCTAGGTAAAAATTGGTTGTACTAAATCTAAAATCATTCATTCTCATACTTCTGAAATTGTCAAATGAATATATTTTATGTAGAGCATTAAGCCACTTAGTCTACTATATGCTATGCAAAATCACCATCTTTGTTAATCTTAATGTTTTCTTGAGTCCATTTGTGAGAGAAAAATAAACCACTGAATGTCTATTGTCTTAAAATAATAGGCTATTCTACATTTTATATGGCAACAATTTACAGCCCTCAATAAATGATAAATGAGTGGTCATTTATTTTAAATAATACTTTAAGGGAGTAACCTTAGCTGAGAAAGTTTCATTACAATTAAGATCATAAAATGGTGGAAATTGTCATTAAGGTCCAATAGTGAAGGACTATCACAGATAAATGAATAAGTGGATTATTTGGAGTTTTGAATTTCACTGCTGTTTAACTGATAGCTATTACATAGCTTTAGTCATCAACTTGGAAAATAAAGAGTCAGACATCACTATTCTAAATGTAATTATTTCCTTGTGTGTCAATGCCCAATACAACTTCATTTCTTTCTGTTCTCCATACTCAACAATTACATACTAATTATAAGAAATTAGAGTCATCCAAAGGTTAAAGATGTATGGATCAAATGACATAATCAGAATATCTTTTAACATTGACACAACCACTACTGGAAATGAAGTTGTATTCGTGCAATATCAGCAAATCTTAAACTGTTCCATTGTTTTCAAGATATAACTTTCAGAAGGATCATTTAGCACTAGTGTCATGGAGACTAAAAAAGAGACTGGTATATCCTTTAGGGAGCCAATAATATCAGTGTCCCTGGTTAATCTAACAGATTCAGATTCTGAAATTAATTATGTTTCATTTCCATGTAAAGTAACTTTTACAGAGAAACTTTCATTTTTCCTTTATTTATTCAAGCATTCACTCAATTATATTTATTGATTTGTTCATCATAATAAATACTATGTGCCAAACACAGTGTTACAGGCTTCATATATTATTTTATTAAATCTCTGAGATCGGTACAAATATTATGTTCATGTAGGAGATAGAGAAAATACGGCCAAGAAAGTATAAATGATTGTGTGAAAACTATTAGTTAACTGAGCTGAGACTTGAGCCCAGGTCTGACACCCATGTCCATACTCTCAGGCTTGAGGGATATTGATATTATGTGCAAGTCACTCTGCCAAATACTTGGCTGGATACAGAAACGAATGAAAAACGGTATCTGCTCTCCTCTGGTTTATAATCCTCACATGATGATTATGGCTCCTGAAGAGTCCTAAATATAAACTTAAAGAAAGTTCCCTCACTCTATCCACTTTCCTGACTTCTCTTTTTCATAAGAGAAAGTGCAGAAACATTGACCCAGACAAGCTGCATTTCCTCATGTTAACACTGTGTCAAATGCCAGTCCAATCCACCATAACCTCTACTTTTTGTACCTAACTGCATCATCTTTCACCCAGTTCCCAGATTGGAGATTTGAAATTATGTTTGAGCCCTCCCTCCCACTCTGAGCCTATACCCAGTCACTTATTCTTTTGGAATCTACCTCTGAAACATTCACAACTCTGTATATAATTTCCAATGTCCAACTCCATTGTAGCACTGTAGGGAGCTAACTTCAGAGACAAGTAGGTTCTGTTCCCACCCTGCCACTTAGACAAACTACAGAAACTCTTCGAGCTTCTATGTCTTCATTAGTCAAATGTCTAACCTATTAGAATGGTGTTAGCTTTAGAGATAAGTGTTTAAAATGGCTAGAACATATAACAGCTATGTCCTCAGCTATTATTACCACTGCCCTTTTTTAGGCCTCTGTCATCTCTTAAAATAGAATGCTTGGGACAAAACTGGCACTCAACAAATACCCATTGAAAGAATAAATGATTCAGATATGTAGATTGCAATCAGCAGCTAGGAATAGGTCTGTTTGACTTAAGCAGTTCCGCCAGGGGATTCTCAAAAAGGTACCTGTTGGGTTATTCTTCATAATAAACAGAAATGGATGATTTGCTATAAATTGGTTTGGAGTCAGGCTCATGATCGCAGGGATGTGTATTCCTACGAAAAAGAGACAGCAGTTATTTAGATGTTCACATTAAAAGATCAGTAAAAAAAAGTATATCCATAATACTTTTTGTAGACAGGAAAGGCCATTTTGTTTGAAGAGTTAACAAGTGGAAATATTACCATTTTCTAAATACAGAGAAGTTTGGAATAAATTTAAAAACCAAAGAGTAGAAGAATAAATATTGGATCATTCATAGACTAATTCTAACTTCACATTTATGCTCAGTGAAGAAGAAAGCCAGATACTAGATTCAATTTAGTGAAAGCAGTTGAAATATTTTATCTTTTAAACAGTAATTTTCTGCTCACTGTGTATTTACATTATATGATTTATTCTTATAATATTTCAACTCTAATTCCTATGCAGATATGTTTGCACTTTATTTCCATTCTTCAGGCTTGTGGTAATCACATCTGAGCTAAAATTTATTTTTTTAACTTACCTTTCCAAAATTATTCAGTGAGCTCAGAGCTTTTAGGATTTGTGCTGTGAATGTGTATGAGGTTTTTATTATGCGATTAGGAGATTTTATGTCTTAACAATTATTTACTATGATATTTTATATTATGCTGCTCCATTGTGTCCTTTGTCTATATTTAGAGTGGGTAAATATAAATGGTTGGATTTCTTTTCTTTCTAAGTTAATACTTTTACACTCAACTTAGATGGTTTCTTTACTAATAGTACAATGCTTTTGTACAATTTTTTCAAAACTGTGAAAAAAGCAATTTTTAAAAATGTAACATGTGTGATTAGAATTGAAAAATAATTGTATGGAAGGAAAAAACTGTTCCTCTACGGTCTTTGTTTGGGATGTGCAAATTAAACTGACAAAAAACAGATGAACGGAAGACATGCTTTACTTTTTATCCACACAGGAGCTTCATAGAAAAGAAATGACTACCCAAAGAAGTGCTTAGGCTCAAGAGCTTATATGCCATATTTACAAAGGGTGGTAAATTGTGGAGAAATGACTAGACAAAGGAAAAATGATTTGGAGTTCTAGGGGCAATAAATCATGGGAAGATAAATATAGAGGGAAAATTAATGGTAGATAAGGTTTATTTAGTAAGGTTTGTTATGCAGAGTCATTTCAGTGCCAACTTCCATCTCCTGTGATAAAGGTGAAATTTATGTCCTGGTTTTAGGCAGATAGGAGGAGGACAGAGAGCTCATTTTGTATATTTTGTTTCTCAATTACCTGCAGCTCAAAGTAATTTTTCTGTCAAAATGGCGTATTTTGGTGTGGCATATTCTGATCCCCTTCACAATCAAACATAACCTTAGCAACATAAAAATGCATGGTACTCCTACTATCTGGATTATCAGGGCAACATGACCCAAATTACCAATGAATAGTGACTCATGTCTGAACTAATGAGATAATCAGGAAAGCAGAGTCAGTATCACCTCCATTCTCATTTCGGGGAATACTTGAGCTTTTTTGTTCTTAAGCAACCCCTGAGCAGATGCCTGAAAGTAAAAATATTCATGCTGACTATTCTGCGGTGTGATACATCCGGGTCACTGCTGATCCCTTAAAGATTGTTACATCCTTTTAAGAGAACGCTAGACTTAAAATGAGAGGCAGTGGGCAATGGTAGAAAGAGCTCTGAACTTGATGTTAGGAAACCTGATTTCAGTTCCAACTCCGCTGTCAATTAATAGTCTGACCTCAGGCAAGCGACTTCACATTGCTGGGCTTGTTTTTTCACCAATATGAGAGGGTCAGACAGAATCTTCCAGTTCTATGTAAAATTTGTCTACATGGGCCAGTAACCTCATCCCAATGCAACCTTCAGATTTCTCCAAGGATTGAAATATTTCATCCTCTCCAATCTATGTTTTTTGAGCACAGTAATGTGAAGTCCTTCAGGAGATGACAAAACGGTAGTGAGAGTCCAGTGTGTCACACCCAGACGTCAAAATCCACTGGCACTATGTAGCATTACAAATTAATCAAGAAATTCATAACATGGACATAAACTTATAGAAATTTATCAATAAGATAGTTTAAATGATACATATCTTTTACATATTGCTTAGAATCCAAACAATCTAAAAATATTTAAATACACCTATGAGGGATTCATTAAAGTAGCTTTTCCATTTCCAATTTAATTCAAGGTTTTCCTCCAATTATTTTTCTAGTATCTCTTATATATAGCATAGATACGACTCACAATGCCATGAATTCAAGGAAATTAGAGGAGTGGTTCTCAAACTGTAGTGTGTACACAGATCATGCAGATTCTAATTCAGTAGGTCTGGAGTTGGGCTGGAGGTTCTGCATTTCTAGCAGGAACTCAAGTGATGCACATGCTTCTGGCCTATGTACTACACTTGGAGTAGCAAAAACAGGCTGCCAGCCACTATGAGCACTGGTCCTCACAGGGGAACACTTAGGAAGCATGTGGGGGAACACTTAGGAAAATTTAAGAAAACACTGGTGTCTGGATCTCATGTCCAGACATACAAATTTAATTATTTTGGGCTGTGTGCTAGGCACAGGATTTGAAAAAGCTTTCCATGTGATTCGAACGTGCAGCTAAGTTTGAGAACCACTGCCACAGAGATAATGACAAGAATCAAATTAGAAAAGCAGAGGCTAACGTGGTGTAATGGAATAATGAAATTAAGACTATTACTTAAGAATGAGCATTCCTGAACAATAATGATTTCATATTTGAGCCTAAAGTTTGCGCCACTGGTCCTATCTGCTAATTGGCAGGTAATCCCGTGTGCAAATAACCAAATATCAGTAAATGAAGCTCAACTTCTAATCAAATCCTTTCCCTTCCCTTTGCATTAAGCTGTGGCTACAGAGATGCGCAAGCACCTTGTACAACCAATTTCTTTTTTCTTCCTGCAGAGTACTAGACAACAGGAGGGAACACGGAGAACAGATTATTGCAAAGTGCCAGCAACCTAATGCTCATTCGCCTTGATCTTTCCTCCTAGCTTTTTGGGAAATCATTCGTCTTACCAGTAGATGCTGCAGCTTCACTGCCATCTTCATTTATCTCAAAGAAAACTTGTTGCATGACTTGGGAAACATACACTTCAGCTGAATCTGTTGGAAAATATGAAAGTGTGTTTAAGGGTTAAAATTCAGAGTCATTGCTTATTAGGTCCCCGGGTAATTACATTTTCAAATAAACAAAGAAAAGGAAAAACGAAAAAAAAAACTCTTTCCAGGTTAGATAATTTGCTAGAGATAAAGGTGTTTTAGGTATAGCTTTTACAGAGTGATACAGAGACAGAGATAGAGAGACAAAGCTTAGTTCAGATATAAAAGGTAAAGATAGAGGGTATAAGCCTCAAATCAGGTATCCCACTAAGTGAAATATTTGACTGGACAGAGGGTTTTGCCCCCCTTAGCCACGGTCTACAGACAAGATGAAAGACGCTTTACAGATTTAAATTAATCCTACCCTAGGTATTCAACCTCAAAGCCAACTTGCCTTTTAAATTCTGTATTCAGTTTTGATCTGAGTTTAAAACAAAATTTACTTTCCTTCAAAACTGATGAGGCTGTGGAAGTCTAAAGAGCTTTTGTATCTGTTACAACATCACTTCAGAGCTGTTTTAAAACCTGTCAAACTTTTCAGGGTAAGATAGTGTCTTACAATGTTTTGTTCTGGTGTAGATGGAAGCTGAGGGAGAATGCCTCTCTTCTCCCCTTGGTGGAACTGATGCACGTGTGAAGCATTTCTAACATAGTGGCTTGCGAGTATAGTCTCCTCGAGAAGGAGGAAGTGAAACCATGAGTTCCGAAGTCATCAGCCATCTCTGCTCCGTTAAGACCAGATGGATATAACAATGTTCCTTCCTCAAACTGAACCATGGCTGTGTGTTCAATGGTGACAAATGGGAGGAGGAGAGCAAGATGGGCGTTGAAATTTTAAGAGAAAGGAGAAGAAGGAACTTTGTCTCCCTTGAGAGAGAAAGCTGATGTGATGCAGGTGGACTCCACCAAAGCCACCAAATTTAAAAGTATTCATGAAGAAATACCTTAGTAAAGCGGAACCAGCTCTGACAGCTTACTGAAAGGTAAATCCCCTCAGACAAAATAGAGAGAAGTCATCAAAGCGAACTTGCATAAAAAAATGGCTTCCCATCCCACTAAAAATAAACTGCAAATTGTTTATGATGACTTTGTCTGGGCCCCAATTACTTTTTATCCTCATCTACTACCCTGCTGTCCTCATCCAGTAGCTCAAGCTACAAAATCAAGCATCAAGACCATAGCCCTGGCTCTCCCTCCATTTAGAACTGCTTCCCCAGAACTTTCCCTGACTGGCTCCCTTGTTATTCAGGCTTCAGCAAAAATGTCACTTCATAATAGCAGTCTTCCTTCACCACCCTGTCTAATTCTGACACATAAGATGGAGAAAAGGGGGCATTCTCCCCATTGTGTGGATTAACTGAAATGCGGGAGATTGGTCTTTCAAGGTCAGGCAAAAAAACAATCTTTCTCTGGGATTGCCTGGAAAAAGACAGGATTCACACAGGAGAGCACCGACTAGATGACCTAGATGACCCATCCCGAGAGCAAGGACCAGAAAGCAGGTTGGGAATGAGTGGAGAATTTCTCCCAGTTTCACAAAAGTACCACCAAGTGACTCTGGTTAAGTAGACTGAGCAGCTTGTTCTTGTGTTTTCCATCTTATTATGGAGACAGCACAGTCTTGGGAAAAGAATAGGACCTGAGGGGCAGTAGGCTAGAACAAGGAATCTGGACTCCATAAATTCACTGGTTTCTACACCTTTATAATAACTCTTTCCCTTTATTTCTATGAAAATGCCTCATATGTCCTTGTCAAATCCAGAGGATGAGAAACCTCCTGCAGCTTTGCTAGAAGATATGTAAGTAAATATTAATGTACCAATTGCCTCCTTTGTTGTCTTTGAATTTAACATACACTGAGTATCTACTGTGTCAGATGCTGAACGAGGTGATTTACATATTCTTTCATTTATATCCACCACTAGGATATATTGTCTCATTGAACAGATTTGCAAGGTGAGGATCACAAAGGTTAAATGTTTTACTAAAGATGACATAAATGGTAATAACAATTAGAAATCAAATAATCACCTCAAAGTTTCTAAAGAAACTCTGAAAACGTTTCATCTAAACCTTGGGAACTACATGAGTAAAAGGTTGTCTTTTTGGTATAAATATCCCATAGCACTAGGTGTGGGCTGGTTCCCAGCAGCCTTTAATGAATGCTTACTGCACACATGAAATGTAGGGATGGCAGGGAATTCACTATTTTCCTAATGACCAGATGTAGTGCCAGCCTTGGCTGGGGTTGTTCTATTTCAGGCAATAAGGCAGACCAAAGAAGGTAAAACAACTCAAATAGGTAACCCAGGGGAAAAAGAACCGACAATGTTGGACTTGTATTCTTCTCTGTTCAGGGTTTTTCTCTCACAGAAATTCTTTTATGAAGCATTTTGGAGGTATTTTCTTGACAAATTTGCCTATAACAAGAGATTGTGTTGAAGTCACAAATTGCTGGGAATTGGCCGAGTGAGTGGCTGTTAGAAATGCCTAAGGTATAGTGAGTAAGCTTCCGAAGGCCAGAAAGAAGCTTAAGAGGAAGAGGTACTTGAAAAATGGCATGATTCATTTCAGGGTGGGAGATGGCTTTGTTCTAGGGCACACTTAGATGGCGTCCTGTTGCAGTGTTTCATATTGACTGTTTCATTTCTGGTGTTGATGAAATTGTCAAAGTGAGATCTGTCAGTATGAGAACAAGTAGCTAAATCATGTAAGAAGGTGACAATGAACATCTATGTCACCTGTGTACCGCACCCAACTCCTCCACCAGGAAAGCTCACTGATTCTGTTTATTTACTCACATAATTGATGAGTGGATGATTTAATGAATACTTCTCCTAAGTCAAGATATTTATATAGAAATACACAAAAATTCCATGTTATGATACAAAATCACATCAGATAGGTAGGCTTGTATCATTAGGCCCCTTTATAGAAAACTAGACTATTTAAAACAGGGTAAGTAACTTGGGACAAATTGGTCCTCTTCATCATTTTTTTTTTTCCTCTTTAATTAGGTATTAACTACTGGGTATCGCCAGGATGAGAAAAATTAAAAGATTGTCTCAGGCTTTGCTGTGCAAGGGAACATCTTGGCTCTGCACAATTTCCTAGGTGCAAGATAGAGTAAGAGCTCCATATCCTCAGATCTGTGGTCAGTTCCAAGCTAAATCTACAAGCTGTTGCATTACAATTTCTAGATTGTGTTCATCATGCACCATGTTGTGAAAGCCCCTTTCATGCCCTCTAATATTACAGAATTAACATTTGTAAATTGGTTTATAAGTGTTTGATTAGTTCTGCTTAGATGAGAGACTCGAAGTTGTAATTCCCATTGTTCAAATAAGGAAATCCAAATAGGAACGAAATAGAAGCCCAAGTAATACTTTACCTACACAGTTTCATTACAAGAATGGTTGGAAGTCTTATCTAACATTCTAAAATGTTTTCTGGCTTTCATTAAGGAAAAGTACTTAAATGCAAAATAGAGTGCTTCTTTACAAACAGCTCAATATGACTATGGCATTTATTCACTAGATATGTATTTTCTCGGGCCAGATGCTCTTTCAGTTTTAAGATCATTCAGTTAACATAGTTACTAAGAAAACACATTAACATGATAATATAAGAATTATTTATCATATTACCTGTTATTCCAGAAAGGTCACAGCCACCACTAAATATTTCAGTTATGTTCAAAGAATACAAAGCTTCTTTGAAGTCTAATTTTTGTTCTACTTTAAATCTGTTTAAAAAAAAAAGATGAAGACAAGCCTTGAAACACTATACACATTTGCTATCAAAATGTTTTTTTGTGTTTTTTTTTAATAACTCTAAAGTGGATGACTTGGAAGAAGTTATATTATGAAATCTTTTGTTTTCCTTAACCTGATTACATTTCCTTACATTTCACACCATTTTTCCACAGTTCCACTAGGCAGTTTTGGGTTGCTAACAATGTGCTTCCCAGATAAATGCTTGGTGGGAAGAGGGAAGAGACTATTCTACTTTTTAAAGTAACAATTACCCAACAAAACAGGGTGAGGATTTTAAGTTTGCAATTGCTTAGCTTCTTCCCTAGAAGTGTAGAATTTTCCTCCAGCAATTATATACACTCAGTTTTTTTCATACCATCTAAGACGGTTCCTAGCAGATGCCCAAACTACTATGAGAGGGAAATAGAAACCAGCAGTCTTTGGGGGAGACTGTTGATTATTGGGATACAGAGAGGGATTAATAACTTATTATCCTTCCCATCCATTGTCATAATTGATGTGATTTTCTTCAGTTTATGAACACACCTAATATCTTCCCAATAGGCCTTGTAAAGGGGTAAAATATTAAAAAGGAACTAAATTTCTTTCAAATGAAATAAAAGATAAAAATTATAGGAGAAAAACAATAATGCCCAGTATTTCCAACGCAAGGCCAAAAGTTAGGATTCCAGATACTGATCACCTGTCCAGGCTGATGTGAAAACGGACTTTACCCAGGGAATCTCAAAGATTCTCTTAGGCACTGATCTGTGATACCAAGTCAACAGCAATCACTGACCTTCATATTACCATTTTAATAATACTAATACTAATGCTAATAATGTAATAAAAGAAGCTATTTTATAGATGCTTAAAGCATCAATTTACATTTGAAAACCAGGTTGGAAACTCTGTTTATGAAAGAAAAGAGTATAAGGTCCTTAAACAGGGGTGTGCCAAAAAAATGTATACACATGACTTGTATTCCTCTTTTGTTATCGGTATATACTATTACAATTTTAATACAGTTTTTTTTTCCTTTCTTAAAATGTGTATACATTTTTGGGGCAGCTACTGTATCTTCCCTCATCAGCCAAATTCCCAGGCAATCCCCGCCCAAGTTGCTTTGTGCCCTGCTGGGCATTTGCCCCTGTGCTCTCTGGTTTGGACACAGACACAACTGCTCAAGCACAGGATCCTTGCTTAGATCATTACTTAGTTAACAGGTAGGCCCACATGTGGGGCTAGAAATTAGCTTGAGCAAAGGGTCTGATTAGATCACTGTCTTCATTGCCAAATACTGAACAAGCAAGCTTCTTAATTATAATTTTTCAAAACAATGAACATGCCATGGCAGAAATTTACTGGGCCTTAATTATTTCTTGGTAAAATATTATGCACTTTTGGAAAATGTTAACTCATTCAGAACCCTAGCTAACTGGGAATGGGCACAACATGCATATTAAAATCTACTGATAATGAAAATAGCTTGTCTTATGCCAACTGTGTTCAATTTCTTCCTCTGAACTTCCTGCTAAGAAAAATAATGTGCAGCATGATGGCTTGAGGGTTTTTTTCCTTTTCTTTTTTGTTTTTTTTGTTTGTTTGTTTTCTGTTTCATTACCACACTCTATTTTTAAATTGAATGGAATATGGGCTTCTAAGACATGGAAGATAAATGCTCCACCTATAAATTGGCTAATTTCAGTGTAACAGGACAATAATTTTAGGATGATGATAGGAATACTGTGAGACTTATTACAACGTCTAATAATGCCTGATTCTCACCAAAGTCCCTTAAGGAACAGTCCTGCTCATAATATAGTCCAATGAAACTCACAGTAATAGAAACCCATTTAACCATTTAATCAAAGTAAACGCTGCAACCAATTTCTAATTATCCATAATTACTGGAGCAATGAATAGCCACGTGTTGAAGTAGTACTTCCATGTGTTAGGCACTTAATATAGATTATAGTTTTTAATCTTCACCAAAAAAACCTATGATGTTAGCATTATTATTCCCATTAACATATTTTTAAAAGGGAGGGTTGAGGAGGTTGATTTTCAGATTCAAGGTCAAGATAGGAGACAGAGCCAAAATTCAAACCTTGGTCCTTTTGAAGTCAAAGTTAATGTACTAACTCCTGTAGCCATCTAATAAAAATTAATTAACAATCATAATATATATGATTATATATATATATTTATTATATATATAGATTATATATATATTATATATATATATAAATATATATATATATTTAGTATTAATTGTGTACCCCTTCCAAATTTTGTGCCTGAATATTTATTCTAGAGGTAGTTCATTTCCCCTTTTCCTTGACCTTCCTGTAAAATTTGTCAACAGAATACAGCTCAATGGTAAAAGATTGAGCAGCAAGAGGACTGGATAGACAATTAACAACTAAATTATCATGAAATGAGTGTTTTAGCATATGTAAATCGTATCTATTTGCTAACAAGACAGCAACTTACTGTCAAATGCAACCATTGTGCTTAAAGGGGTCTTACACAGGTAAAAGCTGCAGAAAATGAAAGAAAACAACTCAGAATTTCCATCTTGAGATGGATCCAATCCTGTCCTGCAGGCCTGATGGTGGATCGGTGGTGTTCCTTCATTTTTCTTTATACCCAGGACTCTTGTTTAATAAAAAAAAAGTCTTGGATGCTTCTCCCTTGGGATCCGTATCCTTATTATTTGGAATCCCAGTTTAGATCAAGTAGATTTGAGTCCACCTTGGAATGTTCTGTCTTAGAACCAACTAAACCAAATCTTAAAGCTGCACACAAGGATGAAAATATAATGCAATCCTTGACAGTGGTGGCCCTGGATTATCATGTAAGTACATAGTAGTTTCTGTTCACTTTCTAACCAGTTATTTCAGAGAGAGAGAAAGAGAGAGAGAATATGTGATATACTCTATTAGCTACAAAGGCTGGATTAAAAATGCTTTCTGTCAGATATGAAACATGTGGACAATGTTCAATGTAAATTTGGGATTCCAATTTGTATCAGTGTTCAATAGGTTAAAGAAAATCAACATTTTGTAACCACTAGTGCAGTTGGTCATGACACAGCTATTCTCATATCCAACCTCGTTTTCCCCGAGTTCACTTTCACTGGCACATAGGCCACATTCACCCACTTAGAAATCCACAGCTGGCCAAGCCTGGGGTACATTTCTAGCCCAGCAAGAAGGTGATACTTTGTGTCCTATGGGGGGCATTAGCTCTTTGCAAAAGTCGCCAGGCACTGCTGCCTTACATCTTTTATCTTGCTGATCGTTCTGCCACTGATTATTTCCTCTGCTCTGTGCTCTCCCTCATGTTTGCCCCACATTACACCTGTTTTCTGACTTTGCCATTTGTTAGCTGTGTAACCACAAGCAAGGTATTTACCTGTCTGCACCTCCTCTGTAACCTGAGTATAAAAATAGATCTCTATCGATTTGTTGTGGGGAATAAATGAGACATGGTAAAGAGAAGTAGCTAGGAGAGTGTAGGTACTGTAAGAGATAGTAAATGTTAACACTGAGTGAGGATAATCATAAAAATAATAGTAAAAGGTAGTATCAAGTACTAAAACTTTTATGCACATTATTTATTTAATCCTCACAATAACCATAAGAGGGATGTATTATCATTATCCCATTTAATAACAAAAGAAAAATCTTAAGTAAGGTAATTAAAACTATACAGTGAGAAGGTGGCAAAATTCTTAGCCCTCAACATTATGTTCTATTTTCCATGATCTGGTTCTAACAGTTGATAAAAGGTACAGTGAGATGCCACAACAGTCAATATTTTTAAAGAACTCCTCTCAGACTACGGCTATTGTTTAGTTATTACTATACTTTTGAATAGAACTTTAGTATTTAACAAATTTAAAGACCTGGACAACCAAAAATTCAGTGACAACTACAAAGCCTCACCCAAGGAAAATACACATATCACCTTTCAGGAATAAACTTGCTAATAATTTCAAGGGCTTCAAGGACTGTAAAGCCTGCCCCAGAACTCTTCAGAAGTCCATGGTGCCCACTTAAGGATGCTACAAAAGAATAAGAAATCACAGTCCTATCATTTTCCTAGTAAGTCAAAACAATCTATTCCTTTTTCACCCAAATCTAGTCAGTCACACACCAATGTCTTTCTACTTCCCCAGCTCCTTACTATTCCCAGGGAGCCTGCTTCTTTTAAACACTCATTATTCAGTGTCTGAATTATTGTAGTGGTTTCTTAACTGATCTGTTGGGCTTCAATCTTTCCCTCTTTAACACATTCTGAACATATGTACTATTTAGATTA
This sequence comes from Rhinolophus ferrumequinum, assembly GCF_004115265.2. Classification (NCBI taxonomy): domain Eukaryota; kingdom Metazoa; phylum Chordata; class Mammalia; order Chiroptera; family Rhinolophidae; genus Rhinolophus; species Rhinolophus ferrumequinum. Next base: position 74,346,933 of record NC_046285.1, on the reverse strand, counting down.
AAGCAGCAAATGTTCATTGAACAGCTGCTATTTTTTAGATGCATACTTTGAGCTGGGATCACAGAAAGGAAATAGTCATAGCTCCTGACCTCAACAAGTTTACAGTCCAATGAGAAAGACAAACAAATAACTTTAATATAACTGCTATGCAGAAATAAACACAAGGTACCGGGAGAACTTTTCCCAGCAAGGAGAAGGTAAGATGTGGGATCTCACATGGAGAGAGCAGAAAACTTTCTAAAACCCAAACTTGGTTTTAAGCACCATTAGGAGTTATCCAGAAAAATAGGGATGGTGGGGGAGAATGAGGAAAAACGTTTAAACAAGTTATCCAGCACGAACGAAGGCACTGTGGCTACCAAATACATCTATCTAAAACACTGACTTAATCATTACACTATCCTACTTGGAAATTTTCAATAATTTCTCATCGCATATGAGACGTATTCCTGTTTATTTTTAAAAGCTCAATTCAAGGCTTTCCTCTTTCATGAAGCCTTTGTTTACAGTTCCAGTTTTTGTGCTTCTTCCTTCTCTCCTTTCTTTTTTTCGTGAACCTTCTAGTGCTTACTGGTTGTACCATTCTTTTAGTATTTACTCTATACTACTGGATATTGTTAATAAATTTCTTGTACAAATCTTGCACCATTCCACCTAAGTGGTAACCATCTTATCAACAGGGATTATGTGTATCACTTTGTAACTGTTCTAGTTCCTTGTCTACAGTGGTCCCAATTGATCTGTGCTTTTGAACAGGACATATATTTTCTAATAAAGAGCAAACCAATAAGACCGTAAATCTGTGAGCCAATAGATATGAGAACTTATCCCATCACCCAACACTTAGTTGAATGTCAATCAATTAATTGCGGAGAGATCCAGTTTCCTTATCTGTGAAACATAGGATATAACCAAGTCAGACTATAGAACCCCAGTATTTAGTAGTAAAATATACATGTTAATGCTTTAAAAATTTTAAATGCTATGTAGATGAAAGTTACTTGCTTATTTACCTTACTTACATGTATTAAATGATCACTGTTTTCCACATATGTAATCATAGAAACATATTCTCACAATGTTTCGTATAAACAGAAGAATCTAATACAAAGCAAGTTGTGTGTTAGACTCTTCAACCTGAGGATGTTTGACTATTAAAATGCTGACAGGATCCCATACTGCATTTAGACAAAGTGATATGATTATTTTAGTTGCTATCCAAGGGCAGGATAATGCCCAAAATTAGGTATCTGATGTGTTACAGATAATAAACACTAGAAATCACCTTAGTATTTTTAGACTATACTCTATCTTGTTGGCCTTGATTCTAAACTACTCATACCTCAAAGAAGAGAAGGAGAAGTGTTTCTTAAACAGTGACTATAATCTAAATAGTCAGTGACATGTTCCTTTCTACTGTTGCTTACATGCAAGCATTCTTAGATCATTTTTTTTTTCTCTTTAGCATTTACTAAATCGCACCTTATAATGTGACCTTATTTGAAAATTGGGTCACGGCTGATGTAATTAGTTAGGTTGAGGTAATACTGGAATAGACAAGGCCCTTAATCTAATATGACCTGTGTCCTTATAAGAAAGGAGAATGCCACATGAAGAGAGATGACCACATGGTAACGGAAACAAAGATTGGAGTGATGCATGTACAATCAGAGGAATAGTCAGGATAAAGGCCACCACCAGAAGCTGTGGCGAGGCGAGGAAGGATTTGACATTGAGGCTCAGAGAGGGCAAGGTGCGACAGACACCTTGACTTTGGACTTCCAGCCTCCAGAACTGTGAGAAAATGAACTTCTCTTGTTTTAAACCACCAGTTTGTAGTAATTTGTTACAACAGCTTTAAGAAACTAATATACCTGATTAAACTGTTTCAGTTTTACCGAAATGTTCAATTGTCAGTTTGAAACCATAATGCATTCATTCAGATATAAAAGAACCACCTCAATGAATAATAAAATGTAAACTTGTCAGTCTACACAGAAGTATTTATTGAGCTTGTATAGTTTTCCCTCTTCTGTACTGAACAGATTTTAAGGGGATATTTTTCTGTTGTCAGAAAACTATTCGTTTTGGGGTAAATGCATTTCAGAACTTTCAATCCATAATGCTTAGGGAATTTAATTCAACAAATGTGTCCTAAAAAACTAAGTTTGTGAACTTAACACATAAGGGAATCCTTCCTTTAAGAAACTGGAAGACTAATACTTTTATAGGGAGATGTTAATACATTTTAAATGTAATGTTTTATTAATGTGATTGAATAATTGATAACAAAATTTTCAGTCCTGTGCATTAAAAGAAAATCATTTTTATTTCTCTAGTGAGAAGTTTCCAGGAAAATGGTTGATCTCCTATTTTCCATTATGCTGCACATAAGGGAAGGAGGAACAGCTCCATCAGAATCCTCAGAGGGAATGAATTAAAGAGTGACTAGAAAATTGAATCCTGATTTTTGAGATATGTAAAATTAGATAAAAGAAAATAACAGAATCTTTCTTTGAAAATATTTGTATGACTTAATTCAACAATATTCATTTAGCACACACTATGTGCCATGAAATGTGCTAGGGACTACAGAAACCAAAATGAAGGAGACATAATCCCCTGTCCCAGAGCTCACATCTTAATAGAATTGACAAGAATGTGAGCAAGAAGTGAAAAAGCAGTGTACTGACTGCTATAATGTAAATTCACACATAATGTTCAAGAAATAAAGATAAGGAATTGTTGATTCTAATTGACGATGTTGATGAAATCTACGTGTTGATGAAATCTCTGAGAACAGTCAATTGTGAGGAAACCTTGAAGAATGAATGATAATTTACTGGTTGGACACCATGAAGAAGGGTCTATGTGACAGAGAGGGTAAGAGTAAGAGAAATTTAGAAATCAGAAGACTTTCTAGTTTGGTACTGGCTGGGCAGTGATCCTCTTAACAAAAAAAAGAAAAATATTCATCACTTATTTAGCATGTTCTATTTGCCAGACTTTGTGCTATGAATAGAAGTACGTAATGAGGTACTTAATTGAAGTACCAGTAAATTAAAAAAAAAAAAAAATGGTGGTCGAAATTGTTTGGAAAAAGGGGAGTACAGCTGTCAACTAATGTTTCTGTTCCCATATAACTGAAGAGTCAAATTCACCTGTAAAGTCAAAAGGTGTTCATTTGTTTGGCAAAAGCTTTTCATTATGCAAATAGAACCAGTAACATGAAGATAGAGAAATTTGAGATGATGAGGCTATAGTTTATTTGACATGATATGAAAACATCGTTTCACTGTGGGTTGAAATCTACTGCTGTAGATTCTTATCATGACTGGGAACCTGACCTTAGAGAGGATGGGAGAAAAATCTGTGTTATCTTCTTTATATGCTGGGAAAAGTTGGAGGACTCTAGAGCTTGGGTAGGAACGAGATGGGAAAAACACCCCTTTTCAGTGAGAGTGGGCTCTGACACCATGATAATGGCAGGCTAACAACAGCAATGAACAGGATAAGGCTCTCTGGTACAAAAAAAAAAAAAAAAAAAAAAAGGCCTATACTCCAAGAATACCCATCCCTGGCACCTGGTTTGAAATTACCTTGTAAGCCCCTCTTATTAAGAACAAGCTTCCAGTAAAGTTTGGTTAAACACTCAAGTTGTTCTTATTTGTATCGGCTTGCCAAGGCCAACTATTTAACAAATTACCATAAATTTGGTGCTTTAAATAGCAGAAATTTATTGTCTCACAGTTGTAGAAGCAAGAAGTCCAAAATGTGGGTAACTGATTTCTTCTCAGGGCTGTACAAGGAAGATTTGGTCCAGGCCTCTCTCCTTGGCTTATAGATGGCCATCTTCTTCCTACACATCTTCACTGTTTCCTCTATGTGTATCTCTATATCCAAATTTCTCCTTTGTATAAAGACTCCACCTGTATTGGATTAGAGCCCACTCTAATGACTTCACTAAACTTGATTACCTCTGTAAAGTCTCTATCTACAAATAAGGTCACATTCTGAGTTAGTGGGGTTTGGGACTTAATATATGAATTTTAAAGAGACATAATTCAACCCATAAACAGTGTTCTTAGAGAAATTAAAAAAAAAAAAGGCTATGTCTACACTTTGAGAGAAGCTGTATGAAAAGTGTGGCCACAGTTTGGAGAAGCTGATAATAAGGCCAAACACTTTGGAAAAGCTGTTCTGGATGGATTTGTGACTGTGAAATATTCCTGTAGGGATTCCTAAAATGTTGGAGAAGAGAACTCTGGCAAAAAACTTATATTTCCTGTTGTCAATTGAGTTTGGGATGTATACATCATTCTCTAGACATTTGTTATGTAGACTGATGAAGCTGAGGACACTTAGGGTTACAGGTATCATTACCCTCATTTTATACTAATAAAACCACAACTCAGGATACTGTAGTCATGTGACACTCCTAAGACCTCAATGATAGCACAGGGCATAGTCCATTTTCAAACTCAGGATTTTTTGGACCCAAACAATGATCTTTCCAGAGAGAGAGAGAGAGAGATGAGGGAAGTAAAACTGAAAATAAACAAGTTAATTCCAAAATTTATTACTGCTATCATCAGAAGGTAAACTATCTGTCACCTACACCATTATATCCCAATGTTCAGCACATGATAGTTGCTAAAAAAGAACACTCCTTGAAAGACTGAATAACATTCAGGTAGAGACATACAGATGATACGGAATAGGAAAAGGGGTTGGGGGAGGAGATTCAGATTTAGATACATAAATAAAAGAGAGAGTAAGAAGAGGACAATTTCTGAAGATGAAACTCTGGTAAACATTATTTGTGAACAGAAACAAAAAAAATGTAAGTCATGGAGCAAGTAAATTTGACAGAGAGATAAAAAAAATAAATACAAGTGTGTAGTGCCACAGGGTTAAAGAAAGATTTTTAAGAAAAATAGGATGGTTAATAATATTTGTATCAAGATCCCAGAGTTCGAGTGAGAAAGACACATCTTTCTCCAGGGCATTAAGGAAAGTAGAGGAAGAGATAAGCAAAGAATTGTACATTTTTTGAGGTGGAGAGTAAAGAGGTGAGTTTGCTTGATGATATGTTTTCTTTAAGGAACAGAAAGTTGAGACATATGTTGAGAGTAAAAGATATCAGCATAAAGTAGTACATTAAGAATAGAGGTAAAGTTTTGGTATCGTGTGGGGTTTTGATGTGGTGTGGATACTAGAAAAGAAAGTTCTCTGAAGATCTACAAGGAGTTCCAAGCTCCAGCTTTGGTGAGACCAGAAGTTATTGCTTTCTGGGTTTTGGTAAACACAATCAGTAGTTGTGGAAGAGGCGTGGTTTTTTGTGTAGACTCAGGATTGACAATGGTTGGGGAGAGAATTAGAGAGGGGTAAAGACAAGGTGACAAAACCATTAAAACTGATGACAGTATGATTAAAATGACTGACTGGGTCCTGGCTAAGTGGAGAAGGAGAGAAAGGCCAGCAGGTGTGAGAGACCAAGGGCCTGGAAGAGAAGCGGACAGACCATGCAGGCCTTGATGAGTGTTAAGAAAATTTAAAAATAAAAGAACAAATATAATCTATTAGACATCTGTCTCTTTTTAAAAATTCAGGTAGAGTGTGAACTGAGTTATTTGGGCACACCATACTCTCTGAAGTTTCTCTTGTCTCCTAGAAGCATATTAAGAAATTAGTGTTTATAACTACTGTCTCCTGAGATATGTCTTTGCATATTTCATTTTGCATTAACTATCTAAAAACTGACCATAGAATTCTATTTATAATTCAATGACTGTTAGAGTACTGTCTGTCAAATGTGACTTAACATAGCTTTTAATTGTATAGTATCATAAGTGTTTTGGGGTTTTATTTTCCTTAAACACAATAGAAGATAAATATTTTAAATTCCAATCAGGAAAAAAATTTAGAAAAAACAAATCTGTACAATAAAAAGAATAATAATTCCTTTTAATGCCTGCATTCTAGTTTGAAGACTTACATTTCTTCATTTCTTTCAGGGACTACTGAGCGCTTAAATTTAGTCTCCCTCATGGCAAAGCAATGCTGGTGATGTTTAGACCTGCTTTTATATCTATAATGTGGAGTAATATTTCCAAATGCATTTTTCTTTTCATTTTTGTCAATAGACTTTTCAAGCATTTGTTCTCATTCATCTGGTTATTCAAATTCCTCCATAAGTAAAAACATAAGAACCAGAATAATAAAATGGCATTACCAACCTAGGAAGGCTTATTTCCACTTCCTCTTCTCGCATCTCTGAGAACCATTTGAAGATTTGATGAGCAGTAATTAGTTTTTCCATTTCTTCTACATTTATCTCTTCTGCAGGAAGTATAATGATTAAACTAAACTCATCACCTTTATAAGGTAATTCCAAAACCTGGTAGTTCATGGAGGATTCAGAAAAATAACCTGGAATAGAGAACATAAAATGTTCAATGTACTTGGCAATCCCCAAAGTCATGCTTTAGTGTGTGCTTTCTCATATTACCATATTTTGTCCTCAAAAGAGCCTTCATCATTGGGATTTTGACTGCTGTACCATCTTTCTTAGTGAAATTCATCAGCTGTGTGTCCTCTTTTCTGAATTTTTGTTTCCAATCCCCCTTGAAATAAATAGCATTCACCAGGACAAGCCGAGTCAGAGGGCCAAATTCTTCCTCTGAAAACATGTCTTTAATTTTTCCTGTGAAGGGGGTAGAGGAGGAGGTAGGAAGAAATATGCAATAGTGGTTCAGTAAAAGTGCTTTAAATAGAATTAAAACAAAAATTTCTTTTGCAGATCAGTTATAAACAGGGTGCTTCATCATCTAAATGTAGCAATTTTGAGAGCAAAGGGGAGCACTATTAAAATTTTTATTTAGAAACGGGTGCAAATGGGTTTCACTAGGAAACAGGAGATAGGGGATTGCCTTAGGCAAATTTGGACAGACCTACTAATGAACTCTCTTTAGTGAGATTTTTTTTAAAATCATTTTCCAGTCAGAAAGAATAGAAACTAAATATCTCTTCCTGCATATTTATTGGTATTTTTTAAACTTTATTTCCAGGCTCTCCAGTAGGACAATTAGAATCAATACTTTAATGGTAAACTCAAACTTGATACTCTTGCAGCTGCAGCCACTGACCATTGGGAAGAGACAAGTATGCAACTGGTAGTATGATTTTCTTCTTCTGAAAAAAACAGTTTCCTATTTCTATGTCCAGTGAGCATTTCAAAGTTATGAGACAAAAGCGTGATTGGGTGCCATGGAGCTGTCTAGGGATGTTCTCATTTTGTATCCTATTAATAGGACTTTCCTGTGAACACAGCTCACAACGCTGTCTCACATTTTCTACTATGGTTCTCCATATGAGGCTTCCCATAAATAAAATAGTAGCATCTTACACCATCTTACACCACTACAATTTTTTTGTAGCAGAATGAATAAGCGAAGAAACAGACTACTGTTAATCGAGGACCAGATATATGTTTGTCACTTCACATACATTATTATGAAACTGTCTAATAATCCTGACATTTTCATAACATTCCCATTTAAATAGGGCATAGCTTAGAATTTGTTGAAGTTTGAAACCATCTGCATGATTTTAAGCTTATGTTCTTCCTGCTATACCATCCCACAGCCCCTTTGGAATTTGTGCTAGCTTGTATTTAATTTAAAGTTAAGATTACCATGTTTACGATAGGACTATCAACATTTATTATTAAACATTAACACATCCAACTAAGATGTGTTAATTATTTATAGAATATGTGGGAAAGGAAACATTTGGGATCGACAGATCTAACTTTTATCTGGCCAAATATATTATTCCTACTGCCGTACTTTAGAACACCTACCAGTAAATAAAAATTACTATTAAAATTTTTCCATTAAGAATTCTACAGTCATCTCTCAAAAAAAAAGAGAGAGAACCTCTGTACTTTTCAAAACAGCTTACAATTTCTTTTGTTTTTTAAAATTTAGTATTACTTTGAATAATAGGGAAGTAAAATAGGAGATTTGATCCCTTTCAGACAGTTTAGTGGGAAAATATTCAACCATTCTTTACTTTAGGTATTAAAAAAACATGAATACAATGTCAAATAATGATGTTATGAAAATGAGAAACTTTACCATTTGTTTTGCTTTCTACCCAGGTACTTATTGTCTCTGCACAAGCCTTTGCATCCTGAAAATTCACCAGTTTTAAGGCACTCTGAAAAAATTTCTTGTTGCCATGGAGATACTGTTCTTTCACAGTGAATCCTTCTTGAAGGTAGAGGGCACTGGCAAGATTAAATGTAAATTCTTGTTTTTTCTCCGAGGTGGCAGAGAAAAATGACTTCAGCACAGAAAATTCTTCTCCTAAAAAATAATTATAATGTACACTGACATATCGAACAACATAAAAACAACAGATTTTCAGTTTTGCTTCTAAGCAATATGATTTACATCATCATTTTTTGCTCTCATGTATAACTAACAATCTTTTCTAATTTAGTATCAATATTTTAAGCATGTATCTATCTCCTGCAGGATATATATTTTCTGGAAAAACCAGCTTTTACATAGAAAAAAATGTCCATGTAAGTTTGAAATTTGTCAAAAACAAGAATATGCATTTAAACAGTATGAAGGAAACTCGTTCTTTATAGTCAAATTTAGCTTATTCTTAGTTGTTGGAACTTATTTTTAGAATTTCATTCTCTGTATAACATGCGATTTTTATGAAACAGGAATGCTAATGAATGTTGATAGGGTTATGACAGTGATGAGCAATCCTTTTCAATATTATTTTTATTTCAGCTTAAGACAGAATTGTTCTTATGAGCAACTGCACCTGTCCAAGATTTGAAATTTACAAGGCAACCCCTAGAATCATCTCTTTAGCTGCATAAGTTTCAGAATTGCGTATTTCAGGTTCACGAATCTATATACTTTGGCTATCTACATGAACAATAAAAATATTTAACCATCCAAACTGTAACCATTAGCCAGATGAGTCCATCAGAGTCACCTAAGACTCACTGTTGGCGTATTATTTACTTATCATCAGATTATTCTGACCACAGTGTTGTCAGAAAGTATTAAAAAATATGGGAAATGCTGTGCTGAGTGCCATCCAATAGAAAGACAGGGATCTTCAATATGGGAAGCAGCACTTCGAACCTTAGTAACAGTGTGTGACAACTTTCAACTTGTTAGGTGCAGTCAGTTGGGTGTGAGCTACGGTTGAGAGAAGGTGTGTTTTAAAATATGCCATAAATCATGGATCACAAACAACACATTAACACGAAATGGGCACATGGTTTCATCTTCCATCATGACAACATTCCATGTCACACGTCACTTCTGGTATATGGCAATTTCTGTAAAATAAAAACATTATGGTGTGTCCTCATCCATCTCTGTCACGGGCTCTGACACCGTGAGACTTCTGGCTCTTCCCCAAAGTCAAAATGACTATGAAAGATAAAAGTTTTGAATTGATTCAAGACATCGAGGCAGCTACGGCAGTGCAACTCAGTAAAGACCTTCATTAAAGAGGACTTCCAGAACTGCTTCAAAAAGTGGCAAGAATGATGGCATCATTGGGATTTTGACTGCTGTACCATCTTTCTTAGTGAAATTCATCAGGTGTGTGTCCTCTTTTCTGAATTTTTGTTTCCAATCCCCATTGAAATAAATATGAAGGGTACAAAGACCAATTTCGTATGCAGTGTAAGAGATCCAAAGATGAAAACTAAGGCCGCCATAGGATTAGAGATGATTTTAGCCAAAGGGTCCATATAAATCATCTCATCCAAATTCATCTTTTTATAGTGAGGATTCTAAAATCCAGAGAGATACAGTAACTTGAGAGGTGCCAAATCACAAGGTCATTTGATTGCAGAGCTGAGTCAGGAATTCATGTCCAGTTCTCTTTCCATAACCATCTTGGAATAAAGAAGCACCTTCAATTTAGCCTTTGCATAGTAAGCAGCATTATTAGATGCCAAGGAAAACAGAGCATTATCAGAAGCTCAGTAAACTGGAGAAGGTAAGTTCTGAACAGATGTTTTAGCAATGGGGGAAAGGCGGGGAACTGATACTGAGAATACCAGTGGGGTGGGACACCAGGAGTTGTGTGCCCATCTGTAGAATAAGTCAGCTGTTAATGTAAAACAGATTGCTAGCAGAAAAAAGTAAAATATAGACTGATTCAACAGAGTGTATCTTTTGACAATCAGTGGGTATTGAAGGCAGAGCTAGGACTAACATAAGTCAGAGACACCTTGCGCATAAAATTTAAAAAGATGCTATCAAACTCAGTAATCAAGATAAATAATATTTTATTGCAACATATATACCGGGGGTGCCAAAAATATGTATACAAGTGTACATTTTGGTCAACGTTGCTTCAAGCAGTAGTTCACGGTAATCAAAAGTGTCTGGACGCTGATGGTAACCACTTTGAGCACCTCTTGTAATTGCAGAAGTCAAACATGACCTGTATTCATCTTTTGTTATTGGTATATGTTGAGTATTACAATTTTAATACAGTTTTCCTTTCTTAAAATGTGTATATATTGTTTTGGCACCTTCTGCACTTTAAAAATCAGTATTAACGTAAATCCATGATGAACAAAATACGAAAACTTTAAATAAAGGCAAGATCATTATTACTGATTATTCTTTTTTTCTTGGGTTCCAATATGGCTCTGCCAGACACTACCTTCTTCTGATCTGTCACACCCTTCATTCTACCCTTAGTGCTAGTTTGCTCTTCTTTCTGCAGACCTCCCCCCTCCATCCTGTTGCACATTCACTCTGTTCCCTCCCTTAACTCTGTGTTTCCTTTTTCTTTATTCCTTAGTGTCCCCCTCTTTTTTTTTCCAGAGTTTCTTTTTCATATCTTCTCCATTGTTGGCTAGTCTTTCTTTTCTTTTTGCAGTTATCTTTTATCTGTATCTCCCTTAAGGGAGCATAATAGAAAGCAAGTTTGGTAAATTTTGTTATATGTGCCAAAATGTTAATGTGAAATTATCCATATGTACTCTTCTAAGGAAAATATAGAAATTTTCTTTATTGCTCATGTGATCTATAACCCTCAGTGAATTATTTTTGGAATAGTTCTGGGCAAGTTACTTAATCTTTCTTTGCCTCAGTGTCCGCATCTGTACAGCAGGCTTATGTCTACTTTACAGAGTAATTATGAATATTAAATGAAATCATGTACATAAAGCACATAAAACAGTGACTGTGACACTATATATACTTGAAAGTGACATCATTATCATTATGATTATTATTTCATTCACAACCTAGAGTTATTAAGACACGTGTTTCTATATAAGATGAAATCCATTTAAAGTAATTTAGATTTCAGAGGCTCTAATTTTACTAATTTATCATGGATTCAACTTTACATATCTTCATAAATGTTCTATTACTTTCCAAAGCAGTATCATGGGACTGAAATGTTTCTGGGACTGTATAGTGGGATTTGTTGAAATTATTATAGACAGTGAAGACTAAATCTGGAACACAGTAGCTTCATTTTCCATTATTCACATAGGGAAACCCTTGCAATGAATTTCATTATCACCAACTTTTTTTCTCTATAAAATTGACTTTATTTAAAGTAACACAAGTAAAACCTTGTAAAGAAGAAAAACAAATTCCTACATATAACTAATCTGTACTAAGGCAAACATATTGAAATTAGTCATAGTGAATAAATTCCCAAATCAAAAACCTGGATGTTTCCTCTGATGTTCAGGATGGATTATCTAACAGAGATGTAAAAGTTAGAAATTAAAATTATTATGGAAATTGAGAACACAGAAGAGTCAGGAAAATAGGCAACCACCCCTTCAAATGGAATGCCAGCACTAAAGCTTCTATACAGTATTTCAGATGAACCTTTGGGATACTCCAAAACAACAACCACTCACACTCAAAAAGGCCTCTGAAGGGCTGTATAAATGCTTTTTATCTCCAAAAATTTTCTTTAAAAACTATTAACCAAATAAGCTTTTAAAATATATACATCAATGCTTTTTCTTGATCTGATTTAAGTGAAAAAGTTAAATTTTACTTAGAAAATTAATTTTAAAAAGCTAACAAAACAGAGATGCACACTAAGATTTCTGGGTGAGGGTACTCACCAAAACATTTTAATAAAAAAAGTATTGGAAGCAAACTAATAAAGAAGGATTAAGTAAGTGATGGTATTTCCATAAGAGATAGTAAAATACAACAATTAAAAATTATATTCTGAAGTAGTTGCATGATATGAGAAAATAATCACAACATAGTAAGTGATAGTGGAAGAATATCTGTGTATATACATATGTAGGTACATACAGAGGGTGCCAAAAAAAAATGTATACATATTTTAAGAAAGGAAAACTGTATTGCAACTATAATACTCAATGTATACCAAAAGATGAATACAATACCAATGCATAACAAAAGATGAATACAAGTCACGTTTGACTTCTGCAATTACAAGAGATGCTCAAAGTGGTTACCATCAGCGTCCAGACACTTCTGATTACAGCAAACTACTGCTTGAGCAACGTTGACCAAAGTGTCCACTTGTATACACATTTTTTGGCACCCCTGGTATACGTATAAAAACACACGTACAACATAACCTCAATTAATTACAACGGGCTAAATTAGAGTAGAAGAAAATATACAGATATACACAATTTTACATCTGTATAGAATTAATTTCTTAAACTATTTTGGCAACATTTTCATTATGAAATGATTATAAATGAATAAATATCATTTACATTTACAATTCCTCATTTTATTATAATTTTAATCTTTCTATAATATTTTTAATTTATTAAAGTTCTATGACCCTGAACTTCTCTCTAATATTTAAAAAATAAATTTGACTAGATCTTATCCAATATAAATAATCATATGTTAAAATCTCACCAGTTGAGGTGTCCTGAAATTTTAAAGTTTGTCTTATCTGCTGTTGTGCTTTTCCTTTTGCTCCCAGTTGTACCATTCCAAGAACCAAAGTTGTTCCAAGGGGGGAAAATATAATGTTGTTCTTATGAGATGAACAAATAGCTTGATAAAGATCCACTGCAAATTCAGTATGTCTTTGAGCCAAGGATCTTGAGGCTTGACTTCCAGAAAAAGTCAATAGGAGACTCCACAACAAGATCTTATCCATTTTGACCTCTGTGCATCAATTCAAAATACATTAGTTTTCAAAACTAATAAATATATTAGTTTTACCATATAAAAAACTAAACAGAAAACTTTCTACTTATTAGAATTTTCTGTCTTGTTAGGACAAATTACCACAAGAAGATTCTAATGCCAGTTTTCAGACTAAGCATCATCTATTAGAGAAATAGGCTATAGGCTAATGGTCTTTTTTTATATTCCTTCAAGAACCAGTCCAAAATATATAGCGATTTTTTAAAATCAAAGGATAAATTATAATTCTGGAGCATAATAATTAGTAATAATATACCTAAATAGCTATATGATCTTTTTCTTATCTTTTCCTGTGGTTTTAAATGGGATAACTGTAACTTTGATATCAAGAGAACCCTCTGTCCAGACTACTCCAGAATGGTTAATAAATCAAAAAAGAGAAATGGAATAAAAAATGAACACACTCCTTTGTGATTTGGGACCTATAATGTTACGGAGTTAATGTATTCTAAATTGATTAAGTAATCTGGCTTTTTACAATAGGAATTCTCACACTTTATGAAATGTGTAGGGCAAAATACCCCAAAACCCACATGTACCTTTCCAAAGAGAGAAAAGAAACAAAATTACAACTAAATATAAATGGTACAGCTATAACAAAAGAAGGGAGCATTAAAAAAAATCAAAGAATAATTTGACAAACAACAAATATAAGAAAACTTCAATTGAAAACTATAACCGATTCACAACAACAGTAATGAGACCCTATTAAAATACTCTCCACTAAAACTGCAGGAAATTCAACCCAAATTACATCTTGAACAGAATGAATTTTGCAATTTTACCAAAGACTTTTGGAATAGTACACTCTGAAGGACTCATACGTTTTAGCAACACTAATTTTACCTTATAGATAATACACTTTAGTAACCCTTAACAACCCATAGTTTAGTAAGTTACTAGGAAGTAAACTTTCATTGGAGGTAAAGATGAAAGCCTTCAAAATAATGTATTGTGAGCCTTAAAGAAATGAAGAACTATCTTTCTAGAGTGTTTTGCACACCATTAGGAAGGTCACCATGACCCATGAATGGGTTATGAGTCACTAAAATCACTCTTACATATAAAGATTACTAATAGTCAAACATTCTCCAAAACTAAGCTGTGGAGTCATTATCTAGATATTTCAAATTGTTTTCTAATATATGTAGTTAAATCTATTTGTCTAGATATACAAGTTGCAAAGGAAAATGTAATCCAAATTTAATCCAAGGCAATTGTTAGAAAATAGTGTTTTGATAAACTACAAATATAAATATATATATATATGCTATCAAGCAAATGCTTTACCGAGGATTAAATTAGAATATAAGATTGTAAATAGCAGCACAACAATAGTAAAAGCTAATGAATAAGAGAAGTTATACATGCAAAATAAATTTCTGTGTATCATTTTCTAATATATTATATATCTCAGAAAATTTCTGCCCAAATGTTGGTTTGTAGATATATAGTCAAAATGTTATCAGTACTTTTAAGTCATCAAGTGGCATTCCATTATGTACATCTTTATGTATTTAGTCTGTATTAGAAAAATAATATTACATAATAATATTACATAAAATACATAATTTTTACTTATAGTAAAACCTGGAAGTTTTCCTCTCATTATTATTAACAACATTAACACTTAAAAAGTACATTATTTGAGCATCCGTTTATTCTAGAACATTTCTAGACACTTAATAAATTACAAGTGCATACAAAAATTGGTTTTAAAAATTCACTTACCTCATTGGCTTTGGATTGTATCTCATCAGAAATCACAAAGTACTGATGAACTAAACAACCTGACGAATAGTTCTATAAGAATTTGATATTTAAATGTGTGACATCTTTTAAGGAGAATAAAGAGGAATATGCTAATCTGATAAATTTAAACACTATCTACCAAAGTTTATTGGAATGTATTCCTATTCTATTAAATACTCAGAGTCAATATTATAGCATATATACTATATTCATAATCTATTTAATTTTAAGGTACTTACCCCAAATTTGCTTCTGGGTATTCACGGTAATGTTATAACTAAAATATCCCTTCTGGGAAACACTAGAACATGGAATACCTGATCGGTCAAGGCCAACTCTGTTTATCTTGAACACTGCTTGATTAATTCCTCTAAAACCAAAGCAGGTGTTCACCACATTTGTATAAGAGGACTCACATGATCAGGTTAATTACCAGTGATGAAATATCGAAGAATCGAGAGAGAAAACAATAATAGAATTTTAAAAGATCATTAGGTTTGTATTATTATCTCATCCATTATTTCACTTCTTTTATTAGTAGAAACTGAATTTGAAAGAATATGCCTGTGCTTCTAAATTTGCTAGTAATTAGTTCTTTTTGTTTCTCACAGGACTCCCATATCAGATTACCAATATATTCCATCATAATATTTCAGAATGCCTATGAGAAAAAGAATAAAGCTAAATCAAGTCCAGAATGCAGAGACAAATTACTGCTGCAGAATTCTCAACAATTCATCAAATTACACAATAGTCAAAGGAATTTCCTGTGGATATAAGGTCCATTTGAATCCTTTGGGAAAAAACTGGATATTGAAGAAATATAATACTTATGTTGTTGAATAAAAAGACCAGATTAAAATTATTGATTTACCAAATTATACCAAGATAATACTATTCAACATAAGGAATTTGATAATAAACATAGGTTTTACTTTTACATGATTTTTAAATTTTACATGATTTCGTCTACAGACAGTTCATTAATAAAAAATACATCATTGCATCATTGAATGGGTTTTGATGTTATTGTTCTAGTTCAAATCAATCACGTCAGTGGCAATCAGCTATTAAACACATTGGATTATTTGTTAGTGGCCTCTGATAAGAGAAATGAAAATTTAGTTCCAGACTCAGAGATACAGAAATAAACTGATGGTTTCCAGAGCAAAGGAACATTGGAGAACTGGGTGAAAAAAGGGAAGGAATTAAGAAATACAAATTTGTAGTTACAAAATAGTCACAGGGATGTAAAATACAGCATAGAGAATATCGTCAATAATATTGCAACAACTATGTATAGTGCCAAGAGGTACTAGACTAATCGGGGGGAATCACTGCACAAATTACATAAATGTCTAACCATTATGCTGTACACCTGAAACTAATATAACGTGATATTGAAAGTCAACTGTAACTGAAAAAACAAAATAATAATTTAAGCTTTAAAAAACATGTTCCAATTACAATTAAGCAAGTATTCACTATTGATTACTAAATGTAATATTGTTTCTGATAAATTCATTAAAAATAAATAAAATGAATATAGATACCTTTAAAAGGAATTATTTTTGAAATACTTTTTCAAGGACTCTGTTAACAATTTTCAGTCCTAATAGGGCTATAGCTTTATAAGAGGCCTGAGTAGCCTGATGACTGTTATTGGCCATAATCTCCTAATTTACCACGATTCTTTTTTTTTTAGTTAAAGTTTATTGGTGTGACAATGGTTAGTAAAGTTACATTGGTTTCAGGTGTACAATTCTGTAATACATCATCTATATATCACATTGTGGGATATATATCACATTCACCATCCAGAATAAATCAGACAGAAAAAGTTGAGAACGATATGATTTCACTGATATGTGGGATGGAAAACTGAAAACAACAAAGGAAAACCACAAACAAATAAAGAAACCAAAACTCGTAGACGAACATTTTTAATTAACCATCTAGGTATCTCTCTTTTATTTTTCTAAATTCTGGGTTATATCCTACCACTACTTAATCTAACATAAACAATCTCATTGCCAGCTTTCCACTTAACAGTGTTAGAGATAATTTTCCGGAACACAGTTATGCAACGCAAGAACCCTATCATTCTTTTTGTTCTACTCTGCAATTACAAATAATAAGTCTGAATGTCCAAGACTGTCGTTCAATCAATGCTCTCTTACCCACGTAGTGACACCAGCAAACATCCATCACAAGTACACTTGGCTACCAAATTATTATGTCTGTACATTACTTGGATCATAATGCGATTTCCCCAGGAATAGGCCATTACTTTTCCTCCCAGTGACAGAGACAGACACTCTGTCTTAGTAAGATCATTTAATGAAGTTGTTCTGTAAGGACCTTATGGTAGAGCAGTTCATGAAGAATACATTTTCCTGTCTCTTGGGAAGTAAAAAGCAATGGCCATGAATTTCTCCTCCCTGATTTAAGCTACTTTAATACCTTTTTAATAAAGATAACCTAAGTGTCCATAAAATGTTACTGCAAACCTTTTAAATATTTTCAAAAATCTGTTTCTTCTACAACTCTTATGTCGCCCCTAACACATCAGGAAAAACAATTATTCATTAGTGACAGCCAATGTGTTTTGGTATAAATTTGAGCACCATCACTGTCACCCCTACTGTAAAAAAATAAACCTGGGACGATGTATAAAAATACTAGCAAGGGGTGACAGGTTTAATCTCATCTTTCTTCACATTTAATAGGTTTTTTTTTAACTAAAAATATATTTAATTTCAAACTTAAAAAAACATATAATCAAATGCTCTCATTAATAAATAAAGAACTTAAAAGTTAATTCTTCCATGGATTAATTTCAGACAGTTTTATCCTTTATCAGTTTGTTCCACATATTTTGGGTGATAAGAGGAAAATGTTCCGAAAAGAGAACAGGTTAAATTATGTTTAGTGTAAATCTTCATACTACAAAGTAGCTTATTAAAAATGATGGCACATCCTATTTTAATATGACAAGTTCTTTTCACTGTGGAAAACTGGATCTTAAATAATTAAACCTAAATGTTAATTTCAGAAATAGCTCATAAAGTCTTCAGTTATATTAACATTTGGTAGGTGAGACCCTGCTACCTATCCAGCACAATTAGATGCTATAAGGTATAAAACTAAAACAATAACTAAATATCTTTTTTTCTTTTTATGTATGCATTTTATTCCTAGTATTAGAAACAATAACATTAAAAGAGACTTTCATAACTTTAAAAATTCTATTCTCATTAAATATACTTGTGCAATAGCTCCTCTTAATTCCTTTCACAGAAGTGACACTGAAGTTAACTGAGGATAGGATTCGGGTCACACACAGCATAGTACCTTGTACACATAGTAGGCTATAGATAGGTTTGTCTGTCTGAACCAGACTATTTCAGACTAATCACTTCAAAGTTATCTGCAAGAGTGAAAAAAAATTTTTTTAATATGTCTAGTTAAATAGTTTCCAAGTTTACCAGAAAAACTAGTGGACCCATTCAATCTTTGCTTAATAAACCACTGCATTTTATGTGCCTCCATTTGTGTATGTCTGGTAACTAAAATAATTCTTTTCATATACCTTCAATAATAGGATGGATGATGAATGGATGGACGGATGGATGGATGGATGGGGAAAAGAGCCTTCATAAAGTATTTGGTATCCATATTACATCTTTTTAACATCTTTATATTCTTTTAAATTTCTGGAAATGCAGCTCAAATTTCACTCCACTGTACTATTACCAATATATGATTCATAAATCATATGCTCTAAGTTTGAAATGATGGACTGTCCAATCAAACCTCCCAACCTGTGGAAGAATTTTCTCCAATGTCCCTGTGAGGGAATCAGCCTCTGCCTGAACATGTCAAGAAATCCTTTGTCTCAACCAGCCTTTTCATTTTTAAAAAATAGTTTACTTTGAAATGCTTTTAAATTAACAGAAAAGTTGCTAGCATAATACAAAGAGTTACCATCTCCCTCTCTCCTTGTCTCTTAGTTTCCCCAATTGTTAGAATTTCACCACATATATGTGCTCTATCTATATAACTAATCTCTATCTATCCATCTGTCTCTATCTTTCTCATATGTGTGTAGATAGATATATGCCGTGTGTTTGTGTGTATACGTATATAGAATGCCTGATTCAGGATGCACTTAAATGTAGATGGAGTAGGGAACTGACTCCTGAAAACCTTTCCTCTGCCACTCTTTCTGCCAAATTAAAGCATTTAATCTACTGATGATGTAAATTCTATTGTTAGAATTCATTCCACTGACTATATACTAATAAGTGAGTGAACAGAATGGTGAAGGGCAAAATATATGGTCTTTGGAGAAAAGCAGATCTGGGCTCCTATCCCAACTTTGCCATCAATAACTGAGCACTCTTCTAATGGATCCAAATCTCAGATTTTTAACCTTGAAATAGATACATCTTATACGATTATTATAAAGTTTAAACATGATGAATTTTGCAGTAACTGGACAGAATAGGCCCCTACACATTATGCATTATTTTCTTTATTTGTGGGTGTTATTGCAAAATTCTTCTCAAAATACAAATATTTTTTAAAGGACTCCTTAAAATATTAATGTATAGTAAATAACTAAAGCTATCTCAATGAAATTATTAATTATTCCTATAGGACAATAGGACACAATAAATAAATTAGCATACTAATATTGGTTGCTAGATGATGATATTTATAAAGAAAAATGGATCAAAAAAGTGAAGCCTTTGTTTCAAAACCAACATCTCCTATTTGACCTTCCACATAGACTGAGTCCTTTATATAGCCCGTCATTTTTATTTCTTTTTTTTTTTTTTGAGGCTATTACCTCTTTAGTTGTACTATGACACCCAATTTTAGAGTACATTATAACAAATTATAGAAGTAGAACTTATGTGGTGATTTCTCGATAAGTACATAGAAGAATGGATATAAATCAATGAGAATTAATAGAATAGCTGATAATGACAAGGTCTAATTGCATTATCAGAATCATTTTAAAAAGCTAGGAAGTGTAAATTAGTGGGAACGTTTTTTTTTTAAGCCAAGTTTGTAGATATTCACTGTGTAAGTACTTTTCATATTTAATTTCAGTGAGGGTTTCACAATGAAACTTGACCAAAACTATTGGTCTATAGAAGCAACCAAAGGTGTAACTGGTAGGAATACCTTGTTCTGAAATTGTACATTTTTTATATAAAAACACTTGTGAATAGATAATACCAATTGATGCTGCCCTCTCTTTTGTTCAATCTTTCTTTTATTGAGAATACAGAGAGAGTAAAAGGTGATAGATAAAAGCAGCACTAAAATATCGACTGAAAATAAAACTTTCTGAAGTTTAAATATAAAATAAAAATAAAAGTGGTGCAGAATTCTTCATTCCTTTTCTGCATTTCATATACATACTTTATGTGACAAAATATTTTTCTTTCAATTATAATTGCTTCTTATTTCTTTTTATCTTCACTTCACTACTTGTTTCTTGACACAATTGTTTAGCTCTTTGTTCACGATCCAGAATGTCTTTGGGAAACAGGTTTTTCTCAACAAACACAGCTTTCAAAGCTACAAAATGATGAAGAAAATGACATGCAAATTATATTTGGAAAGGGACCCAATTAAATGAAATAGTGGGGAAAAGATTCTCAAATTTTACTTCATCTGAAAAATTCTCTGTTTCTTAAACCAAGAGCTTATTCAGGAAAACTTTCTCTTAAGCTTCTGCTATTCCTTTGACATCAGTTTAAATTTAACAGTTAAGTTTTAACAGTTAGTTCTATTAATGTATTTATATCATGATAGAGTCCACCATTTAACAGAAGACTAAAGAAGATTGTGTTTTCCATTTTTGTGTTTTAATCTACTTAGCAGCTATGATGGACTCATAAAAAGCCAAGAACAAATTATTCTGTATTGAAATAAGACAATTAAAATAATCAAAACACAGTTTGACTATCTGCATGACTAAACAAGCACATCTGCAATCGCATCCTTAGAAGATACTTTGATCTGCAGGGATCTGTGGCTTCAGAAAAAGAAAAAAAGGGAGACAAATTATCCCCATGAGTGGTTATATTGTGTATCAGTGAGAAGTAGGAGGAAATCGTGCCATGCATTCAAAAATGAATTTTGGCTTTTTCCTTAATTTTATCATTTCAACAAATGTTTACTGAATGTGTGTTACGCATAATGTTCTGTGCTCAGAAGTAAATGGGGCACAGATATGACAAAGTCACAGGCTTTCTTCCAACTGAAGTAGAAAGTAGAAACGGTACCCAAATAACCAAAACATTATATACCATAGGATACAATTCTAAGAGAATATAAGCAATGTAAATTGCGGTTTAGCATATAAAGAGATTATAACAATGTGCAGAAATCAGAGGAAAGCCGTAAGAAGCAGATATTATCTGAGGGGAACTTAAAATTCAGAAAGGATTTTAATTGATAATAAGGACCATGGAAGGGTTACCAAGGGGGAAAGGAAATGTCAACTAGAGGGAACAAAGTACATAAAAGTGTGGAGAAATAAGAACTATTATTCAGGGAACTCTGAATAATTCAGTACAATTTAACAGAAGTATAAAATATATGAAGGAGATGAAAGTAGAAGAGTTTAGAGCTGAACTGAGGAGCACTTTAAATGCCAAGCCAAGGAATTTGAAATAAAGAAACTATGCATAAACAGTGAAACACCTCACCGTATAACAGCATCTATATATATTTGAATTAAAAAAAAGAAAAAAAACCGAAACTCTCTACTTCCCGTACAATCATGACTATATAAGCCAATGATCTTTCCCCTTTTTCTCTTGGCTATTATACAAGAACAAGCAGGAAAATGAGGAAAAATAACTCTGCAAACAAATTCCATGTTCCATGTTCAGCAAAACCCAAAGCTAGACATGACCTGCAGTCTATAAAATATGAAGAAGGGCATCCAAACAGCTGAGATTGGGCAGAAGTTACACAACAAAAGTGATGAGAGTGGAGAGTGTTAAGTAGGCCATCAGTAGCATCTCAGAAAGTGCTAGCAAAAGACACTCACTAAAGGGGAGGGGCTCAGCTGGCAGTACAAATGCTTTATCTTTCATTTATATCTATGGATGGAAGCAGAGGTGAACAAGACAGGAAACAAAAGCTCTCTCCTACCTCCTTTGGTTCAGAGAAACAGATGAGGCAGGGCTACATAAAGAATCACACCCAGGAGCTACTTTTCGCTAAACACAGTCTGCCCCTGTGGGTTGTAAAAACTGAAGGCCTTACTGATCACACATCACAAGATTTCATCCAGGGACCTACTACAAATTTCAGGTCTAAGAAAAGCCAACTCATTAAAAAGCTAATTAATTAAAAGAGGCAATTTAGAAAATTAATAACTGTCAAACCATGGACACAAAGGTATCATAAGCAAAATTCAAAACAAAACAAATTTTTAAAAGAGCAGCAAAAGTAAAGCAATACATGAACCAATACCAGAAAAAGATTGCCATTGGACAGATAAATATTGTTACTGGGCATTTTGCCACAAATTAAATTTTAAAACTTGAAAAAGCACTTGCCTCTATGAAGGAAGATCACGGAACAGAAGGGAAAGAACTCAGAGAAGAGACTAAGACATGGCAGGAAATAATGAAATGTGAGCTGGCAGTACTCAAGAAAATACAGGAAAAAAGTATCACAAGTGAAAATAGACATAATGGGAAATATGGAGGATACAAATGAGAAACACAAATATAATTAATAAGATGAAAATTAGAAAGAGAACAAATTAGAAAGGAAAATGGTAGATAATGGAAAAAATAGATCCAATATAAATGGGGTGAGTTCTTAAGAAGACCAAAGCACAAAAAATATTTAATGGTATGTAATAAATCTTTCCTCAAATAAGAGACAACTTGACATATATAGATAGGACATACAGTCATCCCTTGGTATCCTTGGGGGATTGGATACGGGATCCACATCCAAGTGCCTAATATTGAATGTGTGGTATACATATCCTTTTGTATACTTTAAAACGATCTCTAGATTATTTATAATACCTAATATGGTGTAGATATTATGTAAGCAGTTGTTATACTGTATTGTTCAGGGAACAATAAGAAAAAATTACTCTACACGTTCAGTGTAGACTCAACCATCATAGGCCTAGCTATATAGTACATGTCAGCAACAACATAACATTCTTTTTTGAATACTATGAATCTGAGGTTGGTTGAATCTGCCAATGAAAACATCATGGATACCAAGATACAACTGTACTGTGTACTTGGAATAATAGACTCAGAATAGTCAAAATCAAGACATAGCCTAGTAAAGTTATCAGACTTTAAAAATAAAGACAGAATCATTTGGCAGCCAGAAAAAATGAAGGAGTCACTTAAAAGGAGAGAAATCTAGCTTATGTTAGATGTCTTCATGGCCATAAGCAATACCAGAAGACAGTAAAGCAACACCAACACGATAATCAAGGAAAGAACATGTGAGTTACAGGTACTGTAAATATCCAAGCTGTGCATAAAATCTAAAAATGACAAATAGTTTCAATATACAGGGTATTCAGGGACCATTGTTTCCAAGAGTCCTTTTTAAGAAAATTACTGAAAAACAAATTGAGAAATGACTGAGGAAAATTTGGAGAAAGATTTGATGTAAGCATTGAATATATGTAAAGGCAGACATGAGATTAAAACAATGTGGAATTTAGGATGAAAAAATATATGGTAAATACCAAATGCTTGACAATGTAGAAATGATACAACTGAAAATTTGGAGGCTAAGGGAGAAGATATCTCACTCATGACAAATCAATGATACCTAAGAGACAAAGGACTTAAACCAAATTAAGTAACAGCACTATAAGAAAATTTAACAAAATAAAAGTAAGCACAAAGATCATATAATTGAATATAATTGTGTTGTGGAAAAGGGAAAGGGGAATGAAAAA
Source organism: Rhinolophus ferrumequinum (assembly GCF_004115265.2). Taxonomy (NCBI): domain Eukaryota; kingdom Metazoa; phylum Chordata; class Mammalia; order Chiroptera; family Rhinolophidae; genus Rhinolophus; species Rhinolophus ferrumequinum. The sequence goes on along the minus strand of NC_046285.1, from coordinate 74,322,960 downwards.
ACATGCTTATTTTACCATCACTCAGATCTAATATTTAACTGTCGTAGAGAAATTAAGGGCTAGAAGAATTATATCAACCTATGATTATAAAAGTACCACTAGAACAAACTGAAAACAAAGAAAAAATTTCAGATCCAGTGACAACCTTAAAAATATATAAACAATAATGAGCGTAAAAGAGTATGAGAAACACAAAACCAAGCTGTCTAAATATCAATAAGGTTAAATGTGCTCAATTTCATAATTTTTTAAAAAGGAGTCTTTTTTGTTTTGTTTTGTTTTGTTTTTAGTTGGATCAAAAACAAAACCCAATACACCTCTAAAATAAAATGAGTCAGAAAATTTGAAATGCAAGAATTGGAAAAGTATACTTGGCAAATAAAAACCAAAAGAAAGCAGGGCTCAAAATCTAAAATCATTAATGTATACAGAAATTCTCAAAGGGTACACAGAAACTCGTAATTATGGCTGCTGGAAATAGGTGCTAGTAAGAACTGGACAGGTTAGCATTACGGAAAGGAAAGAGATTTTTCATTGAATATTTTTTTAAATGTTCTAATAGTTGAACTGTATGAATACATTCTGGGTTTTTTTTTGGTTTTGTTTTATTTTTTTGTTGTTGTTGTTGTTGTTTTTTAGCAAACATGAATAAACCCGGAACTACCTCATAAGGGAAGCTATATATGAAAATACTTTCATTTTGCCTAATACCACAATAGGAGATGATGTGGATTTCTGTAGCAGTTAATCCTGTCCCACCTGACTACAGATTAGCACTTCAGAATCACAAGGCTTTCTGAATGTCTTAGAGCTTTCTTGAGATTCACCAAGAGCCAGAATATTACTTCTGAAGTAAACTTTAGCTGTTTTTACTGATGTTTGTCACTAAATTAGACAAATAATTTTCAATGTAATTAACTGGTTTTCACAACAATTAAACCAATAACTAACTGATAGGCCCTTTTAAGATCTTGAGAGAAACCATCTTGCCAGAATAATTCATTTTTTTATTTTTCGTTAAATATGATAAAAATATTCATATGCAGAGGTGGATCCCTGTTTTCTGGGCCTGAAGCTTACAATTTTCGAATCACTCTTTTTAAAAAAGCATATAAAATTACAAATACAAAATTATTCATAAAAGTGGCTATTTACTTAGGATGAGAAAAAAAAATCAACAAATTACCAGAGATTTATAGAGTTGGGTTCTTTTCTTCTGAGATCTCTTTTAGGAAAGATACCCAAAATGCTTACCTGAAAATGATTCCTGTTTGCAACCTGGCTTCTACTCTTCACCTTGTACGCTCTAAAACTCCCAGCAACTTTCCAACTGCTCTTAAGGATCTTTGTAGGTGAGGCCCATAAAACAACGTAACCTTCATTGGTGTCATTGGCAATCTCCTTTATGTGGCAAAAACATCTCGAAATTAACCTAACACCCTCTAAAAGGGAAATATTAATCATTTCCTCTCACTATTCAGAGTAATAACATCTGTCAGGTTAATGGCACAAGGTTTTCTTATGATGATGTGAGTGAGTCTGCAATGGATTATGATACATGTAAGAAACTATTAACCACTTACTGAATTTATTTAAGATGATAAAAGAACATCTTGAACCTTGCTCTGATGGCATGTTTTCTTGATGTATTAACTTGGCAAGGCTAATGTCCCAGTTATTCAATCAAACCCTAATCTAGGCGTTGCTGTAAAGGAATTTTGCAGATGTAATTAAAGTCCCTAATCAATGGATTTTAAGGAAGAAAGATTATCCTGGATAAGCAGGGTGAGCCAGACTTAATCAGTTGGCAGGTCTTCAAAGTAGGGCTGAGGCTCCTAGAAGAGGGAAGAAATTCTATCACTGGACAACAGCTGCAGCCTGTGCTCAGCCTGACCATGATCTTCCCTTCCTGACTCAAACCTGTTCAATTTGCACTTGCTCAGTAAGCCCTTGTCATAAATTTCAACCTATGGTCCTGCTGGTTCTGCCGCTTCCTGGAACACTGACTGATCCACTTGCTATGAAATACACTGTTTACCACACAACACTGCCAAGGGTAAAGTGTTCCTACTGAGACCTAAAGACTGATTTGTCAGGTTTCCTCTGGTTTGTAACTGGAATCTGTTGGATAATCCTTGTAAAGAAAATGTATGTTTATTTCAATAATACAGCTTATCTTACAGCACCCTCAAGTTCCCACATAGGTGCTAGCATAGGAACCTCAAGTCTCAAACTTCTTGCTTTCCAGGCCCCACAACTTACTTAGAATCTCAGAGAGCAGTTCTCTTAGAAATGTTAGCAATAGCAAATGGATATGGATTCCTGGGGTCACATTCCTTCTTCAAATACCCCAAAGGCTTCCCTTCACACTTAAACCAGGCTACATGGCCCCACATGGCCTGATCCCTAACCCTCCCCCACCCCGCCAACCTCATCTGGTGCCAGTCTCCATAGCTCTCACTCTGCTCCAGCAGAACTGACCTTCTCTCTGTCCCTGGAACATGTCAACCTTATTCCCACCTCAGCAGCTTTACACTTCTGTGCTCTCTCCTTGGAATATTCTGTCCCCAGTTCTTTGGGGGCTGCTTCCTTCTTTCAGGATTCAGCTCAAAAATCAGAGAGAGATTCACTGATGCTCACCCTAGCACATCCTATCACATTATCTTGTATCATTTTCTTCATACCTCTTATCAATTTCACTATCCAAACTTAACTTCTTCTTATATGTAGTTACTTATTCATTGTCTATCTCTTGCCTGGATGCTAAATGCAATGAAAGCAAAGAATTTTTTTGCCTTTATACTCCACATACCCTTAGCACCAAGCATGGTGTCTGGTACATGCAAGGTGTTCAGCAAATATCTTTGTTGAATAAGTGAACAAATAAAGGAAGATACCTCCAAGCATGCAACTGAGCATGTGGGGTGGGCTCAGTCCCCACACTTTAGAATTCTTGCATTCCAGAGACCTAAGGGCTCGCTCATGGTGAGAGGGTGGTTCTCCATGTCATATATTGGAATATCCATCCACTTACCCCAATCCCTGCTCATAAACATCTACATCTAGTGTTGTTGGTAACCATTTATATTCATTATTTCCTAACTAGGAAAATATGATATTTATATTCATCACTTCATTTGATAGTTGGCTGCCTAACAAGATTTGTTATAATGATAACCAAAAGGTGTTTTTAAAGCAATGAAAATAAAAGATGTAATGGTCATGAAGCTATTAAAACATTTTCACTAAAATAAAATGATTCAGTGATTTTAATGGAGCAAAGTTAATCTTTTGTCATCTGATCCTTCCCTCACCCCCCAATTGGCCACTATCACATGAAAAATAGTGTCAAACCAAGCAAAGGCAGCCTGGTAAAAAGGGACTTGGTGACTATGTCAATATAGCACTGCAATAACCAGCCATTGATAACCTATGAGTGCACAATATTCTGAAAACCTTCTCTCTAATTCTTATCCTCTAAGTCGTCTAGGTAAATGCTTGTCAAACTTTAAAGTGCATGAAAAATCACCTAGAAATCTTGTTAAAATGCAGATTGTGATTCAATAGGTTTGACTTGAGGCCTGTAATGCTACATTTCTAACGTGCTTCCGGGTGATGCCCATGCTATTATCCACTGTACACATTTTGACGTCATGGTTCTAATTCTAAATCTAGACTCTAGGTCAGTATCGCCAAGCTGTCATTCAACTTCCAGCATCATCCAGTAAGAGTCAGGTGACAAAGCAACAGAGTGGTGAAGATTAATTAAAATGTTGTAATAGTCTACAAACGACTCTTGAATGATTGTTATTCACGACCTATTGAGCCTTTTCTTCCCTTTCTTTTTAAAGACTATTTTTAATAATATTTTTAGGTTTACAACAAAGTAGAAAGGCAGGTACAGAGATTTCTCATATTCTCCCTGTTCCCACACAAGAATAGCCTCCCAGAACCTCACCGGAATGGTTCCTTTTTTACCAAGGATGAATCTTAATCATCCCAAGTGCATAGTTTACCTGAGGGTTCTCTCTTGGTATTGGACATTTTGGGGGTTTGGGCAAAGGATAATGATATATGTCCCTTATTATATTACCATACAGAGTATTTTCACTATCCTAAACAATTCTCTGTGTTCCTCCTACTCATCTCTTTTCCCCAATCCCTAGTAACCTCTGATTTTTTACTGTCTCTATAGTTTTACACTTTCCAGAATGTCATATAGTTGGAACCATACAGTGTTTACCTTTTCACATTGGCTTTTCTTACTTAGTAATAGTCATTTAAGACTCTTCCGTATCTTTTCATAGCTTGACAGCTCTTTTTTTTTAATGCTGAATAATATTCCATTGTCTGAATGAACCACAGTTTATTTATCCATTCACCTACTGAAGGATGTTTTGGTGGCTTCCAAGTTTTGATAATTATGAATAAAGCTGTGATAAACATTCATTTGCAGTCTTTTGTGTGACATAAGTTTTCAACTCCTTTGGATAAATACCAACGAACATGATTGCTGGTTTGACAAGAGTATGTATAGTTTTGTGAGAAACCACCAAAATGTCTTCCAAAGTGGCTGCATGATTTTTCATTCCCACCAGCAATATGAGAGTTCTTGTTGCTCTACCTCCTCACCAGCATTTGGTGCTGTTGGTGTTCCAGATTCTGTCCATTCTAACAGGTGTGTGAAGGTACCTCATTGTAATTTTACTTTGCATTTCCATGATGACATATGATATGGAACATCTACTGAACCTTTTAAAAAAATGTTTTTTACAGGTTAATGATTTCTGTTTTGCATGACCCAAATTTTGGTAGGTATGTATGACTTTTAAGATTATTTGGTGTTATCATGTAAACACAGATATAAAATAATAGGAAGGATTTTTACTTCTAAAATCTAAGTTTTGTGCTCATTCTGGATCTTTAATTATTTAAATTTTACTGAAGTGAAACATGTGTAGTAATCTCTCATTTCTTACTTAAAATGAACACATCTATAAATATCTTCTTGTGTTTTAATCGTTTGCTCAAGTAAGAAGGGTTTTATAATATCAATGATTCTTTACTGGTACTAGATTTAAGATTATATTCTAAAGCAAAGACATATTAAACTAGAATTTACTGAAAACCTATACGTATATTTTTCACCTATAATTTAAGACCTATCGAGAGAAATTTTGTATGTCAATGGAAAACCATATATTGTCTCTAGCACACCCTTCCAGATGGTCAGATTCTAGCTGAGTTCACTATTTCTGAACTATTTTGTCCCCTCTTTGTAAATTGCAGGTTATCAATAGATATGTGGTAGAGTCTAATCTGTATGATCAGGAAGAGTTTCAATTGACTTCCTCCCCTTCTTTGGAAATATATAATACCAATTTGGCCCCTACCTGCAAACTGGATTGGAAACTGTTACCTTGCACAAACTATCAAAATTTAGAAAATTTTCAATTCTTCCACTTTCCTTCATTATCTGACTACAATTCTCCAAACTAACTTTCCCACTTCTCACACCTGCCTACAACTGAGAAAACCTGACAGCCCAAATCCCTGTCCAGATGCTATGTTGCCTTGCAGATATCCTTTTCTCTCAGGATGTCCAGGACTCCAAAACAACTGACCATTGCCATCACCTTGCCACATATCATTCAACTGGTTTTGCAGGAGTGATGCCAACAAGACTTCCTGAAAAGCAACTTCTTAGATGCTGCTTTTCCCTACCCAGATTTATGATCACTTCTGAGTTGTTCAGTGATTGATGATATTTATTCATCATGAACAAAAATGGGGGGACTGATAATGTTAAACTTTACCTGAGCCCTATGCTCCTGGAAAGCAGAGAGTTAAGAATCCTGCCACCCTTTTTTGTTTCGGAAACAGATACCGAAAATAAGACCTAGCCGGACTACCAGCTCTAATGTGTCTTTTGGAGCAAAAATTAATATAAGACCTGGTATTATTATATTATATTATATTATATTATATTATATTATATTATATTATATTAAAGATCCGGTCTTACTTTACATTAAAAAAATGATTAGGTCTTATATTATTTGTTGCTCCAAAAGACGCATTAGAGCTGATGGTCCAGCTAGGTCTTATTTTCGGGGAAACACAGTAACAGCAAAGCACCACTCTGCTCTCTTGTATTCTGAGGTAAGACCCTCTCCACCCTTCCTCACACGTCTAATAAGACTTGTGGATTCACTGACCTGCCTCTATAAACTCAGGCCCCCTTCCTTTTCTTTGAGATGTTCCTTTTTAATGAATATTCTGTCTATTGCAGTAGTCTGATTGAAATCACCTGTTTAATTGTTCCGTTCATTTTGTCTTGACAGAAAAACAACAACAAAACAATTCACCTGAGGTTATCACTAATGCAGCATTTTCTCTGCCCTGGAAGTTTTAAAGATTTACAGATACAATGTGAATTCATTATCGAAACCTGACCCAGAGACACTTCTAAGTAGTTTCCTGATTTTTGAATCAAGCATATCAAAGAAGGGTTTCAAGCTGTTTGAGAATCTGCAGGGAACAACTTGGAAGCTGAAGAGTGTGAAAGGATGTTTCAACTTGAAAGGGAAAGAAAGAGAATACAAAAGGACATTAAAAACCCAGCAGGTAAGAATAAAAAGTCACCTGGGGATTAGGAAGTGTTTGAAAACTGTCCCTAGTTCCAAAGGGATAGTTCAGAACATTGAAAGTAAGTCTGGCACAATGCTTCTCATCATACAATTGCCAAATAACCTTCTGCACACTGTAATTATGGAGATTGAAGGAGTGTATGCAAAATGCAGTGCAAAGGAAGACTTTAGGGACACCGTAATGATAGCATGGAGGGGCGATATATTAGTAATGGAGATTTTTTTAAAACTCTCTTTTGTAATAACTATTTTTAAATTCAGCAATTATTGTCCTGAAAAGATGAACAATTTTAAATAAAAGTGATTAAAAATAGATATTATAGTAAAATGGTTGGTTTTAAAATCAGCATAAAAAATAGGCTGCCTAGGGAATGTGATTTGTGTACTATTTGAACAAGGAAGGCTGCACTTAGAAATATTAATAACATGGTCACCTGAATAACATGGACACTTCTCCTCTAGGGTCCAACTTTTACTACCGATGTGAGATTAGATAAATTACCAGTTTTCCCCGAAAATAAGACCTAGCCGGACAATCAGCTCTAATGCATCTTTTGGAGCAAAAATTAATATAAGACCCGGTATTATATTATATTATATTATATTATATTATATTATATTATATTATATTACATTATACTATATTATATTATACTATATTATTATATTATGTTATGTTATATTATATTATATTATATTATATTATATTATATTATGTTATGTTATATCATAAAGACCTGGTCTTATATTAATTTTTGCTCCAAAAGATGCAGTAGAGCTGATTGTCTGGCTAGGTCTTATTTTTGGGGAAACACGGTATTTAAACCCTTTATGCTTACGCTGCAGACTCTTGATGCCTATGCCACAGACTCTTCGTATAGAAAACAGGGACAAGAATAATTCCTATTCATAGAGCTGCTTAGTAAAATAAAAATAAAATATCCATAAAGAAAACGTATCAAACTCTTATTAGGTGTCAGGCCCTGTACAAAGGACTTCACATGGGTTATTTTATTTCATGATCACAGCAACATTATGAGGATGGTAAATAACAGGATGCCCATTCTTCATTGAAAAAACTAAGGCACAGATAGTTGCATTGACCTGCTCAAGGTCATATAGCTAGCAAGTGGTAGAGTCTTGATTTGAACCCAGGCTAATGCTTTATTGCTTTGAGTGTTCCATGTTTTATTCCCTCTATAAATGAAAATTTCCAAGAGACAACTATAATCAATAACTTAGTAGAAATAATGACTGCAATTTCAAAGGTTTAAAACTAATGTAAAGAACCAGAAGTGGGTAAAAAGCACTAAGAGGCAGGTAAGATGATAAGATACCAGTTATCAATATACTGGCCCTCAGCTCCAAAGCCACTCTTCACTGCTTGCTCTGTGATAATGGACTGGAGCCCGGTAAATAATGTCTCCTTTGCCAGCTGGTGTGATGTTGAGCTCTGTCACTAGAGGGCACTGTAGGGACACTAAAGGAGAATGGATTTCTCTTCCAAGTGAGTGCTCTTCTCAGGAGGCTCCCACAGTGCATTTTCTCCAGCAATAGGCTCCTACAGCATGACTTCTCCAGTACCAAGCTCCTACAGGGGCTTTACCAGCTCCAGGCTCCTGTGATGCTGCTATGGCTTCTCCAGAGCCCAGAGCCAGCAGCTTCTCTTGTCACCCTCTCAGGGCTTTACAGCACAGTGTCACCTGTCTGCCACAACCAGTGAATGAATTTCCATTAACACCCTGAGAGGCAAGTAGAGGACCCCCAGTGTGATTCCTCCCCTGCACTCCCTTGATGGCTTCTCAGTGAGTTCTAGACACAGCACCTTCCTGAGTATGGCTTCCCCTGGAACCCCTGAAAGCAGACTTCCAGCAAGTTCCACCAGCTAGATGAACATCTTCCTTTGTCTCTCTGTCTCAGGCCTGGGAGTAGTGGCCACTCTTTAGATCTGCTATTCCTGTGTTCTTTAAAGTTATCTTTTCTTCTTATAGCCAATTTTCTATAATGCCCATGTATTACATCTAAATCAGAAAAAAAGTGAACTTAAAAATAAAATTAATTCTAAAACATGTTCATCTTGACTGTAGTTGCTGTTCAGTTGCCACTCTTGGTCTTTCCTTCCTACTGTAGTCAGTTCTTGGGAAAACGTTAGCCTTTCTTGGTAGATGTCCCACAGGCAGCTCTGTTAATATAATCTAAAAACTGACTCTATAAGCTACCTTCTCCTCCTGTATTTCCTTTCTCAAAAAGTCTTTTTTTGACATAGTTATCCAACCTAGAAACCTGATAATTACGTTTTCACATCTCATCAGGGGACATATTCCTTTATTTTTCCTTAATATTTCTCAAATTAGTTACTTCCTTTTTGGGGCCTCCTTATCTTCAGAATAATAATAGATACTATTTAATGAATGCTAAGTAAGTGCTACTCATTGTGCCAAAATTAACCCACACAACTCCAAGAAGCAGATATCTTTAGTCCCATTTACAGATGAGGAAACTGAGACTTAGTAGCTTATATAAGTTATCCAGATATAAACAATTTATAGAAGGCAAACTGAGGATTCAAAAGCAGGTAGCTGGCTGCAAACAAGTTCCCACTACCATAATATGCTGCCTTCAGTTTAGTCTCATTATAATGCATCCACTACACAGTTTCCAGAAAGCTTTCTGAAATGCAAATGTGGTCATGCCACTTTCCTGTTTTAAACATTTCAACAGGAGTTTTATTCTGGATTGGATTTAATAGGTAATAGCAGGCCATTCTTTTCATTGCACTAGGTAAGGGGAAAACATAGGTAAATTCAGAAATAAATCTTTAAAGCCATCAGAGGACTGTAGAAGCAAAGATTATCAAGTTAAAATTCTAGATATGGCAGAACCCTTCTTAGATGAGCTGACATTGCCAAATATTTTCTTCCCTTTGGGGATTTATCATGTCTGGGCATTTCTGAGAAACAGGCCTACCACAGATAGAGAGACTATTTTAAGGGAAAATAAAACTAGAAAAGTTTTTGATGACTCTGTGGGTTGGTGTGATATACTGGAATCTGGAGAAATTCCATAACTATGGCCAGTGCTCCCCACAGGACACATTCTGAGTACTAGGAGAGTGTGGGGAACTCTAGATTGGACTGACGAGGCAGAGAACCGTTTCCTACAGTTTTTCAGGACTTAGGAGACAATATCCCACAAAGGGAGAGGCCCAAAACATTTCAAGTCAGCAGCAGAGTAAATCTAACAAAAGCTGTAGCCCAGCACTGACCAAGCTCAATTTCTATTGGATTAACGTGATCTGCCCCTCATGCTCTCTGTCGAACTAAGGAAAGGGTGAACTTTCTCTGGGAGAAAATAACATTAATTTCAGTATCTATGGATCTTTTATATATAATTTATGTCATATAATAAAAAAATTGTACAAAAATTACAGCACTGACAAAGAAGGAAACTGTGACCGATATCCAAGAGGGAAAAATAGGCAGTAGAAGCAGAACTAAGGGTCATCTAGATATTTATATACATATGATATATGATATATATATATATGATATATATATGATATATATATGATATAACATATTATATATATATATATATGATCTGAAATTGGAAACTGATCATCACATGGGTTTAAAAGTAGACTAGCAAAAGACAGGATTAGTGAATGTAAACACAAGTCAATATAAAATATCCAAAATGAAACCCAGAAAAGAAAATGGAAAGAGAAAAACATATGAAACACTTGTGATATGATGAGAAAGTCTAAAACGTATGTAACTGCAATCCCAGAAAGACAGGAGAGTGGGAATTGGAAAGAAACAATATTTCAAAAGATAATGGCTGAGAATTGTCCAAAATTGAAGAAAGATACATTCAAGAATTCCTATCAACCCCACGCAGTATAAATATAGAGAAAATAAATATTTATACACATCATGATAAAATTGCTGAAAAACAAGGATAAGAGAAAAATCTTTTAAGCAGCCAAGAAAAAAAAAGATATGACATTCAAACAAGCAACAATATTAAGAGTAGATTTTCAATATGAACGATGGAAATAAAGAAACAATGGGATGTTATCCTTAAGGAGTAGAAAGAAAGAAAGAAAAAATCCTGCTATCCAGAGTTTTAAACCCAGTGAAAATATTCTTCCAAACCCAAAATGAAATACATGCATTTTTCAGACACACAGAAGCTGGGAAAATAACTTACCAGCAGATCCATATTATAAGAAAAATTGTAGGAAATACTGCAGACTGAAAGAAAATAATCTTAGATGGAAACATAGTACCACAAGAAGAAATAAAGAACACAAGAAAGAGTACTGTAACCTCTAGAGTAATCACTAAAAGAGTAATACAAAGAAATACAAAAACTGAAAAATTAAAAAGAGATATAATGGGATCATTGAAAATACTTGATTAAAACATTTTAATGATTCCTCATTCCTGGCAAAATAAATGTCCAAGTCCTTAGCACACAGAAAAAAACTCAGTGCTCCCTGATCTGGCCCCATTTACCTGTCTAGCCTTAATTCACCATCATGCCTCGTCTAGTACCCAGCTGTTTGGAACTACATGCAGTTCCCCAGCACACCATGTTACTCATACCATCTGACATTTGTGTATGCTATCCCATCGCCAGAAATATCATCCCCATTTTTTCTTACCTGACTAATACCAATTTAACATTTAATATGCAGCTCACTCATAATCTGGTTTCTCCAAAAACCATCTACAAATCTCCATGTGGTCTCAACACCCAGTGCTAATCTCTATTATAGCCCTTGTTGTAAAACATAATTATTTGTTTTCTTATCTGTCTATTTCACCAACTAGTCTTCAAGATTTTGGAAGGCTGGGTTTCTCCATGGGAGCTCTGTGTCTCTAGCATCCAGTACAGGGCCTAGCACAGAGAAAGTATTCAATGTGCACCTTAGGAAAGGCTGAATACATACATGAGCAAACATTATTTCAGTGTCTGCTAGTTGAAGGGTCTATGATACTAGGCCAAGCATGTTACAATTCTCTTCCATCCTCCAAACCTTCATTTCTAAGTAGCATACCTCAAACTCAACACATTCCAGACTCTACTCCTATGTGTCAAACTCAGTTAACCTGTCACCATCTGAAGTCAGCCATTTCAGTAAACTTGGAATCACTTGAACATCTACCCTCCGTCATCCCTAAGGTGTCTTTCCTTACATTGTTTCCTTGATGTTGACTTGCTTTATTGCTCCCTTACCCTTTTAATGCCTACTCATTCTAAGTCCCAGCTCAAATATGACCTCCACTTTGAATTCCTTCCTCTGTCCCAGCCAGAGTAAATAAATATGGTTTCTTCCTTGATGCTCCCAAAGAACGTCATCTGCAGTGTTATGTGTTGTGAATTCTGATGTGCTCAACAGTTTGTATCTGTCTCTCCCTCAAGTTGACAAAACTATAGAAAAAAGTAAAAAGAAACTATTTTCACTTTCTGAGAAGGGAAAGGGAGAAATGCTGAAGAAAATTGAAAAAAAAAAAAAACAAGAGAAAAACACATCTTTTTAAAACTGAAAATTACAGGAAATGTTTATATTAAGAAATCCAGAGGGGAAACTATATTTGAAAATGTATTAGTCTTTTAGGTATTTTAGGTATTTGCATTCAGCCAGCCACCTTACCTCCCCCGTCCAGTAGGACACATCCTCCCTGTCCAGTAGGACAATTCATCCGTGGATGGAGGAGATTATATAGGGCCCCGCACGTAAGCAGGCATTCACATGGCTGAGGAGAAGAGATGGCGGTCCTGACTGTTGACCTCTCCCACCTCCTGCTCTCCAGCTTCTGAATGCTCCCTGTTGCCCATTTCTCTTGCCTCAGTTCTGATTCCTGGTCCATTTTAGTTTCCTTCTTTGTGCATGTTCTGTGTCTGGACTATCTTTCCATTTTATCCTGGCTCTCTGGCACTCTTCTTAGTGCATGTTCCCCAGACTCTCTTTCGTCGCTGATTCAGGAGGACCAGATAAGTATTCCCCATATTTATCCCTAAACATGAATCATCCTGGTGAAAAAGAATAGAATGATAGACTGAAAGCCCTGTCGGATGCACTAAAGTTTACTTGGAGCCCTGAAATTTGTGGATGCAAGTTTTTAAAAGAAATGAGCAGAAACCATAGATGACCCTCATGAGAGCAAATAAATGATGACAAATTTAGAAAAGAGAAACTCTGAGAAAAGGCAAAGGAAGCTGATGATAATTAGACTGGAAACTGTGGCAATGAGGAATGACAGCTGTACCTTGCTTACAAATGGAATTTCAAAAAAAAAATTTGACCAGCTGTTTTCCCTTTCCATAGGGAACCAACCAAAGACGAGAGGCCTAAACTTCCTCAAGCATGGATGAAAAGAAACGCCTCCCTCCTACAAGGTTATTATTTCTCAAGGATGATGTTGAATCCCCATCTCAAAGGATTTGAAAAGTTTAGAAACCACAGATCTCAGAAGATGGTTCGAGTGTACTTCTGATCTTCTGACTGTTACAAGTTGAAACTTGCACTTTTCATTAATTATTTTAAATAAGCTCCCTGCAGTGTCCATATGCTTTCTGAGTGCTTCACTGAGAATCAGGTTGTGCTGTCTGTGCTCCCACAGGGACCCTCTATGTGGATAGGATGTTTGTACAGAAATTATTCTTCAAATTCTTACAAACTCAGAGGCCTATAACAGTCTGAAAAATAGAGCATTATTTGGCATATCTTGTTTCCAAATCTTGAAAGGGCATTCCCTTTTATTTCCTAAGTTCAGCTTTCTGGTCCTCTCATCATATGAGCCTAGCACTGCAGCTGGAAGTCTCTAAGACAATACACTTTAAAGAGCCTCTATTTGTAGTGTTCCACATGAAAAGAACAAAACCAGATTGTCAGAGACTGTTCTAAAGCAGTCTTATGATGTCTCTTTCTCTGGTATCTGTTTTGAAAATTCACATTATATGAGGGGAGGGCTTTCCATCCATGGCAATCCATAATGCCTCTTCATGGCATTCTGACTTCAGAAAAGTGACAAAATAAAATATTATTTTTATGTATTCCAGCATGTTGGCTGTCTTTTCTGAGAAAACAGAGCAGCAGCTAAGCTATATAAATCTTAACAGTCAAACCACACTTCATTTTACTGAAACCTAGAAGGCAAACATGTTACTTTCATGTATTTCTACTTTCTATTTTTAATTGGTTGAGTTTCATGGGAAGAGATGATGGAAGTATATGATGGCTGAGAACTTGCTCTTATAAAGTGATGGAAGCTCTGGAATCTTGGGACACTCCTCCTCTTGCTCTTCCCTAAAATATTTCTCCTGGTCGAGAAGAAAAGCTGGTTTATTCACTTCAGGTAGCTCTTCCAGGACTCCGATGCTTAATGATCTAAATGTGCCTTCACAAAGCACGTTTTAGAGGAGGACAGAAAAAGAGTATATCATTAATTCCTCAGAAGGAGCTAGCACATTTCCAAGTTAACTTTTTTAAATTTAACCTTCCTGCTACTCAGCTGGTACAGCTGCAGTGATCAGCAAACCCTATAAACACAGCTGTTCATGATAAATCCACAGTCCTTTTATTCAAAGGGACCAAATGGAACTCAAGGCTCCCCATTCATTTGTTTGTTTTTTTTTTTTTTTAATTTTGTATTATTTTGCTATTTTCCTTTGAAAATGAGTATTCTGCAGTTTTGGGAAAGCTCCAGTTTCTCTTTTATCTACAAGAAAATTGTATCTTTTGTGATATGAAATCTATTTTTTTAAGCATTTAAGAAAATATCTAAATGTTTGAATTTGCAGGTACTTTTTCATTGTGCTAAAATGTAAACCAGAGCTGTGTTATTGTATTTATGATGCATAGAATGAGATGATAGGAAAGAAAGCTCTTTTAATCATGCCCTTCAAAGCAAAGTCTTGGACAAAGTGAAAACATTTGGATAATGGACTGGAAGTGTACAAATGCTAAATTCAAGATGTGATTTCATGTTTGTTTGACTGTTACCTCTGCAAAGTAGGAACTGTGCTTTTGTCACAGTGCTGGCTCAGTATCGGGGAAGAGAACAAGCACCTGCTATGGGGCAAGTCACAGGCTACGTATGTCCGTGGTTCTCAAACTTTACCCCACTTAAGAATCACCTGGAGGGCTTGTTAAAACATAAACTATTATGCACCAGGCCATTTCTTATTAGTAGAGTGGGGATGGGACCCCAAAATTTACATTGCTAAGATCCAGGTCGTGTTGATGCTGCTAGGACAGCGAACACAGTTTGAGAAACAAGTGTCTGTCAAAGCAAAGGAGAAATCTTCACGACTTATAAAATGTCATTATGCCCTTCCGACGGATGAGGAAATAGAGAGGCCCCAGATGCTTTAATAACTTGCTGAATTGACAGCTTGTAAACAGCCGACCTTGAACTTATGTTCCACTGTGTTTCACTCCAAAGGTCATGCTCCAAGGTATTATAACAATAATAATAAAATAATGTTAATAATAGTAATAATATTACTAATAAAGAGATATTATATGTAAAGCACTTAGAACAATGCCTGGCATATTATAGAACCTGAGGTTCTATAATATCTCTTACAATCTTGACAAAATCCTATGGAGTACATCACTTTATAAATGTGCATTGAATATTAACAAATAATACGTCCCTTTTGATAGCAAAATTTTAACACAAATTCTAAAATTAATGTACCTGCTTTATGAAAGGGCAGCTATCCCTTGGACATAAATTGAAAAAAATATTTGTAATAAGGGCCTTGGGAATGATGCTCACTACACCTTGTATGTATATTCTGTCTTTGACCTTATACTTCTGCCACTTGTATACTGTGCACCCTTGGACAAGTCACTTAATGTCTCTGAGCCTCACTTTTCTCCTTTGTTAAGTAAAGATCACAGGACCTTACCTTTGAGTTCATCAAGGAATACCAACATTCCTGACACTCATTGGTCTCATTCATATCAATCTACAAAATAATAACACTATGAAAATATATCAACAATGATTACTTACTGGATGATTTTTGTATAACTTCATCATTATAAAGGTTATGTGATTTTTTCTTACGGATATTTTTTTCCTTGTATTTTATACCTAGATTTATGACTTCTGATGATCTGGCCCTAGAAGAAAATAATTCATGGTGAAATAAAATATTAACCACAAAGGATGAACAAATAATTTCTGGCTATAAATATCTATCTTACTTTGACAAAGAAAAACATCTCTATCCCATGAACCTAAGTGCTGACATTTGTTTATACCAATCAAGCCAAATCTTTGAAAAAACTGCCTTCTAGCCTGGTGAAGATATACATAAATAGGAGCTAGAGAGGCCAAATGACTAACTAGTTAAAGCAAAGATTCTGTCTTCATATCAACTGGCAGGTCAGGGAAAATGCTATGCAGAAGAAAATTTCATAGCAACACACACTATGCTTGTCCTGTGTGCAACTTATATGGTTCTATATAATATAGTTCATTACACAGTAGTACCTAGGTTTTCGAATGTTTCCATTGACGAAAATTTCAGTTTAAGAACGCTGTAAACCCAAAAGTAAATGCTTCGGTTTTCGAACACGCCTCAGAAGTTGAACAGGTCATGCGACTTCCACTGAGTGCAAGATCCTGAGGCCTAGCTGTCGGCTGTTTTAGATAGTTTCAGAACACGAACGGTCTTCTGGAACAGATTACGTTGGAAAACCGAGGTACCACTGTATAGTTCTATATAATATAGTTCTATATAATATATAGAGCTATATAATCATATAGTTCTATGTAATATAGTTCATTATATAGTTCTATACAATTCCAGCCAGAAAACAGGAAATGGTCTCAATATGTTTAATACTCACTGTCATAGACTTCAACCTTAATAGCTACAAGTTGTGCTGCCAAAAATCTGACTCCTTAGCTTCCCAGACTTTTCTTATTTTCCTGACCTTGAAAGTTTTGAAGAATACTTGTCAGATTTTTTTGTAGAAGATCCCTCAATTTGGGGTTGTCTGATATTTTTCTTATGATTAGAGGGGGATAATTGTTGTTGGGAGGAAGACAATAAAAATGACGGCTAGTCTCATCACATCTCTTCAAAGGTACACGCTGTCAACTTGACTTATCCGTCACTGCTGATGTTCACCTCATCACCCGGCCAAGTTTGTGTTTGCCAACTTTCTGTACCGTAGAGTTACTTTTCCTTTCTTTCTGTACACTGCTGTCTGGAGGAAAGTTTCCAAGTACAGCCCACAATTAAGGCAGGGGATGAGGAGGGTAGCTCTACTGCCATGATTGGGGAAGTGGCTACAGAAATTATTTGGAATTATAGATTTTTTTAAAGGAAACCGTTGACATCCAAAAGACTGAGGGCAGGAGGCAGTTTTCCCGAAATCACATTGGGATGGTCTCCCTTGCAACATGCCATCTCCTATGAAAAAGAATATGTTATTTAGCCACTGCCTGGGCTTTGAAGACAAGAATGACAGTATCGTTAGAGAGTCATTTTATAATGGTAAAAGAATCTGTAACAAGAAGAAGTTGGTGGTGGATGTAGGAAGGGTACAGTATGGTGAAGATAGGCCTTGTGGTTATTCGGTTAAGAATTCCTTTTTTCCCAGAAAAGTATTGTTGAAATAAACTAAGGTACAAAAGGTTGAGAGAGGCTTCGAAGTAGTAAAGTCTGTCTTTGACTATTTAACACAAGACCTTGACTTTTCCCCAAACACCCTGAACTCCTTCTTGCTTTTACACCATTTGCTTTCTGGCTCTGTCATCCAGTGGTATTTAAATAAAACATTATTATGTATATAACAAAAAACTTTGCCTATCTCCACTAAAGAGTTTAATCCACAAAGGGGGAGAAATGGGCAGAAGGTAGGAGGGGATCTCCTCGGAATCACAACAAATTGTACTGCTTAGGTGATTGCCTAGGAAATACAGCTATATTGATAAAGCTGCAAGACAAAAGGCAGCTCTTTAAATAATTAGACTCTAAATTTAACTACATATTCAAAGGCCAACCTATTACTTCCTTTCCATAGATATCTGATATTTGGGGGAGTGGTTACTATGAAAATGTACAGGGAACTAGAAAGAGGTTAATATTCCTAAAATCCCAATATTTCTAATGGCTGAAGATAAAGAAATTGAAGAATGAAATAAAGGGCTTAGATAAAGTTTAAAACTTTTTGCAAAAATGTCCTACATGGTGATGTAGGAAAGAGGGTCTGGTAACTATGGGCTCCGGTAACCTGGCCATCAA
Organism: Rhinolophus ferrumequinum; assembly: GCF_004115265.2. NCBI lineage: Eukaryota > Metazoa > Chordata > Mammalia > Chiroptera > Rhinolophidae > Rhinolophus > Rhinolophus ferrumequinum. The sequence continues at coordinate 74,305,030 of NC_046285.1, read as the reverse complement.
TCATATAAGAAGGAAAGGCTCTGACTGACTGACCTCCCATCTCTCAGTTCTGGGTGTAGAAGGAAAGAATGATGTGTGACAACGAGGCTCAAGGAAAGTGAAAGTGCCTAGAGTAGTGGCTTACACATAGCAGGTACTTGGCAAAATATTTGACCACTTGACTCAGAACAATAATTTTTCAATATTGTCACATGATGCTTGTTGGACAGGGAGTATAGAGTAGTGGCAAAGTGTACTGACTCTGGAGCCAGAATGCCTGATTTGGGATCGATCCCTGGTCCACCTCTTGCTGGTTGGTTGACATTGAGCAAATCACTTAACTTCTTTGTTCTTTTTTTCCTAGTTTTGAAATAGGGATCATAACTGTAGCTATCTCTGAGGATGACAGTGACAATTAAATGAGTGAAACACATAAAGACCTTAGGACAGTGCCTGGAATATGGTAAGAGCTTAATGAGTGTTAGCTGCTATTAATATTACTTTAAGCAATAATAAGGCAATATTTTCCACTGAAAGCTGAGAGTTTCAACATCCCCTATAGCCAGTTCTAATACTCCTGGCAACTATCAGATGATAAGACAAAAAGTAAGGAGATGTGGCATTTACAAAAATAATAATTGGCTGTACTACTATTTTTTAAGACTTAAATTTCAAAAATTGAGTAGACTGTAATTTGCTTTCATTTGTCATACATAGATACAGAATGGTTATTGCCACACATTGTTGGCAGAAGTAGTCTGTTAATCCTCCAAGTGTTTTATGTCATATAATGCCTGATTTAAAATGAGATTTTAATGTTTTGTATATTTTTTCTTATAGTTGTCCATAAATTTTCCAATTTAATTTCTCACGTGAGATCTACTGGCAGAATAATTAGGTCTCATAAGCATATAAATAATATTAAATATCAGTTTCCTCATAACAATAATATAGAACTGAAAACACCATAATTATTTCACATGTCTAAATAACATTGATTTTAAGTGTGACTTCCACCTTATATAAACTTACTAAGAAATTAATGGAAATTTCTGTTTCATTTCCTATCTGATTTTCTTTTATCCTGGTTTCTAATAATTAACCCTTTCTCCATAAGAAATATTTTAAATGGTAACCAAAAAATAAATTTATCAGATAATAGCATGTCAAGAAGACTTGTTCTTTGTCACCCTAGAATAAGAATGAAGATCAATAAAAGAGACTCCCACAAATGGATAAATTGGACTTAACATTAGAGCCATTCTATGGTAAAGAATGGTTCCCTAATAAAGATGGCTATCTGGTAAGAAGGTGAGTACATCCCATAGCAATTATTCAAGAAGAGGCTGGGATGTACTTCTCTTAAAGATGCTATAGGGGTTAGTTTAGTAGACTTCGAATATCCTTTTCAAATTCATCATTTAACTATTGAAGGTTAATAAACATCTGAAAAAACGTTCACTCTCCCAAATAATAAAAAGTGAAATTTAAAACAATAATGGACTATCATGACAGCAGTTTTTTATCATGACAATAGCCAGTGTTGGTTCAAAGGCATCCATTTTCATATACACTGGAGGGAGTGCCCACACGTCAGGACAGCAATTTAGCAAGATGACCTAAAGACCTCTAAACCTTCAAAGAATTTATTGAATTCAGGTGCACATGAAGTTATTTAAAGAAATGTTTTCCCAGTTAAAATTTGTAACAGTCTAAATGCTTAAAAACAAGAGAATGGTTAAAAAGCTACATGATACTTTCTTAGGGAGTCATTACGAATGTTGACGTCTGTGGACACTCATATTAATAGTACAAAAATGAACGTGTTGTGTATTTCTGAGTGATTAATAGGTTATAAATAATGTGCACTAAGTCCTCATTTTAATAAACTCTCCATTTATTTATTTGCATAAGTATGCCTAGAACAAGCCACGGGAGTAAAATTCCTAAGTGTTAGCAATGTTTTTGCTACAGGTAATTTCTTTTCATCTTTTTCTTCTTGTTTATTTGTAATTCCAAATTTCCCCCTAGTGAACGTGTATTATTTTTGTGATAAAGAAATATTCTAAGGTCATATTTTCTAAATGATTTATTTTACCTATATTTTTAGAATAATTTTTATTAGAATAATTTTGTGTGAGTCCAGAAACAAAATGTTGCCATAAATTAAGAGAAAAAAAAATGCATGTCCACTGTAGTTTTTGCTGCCTATTTTATCCTTTCATTTATTTATTCTTTTTTTCTAATGGTAATATCATTTTTGCAGAACCTAAGGAAGGGAAAAATCTATTTCTCTGTATCAATTTTCACTCAGCATTAGGCCTCCCTTATTCTGTTAAACTTTATATTAATCTTCATCTCCTCAGGGCTTAAATTGAAGATGACATTTTACCAGCTATCTACTTCTCAGCCATAATATTATAAAATACCTTAAGCCAGAAGATGATATACACCAAGATTTTTACCCTGGAAAAAGAATCTTAGGAGTTAAGATGAGAACATAGTTTTAAATTATTTAATATTTTTACCATGTTTTTCCTGTTTTTTAATGGCTTTTTAATTCCCTTTTTTTAATGGCTTTTTCCTTTAGCTTCTCCACCTTTCTTACTGTTCCCCTCACTCATTTAAATATACCCCCACCTGTATTAACACATACCAAATGCACTTTTCCATTTTTTGTCTAACATTTTTCTCATATTTTTCCATACAGACATGAACTGGCATGATTCTCTCCTTGGATTTATTAATCTGATTAAGAAAAGGGCACATTCTTAAGAATAATATTTTCTTAAGGAGAAAATGATCTGTAATCTCTTCAGTATTAGATGGAGGCCATGAAGAACATTTTACAGCTGACAATGACATTGCACTTGTTTGTTTCCCACATAGAATTGCTGGTCATGTTCCTGGGAAAAGTGAGGGGTATACCAGACATATCAATTCTGAGGATGTGTTTTTTTTAACATTTTTCTTTCAATTAGCTCAATAATTTCTAAATGACATTATTCTGTTCTCTCATTGTTAAAGTCTTACAATTATTTCAGTCCAGTCATCTGAATTAAATAAAGGTAGAAATTGTAAAGATCACAGGTTATTTTTTGACGTATTGTCATCTGACAAGATACAGTTCAATAGAGATATCTTTCTTCTTGGCACTGGAAATTCCTCTCTAGGCCTACAGAAACTTACAAACAAGGTAAGAGGATCACTCTGCTGTTCACATATTTAATCTGGCAGAATACAAAGCTCTGCTTTTAAGAGAAATCTGTGAATTTAAAAATCAATATATCACACTAATTTTCATAACAAAAAAATGTCATGGTATAAAAGAAAATGTAATAAGATGAGATAGAAACTAGGAAAGAAGTAAACAGTTCAAATTGCCAATTTTTAAATCTCAGGAAAGTCTGATTAAAAAAAATAATAACTGAGTTTGTCATAAGGAAGGGGACATTTGTATACTGGTTGAAATACTCCTAAATAGGAATCTGTAACACTTGCCTTCACTCTTCTAGAAGTGTGATGGGAAGAGAAACAATGATCTACCTGTGTTATCCGGGGGTAACTTGATTTCCTGATCTATAAAAATTAAGTTGGGTAGCTGGGTGAGGGCATTTTATCATATCAGAAATCTTTCCATTTCCAGCATTCTATTATTGTACAGGATTGGTCATGCTATATTTCTAAATTAAAAAGATCATTCTGCCTGAAAGTAAAATGCCACTTGACATTTCAGCAAGCCATTATTCAAGGAAATGGAAGAACAAATACCAAAGTGTAACAGGATGTTTAAAGGGGACTTTCTTCCCTTCTATCTCCCTGTCAGCAGAAGTCCAAAAGGTCTGAAAGCATAATAATTAATTAAGAGGAAAAAGCATTCCCATATTCCAAAGTGACGTAGCTCCAAAACCAACCTGGTGACACCCAGGCCAACTACCATTCTAGGATATAAACAGACCAAAGATGTGATAACGTAAGAGAAGAGAGGACAGAGTTATTGGTGTGTGTTCAGTCCCATTCTCATGAGAGAGGAGGGAAGCTTCCCCTTCAGTTCTAGGCTCCATTCACATAGATCAATCAAAGGGTTTAATGTATACTGCCTGGAGAAATCATTAGAGGGAAAGAGTAGAACAGTGACTCACTAACACCTAAAAATGGCTACAGGCAAAAGCTGTGGCTGGAGCTACCCAAGTAAACAAGGGGAGAGGGGGCAACCAGTGAGCAGTTGGTGTGGCAAGGATGAGTGAGTTTCTTATTGGCCAAATAGAAGTTAACCCAAGAGGAATTATGCAAGAGGGGACACATGCCAGTATGAGAGGACTCATACAGAAAAGCAATGTTTAACAGAAAAACATTGTGATGGGTATTTCCGAAGGCAACCCTAGCTGGTGGGATTGAGCCACAAGAGATTGACCAAGAGTACATTACTTTGGAAATGTTCAATGCAGAGGTCCCTGAGTGGGGTCATAAGAGAACCGTTACCTGTACCCTCTTAATGTAAACTATGGACTGTATAATAAGTAATAATCATGAAATATCAATACTGGTTCATCCATTGTAATAAATGTACCACACTAATGCAAGATACTGGGTGGGGTGGGGTGAGGTATGTGAGAACTCTGTACTTTCTATGCAATTTTTCTATAAACGTGAAAAAAGGTAATATATGCACATGGTAAAAAAAAATTGCGTCTGAATCAAAGAAAATACAATGAATAAAATCATTCTCAAAAAAAATAACAGTTCTTTAGTATGAAAGGCAAAATTGAGAGCATGGAGCGAGCAAGAGTACAGGAAATAACTAAAGTTGCCTGACAGTAGAGAGAAAAAGGAATGTAAGAATGGGATCTGGCAGAGTGGTGCAAAGAGAAGAAATGGTTTAACAATATGAAGGAAAGGCTAGAAGCGTTAAGAGTCACGTCTAATATTCAAAGTTAACCTATTTCAACTTCTGTCATATAACCTTCTGTACTCCTTACCAAAACCAGGAGTAAAATATGACATTCTTTCTGATGTAGATACTACACACATGCATACATACATATGTTGTTTTTGAGGAAAGGTTTTAATTTCCACAATAAGGTTGGTGATGGATCAGAAACCAAGGAATGGAAGACACTGACTAGAAATCAAGAATTTAATGGAGACAAGAAATAAGAACCAGATATAACCCTGAGAACATAAATTCTCTCCCTGCCATACACAAACCTACCAAGCCCCAATTTTTCAGAGAAATCTTGAGGTTGTCATTGGACATTTCAGAGAGCACAGAAGGAAATTTGGGCCAATCTTACCTAGGTCTTTTTGACTCCAGTTGCTATCTGGGTAACACTTAAACTTACTTGTATATTGCTTCATCTTTGTTTTTCTTATCAAATAGAGAATGTTCTGTTGGTTCTAAAAATGATTCCTCCTTAGTAAGTAAAGGAATTCCCCTTATGTTTTCTTCTTGAATCTCATTTTCCATTAAATTAATATCCTTTTTAGGAAGGGAAAAACACTTTTCAATTTGCCAATGCTTTGTCTGTAAAAGCAAAGAGATTTATTTTATTTTTATCAAATTTATTTTCCTTAAACATTTATACTACACTACACTACTAATTAAAGTCCTGGAAACAGACAAAAAATAAAGAATAAAACATGATTCCTGTTCTCAATGAACTTACAGTCTTATAAGGGAGATAAGACATATACATGTAACTTTAATAAAGGTAGAGTGATAAATGTCATAAGAAGCAAATAAAAATTCTCTGCAAAGATAACAATGAACTACAAAAAAAATGATATTCCTACTTTAATATACTGAATAACAAAATGTATATTTACTAAAAGAAAAACAAAGTTTTTGTTGAAGAATTACCAGAGTTGATTTTTCATACAACTACTTTCTTTGCATCGTGTTTCCTAAAACTATCTCAAAAGCCTGTCCAATTATTGAGCAATTCTTCCCAGAATACATTATATAATAGTTTTCACAGTTGTTAGCTATAGTTCTTAATATGTATCCATCTAGCAAAAGTTTCCAGTGACAATCTATTTTATTATTTAAAATGCAGAACTGATTTCCTTGTTATATCAATTGACACAGAGGGTGCCAAAAAAATGTATACACATTTTAAGAAAGAAAAAAAACTGTATTAAAATTGTAATACTCAATAGATACCGATAACAAAAGATGAATACAAGTCATGTGTATGCATTTTTTTGGCATCCCTAGTACTGAATACAAAGGAATGTACCAGAGAACACAGCCTGTGTAATATGAGGGTAACATTAGGTATCCCCAGGATATCTGAGTGACCTACAAATTGATAACCTTGTCAAACAATTTTACAGAGTAAACTGGACCAGGAAGATAATGTCAGTGAATGAATCCAAGCCCATATAAGATGATCAATAGCAAATGAAATTCAGCCTCAGTGTCATAGGCAATAGGGAAAGATAGGGACAGCACTGAATTAGACAGAACCCATTTTAAAGTTAATCTCAGGGAACGACGTATGTTCTTTTTCAAGAGAAGCAAGAAATCTGGATCTTATATGAAATCTTCCAATGTTTAAATATGGGAAACACAATCAAATGTTAAACACCGTGTAAACAGGCACAATCTAGTCACTGGCCCCCAGATGAGAAGGAGAGGTGCCAATACACAAATTCTGCACAATCCAACCATGGTGAGTGCTCAAAGAGGCATACTGAGGAAGTGCACACAACATCTAATTTCTTTTTATACCACGATCATCTGACAGTTTTCTGGGATAAATGTATCTCTATGGTTAAATCATCCCCATTCCAATTTCTCCAACTATAGAAATAGACATACCACACCACTTACTTTTAAAAATCTAACTTGAAAAGCAACCTCAGAGCAATAACTATGTTGTAAAACTGATTCACAGTTATTAAAAAAAAAAGAAAGAAAAGCTTCTTCCATTAAATATATGTAATCACATTGCATTAAATTTTAAATACTTTAATCGGCTCTATGTAATTGAAAATTTAAGTCTTAATGTAGGAAATTAAAATATATTAATGTTTTCCACCTGTTTTTATACCTGCTAGACCAGAATTAATTCAACTAAAAGATAAATGCCTCAGTCAAATGTAGGGCAAAAGTCACTAGACTTTACAAATCAAGTTTGTTCAGTAAAGTTATTCTGAGCTCAGTTATATTTACTAATTGGCTCTCTTTTTCTTCTTATCTATATATTTCCCTCTGCCTCTCAGATCTTGCTGTAAAAGGGTGTCTCTTCTTCCACACTATGAGAAGGACATTCACTTGCTATTTTCCACTATCTGCTAATTTGTCTCTTTCAATTCTTCTGTTCTTCTTTCTTCCCTTCTCTATTCCTTCTACCTCTCCCCTGTGCCCCTTGGAACTAGAAACACCCATATTCAAGACAGTTTGATAAAAACTGTCCTTAAAAAAACTTTAAAAGCTCCAGCCGAAAGAAGTAGAAAACACAGCTGTCCCGACTTTACTTTCTAAAACTACACCAGCCCTGGTGGCTCTTTTCCAGCAGGAGGAAGAAAAAAACAACAACAATTATTTTATGCAGGCTTTGGGAACAGACATTCTTCAAACTACAAAGGATTTTATAAACCAACTAAGAAAAAATATCAAAGGCATAACAATGAACAGTTTTACTACCACATATTTCTTAATTAAAATAAAATTTAGATGCAGGTTGTGTTTAGTGAACGCAGTTCTTATGACACCCACCCCTAGAACAGTCTTAATCTTGCTTCCGCGCCATCTATGGGACTCCTTATACTCCAGCTGTCACCTGCTTGATGATGCTTTGTCCACTGGTCATTCCTACCTCCATCTCATCTCAGAGCCATGTGGCCTGGTCCTTTAGCAATGTCGGGACTGCATTAACTTTGCCACTGTCCCAAACAGATTTCCAACTCCTTTCATGCTCAGAATACCAGTGTGCCCTGCTCTGTCTCACTCACTACACATCTACCCACACACCCATTGAGTTCCTACTCAGATGCTGTTTTTCCTAAGAAAAGTCTAGCACTTGACTCACTTACAGAGCAGAAGAGACTGCACAGCTTGAGTGTTACTTTGAGACTCCCACACTAGCTGGCCAAATGTGGGCCCCCTCCCCAGATTATTTTCTGATTTACCAGCACTCTCCATGTCCTAAAGGGTTGTATAGAATTCTTTCAGCACAGGCTGACATCAGCAAACTGACTTCATAAATAGAGCAACAACAGACTGTCTTTCGACATGAAGAGAACTGCCGTACACTTACAGCATGAGAGTGACACCTGAGGTTGCTGGACGGAACCAAATCAACGAGCCAAACAGAAATTGAGGTTTCAGCATAACCTCACAACACATTTGAACAGTACTGGTTGAAACAGATCAAACCCATAGTTTGTTCCCAAAGCACAAAGGGAACAAGAGCAGAGTTCCCATGAAAACAAACAGAGAAAAAGAGTAGAAATGTGACTCAATGAATAGTTCCTTTCTTCCATACCCCCACTTCCTGTTATTCCCCCCATAGGCAGGTATAAATCAGAGCTTAGTTTCCTAGGAGGAGGGAGTTAAAGTGTGAGCTCTGAAATCAGCCAGCTTCAGTTCAAAGCAAAACTCTACTATGTATTAGCTTGTGTGAGCTCAGGCAATTTATTCAAACTCTTTTTGCCTGTTTCCTCATTTGTAAAATAGGAATAATGAGAGTCCCTCCATTATGGGTGGGCAATTGTGAAGATTACATGAGATAATTCAAGTAGAGACCTTAAAATAGTGCCCCAAGCATACTGGAAAAATTCAGCAAATGTTAGCTATTATTATTTTCACAGGAGTAAACCATACGATGAACAGAAAGGTTTGTTTCTTCTAAAATTTTCTATTTGATTATTACCTTGACTATTCCTTGATAGTCATAGTCATCTTTCTGTTTAATAATGATATAACATGGTAATTTTATCCACATTGTATTTTCACTAAATTTTGAAATCGAAGGAGTTCACTTGGAGGTAAATTTTTTCTCAGAAAACCTGGACTATATTGAGTGGCACAGAGTCATCACGTTTCCCTGTCTCTGGCATCTCCCACATGATGGAATGCCACGGTGCATGGTAAACAGGACAAGAGATGCCTGGAGCTACAGCTCCAGAAATGGAAGTCAGTTCTTTCATGACTAATGAATATCAACAGCCATGAGATTCAAATGGAAATTAGCCCAAGTTCATACTAAAAGTCAAGTAAATTCTAGAATAATAAAGAAGTAATATGTCTACCTGACCGAAGATCCAGACGGGAGCACCACAAACATCAGTCACACAAACACTACAGTCTGCAGAGGAGATAATCAGTTCATGGCCACCGAGCTCACACATCTCTAAGGAACTTATCTGGTCTTCATGAGGTTGGAATGATCTTATCAGAGTTGGGGCCTGTGTGATTTTGCTCTCATTGGAATTAAGACAGTACTCCTGAATGAAAAAAAAAAAATGCCAGAATGCTATAAAAACCAATATTAAATTATTGTAATAACACAGCGTTGTTTAAAATAAGTTTGATATGGAGATGCAAAAAGATACATTTTGGAATAATCATCTGTGATCCAAATGCAAAGTAATAGTTCATGATAACAGAGGTTAGAAAAATGGTATTAATGTTCAAAAAAGTTTCTAACTGACTTGACTAACTTGAGACATGGAAAAAAAGGAAGGAGCGGGGTAGGAAGGATGGGAAGAAAAAAAATAATAAAGTCAGTTATTTGATAGTGATTAACTTTATTATGTATAGGTAGTCACATATCATACAGTTTTATAATAGAAAATTGAGGTCATTGGTGACACAAAAATCCCATACTAACTCAGAATGGCAATAATGTTAGATGAAGGATCGTAATCCATTTAAATTATGTATATAGTCTTATTTCAAATAAGGTATATTCTAATTATTTATGTTCAAACAATGCTGCAGTACCTACTGACAATACTGCATTCCTAAATTGGGTGATTGACTTGACTATATTAACAGATTTTTAATATAAAAATAAATCTGGTTTTCTCTGCAAATTATTTAAAGGAAGTCTCTGCTCAATACAAGTAAATGTTTCCCTTGAAATACTCAAACAACTGAACATTTCTTCTTTTATCTGACAAACAGACAACACAGGATTCATAGTTATCTGCTACAAAAGGCAATCAAAAAATAATAAAGATGATGTGAGAATGTTTTCAATTCACCTTTATATTCCAGATTTTCAACCATCCATCAAGATCTCCTGTGGCGAGGTATTGATTCAATTTATCAGTAGACATAATAATGGATCCAACTCCACTGTGAGCCAAAAATTCAGCCAGAAGTTGCTTCTTAAATGTATCCCAGAATCTGACATATCCAGATCCTCCACATGACACCAAATTAGCACCTCCTAACGAGTGAAGGAACGCCTAATTAGGAAACTGACAATGATTACCAGAGCCAACTTCACTGTCCGGCCCTGTGGAGAGCATATGCGTGTTGGAGAGGTGGGTAGCCCTGACATCAATTGCCAGCACTTTCTCCCAAATATAAAATAACAACCTATGACAACCTCACTGGTTTATGTTGAGCATTAAAAGAGATAGGGTATGCAAGATATTCTGTTAAATTTAGTTCCCTTTCCTTCATTCTTTTGATATTATTTGGGTTTTGAACAGTTAGAATTAATGTGTTCCTTCAAATAAACTTATAAAATATTAGTTGTAATTTTATGATAATACTCTGATACCCATCTTTCTTAATAACCCATTGGACACATATATCAAAGAAGTAAACTCCCCATGCATAGATGTGGATGTATATATACAGTTAAAGCAGCATAATTACTTATTTCTCTATATAGTGGCATGCTTAAAATTTTATTCATGAGCTTATTTTTAAATTTTTCATCAAGAGTTTGTTATAAGCTCTTATGGGACAGTGTTTTGGTTCATAGGCCTAGAACTGACCTTTTCATTTTTCATTTTTATATTCTCTGTGGAAGCATTTTACCTAAATTATTCTTCTGTGGCAAAGTTCCTATTCTTATTTGATAAATCTGTAGATGACTTCCAATTTGCTTCACAAATGTACTGCCGATTAACAATCATATCTGTTTAAAGTAGAAATGATAGCATATAGCTGCTTCAGTGGAAACAATTTGGGAATACTGATAACATTAAGAAGAATTAGTCTTGAGGAAATGAGAGCAATTTCAGGATAATAGTTCATATTGTGAGTATAACTGAGTTCTAGAAAATAGAAAATTTTATCATCTAACCATTTCAAAATATATTTTAAATATCCCACAGTGTTTCTAAACCTCTATAGGGGTATAGCTTTGTCGATTTTTATGCTGAAAATTTTTATATGAAAATCATGCAGATTTCCCATCTGCAAATTGAATATGGGAAAGTGAATGTGCAAAACATGGTTCAGATATTTTTTTTAAACATGTAACACACATATGTCTAGATTCTTAATATTAAGAAAAAATATTTCTAAAATACAATTTTTTTTTTAGATAAAATATCAAAAATATGTGTTATTCTCAAAAGGAGATTTTGATTTTGGGAAAACGCAGGCTGCATCAACACCAAGCTAATATGGCCATTGAAAACAGAGGTGAAATTAAGAAAATTATTTCCTCTCTATATAATACCAAATAACACAGTTAATCATATGGTAGCGCCAGTGTTAGCATACAGCCCAGCAAAAGCTCTAACTAGGTCACTGACATATTATGGAAAGTATGCACAGCTGGTAAATGTACCCAAAGAATTACTCTCCACTCCCCCCCAAAAAAATAAGATAAAGAGTAGGCAGCCCTCATACGCTGGGATCAGCAGTTGTTTTAAATTTTGCTATTGCCTCCAATCTCCAAGTTTCTCACTATTTTCCTCTAGCCCATTTTGAGCCAGGTGCCAGTCCAGTCAGTCCCAGACTCCACCCGTGTGCTGCACGTAGACCTAATCTTAAATCACACATTTGGAACATATTTCTTACTGGGCCCTACCAAACCTTCTTGTCATGGCTGAAATACCAATTCTGGCTGATGCTCATTTTAAGCAGTTTGCCAGAGTTTCTCTCACCCTGATACTGACATATGCAGTACTGTACAAAGCGCTGGCAGGGTCCAATCTAGCTTCTGTTTCTAGACCCATCCTCCTGAACCCTAACGTCATGTGCCGTGGCCTGTGGCCTCCCATGACCCAGTACTGACTGTTAGCTAGAGGCAGTCAAACTCTACAAGACCTAGACACAATTAGATTGAACTCTTTTTATTGCTCCTTTTCCAACATTTTACAACAGATCAAAGGAGTCTACAGTCAAAATATAAATACATAGTTTACCTGTCGCTGAGGTGTTTTTTCTTGCTTCAAGGAAGCAAAGCCTCAGAACGGCATTATTACACTTGATGTCAGTCTCAAAGGAGCAAGCTACCAGGGTAGCCTGGTCTGCTGTGGGGTAGCTGGAGCAGCTCCTCCTGGCACCGAGAAGCTTTTAAGGCTCTGTGTCTGTGATGGAGACAAAGCCAGGTGTCTTAATGAAGAGAAACATCCGCTTCTCAAACAAATGCTTATGAAAAACAACAGGCCTGCCTTCATCACGGTCTCAGAATAGATTTGCAGTCAACATCCATCAAGACTTCTGACATTCACTTCAACACCAAATTGAAGGATTGTTTAATTCCCTTTTTGTTTGCATATTCCATACACGCTTATTGTGTTTTCCCTTGATGTGAACTAACAGAGACTTCATTTTGTAATCACTGTTAACATCTCAGAGATTCTGATATGTTCAAAACAAATGTGATTCTATTATCACAGCATTTTCAGCTTATCAATCATTAATAGTATTCTTGCAAATGATGTAATGAACATGAGATATAATGACTATTTAAATATATTTAAATAGTAATTTTTTTAGCAGTATTATTTGTTAGTGAGTGACCTTAGAGGGGACATCCTAATGGTATTTTGATTATCTCATGACATCATCTCCAGGCCAGACTAACAGAAACTGGGGATATTCATCTTAGAATCTATGAATAGTCTGCACATAGCTATGAAAAATCTATACAGAAGTATCTTCAAATTTTTAAAGCAAGGAATCTATAGCAATGCTTCTTGTGTCTTTCAGAATTTGATTTTATCTGCTTTTCATTCTTATCTACCTCTATGTTTTTAATTGTAGCCACACTTAGGTTGGCTGTAAGAGCAAACCTAACTCTCCTGAAGGGCAATGTAGTGGAAGAGGCAGAATTCCCCCCTCTCCATTGAGGCTGCAGTGAACCCTAATGGTTAGCTCCTGGTACATAAAACAAATAAGAGTTTTGTGCCTGCAGTAAGTCTTAAATCTCTTAAGTTTGTTCCCTTACTCTTATCAAATCAGTCGCTCGGCTTTTCACACACAAAAAGAGCTGTATCTAATGACCAGTCTTATTCCTAAGGTCCAATTCAGCCTCTGAGTTTATCCAATTGAGACAACAGAACCTCTCTGGGCTGTGAGGAATGATATTCATTACCCAAATAAATTAGTCTGAGGAAAAATCTTCAGTATCTAAGGAAACTAAAATACAATTGTAAAAGGCAATTGTCAAGACATTTTGCTTAAGTATAAAATATTCATGTGCTCAGCTAAACTCTCATAAAATACAATATACTCCCCTCTACTGCTCCTCACCGGTTTCTAAAGCAAGAAATAATTTAAGATTTCCAGGTGGCATCATATTTAATACAAGCTCCAGGCGGAGCCTGAGCAGCCTAGCTAGTGAACATGAGTTCCCATTTTCTTACCAAGGGATAACCAAGGTTCACTCAAAGGCAATTTGGTGAGGTCTACTGGCAAAAACTAAACTAGATAGAAATGAGAGGCCTGCTGTCAGTAATTCAGAAACACTGACCTAGCATAAAGAAATAGCATGCCATGGAGAATTCGCTAAACTAAGTAAATCTCAAGGTTCTTTTTAGTTACTTCGACAAGAGAGCAGTATCACTAATCTCTCGCTCTTCTAGCCAATCATCTATAATTTAGGGGCAAGCTGCATCAGGTACATGAATAAGCAGCCCTGTTCACTGTGGTTTGACTTAGTTACATTATTTTAGTTTCAAACTTACACTCTCACCTGATTGTGATTTTAGCGGACTCTGGTAATCGGGATGGAGGACATAGTGAGCGTTTTCTGTACTATTGTTCCACAGAACAATTTCTCCATCATAACTTCCTAAATGAGCCAGGATGGAGAACATAAATTGCCAGAAAGTTAGAGAATATGAGCAACAGCAGTGAGAAGTCACTATCATAAAATCTTACATGGAATCTGGCACATAGCAGGTATTCTATATATTTTTGGAGACATGAGTGAATAATAATAACTAGTGTTTTTATTAAACTTTAGAACGTATAATCCTCCCAACATGCCTATGTATTAGGAATGGTAGAAATTACTACCGTGTTTCCCCGAAAATAAGACCTAGCCGGACAATCAGCTCTAATGTGTCTTTTGGAGCAAAACTTAATATAAGACCCAGTCTTATTTTACTATAATATAAGACCAGGTCTTTAATATAATATAATATAATATAATATAATATAATATAATATAATATAATATAATATAATATAATACAATACAATACAATACAATACAATACAATATAATATAATATAATATAATATAATATAATATAAACTATAAACTACCCGGTCTTATCTTACTATAAGACCAGCTCTTAAATAATATAAACCCGGTCTTATTTTACTATAAGACTGTGTCTTATGTAATATAATGTAATAGAAGACTGGGTCTTATATTAATTTTTGCTCCAAAAGATGCATGAGAGCTGATTGTCCGGCTAGGTCTTATTTTCAGTGAAACATGATATTATATCTTTTTATTTTATAGTAATAAAACATTCAGAATAAGGGTTTTGCAATTAAACAATTTTAGTCTTGAGTCTTGTTCCTGCCACCTACCAGCTGTGTAACCTTGGGCAAGTTATTTAACTCTACATGATGCCACAATTTACTTACCTAAAAACCTTAGTGAAAAATTGTATGTATCTCATAGGATTTTTGTGAAGAATGAAAAGTGCTTAGAATGGTGCCTAGCATATTGTAAGTACTGAAAAAGTGTTAATAATAATTATCATACCTTTTTATTATTGAGCGAGGACAAGCAAATCAAGTCCTTCTAGGTTTCCGTTTCCTATATCTCTTTGTGTGTGTGTGTGTGTGTGTGTGTCTTCTTTTCATTCCCTCTTTCCTATATTCTTTATTGAATATTGTTTTCTCCAACCCCAAAGTTTTCCCTACAGAAACTCATTCCCTACTGCTCTTCACAAAGAACATAAAAAAGCCCAAATAGTGAGGCTAAATCTGAGCAAGCCTGTGTTGAGGGAGGAGCAATGCCTGCCAGACCACTGCTCTCTGCAGCTCAGTGAGGAGCACTCCCTCCTGAGCAGTGTCAATGTCAAGTGGAGAGCAAAAGAGAAAAGCGGAGTTCGAGTAGGATGTACAGATATTGCCTTTCTTGGGATTTGGAGAAAGAAGAGAGTAATGCATACTAAACTTTGTATGTCCTGGAGAGAGCAACCTGTGTAACTCACAAATTGGCCAAGGGTGATGATGTATTTCCATGGATTAGCTTCCGGTGGGAGCACCTATCTGTTCTTATGATTTTGAAATGTTTTCTTTGCAGAATGCTTGATCAAACATTTTCACATAGGACTGATGGGGTGAGAACGAATGAAGACATTATCTACTCATCAATTACAGTGGTATTCTGTGACACTTTCAAAATAACTACACAGCCTCATAGGTTACTAGTCTACATCACAGTTCAGTATGTGACACTTCCTGCAGAGAGAGACTTCCAGCAGCTATAAAGCAAATTGAATAGCAGTGTTGGTCCTATACTGGAAGGTAATCAGGGAAGTCCCCCAAACAGCGGAAATGTAAGTACAGCTAGAGGAGTAAACCTCATAGTGTAACATTTCATAGATATCTTGGCTCTTTTCCCATAAGTTTTCATTCCTCCTAATCAATGACATTTTTTGGTTCTATAAAAAAAAAATGTGGGCTGTGAAAATATGGACTTGTTAATTTCATAGTGTAATCTGTCTTTATAAATTGTTTTCTTTGGCTGGAAATGATACAATTTCTGTCCACTTTAATATGTCACATCAAAGTCTGCTCATGGATCCTTTTAGGAGCTTGGATTTGTGGACCTTTTGTGAAGCCAGTCTTTAATCAATATTACTTAGACTAAATTGTGCCAAAGGGTTAATAGGTTCCCATTATGAAACATCTGAGTACCACGGAAGTGTGATTTGTATCCAACAGCCTAATGCTGCTCCTGGAAAAAAGGACAATAAAAATAAAAGCCAATCTTTACTGATGAGCTTCTGTGTGCTGAGCACTGTTATTAAACCCTTACACAGATTATCTTATCCAACCTTTATGATGAACTAAGATACAGATACACCATTGTTAGCCAGGAAAACTATGATTTAGAGTTTAAATAACTTGCTCAATATAGTACAGTGGCAAGTGGTGCAACCAGGATCTGAAGGCTTGCGCTAAAAGTAAGGACCAAGAGTAGATTACGTGCAAAGACCGCTTCTTAAAATAAATAAAAAATTAAATAAATAACTATATATATCTATTCATTTTTCAGTTGGGAAAAGCCTTTTTTAAAATGAGTAAGATAGTAGAAACCAAGCTTTCACCATTGATCATTGATTGTCAAGTGAAGGTTCAATTAACCTGTAACAAGAGTTTGTGGAGGTAAAAATGCAGCACACAAGATATCGTCTCGGTGCTGTATTCCTCCTTTCCATTCTTCAGGCTGGATGAAAAATTGATTGAAGTTGGGAGGTCGAAACACCGTAATAGCCCTAGTAAAAAGGATATAACATGTAGCTGTGGATTTAAAAGTGATATAGATATTGAGTAGCCATCCTCATCTTGGGTGGTGTGACTTGAGAGGCCTAAAAGACTGTGCTACCCCAAGTTTTATTCCCACATGTCATCCATAATACTGAACTTCCCACACTGAACTTCCTTTTGAATCCTCTCATTGAATTCTTTGATAAATTATGAATACTTAATATTAGAAGGTTAATCATCCTTTCACGATCATTAATTCCCCCCTATGGGTACCTTGGAAGCATTAAGAGTTTTGTGACAGTAACAATAAAAAAGGGGCTCGGTCTGTCAAGACATAATACTTGGTAGTTTGAACAAAACTAAGAAGATTTTTTTCCATCAGAGTGCCTAGGACGTGTTCACATTCCCTGCTTACTCGACCACAGAGTCCTTTCTCATCTTAAAGAGCTACCACTTATGGAAAACAGTTAGAAAATGCCACTCCAAAGGAATGGTACACAGGACAGACATATTTGTAACAGAAATAATAATTTTAAGAAGGTCAGTATCTTGGGAGACTGCTGGTGAATTTGAAGACAGGCTAGGATGGGCAGAGAATGAAAGGCTTTGTGCCTGGTGCCTGGTGGGGAAAAGAGGAGCACAAAAATTAAATTGTGGGGGCATTGACACTATCCTGTTTCCACCTGATTTGAGCTCTAGCTACCAGCCTATGCTAAGCCTCTCCCTCCTTCCAGAGCCACACACAGCTCAAATGAGCAATTGAAGGCTTGGTGTCTTCACCTTCACCCTTGGTGTCTTCACACTTACTGTTCACCTCCCTGAAATCATGCTTCCTCTAGTCCCACCACTCTGAAGGTCTCCCAATTGTCCTATCAATGTAACTCCTAACTCTCTGATGGATGTGGCTATCTGCTCCTCCTGGAAATTCTTCTGTTTCTAGTACATCCTGCTTCTTCCCACCTCCCTGATCTTTTATTCTCTGTTCTCTATTTTTCCATTCCCTTCTTTCTCTCCCTCCTTTTAATGTGGGCATGTCTTATTGTCATTCTTCCAATCCATCTCTCTACTCCAAAAAGCTTGTTCAGGGATTTTGTAGACCACCATGAGCTCCAATCTCACTACTATACAAACAATTCTTAAATTTATCTTCATTTATAACTGTTTTTCCAGTGTTGAGTAGTTCTCCCTTGCCAGTTGACAACTGAATACAATGTTCACATCAGCATATCAAAATCCATAATTTCCATCTTCCCTTCACACCAAGCCTCTCTAAATTCCCTATTTTTTGTTAATAGACCAAAATCCTAGCCTCCTGCATGCCTTTCTCATTCTCAGTTAAATAAAATACTCAGATTCTACCTCTGCGATATCTTATGTATTCATTTCTTCTTTTTTACTTTAAACAGCCAATGACAACTTCCTACCATAGTTCAGTGCTCACTTCCTCATGAACAACTGGACAATTGTAACAGCCTCTTAACCAATTTTACTGCCTCTTGTCTAGCCTCCTCTAGTATATTATTCATCCTGCTATTAGATTGATCATTTGGGGAGCTCTTAATATGCATTTATTCTACAAGCATTTCTTGTTTTCTCTCTGGAAGTCACTATTCATGGTGCTGTCAGGGATAGAGCCATGAGCATAAAATGACTAATATGCAGTGAGATGTGGTAAGTTCCAAGGAAATACTGATCAATACCCATGGAATCCCAGGTGTAGAAATCACAGGTTGAGTAGAGGGGTCATATTAGAGCTGGACCATAAATAGATGTGTAGGATTTGAAAGAGGAAGGCATTCTAGGCAGAGTGAGGAAACAGCTGAATGCCTTGTTGAAAAACATTGTTTTCGATTTCCTACATGAAAAAATTCAAATGTGGGGGCCTGTTATTCAAGACACAATAATATTTGGGTCCAATCAACTTTTTTAGAATTATGTCTCTCTATTCTTCTATTCTTGCTTAACAAAGTAAAGTGTGAATGTCCAACTAAACATTTGGCAGAGCTATTGGGAGCCTCAGGGCAAATATGACATACCTCCCTAAGTGTTCGTTTTATGCAAAGATTTTAGGGGAACACATTTTTTTATATTATAATAAGGATGATGCATTGATGCAATAGAATACAAAACTCACCTGGATTTTGAAGATAGAGTACAAGGTTTCAAGTAGATTTCTTGTTTGCTGGAGCTGTTTTGAACTGTTAGGGGTATTCAGGAGCTAAGTTTCCAAAATTCACCTTCTTGTTCAACCCAAACAATATTCTTATTGCTCTGTAAGCACCTTTCTTGTTCTCTAATCACACTTAATGTTTCTAGCTGCTTTGTTTCACTTATGATGTGCTCTTCCCTCCACGGATTTCCTTTCACACACAAACTCACATCTAACTATCCATACACCCATTCCCTAAGGCATGTATTGTTCAGGCAGACTTCCTTAGTAACTAGAATTGAAAGAAATATTTCCCTCTTCTGACCTCTAACATGGTTCACATTTTACTTACATTTAATAAATATTATATAGCCTCTACTCCTAAGCTAGATTGTACGCTCTCAGAAATCAGGGATCTTATCTTATTCAGCAACCCCATAGGAGACAGCATAGTAACCAGCACATATTGAGTGTTCAATAAATACTTGTCAAATGAATGAATGAACAATTATCTGCTTAAATGTGGGCTCCTCGAGTAAGCCTTTCCTTATCACCCCAGCCGAAGACTCTCCCTTGAGTCTCTGATGTCTCACCTATATCATTTTTCTTTAATACATTATCATTATGTGATATCATGATCTATGTTTATTTTTCATCTCTTTTACCATAAATAAGCTCTAGGAGAGCAGGGACTTTGATCCTTTCGGCATCAGCAGTGCCTGGAATACTGCCAAAAACATAATAGGCATTTAACATGTGCTGAATCAATGTATGATTATATTTTTAATGAATAATTTAATATTAATGTCATTTTAGTAATATTAGTATGAGGCTTAGCAAGATAAAATATGATAAATAAGGTAATTTGAAGTTCTAAAGTTGTTGTAATCTCATAATAGCTTTATGTGTATATATTTTTAATTTTCTCTTTACCAATTGGTAAGTTTGAAGATATTGCCCCTTGGAAATGGAGAGTATGAGGCGGGAGAGAGAGGGAAGAGGTCAATCCTATATCTCTTCTATTATCTCTCAGCCGAAATTCAATACCAAATGTCTTTTCACTGAGATACCCTATTAACTAGATATATTTAGGGAATACCACCCAAAGGCACAAAATGGTGTAAAAAGTAGCCCTCCTGATATTTGACCTTATGTGTCAAAATGTCAAGAAACTAATTAGCTGCCACCTTTCCCTTAAAACCTAACCTGAAACTTTCATTTGACATGACAGTTATCCTTAAAAATACCTTCAGAATCTACACTGTATTTCTTACTTTGTCCATTTCAAAAATAACTTTTTTTCAGTCTGTACTTTTTGCCAAGACAAATTAAAGTGCAGAATGAGCCAATTTTAAGGTCATTTTACGAGTCTGAGTGATTTGTTCTTTCTCACATTGAAGAACTTTACGAGTTCCATTCCACAACCCACATTTGAAATCCTGAGAGTACTGCCACTGAGTCATTGTGTCACCTTCTGAAGATGATCATATCTCTAATTCAGAATTTAGGTATAATGACTGATTCTGTGAGAACAAAATCATCTTATCTGTCAAGTGCAAAAAATACAAAAAAAAAAAAAAACCCACACAAACTTCTTTTAGGATGAATGAGTTAGAAAAATACCTTTTACTAAAACTTACCATGTAAAGAACATTGAAATTGTCAGGGAAAGCAGAAAAAAACACAATAAACTAGTGGTTCCCTTCAAAGTTAATTGTTCATGTGTTGTTAGTTCAATTTTTGAAAACTTTAGAAGTTTAGAAGTTTTCATTCTGATTCTTATCCTCACAGTAGAAACCAGTTGCATCATACAGGATTATAGTACCTTACTAAGGTAATTATTAAGAATTTAATATCTTTGACAGATAAGTTTTATTGTTGAGAAATTTTAAATCCCTAATCTCATTTCATTTAAAAAATACTTCTAGAAATCAAATTATATCAACAGCTATTTACTGAGCACCTGATTTTTTGAGCTTTGTGAAGGATACTGCAATACATATTTTCAGACTATTTGAAGTTATGTGAAATATTTTCTTTTTCAGTATTTGTATAAGTCTTGATATTTTACAGAGCTAAAACTTTCATAAACAGTGATTTCTCCTTTAACAGAAAAGAGAGAAATAAAGTGGAGGAAACTAAGAGTCTGAGTCTATTTTTATAGAAAGTTGTTAAGTATAGAATTGTAGAGTTTTAGGGCAGGATAACATGTTAAACTATTACAATTATTTACTTCATTTTATTAGAATATACATATTACATGACTACTTTAAACAAATGCAAAGATAATTGATCATGCATTCATTTAACTTTATCAAAATAAATATGACCAGATATTTAACCAGGTGTTTCTTTTAATTGACCCAATGTCAATTCACAACTTTGTCTCTGAGTATAATTTGCTTTAAATGATAAGAAACATATTTCTAGAAGTTCTGAATTTGGGGCTTCTTTTTTTCTGACAGAATATCCTCTAGACATGAATGACCATATTTCTAAAAAATCAACAACGTCTCTCTAAATAGGTTTTGCTTAGGACAGTTTCACAGTCGCATCTACCATATCCTGCGATGTATGTGTTGACTCCCGTTAGAATGTGTTACCACCGACAGCAGGAATCATGCTTCTTCACATTCAATCCATCATAGTTCCTAACTCAGTGCTTTCCATCTAAGTGCAGTTTAAAAATATTTGTGGGACTTAGAGGGGAAAAATAATGGTAAGCTAAAACTTTGAGGTATTGTTAATAATATGTGTTTTTTATGTGCTTCCTCAAATGCACAGAACTGATTCAATACCTTTGATTGATATGAATAACCTACTCAAATTATTTGTTTAAAAGAATATAATTGTTTGCCCATAAGTTAATGACTTCATCTGCAACTCAGAAATAATGGAAAGAACATGGATTTTGGTATAGAATTCTCACTCAGCTGCCTATTAGCTCTGTAACCTTAGACAGACTATCCAAC
The DNA here is from genome assembly GCF_004115265.2 of Rhinolophus ferrumequinum. Taxonomy (NCBI): domain Eukaryota; kingdom Metazoa; phylum Chordata; class Mammalia; order Chiroptera; family Rhinolophidae; genus Rhinolophus; species Rhinolophus ferrumequinum. Next base: position 74,283,045 of record NC_046285.1, on the reverse strand, counting down.
CTCTTCAACCCTTGTTTCCTCCCTTGTAAAAGAGGATTGATAATATTTAGCTTTCTGATTTATTGTGATGATAAAATAGATTTGAATATCTACTCTGTGTTCCTCTTATTCAGAGTGTGACCATGAATAATTAACATCTCTAATCCTCAGATTCCTTGTCTATTCAATAAACATTAATTTAGTCATTCAATAAATATCACTGAGCATGTAATAAGCACCAGAGACTATATATGCAATATATCATATACATACGTATATATGTTATATATATATGTTTATTAGATACTAAGCATATAACATACATATAATGTACACATAAACATATATATTTGATATATATATAACATATATATTATATGTTATATGTATCTATGTTAGATAAAATGCAGGAAACTAGAACACACAAAGATGCAAAGAGGGTATATTTCCATCCTGGGAGCAAAGGGGGAAACCCTGATGGAGAAGATGTATGAATGAGACTTGAAATAGGAATAAACATTAGCCACATGAAAAAATGTTTGGAGATGGATTTCTAGATAAGACGAGAGAATAAAGGCACAGGATGTGAAAGAGTCAGGATTGTATGGGAACACTCTGACAATAAGTTGCTACTTAAGTTTAGAATGTACACAAGAATGAGTAAGAATGAAACTAAGTATAGGTCCAGGATGGTGAGATTTCAATTTATTATGTAGTCACTCTGGAAGGTGTCAAACAAGGAAGTAACATCGATAGAATGCATTGTGGAAAGAAATCACTATAGCTAAAATATGCAGAATGTACTTAAGAGGTAAAGGGGAGGGGCATTACTAGTGGAAAAGACAAATTAGAAGGTTGTGACATTCATGAATGTAAAAATGATGCTCTAAATTATACAGTTGTAGTAGTAATAGGAACAAGTTTGAGAAATATTTAGAATATAGAATAGATAAGGCTTAGTAACTACTTGGTTGTAAAGATAAGTGAGAAGCAAAAACCAAGGTGGATGGCTGAGTCTAAATAAAGAGGAGAAGCAGTTTTGGAGAGGGGAATAAATAATACATTCAGTTCAGCCGATGTTGAATTTCGAATTGCAGTCAGACACTTCCAGCAAGCAAACGTATAGTGAATTTGGAGAGATAATAGCTAAAGATAGAGATGTGAGATACCTATAAAATATTGCACACCTCTCAAGATGAAACTACAGATTAAATTAGATAATGTTTGTAAAGCACCGAATGCTACAAAGCTTTATGAATAAAATAAATGGGATGGCATATTTAGATACCTAACTCAATAAACGCAATTTTTATTCTATCCTGGGCAAAATTATTAAACCAGTCTCTTTATTTAGATAGAGCCTGAAGTTAAAGTTTCAGTTTAACAGTTTCCTCTGGGTTATAAAGAAAGCTTAATAAGCTAACTGTCAATCTTCTAGTTATTTCTTCTCTAATCACTAAACTATTAAGGAGTTGTCTTAATGAACCATATTTCCCCAGCTATAACCAAACAGGTGACTGTCCTCTTGCCTCCTTTGTTAAATGCTTCCTGGTATAAAGGTCCATGCAAAGATCTTCCAAAATCCATCTTAATATAACGTCTCTGGCTTAGGAAATGCAATTTTTAAATCCAACAATATTAAATGAAATTATATACTTGGGAATGTATTCACTAACTTTCAATTTCAACTAAGAGATCCAAGTCCTGACAACTTTGTGGAAGACGGAAAAGATGGAGAAAGATGGGAGGAGTGATAACTGTTCCTCTCATTCCGGTCTTCCCAAAGCTTCCTCCCCAAGATTATAGAAACTGACCACCCACCAATATGAATCAAAACATTGGGTGTTCCTTTAAACACTGTTAGATGCCTCTGTATATCTAATCTTCAAAAATATTCCCCTGTAAACAATCAAAAAACCTTATATTTGATGTTAATTTCTAACTATGAATAACTAAAAATATATAATTAAGACAACAGTATCTCTAAAGTTTTGCTTACACTGATTAATTTCTTTAATTTTTTTGTTAGGTTCAAAATTTAAATTGGATCAGCTGTATATAGTACATCTATCTTACATGATATTAAAGAATTAAACATATTCATTGTGTAGCCTAATGATAGAAATCATTAGGCCATAATCTGTTGGAGTGGTTATGAGTCATTAATGGATCACGATTGTTTCCAGGGATGTGAAGAAGCCTGGTCTTTCAAAAGTGAGGATTATATTAGTTCTCAATAACAAGTAGAATAATCTGGAGTATACTTACTTTTCTTATAGTCAAACTTCCCCTGAAAATTAAGCTGTGTGTGGCATTATGTTTTCTAGTCTACATACGCACATTTGCATTAGAAGAAAATCCTTTCATATGATTGACAAAAATTCCCATCTATATACTATTAGTCTTCTAGGTATAAAATCTGATTTAATCCTAGCTTCAAACCATTAACATCATAATTCTATAGTGAATAATGCTGGGCAAATTACCTATTAGAACAATATTTTGTGAACTGTTGAATTTATGGACAATGTATTCTCAAAACATCACACTTTAATTTTCCTAGTGCTTATACAATGCCATAGAAAGGGCCCTGTTTATGACCCCTTAACTCTCTCAGGAAAAAAAAAGGAAAGAAAAGTAATTTTCCTTGAATGAAATGGAAGAATTGCTCCTTGAGAACAGTAAGTGGGCTGTGAAAGGCCCTTCTCTGCACTGATAGGAAGGACATACTAACACAGAATTGAGTGGGGTAGTTCCCTCTTGTGCTGCAATTTAAAATAAGTAACAAGAGAAGAAGGAATGCATTTCTTTTACAGTGGAAGGAATGTCATTTACACATTAAGAATGTATTGCCTATAAAATTTGGGAAAGTTTTGGAGTTAATATTCAGCATATGGTATTATGTTCCTATCTGGAATGGTTAAAGAAAAAGACAGATTCCCAAAGCCAGGAGCAAATCCTATAACACTTCTCAAAACTGCTCAAACAACATGATCTTAATACTATTGCAGTCACTAAGCAAGCATTCAGTCCAATCCAAATAGAGTTTCACTCAGCTAGGTCACCAGCAAGTTAATGATTCAGAATCAGTCAAAATTGCTATGTTCTTTTTCTTTTAGATTTTGGCTTAAACAAGAACATTCACCTTTTAACTTCCTACTGTTTTGCATGAAGCATATCATACCTGTCCCAGCCTATAACCAGTATTGTCTTCTTAAGAATCAGAATCTGTGAAATATCCACAGCTCCCTCTTGCCCAACATTTAGTATGTGGTGACAATATCCATTGAAGTCCCATACCTTAAAAAAGAAAATTAAAATCACCTTTGAGACAAGAAAAAAAAGAAAACGTCATGTCTTCTCCAATGACTAAAACAACATGGTGTAATAAGTTTATTCTAAATTCTTGTGCTTCCATTCTGGACTAGGGTAGATTGACTCAGGATATGCAATAATTAAAAAAAAAATCCTCTCGCCATTTAAATGTTGCCATTATATTTATTACTCTATGTGTAACCCTATCAATCTATTCTCATAATACTGGATTCAAAGGCTAAGAAATTAGTGTGTATTTTTAAGGGGGGGGGGGGTTATCAAATTAAAATCATGAAAAGCCACTGTTTGGAGTCTGTTGCAACCCTGGTTTTCGCTCTAAGTATGTCTGTCTAAATTTTGGTTTCCTCATTCACGACACAGGAACCTTACTCCTCAGGGATACTTGGAATTTTAAACATATAATCCAGAGCCTGAAACATGTACTAGGTTTCCCATCATCTGCCAATAAAGCCTCCTGCTGATAGTGGGTGCTAGACCCAACACGACAGAGGCACAAGCAATTGTAGTTTACCTCCTCAGGCAATGGTGAAGACATAGACCCAATGGATGTACTATAAGAGAGAGCATCTTAGGTCACCAGCAGTTAAAACTAAACCCTGCTATGAAACATTGTTGGTACATCACACAAAGGGCAAACTGGCACTGTCAAACTTAAAATGCACATACCCTTTGACTTGAAAATTCCACTTCTAGAAAATCATCACAGAGAGACACTAAAATGTGTGAAATGGCATGTTTTGGAGAATATTCTTGAAGTATTTTTATAAAAGCTAAAAGATTTGAATTAACTTTGCCGCAACGGACTGAATATCAGAATATGTAATATCTGTACAGTAGCATATATTGTAGCCATTCAGGAAAATGAGTCACCTCTGTGTGTCTAAGCTCTGCCAATACTCAACCAGCTATGAATCTTAAGCAAGTTGGTTTATCCCCTTGGGCTTCAGTTTCCTCATCTGTAAAACTGGGATAATAATAGTGCCAACCATAGTGATGTATATGCATGTGTGTGTGTGTTTAAAATAGTTAGGACAGTGCCTTGTTCATAATAAGTATGCAATAAAAGTTAGCTAACAATTTTTGTTTGCATCCGTATGAATTAATATCCAAGACAGGAAAATGCAAAATGCAGAACAGGATGAGAGGCTGCCATTAAGTAACAAATGGTGTTCATAGGCTAGAAAGATGCACAAGAAGTTGGTAGCCATGACGGCCACTAGTGAGGAGCTGGGAACAGAGTGGAGAAAGAGATTTTCTTTATATTGTATATCTCTTTTATTTATCAAATTTTATTGTATGTATGCATTAATTATTCAAAACATTAATTAATTTAAAAACAGACACTTCAACACCTTGATAAATAGGGCAATACATTTAAATCTTTGATTCCATAGGTATTGGTTTTGGATGATAAATGATAAATGAGATTGGAAAATGTCATTCGTCCTTGTTTCTTCTCAGAATACAGCCTGATTTATGTGTCCTATGCAGAGGTTGCCAAATATCAGAATTCTGTTGTGCTGTTGTGATAAAGATAAATGTACCTTCAAAAGTGGCGATTATACTACTAAATTCACATTAACTTCTAAGATGCCAAGGCTTGAGTGGAGATATTGAGGGGTGCAGGTCTCCTCACCCATGTAATTTCTTCCCCCTCTAATCATGGCTCTTACCAAGCCCACATAAAATAATACTGACAAATAGGTATCGTGAAGATCTGACTGTCCCCAGATCCTATCAAGTCCTTTCGCTGGGACCATTTTATCAGCCATCTGCCGGTCTACTTTACCCTGGACTCTAAGAACAGTTACTTTCCAAGACAGGGGTAAAGGGAACCTAATGCACTTCATTTTTGGTTTCCATCTCACACCTTAGGACTGGTAGGTGGGACACTTGATCTTTCCTTTTGCCTAAGCCACAGTCTAATACTCCAGTTCCAGTTGTTTGTGTTTTGTTCCACCTTGACTACTGAGATTGGGATTGCCCCATTACCTTCACACATATTACCAGTTCTGCCATGAATTCAATTATTTTGTTTAAACCCAAGCTCCCAGTTGATAACTCATGTCACTAACCTTCCCAGAGGCCAAGGGAAGCTGATTTCCAGAGAGTCTCATTGAACTATGCCACAGCACATCCTTCACACTGACACAGCCAGCCTAGAATAGCCCTGAATTCTTGCCCTCAACTTCCAGGATGTTCTACATACATATCCAGATAGCTTTCCATTGCCTTCCCCCGAAATCTACCCAAATACATCATACACCTTACCATGGAAGGTATGTCTAATTAATACCCTTCTGACTCCAGTTATGACAGAAGTTTGAAAACCATCTAAAACTTATTTAGAGAACTGTATCCTGTTGCCTCAGAGTGTCACAAGCCATCTCCAATCAAGCACTCTCATTACCCTCAGAGCTGAGGACAGCAAGGAAGATTCACTGGTAGGCATGATTTCAGATTGTAAGTATCTAGCTTTGAATGAAAATCTGACCAGTTTTGCAAAGTAAAATTGCAACACCTTCCACCCAGAAGAGATTAATAATAGTTACAAAATTAAAAGAAAGTGGAACCATAAAATCATGTTTGTTTAAGATGGATAATAAATAAGAATATGGTTGTTCTTCCTTCTGTCTTTCTTCACTATCTCACTTACCTTCACATAAAAATGTAAATTACAACCTGGGTTGGTTTTAAAATATTAATTTTCTGCATCTATGCCATTTTTTAAAGTTGACTTACTTGCCCTGATTTCTCATTTTATAAACTGAGAAAAAGAAAACTAGAGACATTAACTGAAGCACGTAAAAATTATTCAGGCCTCTTACTCCCCAAAGTAGTCCTATATACAAAAGATTAGAAAAGGCTTCCTATAATAAATAAGCCAAGTTGTTTTTATTCTAAATAATTTATTCAAAACAATCATTTCTTTATTTTCTCACAGAGGTTTATTTTCCTAACAGCTTTGTTATTAGATAGTTTGGGTTATTTAGTTCTACTTATCTGGTCTCATCTCTCTTCTTGCCAGGCCAGAAAGGCAAAAATAAATATAGTCAAAGCTATATCTCCTCGCACAATATTTTAACACCTTTTATCTTCATAGAAAAGCATTGCTGTGTTCGTACCTTTACAGTCCCATCTGTGCTGCCAGTCAAAAGCCTTGTCTCATTTGCATCAAGAGCCATAGTGCTGATTTCTGCATTTCCGTGGCAACCAGTAAATTGTTTGATTTTCTGCCCACTGTTTATCATCCAGAAGGAAACAGTTGACCCCACATCAGAGCTGATCACCTAAGGGAAAATAACATTGTAAAAAAATTAAATATATCCCCAGAATCCATCATTTTTATTTTAATAAAAATATCTAAGCTGTGCATTTTCACTACTGAGATCCCTCAACATTTAGAGACATTTTTTAAACATACGTATTTTCTTTGTTTTTGTTAAGCTGACAACATTTCAATTTCTAGGCCGGAACTAAGGTAATAAAGTCATGATTCTCTTTATCAGAAAAGATAGGAATTTACTTGCCTTACCCATGATTCAGCTTAGTGTCTAGAGGCCATCCTGAAACTGAATCCTACTGAAAATAAACTTAAAATCTTTTGCATTTAAATGAGAAAGCTGATTTTATTAGTCATGGTGCTCTGACACTATGTACTATGTGAAAAGAAACATTTCATTACATATCACTTTCCATTTAGCATTCAGAAAAGAAAGCACTACCAGCCATTATGAGAAAAAGTTAATTTCAACAAATTGCTAGAGCTATTGCTTTTAATGCCATTAGTCTCTCTCTTTCTCCTGTCTGGAAGTACTGTGTATATTTTTACAGCTAAACACAATTATTGATAGGTCACTAAAAAGAAAGAACACAGGAAGGTTAAATATAAATCTGCATATACAGTCCAAGAGGAAGGCAACAAAACAAATGCTAGTAAGGATAGGATTACATATATATATATATATAGTAGTTCAACAGCGAAAAATCTTACAGTGGCAAGTAGACTGCTAATTTCAGCTCTAGGCATTTAAACACCCTTTAAGAGATTTATAAGTTTAAAGCATCTCACCAAATTGACTTTAGGACCCAAAAGAATGAAAGAAAAACAACAAAAAACTAAACATACAAATGTGTGGATAAGAACTTGCCTGAATCAACATGTACTTCGAGAAAACTTAAAACATGTCTTTATCTGCATAAGTCTTGATTACCATTGTATAAATGTAAATTTATTCAGAGTATGTTATATGTGAGTGCAACATTTTCGTAATTAAATGGGTTAAAGTTTATCAAATGCATATGCAGAAGGCCTGGAAAGTTGGCCATCAGGCATGCATGCATTCGTTCATTCTACAGACACTGAATATCCACTGTGTGCCCAGCTCCAGGATGGCAGTGGGTTCGCTGATGAATCACTGCTCTCAAGGAGTCTATAGTCTAAGCTTGTACATTAAAATCACCTGGGGAACTTCATTCACCATTTGCATATCAGACCAGAGACTGATTTAATTGTACCCAACAGGGGCATTTTCTATAGAGCTTCCCAGGTTATTTAAGTGTGCAACCTGGGTTAAGAACTACAGTGTTTCCCCGAAAATAAGACCTAACCAGAAAATACACCCTAGCATGATTTTTCAGGAAGACATCCTCTGAACATAAGCCCCAATGCGTCTTTTGGAGCAAACATTAATTTAAGACCCGGTCTTATTTTTGGGGAAACATGGTACTTGTCTAGGTAGAGAAATAGAAAAGAAACATAAAATGTCAAACAAATGTTACAAATTTAGAAGTATCACCCTGGGTGTTGTGGGGGCACAGAAGGGAAACCCCAAATTCACTCACTGGGGTGGGGAATGATGAGTAAAAGGCGAGGAGGGTTGATCTGGGATTGAAGACAAGAACATGTATTTATTGAGTGCCAAGATCTTTATATTCATTATCTTATTTGATCTTTATAAAAGGTCTGTAAAATAAATAATGTTACCACCCTCACGGGACCAGTGATGAAACTCAGATTCTAATCAGCTAAGTACTGCTCCCAAGCTTATTTAATGAGGTCTGAATCATCAGCTGCCTATGACAGACACACCATAAGGCCTTCCTTTATTCCAGCAGAGTATCCCAGATAATTAAGAGTAATACTTAGGAAAGAGAACTTGAAGAATATTCCAAGCATGAAAAATAATAAGAAATGTAATGGAGCCAGAGTGTAGTTGATGGGATAAATGGTAGAATATCAGGTGAGGAGCAAGCTGGTTGTCAAGGTATTTGAAATCCCTGATGAGCAATGCCAGAGAATAATGAGTATTGTGCATAAAGTTCTTTTTTATTCAGAAAGGGTCCGTCGCTTGTATTGGATTATCAGTAGGGTATACAACTCAAAAATAAGATTAAGAACAATTGTTCTTAATAAGGAGGAGAGTGATATTGCATTTCTTGTTGGTTGGTTTATGAAGATACCTTTGGCAGCAGTGTGGAGAACAAACTCGGTTGCTGAGAAAACTATCTGGAGGCTACTGTAATAGTCCAGGCAAGAGAGGATCACCTAGAGAGTTCTAGGGGTAAAATGAGGAGGAGGGACTGGGAAAAGGGCCACCACTTAGCTATATTTATGTCTCAGCAACAAAAACATGATCATGAGCACATGAGCTCTCATGGCTTTTTCCTGAGATTACGACTCTGAATCTGAACATTTCTTAAATGATGCAATACTATTTTTGTTACACATTCTCTCTCAGTGAAATCCAAAGTAGCCTAAATATTTATTATTGTTGTTAAAGCATAGTGTAATTTCTAGAACAAACGACCTGAATCATTGAATTAATGTCACCTAACATTTTAATTATCATTGCACGTAACTGACTGTGATTCTGTTTGCTTTGCTTTGTGCTATGAGCACTGGATGTGGAGGCAAGATGCCCGAGTCTGAATGTCAATTGTTTGACCTTGGGCTTTTTACTTAACCTCTCTAAGCTTTACTTCCCTCACCTATAAACCAGAGAGAATCTTAGTAACTACCTCAACTGTTTTTAAGAAGTTTAAATAAGCCAATATTTGTAAAGCACTTAGGACAGCACATGGCATACAAAAAATAAGCCATAAAAATCAGCTAATGTTACTATTCCATTTAAGCTTCATTTGTTTGACCCTTTATTTGAGCTGAAATCACTTTTTACATCCAAATCTACTTAAGAAAATATTTAATAGCTTGCTTTCTTCCAACCATTACAGGGAATATAGACAATTGCAATTTTAGAAACCAGATTTGTAGATGTACATTAAGATTTAAAATTATATAATACTTGTGAATTTCTTACATAATTGTTTAGGAACTTGGATTGTATTTATTAAAGACAAAACCATGAACACATACAATTTCCCAAGCATGAGTGAAAATTTTTATAATGGTCTTTCAAGAAAAGGTTAAAGGTTGTAAGGATTTTATTTTTAAATGCTAAGCATTTCAGTACTAAATTATGAGCATTCTCTGACAGAAAAAAATATATAAATAATATAAGGTTCTACTCAAAGGAATGACTTGCTTATTTGTTCAAGACTGGCTTCAGCCACATTGCAAAGCATCTAATCATCCACCTCACCACTTTTACCTAATATAGACATTCAATCAGAAATTAATAAAAATTCGCTTCTTGCTGCTTTGTACTCTCCCTCCTCTGCCCACCTGGCAGAGCCCCAACATACCGTGTTTCCCTGAAAATAAGACCTAGCCGAACAATCAGCTCTAATGCATCTTTGGAGCAAAAATTAATATGAGACCTGGTCTTATTTTACATAAGACCGGGTATAACATAATATAACATAACATAACATAATATAATACTGGGTCTTTATTAATTTTTTCTCCAAAAGATGCATTAAAGCTGATTGTTCGGTTAGGTCTTATTTTCGGTGAAACATGGTACTACTCATCAGCTTTCAGCATCTTTCTGTGTTCATTAAACAATTTCTCATGAAATCTGAATCAATAATGACAACAGTGCATAGCCACCCAGATTTCATTTTATGGCAATCTGCCTTAAGGTGCAGGCTTCAGGAAAACAATGTGTTGAAAAACAAGGACTAACTATGTCACAACATACAACCAGTATTAACCAGATTCTACTGTCACTATGACAATGTTAGAATACGAGAACAACAAGGCAGACGAAAAGACTTTCAAAGTATGGTGAGAGAGGGGTACATTTAACATCAGTTGGTAGGTGAAGGGAATGATTTGACTATAGAACAGAGGGGACTTTATTTTTAGCAAGCTGTTTTTAATCAGTAATAAAGCCCACGATGAAATAGTGACATCACATTCATATGTCACATTTTGATGATAGCAAATCTCTTTAAGTTTTCAGTTCATTCTTGGCTGCTATTCATCCAATCAGACAGCATCCGATGCAGTCAGGGCCCCAAATAGCAGAGCAGAAATGGTCCTAGCCTAGTAACCATCTGCAGGACAAAGGACCTCGTGAGCAAACTGTTGTTCTGTCGGAAGCACACTCCACTTTATGTACCTGAGTTAATACCTGTTTAGGAATACAGGGGTGTTTTTATCTCTCTCATCTGAGGCTGTCACAGCCAATCAGACAATCCTAAGAGAAGTGACACTGTATCCATGTCGCTTAATTGTCTTCTTGCTATTCCAACAAGAGTAGACATTTTAGTTGTCTTTTATATGCATCCTAAGTTCCTAGGTCTAAGCAAGAAGAGGAATCAAAAATTACAGCATCGCATGTCGCTGGCTACCAAGGGATCAGGACATTTGATTTAGTTGCTGTTTTATAATTTTACTTTTTCAGTCAGTGCTATTTATGAGCTAATAACATAAAACAGGTTACCTCCTTTATTTTGCATCAAATCTCTAGAAGTTACATCTCAGTAAGTAAGGAGAATGGTAATACCTCAGAGTCCTGATACAGACAAAGGATTCAGATATTTAAGGCAGTCATTCGCCATGTGTAAATCTTATTTATTGCGCATCACCTCTTCTTAGATTAATTTGTAATTTTCTCTCTCAAATTCATTTCTTAAATTTATGGCACACCTACAACATACAAGGTACAGGATCTAGGCACTGGAGATACAGTGGTGAAATATCCCTGCCCTTATATTTAGTGGGAGAAGAGGGGAAGAGATGCAACCAGATTAGAAAAGAAATATATATACACACATATATATACATGCATAAATACATATGTATGTATATATGATGTTTATATATAAAGTGGTATGCATTCCAAACAATATATAACTGAGAAGGAGGTAGAGATCATTGGGAGTGGGTGCAAAGTTGGGGGCTGTGGGGAGGCCTCCCTGAGGAATTATTTCAGGAAATACATGACTGAGTGAAGGAGAAAGTCATGCAGGTACCTGAGTGAAGAGACTTCCCAGCAAAGGAAACAGCAATGCAAAGGCCCTGATGCAGTTCCATGTTCAAGGACTAACAAGGAGGCTAGTAAGGCTTAGGCTGTGTGAGGGGAGGGGCCACAGGCTGTGACCACCTGTGGTCCTCATACTGGCATTCAAAACACTTCCAAAATCACCAGGCACCCACAGGAACCAGGGGACAAAGTCAGAAAAATACCACTTCCCCTTTTTCTGAATAACATGCTTTTACCTTTTACCCTTGTTTTATTCTGTGTGTCTTCATATACAAAACCCTTTATAGAAAGTCTACAAAGGGGTATTATAAGTCCTATTTTCTAGATAAGAAAACTATTGCTTAGAGAAATTAAATCACTTGCTCAATGCAAAGCATTGGGAACTCTGACTCTAAAACCTCACCACCTCCTTTATTCTAAAAAAAAAAAATCTAAGAAAAACTCTACTTCACAAATAGTTGAGACTGCATTGGACTCCCAGGTTCCAGTTCTGCACGTTTGGACGTTGTCACTCCATCTTAACAATAAGTAAAAAGCTGAACAAACTGAAATATTAACAAGCCTTCTTAGATTAATATAAGAAATAAGGTCACATGGCAAATTGCTGCCCCCAAATTGGAAAGACCATCAGGCAACTAAAGAGAGTCACAACTTAGCCGAGCAAGACTCATGAACTGAAAACTCACAGGAAGCAGCGCCAAGGTAGGAACACCAAAACTATGATTGACAAATTGCTGGAGGCACAAAATGGACAAGTCTGAGAGTTCAAAATTCCAGAGGGAGCCAGGCATAGAGGTACCCCACAATTTTATGAGTTTTATTTTCAGAATACTGACCACTGTAAAATGGTTCTCACTGTAAAATATTCAAGGAAAATCCCCTTGTGCTCCTGGCAGGGGCAAGGAAAAGAAACTGTCTAGAAACATGTCAGAGTATTTTCTTCTTAACAAGGTCTGCCCTCAGGAGAAACTACGTAACCACAGCCTAATCTGCTGGGGTTTTATCAGAGCCTAACTGACCTGGGTTAGGGAAATACCAAATTCAAGCTAGCTGTTTCCTTCCTGTTCAACCCAAGGGGGTGGAGGAGGGGGCACCTGAGAAGCACATGTGACGCTCACAGTCCAGAGGTACAGGCTCACTACTGAAGGGCTGAGACCTAATCATAGGGCGATAGAAGGCTTCCCCTCCCCCATACCTCACCACCACATTTCCAAAGGCCTATTTACAGCAGTTCTTTTTACCCAGTAGATCATGTCCAACTATGAAGAAAAAAATTACAAAACATACTAAATGAATGGTAAGAAACACCATTTGAAGATACAGAGCAAGCATTAAACTCAGACATGACAGGGATACGGGAATTATCAGATAAGGAATTTAAAATAACTATGATTAATATATGAAGGGCTTTAATGGATAAAATAGATAGCATTGATTCTAAACTGATTCTGAAGTTCAGATAGAGAGGCTCAAGACCCATGATCCAACACAATATTGCAGGGGAAGAACAAAACCGGAAAAATGACACTACCCAACATCATAAATTACTATAAAGCTGAAATAATCAAGACAGTGTGATGTTAGCAGAAAAATAGACAATGAATCACTAGAGTAGAATAGAGAGACAAAAAAATAGACCCACATAATCAACTGATCTTTGGCAAAGAAGCAAAGGTAATAATACAATGGAGAAAAGATAATCGGTTCAACAAACTGTGTTGGAACAACTGGACAAGCTGGACTTCATTACATTTAAAAATTTCTGGTCTGCAACAGCCACTGTCAAGAGAATGAAAAGACAAGGCACAGACTGAAAGAAAATATTTCCAAAAGACACATTTGAAACACTGTTATCCAAAATATACAAAGAACTCTGAAAATCCAACAATGAGAAAATGAACAACCCATTTAAAAATGGACCAAAGATCTTTACAGACCTGATCCAAAGAAGTTAAACAAATGGCAAGTAGTGAATGAAAAGATGTTCCACATCATATGCCATCAGGGAGGTTCATAGTCAAACAATAATGTGATGCTACACTTTAGAATGGCATAAAACCAGACCACTGGCAACACCAAATACTGACAAAAATATGCAGAAATAGGAACCCCCGTTCATTGCTGGTGGGAATGAAAAATGACACAGCTACTTTGGAAGGCAATTGGCAACGTTCCACAAAACTGAAAATACTCTTACCATAAAATCTAGCAATCAGGCTCTTTGATATGTCCACACAAAAGCCTGTACACATGTTTATAGCAGCTTTATTCATAATTGCCATACTTTGATACAGCCAATATGTTCTTCAGTAAATGAATGAATTAAAAAAAAAACAACAAAAAACTGTGTTTCATATCCATACAATGAAATATTTATTCAGTGCCAAAAAAAGAGCTTTCAAGCCATTAAAATACATACAGGAAACAAAAATGTATAATATTGAGTGATAGAAGCCAATCTAAAAAGGCTACATACTGTATGATTCCAACTATATGACATTCTGAAAAAGGCAAAACTATGTAGACAGTAAAAATATCACTGGTAACCAGAAGTGAGAGAAGGAGGGTAGGAAGACATGGGTGGAGGATAGAGGGTTTTTAAGGCAGTGAAATTACTCTATGTGGTGCGGTAATGGTAGATACATGTCATCATACATTTGTCTAAATTCACAGAATGTATAACAGCAAGAGTGAACCCTAATGTAAACTGTGGTTACATTTGGTGATAGGATGTGTCAATAAAAGTTCATCAATTGTAACAAACGTAGCACTCTGGTGGGAAATGTGCATAATGAAGGAGGCTACCCACGTGGGAGGACAGGGGTATCTGGAATATTTCTGTACCTTCTTCTCAATTTTGCTGTGAACCTAAAAGTACTCTTTAAAAAAAGAAAAAAAAAGAAGGTGTTTAAAAATAGCTTAGACTGTGATGATGAGAGAGGCTGCAGAAAGAGTGCTCTCCTATCCTGAAGATGGATTCGATGTGGCTTTTATGGAGAACATCTGACAGCATCTACCATGGTTACTGACATAGCCTTTGACCCCAAAATTCCAGTTCTAGGAATTTATCCCACAGATTATTTCCTCACTAGTGCTAAAATTTGGGTATTCAAGGTTAAAAACTACTACATTATTTGTAATAGAAAAATACCAGAGTTATTCTATGTCCATAAGAACTGATTCATAAAAATTTGGTAAACCCATGTAATGGAGTACCATGCAGCCTTATAAAGAGAGAGAATACTCTTTAGGTAATGAGATAAAATGATCTTTAGGCTGTATCATTAGGAAAAAACTCAATGTACAGAGCGATGTTTCTATTTGTATAAAAAGCTTTAAAACAATATGTTCTTAAGTATTAATAATTACATATATATTTAAAAATACATATTTACTTGTGCATGAACAGAATAGCCTTTGAAGGGGGCTCAAAGAACTCTAAAACTGGTGGCCTCCAGGGAAAGAAACTGAGTAGGTAAACAAAGGGGTAAGGGGAAATTTTCTCCGTATGTCCTTTTGAGTTTTGTAACACTGAAATGTGTTATTTCTTCCAAGGTCATCACATTTAAATAAATATGCATGTGCCTGCATGTGCACATGTGTGCATCATATATATGTTTTGTTGTAACCTTAAGACTAGGGTACTTCACATGTCTCTATCTAGTGATTAGAGCTCATAGGTTCAGGACTGATATGAAACCAAGTAAAGCCTTACGAGTAAGCTGACTAGTGAAGAAAAGCCACGTCAACTGAATGGAGAGCACTTGGAACCCAGCAATAAGGCAGGCAAAGAGAAAGTTTTCATTAGTGTTCATCCAGTTCTGTCCAAGAGAAACTCATTGATTTTGCCCGAAATACAAGCACTAAAGAAATATAATGTCATGTAAGGTGGAAATAAATTTCCCTCAAGCTTGTCCATTTCCCTTTTCTCAGATTTTACAATTACCAAGGGAACTATAAATTGAATAGTTTAGATTCTCAAATATCTCAATTCCAAAAAAAAAAAAAAATGCTGTACAGAAAAGAGGACAGAAAATGTACTGTCATTAAAAAATTATGGCCCAGCTCCATTTTTCATGAATGATGTGGTATTGTTTCCTGTGATAGTGTCAGTGTTGGCCCTCAAGAAACAGTGTCACCCTGGATAAAGTGAAGAAGGTTTCATCTTCACATTTTCAAAACCAGTATCTTGTGCTGAATTATGGAAACCCTACCATGCATCTCAGGAGTCCTGCTGGAGGCAGCCAGGCAACCATTGTCTGACATGTCTCTTTATGTAACCATGTATGTGGTTAATATGTTTACTCTAGAGACTGAATAAAATGGTAAGATTCTGGGAGGTAATTTGTGTATCAAATTATATGCTATGCATATATTTTAACCGAGAAAGTAATTTCTAAGATCCCTAGATAGATAAAGTAATGAGCACAAACATATTTATGTACAAAAAAATTCATAATAGCAAAATTCTCATCAAGGTAAATGGATCAGCAAATGATGATACATACCTACAATGGGATACTGTGCTGTCTTTTTTTACATGATGAAGTAGATCTATAATTAGGTACAAGGAAATATATTCCAATATGTTAGAGAACAAAAAAGGAGGTTACAGAACCCTATCATATAAAATAGTCTAAGCACAGAGAGGTTTTTAGAACAAGGTGATATTTAGTTCCTTAATGGAACTTGACTGTATTGTTTTAATTTCTTATAATAAGTATATATAATGTTTTACAAAAAATTAAGTTATCTCAATAACAAAAATGGTAAATATTATTGCCTGTCAAAATTTGATGACACCTAAATACCTAGTTGACTGTAAGTTTCTTAGGTGCAAAACAAACTGAAACATTACCTATTTTACAAAAACACATCAACCTACATCATTAGGATAAGAGCCATAGTGATAACTCAGATATTTTATCTATTTCTGTTTATATCTACAAATATATTTTTTAAGCTTTCTAAAATCCATGGGTTTTTAAGAAAAGCTTCATTTAAGAACTCAGTGCAAAGGCAGTTCCTTGGAAATGCTTACAGGATATTGAATTTCTTTGATTCTTTCAAAATTGTGCATTCCAGGGACTCCCTCATCCTGTTCCAACTTGTTCTGTGTTCTGTGCTAGCTGTGAGGGCAAGTTCTTTCTTTCTTTCTCTTTCTTTCTTTCTTTCTTTCTTTCTTTCTTTCTTTCTTTCTTTCTTTCTTTCTTTTTTTCTTTCTTTCTTTCTTTCTTTCTTTCTCTCTCTCTCTCTTTCTCTCTCTCTCTCTCTCTCTCTCTCTCTCTCTCTCTCTCTCTTTCTTTCTTTCAAAATGTATTGAGGTGACAATGGTCAACAAAACTACATAGGTTTCAATTGTACAATGTATAATACATCATCTATATATTGCATTATATATTCACCATCCAGTGAAAGAAAGTATGTGGTTCTTTTTAAAAGGCTTTGCATGGCTTACCATCACTTTCATAGATTAGGAGGCCAAAAGCCAGGAAAGTCCCAGAAATGTGCCAGTCTGTTTTTATATAGGGATTATGTTAGGTTCCCACTTAAGTCAAATAGAATGAAATAATACTAAAGTGTCAGCAACATGTTGAAATTACAACAACAGAAGGAAAGCTTTTCACTAAATTCAGATAAAGGGAAAATCTTCAAAAAAGACACCAAACCAAAGAATCAAAGAGCAAGCATCACTGGACTGAAAAAGCATGGTTTCCTTTTGAACTTGGAATGAGAAATGACAATAATTGCCCAAATCTAGCAATTGAGTACCCATTTGGTGCTAAGAAGAGTGTTAGAAGTTATAGGAAAATACAAAAGTGGAAGATAGGACCTTTCCCTTATGCCAAAACCAGAGGAGGAGAGGAAAATGTGCATTTAATTAAGTGGTTAGAAGGAAAACAACTAGAAATGTGACCAATGCTCAGAGAGGGGTGACATAGCCTGGCTGGATCTGTCCCTGGAGACTTTGGAGGCTGAGAAGACCAAAACCAAACCTTGGAACTGAATGTTTATGAGAAGGAATTGCAATGGCTGAGAAGGAACAGGACAAACAACATCCTCACCTCAACAGGTGTTCCTAAAGAGGAGCAGAGTGGGGACGAAGCCCAATTCAGTATCCCCTCCATCTTGCTAACTCTTCCTAATGTCTGTTTTCACAGGACACATGGTTAAATAAAGATTAAAGAATGCCAAGAAGTTAACAAGCAAACGTGGTGTGATAAAGCATCCACATTCAACCTGAGAGTTACTGGGGACCTGAGAGCACCTTGCTAGGCTGATCATTTGGGAGGAAGGAGGACTGCTTCCAAAAGTCAGGCCATAGCAAGGAATGCTGGAGAGGTACATGTTGTTACTGACATCCTGTCTATGCTCCACAGAAACACACATTTTTAAAAGTTAATAAACTGAAGCTTAAACATGATAAGTAATCTGCCCAACATTTGAATTCTGATCTCTCTAACCCAGAGGTTCTCCACATTTTTGATCTTGAGGGTTTCCAGTCAAGATAGTGGAGTAGATAAACACTGTGTTGGCCTCCTTTCACAAACATATCACAATTTCAAACAAACTACAGAACAACAATTATTGAGAATTGCCTGAAAACTAGCTGAACAGAAGTCTTATAACTAAGAATACACAGAAGAAGCCATGTCAACACTGGTAAGAGATTTAGACCAGGCTAGTCCCACACATACATATGGCAGTTGAAAAATCGAGATGGATATTTTGGCTGTGGAGTTTCCTTCTGAGGAGTGAGGGGTTCTAAACTCACATCAGGCTCCCCAGCACAGGGTTTCAGTGCCAGGAAGAGAAGTACGCACAAATTCTGGCTATGAAAACCACTAGAGATTGTAGCTGAGTGAGATGGAGCTCCAGCACTGGGGAAATAGCTTGAAAGCCACTAGGGACATACAGGGAGGAATTGGTCTGCCTTCAGGACAGGGACTGGTGGGGCAGCTTTCTTCCAGACAGAAGTAATGGCAGAAGGCACTCTTCTTTTGTTGAGTTCTCCCTGTACCCAGTGTGCAGATGCAGGTAGCCACCATATCTGAGTCTCCTTCAGCCTGGCTAACACAATTCACTCCACCCTGGTGATTCTCGGAGACCCTGCCCCACCCAATTTGCAGGCCCATCCAAGCTACTTTCAGTGGCTTTTCTGTACAAACAGCCTGTCTTGGCTCATGCTGCAGACTTTTCTAAAACCTCTCAAAGGTTCACAAACTCCAAACAAGCAGCATCTGATCTTGGTGTTTCCCATACCTCTTGCCAAGCAGGCCCAAGCCTGACACTGGTGACAACCAGCCCCACTTCACAGCTTAGCCTCTCCTAGGTACCTCCAAGCCCAGCACAAGTGACAACCATTTGAAGATACAACCATTTGTAGCTCATATCAAGTGGCCTTGAGTAGGGTACCTACTCAGGTGACCTTAGCAGCAGGTGACCTTAGCCTGCAGCAGAGGCCCTCCCAAGAGGTCCCAGAAACAATACATTGGTGGCCAGCTTCAGACCCCACCAGAGCACCACCCAACCACCTCCACAGTGACACACCTAAAGGGCAGGCTGGGCAGGCAACAGAGTCCCACTAAAGCAAATCCTGCCCCATAGGGCCATCCCCTGTACAACATCTCCTCCACTGTAGTCATGGCCAGTCCTCACAACCAGTGAGCTTAAGGGTCAATCCCTCCCAGTCATGTGCAGATAGCAACCAAAGCTCAACTATAACAGGAGCACACAAGGAACACACCTTGTGTGAGCAGCACAAGTGAGCAGCACCTAGCTCAGGTGACCAGCATGACTGTGCCACTGGGCCCCACAGAACAGCTAAGACATAAGGCCACTCTACCAAGAACAGGGGACATAACACCTCTACCTAATTCATAGAAACAAAAAGAGGGAGGCAGCCAAAGTGAGGAGACAAAGAAACATGTCCCAAATGAAAGAACAGAACAAAGCTCTGGGGGAAAAAAGAAGAAAACTAAAGAAAATGGAGACAAGCAACCCACCAGATGCAGAGTTCAAAAACTGGTTATAGGGATGCTCAATGATCTCAGAGAGAATTTCAACAAAGAGATAGGAAATATAAAAATGGAGATAGAAAACATAAAAAAGAACCAGCCATGAATGAAGAATGCAATAACTAAAATAAAGAATACATTAGAGTGAATCGACAGTTGATTAGATGGAGGAAAGGATCATATCAGTGATTTGGAAGATAAAGCAGTAGAAAACACCCAATCAGAACAACAAAAAGAAAAAAGAATTTTAAAAAAAATGAGAACAGTTGAAGGGGCCTCTTGGACAATATCAAGCATACGAACATTCGCATCATAGGGGTACCAGAAGGAGAAGACAGGGAGAAAGGACTTGAAAATCTATTTGAAGAAATAATGACGGAAAACTTCCCAAAAGTGGAGAAGGAAATAGATATACAAGCCCAGGAAGTGCATAGAGTCCCAAACAAGATGAACCCAAAGAGGCCAATACCAAGACACATCATAATTAAAATGCCAGAGGTTAAAGACAAAGAGAGAATCTTAATTAAAGCAGGAAGAGAAAAGCAGTTAGTTACCTACAAGGGAGCTCCCATAAGACTGTCAGCTGATTTTTCAACATAAACTTTGCAGGCCAGAGTGTGTGGCAGGAAATATTCTAAGTGATGAAAAGTGAAGACCTACAATCAAGATTACTCTACCCTATATTTAGAATCAAAGGACAGATAAAGAGCTTCTCAGATAAGAAAAAGTTAGAGTTTATCACCACTAAACAAGTATTATAGGAAATCTTAAAGGGAGAAGGAGGAGGAGGA
Source organism: Rhinolophus ferrumequinum (assembly GCF_004115265.2). NCBI lineage: Eukaryota > Metazoa > Chordata > Mammalia > Chiroptera > Rhinolophidae > Rhinolophus > Rhinolophus ferrumequinum. The sequence continues at coordinate 74,262,528 of NC_046285.1, read as the reverse complement.
AAAGAAGGAGAAGAATATGAATAATAAAATGGCAAATACTATGCATCTATCAGGAATTACTTTCAATGGAAAGGGATTAAATGCTCCAATCAAAAGACATAGTGAATGACCTTCACTATCTGGTTCTAAGCTCCCTTTACTGTCTCAAGTACCACAGCATTTGCTAAGTGTTCCCACACTGAGCCACACCAGAATAAACCTTCTCCCCATAAATACAGTATGAGTGCTCAAGCCTCTTTGCAGGTGCTCAGGTTGTGCTTTCTGTCTGGAACTACTTCTTTCTCCTTTTAAAGATTCCCACTGTAGCTTTCAGGCTCTGCTGAAATGTCAACCACCAGCCCCAGGCAGAACTTATCACTTTCCACGGAGAGTGCTTGGCTCTTACCTCTACTTTATTATACTGAATTACACTTGGGGATTGGTAATGTGTCTGCCTCCCCTTCTTTCTCAGCCCACAATCCTGTCACGGGCACCTACTAGCTTGAGGATCAGGAAGATGCCCTGGACCTGCACGTGAAGACCCGAGTCTCCCTGGGCTACGGGGGCAAAGAAACTGTACTGTAAGAATTAATCTTTGATTCCTCAGTCCTTGCTCCTGGTATTTGTCCAAAACTGTTTTATTTGATTTGTCTAATTACTCTAAAATGATAAATATCACTGGCTGATGGAACTGTGGGTGATATTGTTTTGTTTTGTTTTTAACTTGACTGCAATACATTTTTATAATTATAAATGTAATACAATGTTAAAGTGTTTCTTTATAGCTTAGCAGCTGTTAGGAAGCGCTTATGTATGTGATACACAGCTCTATGTGCTTTATATACATATTAATGCTTTTAGTTATTTATACTATTAACAGCAAAAATAAGTAGTGGTGTGATTATTCACCTCAATCGTACAGTGATTCTTCCTACATCATATACCATATGTGCATATTCTATTGTTGCCTATAACTTGCATATATTTCTGTTATATTGCCTTTATCATCATGTCCCAAATGGGAGATTTCAGATCTTCTTTGTGTCTCATTTCCTGAATTCCTCAGTGAATATTGCTCATCTTATAGCCAGGCAATATGGGATCTTAACATCTACGCAGAAACCTAGCTTTTTAACTTTGCAGATCTCAATTAGCAAAATGTTCTCCTGGAAACAAATGCATCTTTCAGTGGCCACCAGGGAGCCGAATTAACTGGTTGCCTTTATAAAGTTCAGTAAAACATTTACGGGGGAATGTTTCCCACAGATGGAATTCAAAATAGATTGTTTTGTAAAAGACTTTTATCTCCTAGGATAACCAGAAAACAGGATGTTTGAAGTAGTGACATGACATACTGCTCATTCCTAACAAAGAGCTTTCCACCCCTTGCACCAAATCTGAACCATTCATTTCTGTGTGACTGCAGAAGCTTCTGCAGAAGGGAAGGCAAGAATGGGTTGGAGTTATTATTTAATTGGCTGCAAGCTGAATACTGGCGATCTGCTGGGCTGCCGCTGTGCAGTTACAGTCAGGCCTGAGGTGATCACTGCAGCAGACTGACCTTCACTGGTACCCACTCCCTGCAGGAGACCCCCGGCTGGCCCTCCGTGTCCTCTAAGAAGGCGTGCGGTCCACGCACATCTTGCTCCAGAGAAGCTGCGTGTCTTCATTGACATGCAGGTAGCGCTCCCATAAGCAAAGGCTGCAGAGTGTCATTAAAGTGGTGGGGAGACAAACAACACTTGTGCTGCATACCAAGTGGCACCACATTTAACTGAATCATTTTATTATCAGTACATTCCGGGCTGGCACTGTGAGCCACTGGTATAAAATGTGCTGGCAACACGGATCTCTGCTAATTACATTTCATGCATATTTCAGAATTTTCCACAGGGATACAGGAAGATGGTGTTCATAAAAGAAAATTTTACAACCAGGTTGACTTGCAGTTGGCATTCCAAACTAGCAGGTAACACAGATAAGTTCAATTATGTTACCTTGCTGTGTTTGTTTTAGCTGAAATATTGCAATTCCTTGTAACTCTATCAGTGTTGCCGTGGTCACTGGCTGAAAATGAAATCATACTTCAAATCCACCTAAACACACATTACTGCAAAAAAACATGACTATTAAATCATTTCTTTCCCATGTTCCTTTTGCTATAGTTGTCCTCAGTGACCTCAGATTGAATCGAGAAAATGAGCTTCTGGATGTGGCGACGTGTTGAGAGAGTGACAGAAAAGCATCATTACCTGTTTCAAGAGTGAACTGTAAAGAACACAAGTGACGATGTCCTCATGACTTTTCACCCTCTTGCTGGCGTCCCTTTTCATTGCCAACAATGCTAGCTGGTGATTAAATGATATGAAAAGTCGACCATGGGCTTCATCAAAGTGGAAGAGGCATCTGAAGTCCTGACTTTTGGGGAAAGAACATGCTATCCTCTGGATGGACAGCTGGTGCTGAATATCCCAGAGTCTCAAGACCTGGATGAAAAGTGATAAAGTCATATGACTATGTCAATATCATTTCTAAGTTTTTAGCCAAAATTTGTTTGTTTGTTTGTTTTTTTACCTCATCCTCGACTCCAGGCAGACAGTTGTTTCCTCCATATTGCTATAATTGTTCACATTTCTGTCATAGCACATTTATTTTGTATTTCCCTTATCCATTTAAATACCTCATCAATTGTAATCTCCTCCAGGGAAGGCATTGTGTTTTGTCTCATCCCCGGAAAAGTGCCTGACAATTAGGAGGTACCTGTGGTAGGCAGACTAATGGTCCCCAAACATGTCCATGCCCGATCCCTGGAATGTGTCATCACATTATCTTACATGGCAAATGGAATTTTACAAGTGTGATAAATTAAGGACTTTGAGATGGAGAGATTATCCTGGATGATTTGGGTGAGTTCAATGTAATCACAAGGGAGATCTACCTACTTTTGCTGACTTTGAAGATGGAGGAAGGGGGTCTCGAGGCAAGGCAGATGGAAAAGGCAGAGAAACGGATTCTCCTCCAGAGCCCCAAGAAAGGAGGACAGCCCTGTTAACATCTTGACTTTAGCCTAGTGAGACCCATGCTGGAATTCTAACCCACAGAATACAAAGTCATTTTTTACTGTTTCAAGCCAAGCTTGGCAATTTTTCACAGCAGCAATAGAAAACTAATAGAGCATCTTTCTAACTATTAAAATTGTAATACTCAATATACAATACCGATAACAAAAGATGAATACAAGTCACGTTTGACTTTTGCAGTTACAAGAGGTGCTCAAAGTGGGTAGCATAATTTTAATACAGTCTTTTCCTTTCTTAAAATATGTATACATTTTTTTGTAACCTGTGTGTGTGTGTGTGTGTGTGCATTTGGTATTAAATGAAATCAAGTTCAAATAAACCACAGATATTAGATTGTTATTCAAACACAGACAATCAAGACACAAAAATGACACGCAGATAGAATAAGACAGAGAAAAAAACAGGAAAGGCAGCTTTGAAGGTGCCAAGTGTTGCTGCTGTGAATCATGGTACAGAATTAACACAGGCCAGTGAGGGAAATAGAGTCAAAAGGGAGACAGGAGAAACGCTTTCAAAAGGGGTTAGCAGGCACACTCTAGGGCCAGATTTCTTGGGTTCTAATCTTGGCTCTGTCCCTTACTGAATGGTGACCTCCAGCAAGTTGTGTCTCTGAGTTCATGACATGGTACCTTCCTCATCCAATGCTGTGAGGCTTCAATGAGAGCCCATGTCAAGCACTTACCATGATGACCAGCATGCAATGTGTTCAATAACTATTCTTTTATTATTAAATTTATTTTAATAATAAAATAATGAAAATTGTGTAAATATTAGAATCTAAGAATGAAGACGGTTCTTTCAAATAAACTAGTCTACCTTATCCAATGTAAGAATTATTTCTAAATTATCTATTTAAAATAGGACTCTGTTTAATATACCATGATGTGTTTATGATTCCATAAGGAAGGCAACCCTGTAGTTCTTAACCTATTTTAAATCAAATACTCCTTTGGGGAAAAAAAAAATCTGTTGAAAATGACGGTCTGTCCCTTGCCCCTAAATGTATATACCCATAAAAAGACACGATTTTCTATATAATTTTGGAGGTATACAAATATGTGCAGACCCCCCAAATCCACAGGATAGGAATTTCTACAGTAATTGTTTAAATATGTTCAGCCAAAGGCATCCTCTTCTACCTCTTTTCTTACATCTATATAAATCTCTTCTGACACCTCTTGGACAGGTTCAATGACCCCAGTTCCTTCAGTCATCATGCTATCAATTTTTAGATCCCATTCCACCATGGCAGCCTCTTGATAATCTCACTTTGTTTTCCCTTTCTCTCGCAGGGAGGATGGTCATTCAAGATTTTGTTTACTTTTAAAAATCATAGTAGGATATGTCCATGGTATAAAATCCAATAGCACTGAAAGGCTTTTGTTCCCAGCCCATCCCTCTGAACCTCAAGACACACTCCTGGGAGACAGCCTTTTTAAAATCTTTCTGGGTTATGGTTTTCTTCATGACACCAACTAACAGCAGTGTGTGTGTGTGTGTGTGTGTGTGTGTGTGTGTGTGTAAATAACATATATTAATCACATACCTAATGACTCTCTACTCTAAAAGAAAAGGAGTTATTTAACACTACTTTTTTTTCCCTTTATTTCCCCATTTCTCTCAATCTGAACATTTTATTTTTTAGCCCTATTGGCTATTATAATTTAAAATAACATATTTACAAATTAATTAACGCACTTTAAATTTAAGACTGTATCTCTCAATTCACCAATATGTACAATGAGTACCTTCGGGTCCTCAGGGCTTTGTGTTAAGCAATGTGCTCAGAATAAAGCCAATATTTCAGGTGGTTCTCACAACAGTTACAGATGCTGTGACTTCTGAAAGGAGCCTATTTCTACATTAACTGATTAAGCCACTCCATCATACCTTTCACTTACCTTGAGGCCCTAACCAAGCAAAACCTTAGATCTTATTCCCACGAACAAATAACCAAATGAGACCTCTACCATCCTGTCTTCAAAAATCTGATGTTTCAAGCTAAGATTGGGATTTTTCCTACTTCTGATTTAGAGTTACAGTGTGACAATATAATTTCAAATTGCAATTCAATTATATTGACAATCCTTCCATGATTTGTTCACACATTTCATTTAACACAGTAGATGTTCAATAAATATATATATACATATATATACACATATATATATATATATATTTAATCTGTTGAAGATTGTAGCTCACCTGATAACTATGTCGTTATCCAGTTTAATTGGTGAAAAAATTAAGTAGGACAAATCCAAGAAAAAATTAGGTAGGACAAATCCAAGCACTCCCATAAAAAACTTGCCTCACTTCTACATGGTTATTCATCTAATTGTAGATCTTATATAATCTACAATGAAATTTTATTAGACTTTTTCAAATATCTCACAGAAATAATTATGCTTATAGGGTAACCTCTCCATCTATACCAAAAATCTTAAACTAACCTAGTCAATCCCTACCAGATAAACAGCATTACCAAACCCCAAAAATATACATTTATAAAGTAAATTGGGTTTTCTTGGAAAGAATTTATTACATAATTCATGCTGGTTCTTAACCATTACTAGATAATTTTTATTTAAAACATTCTGGAAACTCTCCAGAAAATGTTTATCCTTAGGAATATGGATTCTACAAAAACCAAGACTTGCAAGTAGATTTCAATGTGTTCAAAATATAAACAGAATTGATACACTGTTATTTTGAATGTTAAAGCCATAAAATTAGACACATCTAGATCATTTACAAACACTCATATTACTTATGATAGTTTTGTCTTCATTGTCCAAAATCCTGTCTTGTTTAGTATGGACTCTGTTCTAAAAAACAAAAACTAACTTCATATCTGAATAATAATCTGGGGCATACTTGAGTATAGAGTAACAATAACTCAACAGGATTACTGGGCTATAATTTTCCCAGAATTATTTTCTACTGTGTTGTTCAAATAATTTATATTGTCTTTCATATTTCATTGACATTTAGTCATATAAATTAAAGGAAAAATTTAAAACAGATGAGTGACAACCTCTCTACTCTATGACAGGTTATTTCTTGCTATTAGCAATTAAAATTAGAAATATTTTTATCAGAATGTGTATATTCATTTTTTCTTAACACATTTGTGTAGTTCTTCCCTTTCTTCCTCTGGAGAACTCTCTAGATTAATGATCCTATTAAGTCCACCTTCTATCTTTAATTCCCTAATTTTTCTGTCTGCGAAGAATCAAAGCCACAGCATTGATAAACTGCATTTAACAGTGTTCCAGCATTCTCCTAGATATCGTGTCATAATATGTGACCTGACATAAGCTTTTCAATTTTCACTATACAACTATATTCGATTCCAGTGGCTCTTAACCTTGACATTAGCAACACCTATGGTGCTTTAGAAATTGCCTATGCTTGGACCCTTTTCCCAGGGAAATTAAATTGGAATCTCTAAGATTAGGCTAAGATAGATATAGATATAGATGATATAGATATAAATATATATCCAGAGGTGCCAAAAAACATATACACATGACTTGTAGTCATTTTTTATTATCAATATATATTGAGTATTACAATTTTAATATAGTTTTTTCATTTCTTAAAGTGTATATACATTTTTTTGGCAACCTCTGGATAGATGGATATATATATACACATATATATGTATATACGTATATATATACATCCTTTCTCCCTGCTGCCTGCCAGAGATGAACAGAATGATTTCACAAAAGCATAATGAAACTGTACCAAGTAAATAATTTAGTAAATAAATAAATAACACTTGCCTTTTGTCCTATCAATATTACATTTACAAATGGATAATTTCATGGATAAGATAGATGCGTGAATAGATGCATGCATAGACAAATAATCTGCTTTCAGTGCACTTTTTAAAACCAAATAAACATTATTTACATGTTAGCAACATGTCCAAATTTAATTCAAAGTAGTTAGGTGAAAAAAATTCATAATTCCCCAATAATAACAGAAGAGTGAGGGAAATGTAGAAAACAAATTCAGATGACTATATGGAAATGATACTTGTTTGGTTTCATCAAACATTTACTACTAACTCCTGCCATCCTGTAGAAGATGGATATTAAATGACAATGAGGAGAGACAGAGAGAGAGAGAGAGAGAGAGAGAAATGCATCCCCAAGGGATTTTGAGAATAACACTACACCAGCTCAGTTCTCAGGGGATAATCCACAAAAATGGATAGGCTACTTGAAGATCATAGGATAAGAAGAACTGAGGGCATTTGCTCTCCTGAATATACATTTATGTATTAACGAGTCTATTTATTTAGAATTTAAGCCTTTGGGTAATCCAGAAAAACATAGTCAGTGACTATTTAAAGGCAATTTTATTTGACATGATATATGCTGGTACTACCTCAGCTAATGTATTTATCTTAAAGTCATATAGCAAATATTTCTTTAAGAAATATTTTGACCATTTTTTCAAATACTGAAGTCAAACAAAATATTAGGCAGAAATTAAAATCTTCTCTTGTGCTATTCATCTTTAAATTGTTATCATAGCCATTATTCTTCCTTCTTTTTGTTCATTCTTTTTGACAAAAATGAGAAAAGACATTAAGCTCTAAGACTCAGATTTTTATGATGTGTCTGTTTGTGTATTCTGTCATTGACTTTGAAAAAGTCAGAATGTTTTCTAATACTGTGAATTGTTCTGCAGAAACCTCATTGATTTCCCAGCTCGAATTTGGCAATAATTTTAACTAATACCAGCATTTTATTTCAGGTGTTTTCTTTTTTTAGAACAAAAGTTCCTTTGAGGAATTTTTAAATTTCAATTAAGTTGATTTTTTGCCCTTCTCATTACTCGCATAACAATGAAAAAGATAACAGATTGTTTTCCTGGTTTTTAAAAAGATTTCTAACTTTGCCTTTCAAAGATCACAGTTTCTCTTTTATTTTACAAAGTAAATTTAAACACTTTATGTTTCTTTCTTTTTTCTTTCTTTGTACTCGATATTTATACTAACAACAGCTTTAAAGGAAATAAGTAAAAAATAGCTAGAACAAAGGAACTCTAGTTCAAGTATCATTGCAGACTCGGTTTTTGTAGGGGGCCTTCCTGCTTCAAAGAAACACAGTTCTGAATAAAACATAACTCTGTTGACTCGCTGGGCCTTCAGGGAGTGGGGACAATCTCCACCAGTCTAAAAGAAGAAAAAAAGGAAAAGAAACAAACTTAAGATGGAAACAGTGAACAGTAGGCATAAAAGCAGAGACTACAGTCAGGAGCCTAAGCCTTGGACCAGCAGCAAGATGGAGGCACTGAGGCGAGACTGTTCAATTAAACTGGACAACAGAAAAGGAGAATACAGTATCCTCAGGACAGTGTTTTCCTCATTTCCGCCCTGCAAAACAAATAAAAATCTTCTCTGGAGGGAAGCATCTTCAATTTAGTTGCTCAGAATGCCTATAGTTTAGAAACAGCAAAAAACAAGGTAACAGTAAAAAATAACCAAACATAAAAGGTAACAAGTCACCATGAGGGAAAATAACCAAAGCAACAAATATCAGATGTACATCACCAAGGACTCCAGATCTTGGAATTATTAGATAAGAATATAAAACAATGAATATGAAATTAAAGAGCTAAAAGTCAAATTCCCCCAAATGAGCAAACTACAAAAAACTATCCAAAATTACCAGTTTGTTACAAAAAGTTTAAATAAAAAAGGAATTTCAGCCAAGATGGCAGAGTAGGTAAACGCTGTGCTTACCTTCTCTCAGGACCATATCAAAAGTACAACTAAACTACAAAACAACCATCATAGAGAATCACCTGAAATCTTGCTGCACCAAAGTCCTATGATTAAGGACATGCAGAAGAAGCCACCTCGAGACTGGTAGAAGGGGTAGGGACATGGAACAGGCTGGTCCCACACCTGCATGTGAACATTAAAAAGGGGAGGGATATCTCGGCTGCAGAGGCCCCCTCAAAGGAGCAAGGGGTCCCAGTGCCATACCAGGCTCCACAGCTCAGGGTTCCAGTGCCAGGGAAAGAAGTCCTCATAATTTCTGGCTGTGAAAACCAGCGAAGATAGTGGCTAAGTGAGACGGGCGGCAGCTGGAGTTTCAGTTGCTCCTCTTAAAGGGACTATACCTGGACCTACTCGTTGATGGAATCACTGGCTCTGAGCTCCAGTGCTGGGGCAGCAGCTAGAAAGGCACTAGGGACATACAGGGTATGTGTGTGGGGTGGGGGCAGAAAGGGGTGATTGGTAACTGAGTTGTCTGACTTCAGGAAGAGAGCAGGAGGGACAGTTTTCTCCCAGACGGAGGAACTGGCAGAGGCCATTGTTTCTTTGTTAAGCCCTCCCCCTTCCTGGCATTTAGACACAGGTGGCTGCCATATCTGATTCTCCATCAAGCTGGCTGACACCATTGGTTCATCATGCCCTGGTGATTCTGACACCCCACCCCATGCAACTGTAAGGTATACCCACATTGCTGCCAGTGGATTTTTCATACAAACCACCTGACTTGGCTCATGCTGCAGACTATCCTAACATCTCTCAAAGTCTCACAAAACCCAGATAAGCTTCAGCATGTTCCATACCTCTGGTTGAGCATCCCTAAGACCAGCACTAGTGGCAGCTGGCCTTGGTTCACGGCTTGACCTTTCAAGGTACTTCCAAGCATGGCACGAGCAACCGTCATCTGTGGATGGCTTTGTGGCTCCTACCAGGTGGCTCCAAGTGGGGCACAAGCTGCACCTGAATGTGACCTGGAACAGGTCACCTCCAAGGTGGCCCTGGAGTTGGTGCGTGCAGTGGCCAGCTTCAAAACAAGCTAGACCATCACCTAGTCACTCCCAAGAAAGATACACCTAAGGGGCAGATTGGGCAGGCACCAGAACTCTGCTGAGGCCTGCTATGTAGGGTCCGCCCCTGCACCACAACTCCTCCACTGTAGTCATGGCCAGTCCACACAACCAATGAGACTGAGGGTCAATCTCTCCCACTGACATTCAAACAGCAAGTAAGGCTCAACTACAAGAGGAGGGCACACACAACCCACATAAGAGACAGAACTGGAGTGTGCAGCTCAGGTGACAAAGAAGTCTACATACCCTACAGCACACCAAATACATAAGGCCACCCTACTAAGACCAGGAGATATAGCAGCCCTACCTAATACATAGAAACAAACACAGGGTGGCAGCCAAAATGGGGAGACAAAGAAACATGTCCCTGCTTCCCAAAAGCACAAAGCTCCTGAAAAAATACTTTACAAAATGGAGAAAAGCAATCTATCAGATGCAGAGTTCCAAAAACTGGTTATAAGAATGATCAGTGATCTCAGGGAGAACTTCAACAAAGAGACAGGAAACATAAAAATGGAGATAGAAAACATAAAAGAGAACCAGTTAGAAATAAATAATACAAGAACAAAAATGAAGACTACATTACAGGGAATCAACAGTAGACTAGATAAAGCAGAGGATCAAATTAGAGATTTAGAAGGTAATGTAGCAGAAAACACCTAAACAGAACAACAAAAAGAAAAAAGAATCTTAAAAACATGAGAGTTTAAGTGACTTTTGGGACAACAGAAAGCATACAACATTCGCATATAGGGGTACCAGAAGGAGAAGAGAGGGAGCAAGGAATTGAAAACCTATTTGAAGAAATAATGACTGCAAACTTCCGTAACTTGGAGAAGGAAATAGATATACAAGCCCAGGAAGCACAGAGTCCCAAACAAGATGAACCCAAAGAGGCCAGCACCAACAGACATCATAATTGAATTGCCAAAGGTTAAAGACAAAGAGAGAATCTTAAAAGCAAGGGCTTGGCATGTAATATTCAAGTGATGAACGGCAAGGACCTACAACCAAGATTACTCTACCCAGCAAACCATCATTTGGAATTGAAGGACAGATTAAGAGCTTCTCAGGGGAAAAAAATTAGGGGAGTTCATCACCACCAAACCAGTATTACAAGGAATCTTAGAGGGACTTTTTCAAAAAAATAAAAAATATGAATAATAAAATGGCAATCACTACATACCAATCAATAACTACTTGCAATGTAAATGGATTAAATGCTGCAATCAAGAGATGGGGGGGTAAGTGGACAAGAAAACAAGACACTCATATATGCTGCCTACAAGAGACGCACTTCAGATCAAAAGACATAGATAGAATGAACATAAAGGGATGGAAAAAGATATCCCATGAAAATCGAAACAAACAAACAAAAACAAAAAAAAAAAAAGAAAAGAAAAACCTGGTACAGCAATACTCATATCAGACAAAATAGACTTTAAAGCAAAGACTATAACAAGAGACAAAGAAGGACCTAGTAATCTCACTTCTGGGTATTTATCTGAAGAAACTCAAAATGCCCCCTTTGAGGGGACATACCCATCCATATGTTTATTGCAGCATTATTTTCAATAGCCAAGATATGAAGGCAACCTGCGTGTCCCTGAATGGGTAAAGAAGAGGTGATACATACCGGGGGTGCCAAAAAAATGTGTACACATGACTTGCATTCATCTTTTGTTATTGGTATATATTGAGTACTACAATTTTAATACAGTTTTTTCCTTTCTTAAAATGTGTATACATTTTTTGGGCACCGTCTGTATATACAATGGAATAGTACTTGGTCATACAAATAATGAAATCTTGCCATCTGAAACAACATGGATGAACCTAAATGGTATTGTGTTGAGTGTAGTAAGTCAGACAACAAAAGACAAATGTTATATGATTTCACTCATAAATGGAATCTAAAGAACAAAATAAACAAAGAAAACAGAAGCAAACTCATAGATACAGATAACATTTTGATGGTTGCCAGGTGGGAGGGGGATTGGGGGTAGATGAAAAATGGGAAGGGATTAAGAAGTATAAATTCGTTGTTACACAGTAGTCATGGGGATGTAGAAAACAGCATAAGGAATATAGTCAATAACATTGCAATAACTATGTATGGTATCTGATGGGTAATAGATTTATTGGGGTGACAGATGGGAGGGTGTTTGGGGGCAGAGTAAAAAGATGAAGGTATTAAGAAACACAAGTTGGTAGTTACAAAATAGTCATGGGGATGTAAAGTAAAGCATAGTGAATATAATCAATAATATGGTAATAACTATATGCAGTACCAGGTTGGTACTAGTCAGGAGGGTCACTTTGTAAATTATATAAATGTCTAACCACTATACTGTACACCTGAAATTGATATAAAATAATATTGAATGTCAACTGTAATTGAAAATTTAAAAAGGAGGGAAAAGATAAACAGTAATAAGAGGTTCAAATTTCCAGGTATAAAACAAGTAAGTCTTGGGGATGCAATGTACAGCATAGGGAATACAGTAAATAATATTGTGACAGTATAGTACAGGGTCAAATGGTTCCTGGACTTGTTATGGTGATCAATTATTGAGGTATATAAATGTTGAACAACTATCGTGGACACCTGAAACTAATATAATATTGTATGTTAGCTATATTTTAATAAAAAAAATTTTTAAGAAAATAATTTAAAAAATAAAAACTGTGTTAAAATTAAAAACTTAATGCATGGTTTTACAGAAAGAAGACACACACCACCATTAGAAACACCACCATTAAAGTTGAGAATATGATTACATGATCAGGATATCGCCTAGAATATGGAGGAAAAACTTGAACAAGGAATGGGAAAGAAATCTGTGCATAAAATTTTTCTGAAAAACAGCTATAAAAATGAATAAATTGGTAAATACAGGATGTGCTTTCTCAATATTTTAAGGATGTCAAATATCAAATTCAATGAAATTCCAATTTAAATATTAATATGATTTTTTCATGGAACATAAATATTAGTCTTAAAATTTACTTGGAAGAATAAAATGCCACAATGTAGTTAAAATTAAAAAACAAACAAAAAAACAAAAAACAGAAACAGGAGTTGCCTTACCAGTTATTAAAATATACAATAAAGATATGGTTAAGCAGTATTATATTAGTGTAGGGAAAGACAAGTAGACTAATGGAAAGAATAAAGCATCCAGAAACAAATTCATGTATATACAGTAATTCAAATGATGAAACCAATGGCATTTTAAACTGAGATAGACAAATTATTCAAAAAGTTATTAGAGAGACAAATTATTCAAAAGTGAGAGAGAGAAATTATTCAAAAAGTAATTTTGGATCTCCATTGGTAGAAAATAAAAACTTTACACAAAAATAAACTGCAAAATCAAATGCAAAAAAACCCCACAATCCTACAATATACAAAGTATTAGTGGAAAATAAACTATTTTTATAAAGATGAGATGTGGAAGACATTCCTAGGATAGATATGAAATCCAAAGCCATAAAAAAGTTGTTTCTTAGATTCAACTTCATAAAAATTAAAAACTTTTTAATGGGAAAAATGATATAAACAAAGATTTCTGCTTGGAAGAGATATTTGCATCACATATAATAAACAAAGGATAATCAAAATATTTTTCAAACAACAAATCAATATGAAAAAGACAGTCTAGTTAAAGATAAAGGGCATGATCAAATAGTGCACAAAGAACAAGAAATGTAAATGGCCAATACATATCTGAAAAAATAATTCATCCTAGTGTTTTGTCCATCAAGTTTACAAACAGGTGAACAAAAAAATGGTACTGACTATAGACAAGAACATGGGGAAACAGGTACCTTTATACACCTCTGATGAGTAAGTATTTCCAATTGGTACAACATTTGTGAATTGAAATCAACAATATTTACAAAAATTGTTTAAGAAATGCATCCCTGTTGACTTAATAGCATCACTTCTAGGAACTCCTCACAAAGATATTTACTTACGAGGCCTTAGTGGGGTGTGTGTGTGTGTGTGTGTGTGTGAGATAGTTGGTTCATAAAGATAAAAAATTAAACAGTATATTTTTCCTAAGTAGGTGATTGACTAAGTTATGGCCATCTATACTATAAATTACTATGTAGCAGGTAAAAATTCAGGTCTACATATACTCACATGGGAAGATCTCTAGGAGAGATTACTTAGAGAAAAACAAATTGCAGAAAAATACGACGTGTGTGATATTGTTTACCAGAAAACTAATAATAATACTTCCTGTATTTGTACACGCACTTAGAATGGCATATAGAGTTATATATTATAAAAATATCATATATTATCACATAATAAAATATTAGGTAATGTTAAAACAATATGAGAAGATAGACATTAACTATTAATAGCTATTTTGGGGGAGAGGAGTTGATTTGAAGGGGAATGAGCAAGAACAATATTCCCTTTTTGTACTACATGCTTTTTCATTTGTAGTTTTTATGGGAGGGCATTAATCCATGTACTTACGTAATTAAAACATAATACGTTCAAGAGGGAACTTGAGGAGTGCAGAGAATAGAGAAGGGAAAAGAAGACAAACAGGTAAGAAGGAGGCATGGACAGGAAAGTCTGATTTTGTATTTTCCTTACAACCTTGGGTCTACAAGGCAGAAACCATGCTCTGGGCAAAATCAGAAACTCAACCAAAGGATTAAGTTACAAACTGATCTGATTCTGTAGTCAACACAGGATTAGTAGCCCACGAGAGAGGAGCTAAGAGCAATAGAAAAGCCTAAACAGGTTCACTGGTTAGAATATCAACCCCCAGTAGAAAGAGTTCCCGTAGGCTGTGAAATCCTTTTACTTCCCATGGTGAGTCCTCCTTCAAATAACCAAGTTGCTGGCTTCTTGCAGGGCACTGCCTGATATCAGTGACTGCCATCCTATGAGACAGTTTAGGAATCCAAAGCAAAATGCAATCAGACAATTAGTATGATACCAAAGTCTATAGGGATAAACTTTATGCCTATCCATCACTGGAAAGTGGCAAAAGTACAGTCTTCCAAAAGAGAACTGGTTTCAGATTACTTTTAGAGGAAAGTATTTAGATCTAAATTGCTTTGGTCTGAGAATCCTCTAATTTAGCAACTCATTGACCAAAACATGATTCAATCAAATGCTCTTTTTTAAAAAAGGATGCCTCTTTTCATTTTTCCTGTTCCCTAACTTACCCTCAGTCCTCTAAAATATCCAAAATAATTTTATGTCAATAAAGCAGAGGTTAACCTGGTAGCAGAAAGCCCTGCTGTTTGTTGTGAAGACATGAATACTGAGATTATTATGCATTTATTGAAGTGAAATGGATTTAGACTAATGTGAAAGACAGCACAACAAGCTTTATTATAATGTAATGGTTTAGAAATCAAAGTAAAAATAGAATAATAAAAGTGTTTTGGAAGAGGCCAGGTAGTCTTAACACTGATAATAGCTGTACACAATCAATTCAGACTATAAAGACATTTTTTCACTTGCTTTTAAATTTATAAAACCTTTCAGAGAACTCTGTGATGATAAAATACCTAGATTTATTTCATTTTTATGTTTGATAGGGATTTGTTTATTTAACTACTAAACAAATTTATTAGTTCCTCAAAATTTATTGAAGACTTACTATGTGTATGGCACAATGCAAAAAAGACATAATCCCTAACTTCACAAGTCCTATCAGTTAGTTGACAGTTACATTTTATACATTATATTCAGCATGTGTTTAATGTACATTAATATGAGCTAGGTCCTGGGAAACACAAAAAATGAGTTCAACAAACAATCTTTGCCTTTAAGCCCTCAAAATCTAGTGAAAGATACAATGTATGTATACAACCTTGAGTATACAAGTCAGATTATGTTAAATTCAATAATGGCAGTTAGAACAAAGTGCCAAAAGATCTCAAAAAATAAAGCAACTAACTTTGACTAGGGCATCAAAAAAAAATAAAGTTTTGCTCTTGCGTTTCTTTAGTACTTGAGATTCATGCTAATATGTCTTCACTTAAAGCTCCCAACAAACAACTATTGAACAAATGCTACAAGTTGCCAAGCACTGTGATAGCATACAAGGTAAAAAAAGATGCTGACTCTACTTAAGGAAGCAAACTAACAATTTCAGTACAACATGGCACGAGCTCCAAAAGAGCAACACACAGAGGCAATGGGAGTGCAGAGAAAGAAACACCTACGTCTGCATGAAAGACTCCAAAAAGTCTGAAACTTCCAGGATAAACAGGCATTTGCCGATTGATCATGGAGGAGAGGGGCCTGAAGGCAGAATCAAGAGCATGTTGCAAAGTCATGAGATAGCGTGGTGAAACAGCCAGTAGTTTGTTGTGACTGAAGCTTTAAATGAATGGAAAAGAAAAGTAGGAAGTATGGTGGGACAGGTAGACCAGGGTAGGGCTTTGTATAAAAAGTTAAGAATTTTAGAAATGATATTTAAACTGAGAGCAAAGATGAGGAACTGAAGAAGTTTTCATACAAACTACTTATTTAGCAGAATGGAGGGCAGACCAGTCTACAAGCAGGGGGATATGTTTGGAAACTTTTGTAGGTATTTCAGGCAAAAGAAGATGAGCTTATGAATTACAGCCTTGGCAACTGAGAAGAAGAGGTAAGGCTGATAAACATATTTTGATGGTAGAATCAGCAAGAATTAGAAGTTGATTGGTGAAGTTTAAGGGAAAGAGAGAAGATTTATGTGATAAGTGTACAGCAAAGCTTGGCAAGACTTATGTGGGTGGGGTGAGTCCAAGGAGTTGAAGATGAATTTCTATTTAATTTTTACATATACATGTATCATTTTATAATAACACAAAAAGTAGGATTCACTGAAAGTCTTAGAAGCTGTCCCCAATAAGCCTATTGCCCACCCTTTATCTCTTCACAACCAAGTGTCTTGAAATCTATCACATGCTAACTGGCGTTATATAAAATGGGAGTTTTACCGAGGTGACAAGATTCTTAAAGACTAAGAAATTTTCCTAAAGGAATATAAGTAGTAAATAACGTCACAATTCTATCTGTTTCCAATACCATGTTTTTTCTACCGTATTTAAAATATCCCATCAATATCATCAAATAGAAATAGACTGTTATACTTAATTGAAATGTTCTTAATGTACTTGATACTCTTCATTGATTTATTACTTGATTTATTACTTACTGAGTCTCTTCAATATCAAAGCAACAACAGCTATTAATAATTGGTTGTGTCTGTTCTGTATCTTACAAAAGTAATATTTCCTCATCCTCATTTTCTTCTCTATTGAATTAGTGAGAACTTTTGAAACTCTCAAGATGTGAGCTATTAAGAGCTTAATAATAAGGATTAAATTCATGAATACATACTTTGGAAAAAAATTAATGAAATACTTTGTCCAGCTGCCCTGCATTATTGCTAAGTGACCATCAATATCTTTTCCAAAAATAGATTTCCAAAGACAGTAGTTAGCCAGCATATTTTTAAAATCTAGACCATCTCTCAGAGTAATTCAAGATCAAAGATAGGTTTAGATAGAACTGAAGAGGCAGAACTAAATAAATGCACAATGTTACTTACTTTATCTTTGGAGAAACTGAAAAGTTGTTTTCTTGCAGCAAAGAATTGGACAGCTATTACACTGGCTGAGTGACCCCAAAGAACACCAACCGGCTTAGACACAACATAGGGATTCCAAAGGCAAACTTTATTGTCAATGCCAGCAGTTGCTAATCAGAATTAGAAAGAAAAAAATGTGTGAAATAACATGAATAACCCACAGCATTTCATTTCTGAAATGAATTTATCACCTATCTAGATAAATGCCTTCTAGCACTAATATACCCTGTCTTAAAGGATAGAAAATCTTGTCACTGCCCCAAAGCCCAGGCTAAGAGGGCATCAGCTCAATCATCTGAAATAGCTGAATTGGAGGCAGTAAGGGAGAAGCACTATTCATGAGGTGAAAACACAATGCAGTCCCACTTAGGAAGCAACCAGCAGCCACATCAGGAGGGGACAAAAGATCCCTACATCCCCACATCTCTTGCCAGAAGAACCTAGGAATGTAGACATGTTAAAGTTATCCCAGGAATAAGAAAGAACTAAAGCAATATTTAAAGTTTCCAAACTAACTAAAAACTATAAGCAAAGAAATTATTTTCACTGCCATGAAAATAACTGAGTATTTATAAGCAACACAAATATATTTTGGCCTGCTTTATTAAGAGACTAAAGTATTTTTTAACATACATTGTCTGTATTCAGGGAGCTCAAGCGCAGGAAGCACACCAGTGCTTCTTCAGATCTGTGGAAAGACCAGAAAAGTATTCTTTGTTGTTCCCTCTAGGGCTGACTGTGGAGCTGAGCTTCTTCACCCTTATTTTTCCAGCACTGAGCCAGGTTCAAAGTAATAATTAGCAGAAAAGACTTGAAATAATTAATCAATCAGTCAATGAAATGGTTGATATTTGAGTCCTTCCAAACTCAATTCACCAATGCCTCCAGCCTTCTCTAATAAATCTACAATACTCCTTGAAAGTTCAATGTTGGCATATTCCTGAGTTCATATTCAAGTTGCCTTTTACCATGATTGTCAGCTATTATTGTTGGGAATTTTAGAGACTCAGCCTCCTAGCTAAGAGTGTATCAATACTCTTTTTATGAATAATAACTATTGGGTCAATATGACCCATTCTACAGACCACATATGTTCATTTTCGGTAACTATCCTATTAATTTTTTTAATAACATATTTTATACAGTGTTTCAACTAATATCATATATATCAAATTATCAGCTTTCAAAATGTATATATATTTTATTTAAATAGTTAATGCCTGCAACCTTTATAGCTTATTTCCTCAGCTGAAATATCATTTTTTTTTTGAGGTGGAAATTAGTTTTTTATTTATTGTGTAAAACATACTCTTTCACATCAAAAGGACTCTCCTTTAATAAACTAAAGCTAGGATAATCTGAAAATTTTCAAACAGCATTAGCGGGTATATTCTGACAGGTGAAAATATTCTACATTTTGCAGTTCTGTATATGTGTATAGTAATAGTACAGTGGTAGCAGCAGCAGCAGCAAGGAAAATGATGTATTTGTTTGGGTCAAGCATTTGGTGGTGTGAGAAAGATGGTGGAATGGCAGACACTGAACATTCTTTCTCTACATCATTTTACTATCTCACTAATTCTAATAAAAACACTACTTAAAGCACTGGGGCGCTTTCTCATATTTTCACCCCAGTACAGTTCATATACACTGTACACCATAATGCATCATTCTCAGACATTCTCAGGCAATAAAATGTGAGCTGTGCAAGTTGGTCTCTGGCAATAAAGCAACAAGGTGGATAGGTACCACGCATACAAATATGCATCCCAGACTATTTATGAAGCCCTCATAGTTATCATGATTTATTTTACATACCAATTAAATTGAGCCAAGAGTGGTAATCAAAAGCATGAATGCCCTGGGCAATGTTGAAGGATGTCATTTTAAGGTGCTTTTTTGATTTCTCTCTCCAAGCCAGCACCACAGTATTTGTATTGTTGGTTGTACTAGAAATGATAGCATCTAAAGATGCATTGTAAGTAACTGATAAAAAAAAAAAGAAAACAATCTTTAATTGATTTCTCACAAAACATGAGCAAAATAGAACTGTCTTAATAAGTAAAGTTAAAAATTAAACTCAGATTATGATGACACAACCCGACACTTAAGAAAACACCTCACAATCCCCCACCTCCCATTAAAGAACTTACAGTGAAAGGTTACAGCAAAGTCCACATTCAAACATTTTACCCAAACTAAGGATACCTTAATCTTTTTTTTAATTGGAGCACACGGAGGAAACAATATTAATCACAATAATGATATGGGATTCTGGAGATCTAAGCTGAATAATTGGACAAGTTCCTGGGTTCTTCCTCCTGGGTTTGAAGCAATCAGACAGGAACTTAGCAGCCATCTGCTGCACTCAAAGTTCCAGCTCATGACCAAACCATGGTTTATTTACATTGTGACTGGTCTAGAATGTTTGAGATTGGGATAACTAGGACTCGGTGCCCTCCCAGGATTCATACACAGCTAGAGACTCGGGTGAAATGGCTGTTCCTGCTTCTGGATGATCCACTACCAGATGTTCTGGAGTGGAATCCCATTTCCCAAGCAGGGAAAGTGATCCTGCTGCCTTTTGACATACCTTTCCATTCCTGTCAGACTGACATGCTCCAAAGGCAAAGAGCCATAACTGCTCTTTCCCCGTCTTCGGACCACTGCTGACCTCCATGATTAGGCGGAAGTTCTCTTTTGCATTTTGCTCAATGATTTGCACCCAAACTTGAGGGATTTCTGATTTGACTTCAAGACCAAATACCCACCTTATACAGAGATGTTGTAACTTTGCATAGCTTAAGGAAAGTTGCTTTAATAAACTGGCTTTTGGAAATACTTTTGATCTGCATATTATATAGAATCAAAAGTGACATTCTTGGAAGACAACTCTCAATGGATCACTAGAATTCCTGCACTTCTTACGAAACTTTGTTCCACACTAACTTTTCATGGATGTTTGCATAGAAAGCAACCTTGGGATGTAGACATGCTATCTCTCTCTCTTTGTAGCAAACGGTAGACAAATTTACTACTCAGAATGATACAGATAATGTATTTTTCTGGAGCAAAAGACAGGCGTGCATCCTGTCTACTATAAAAGACTCAGATTCTGTAAACTTGGGGCTTCTTTCCTGTAACACAACCCTCTGTGTGTACAGGTATTCATCTGGGACCATCTGCTCTGCCTCTGTGGGACTGAAGGGCAAGGGAACTGACGCTAGTAAGCTGATGCTCGTGCTGCTTCCTGCACTGTGAGTCAGGAAGTCCTCTTTTCTCTAACACGGGAGTCTTGTGTCCTATATTCTCTGTCATTTTATGATTTTAAAAAAATGCATTTCTCAAAGTGAGCATCACAGTATTTGTATTGTTGGTTGTGCTGGAAATGGCAACCTAACTTCTTAGTAGCTAACTTGGAAATAGTTTTACTATTCTGGTGAAAGAACTTAATTTGCTTTACACACACACATGCACACACATATGTGTATGTGTATATACATACATATGAAAATATACATTTTCAAAAAGTTACTAAAGGCAAGGAAATTTTGAGAGGCAGGATAGTTCAATACATTTCTTTCCTTCTAGGCTATTCTATTGGGTTGATAACAACTAGGATTTATTAATTTAAGAGCTGATATGACATTATGTAAATAGCTTAATTTAACATATTTTATATCTGTCTCACTATGAAATGGCTTAACATGACAAATTTAAAAGTAAATTAATGAGTTTGAGTATCCAATGTGTCATTTATAGACATTTTCTCAAAATATGGCATCCGATCTTCAAACATTTATTGGACGTCTATTACGTGTCCTGTGCTATAAGACTAACAAGAGAAGAAATAGACACATCCTGGATGCTCCCAAGTTTGGTATAAAAGATATGTAAATCAAACAACTAGAGAAAACTTTAGCACCTGATAAAGTAATGGATTGAGTGGTACAGAAAATATAATAGAACTTCAAAGAAGAACGAAAGCCTGTGACAAAAAGATATCATTTCAATAGATGAAAAGCGGTGATAAAACATGTGTGGGAAACAAGGTGAACTCCAGAATTTAGTGCTGAATGAAGACTAATCTACTCCTTTATTTTACAGATGAAGAAATAGAGATCCATGCAAGTTCCATGATTTGGCCAAAGGCAGCAACTGACTATTGTCAGACTCTGGACCAGGGCCCAAGCATTCTGACCCTGATTTTGATACAGTTTAATATTACATAATATGCAATATTAAAAATCGAAGCTCAGGACACCAGCAGAGCTAGAGTACAAATTGAGAATACAGATCTCTTGACCACTGGAACAGTGCTTCTCAAATCCTAACAGGCAGACATGTTCTCTGGAGATCAGATTCGTGTTAAAATGCAGATTATCATTCAGTAAACCTAAGATTCTGCATTCTTACCAAAACCCCACTCGCTGCTGCTGATGTCTAAGGACCACACTCTAAGTAGCAGAGCACTAGAATACATTCTATAGAGTAGCCATCATTTTATACTCTAGAGAATTAGTCCATAGTTTTTAAAATTTGGGAGTCCAAATGTCCCTTTGGGAATATGATGAAAGCTATAGACCCTCTCCACCAAAAAGGTGTATGCACACAATTTTATATATATATATAAAATACCAGGATTTTAAGAATCTCCCTGTCTCCACTCACGAAGCCCAACCATGATAGATCAGAAGAACTCAGTTGATGAATCTCCAGCTACAAGTTCATTTTGGATTCTAAAACACTCCCCTTGCTTTCTCAAGTGATTCTAAAAGTTTCCATTACTAATGATGTTCAAGCTTTGTGTTCATCAATGCCTATTTTGGGCTCCTCTTTTAAGCTTCTACTTCTTTAAAGTAAATGACTTTAACTGGCCTTTTCACTTTTCTATGCCTCTTAACTCCTAGAAACAGTATTTTTATGTCCTCTTTGTTCTCCCTCTATCCTTTTCTCACATCTACTGTCTTTCCTTTTAATAAATGAAAAGAAAAAGTAGGTAGAACGTAAGAGAGAAACAAAAAAATGAAAGAAAAGAGAAAGGCGAAAGGAAAAAAAGAAGGAAGGGAGGGAGGGAGGGAGGAAAGGAGGAAGGAAGGAAGGAAGGCAGGAAGGAAGAAAAGAAGTCATCTAGGAAGTGATGAATTCCTATAAAAATGAGTCCTTTGAGCCTCACTGGGGAGCAATTAATTTCAGGGACATAAAGGTCTCTGATCAGCTGCTATACCACTATTGCTGCTTTACTAGAAGTATCAACAATATAAAATCTAGTAACAATTGTTTTCATTAGGAAGCAACCTCACTGGAAACATTCCTTTTGTTTACAGAAAAAGCTCAGGGTAATTATAATTTGGCACAGTGAATCAGTATTATAAGATCTAAAGTTTACAACAAACACTATATCTTCAAATCCATGGAAATTCCACAATATCTACACTACAATCAAAATAAGGTATATCTACCCAGAAAATTACTTTGTCATGTGTTCCCACATTATATCCAAGTAGCATCTTTAGTTTTGAGGCTATAAAGAAAGACATATAAAGAAGTACATTCTGCTCTGGTATTCAAAGTATAGCTTTAAGATTTGAATCTTCAGGTTGCCAAGTGACATTTATGGGCTTGTAGTGTTATGTATTGAAGTCTCAACAATTCTCACTTTATTTCTAAAGCAAGATATAACTTGTTTCTGATTAAACTGTAGAATGCCAGAGCTCCTGAGAATGCCTGAGTAAAAGGTGAGAGTAAAGCCATTTCCTTAAATCCAAATTATCTGATAGATAAAAATGTTTTCCTCATTTCTCAAAGATAGGAAATGAAATGATAGTTTATAATGTTTTTAAAATATCAAGCTACGGAATGGGATGAGCTGATAAATTAAATGATTTGTTTTTAATATTCTTGGTGAGTTTGGGGATAGGTAGAGTGATTTTTTTTTTAATTTCTGTTAGATAATATTTTGAGGAAGAAAAAGACAACTTGATCAATTCTGTCCATTAAGATGCTACATTTCAACTTCTCTGCTCTCTTGCCACTTAGTCATTTTTAAAAAAGGCATTAAGGAAATCTGCCATCAATCCTTGCCCTTATGTGTGTCAAAATGACCCTGTGTAATGGCAATTAGGTAATGTGGGAAAAGTGATTTGAAAATGAGAAGTAATACCTAAAAACTAAGTAATGCTATTAGGTGCACTTAGAGTAGGCTAGCATAAGACCACTCTTTATCATTTGCCAGCAGATAGAGCTGTAACAAGGTAGAAAATTGGGCCATTTCTAACTAGGAATTCTTATTATCATTTTCTAGGCTTTTACTTTATGAGTCATGTGACTTAGTAAAACACCCTGCCTCGAACTTTCTTTGATGTTCTCTTGTTTGAGAGAGTTTATTTTCAGTTGCTTTTCTTATTTTGAAGTTGGAATTGCATTCTCTCAGACCACCACAGGGCTCTCTATATTCTGAGCAACTACCATTTGAAAGAGGAAAGACAGAAATAACTCTACCTATTCCATTTTTAAAAATCAAAATGCATCTAATATAGCATTGCTAAGCAAATTAAAAAAATAACAATGCAATTAATTTCATGACTTTTCAAAATGCTGATTAGACCCATGTCCATGATACAAATGGATCTTTCCATCATGCTATAGAGGAGCTACAGGAACAGACCTGTTTCTTCACACCTAGGCAACCAGTTCACAGCTGGTTTCAAGTACTTTAAACACAGTGAGGGAACTGTGCAGAAAAGGCAGTGTGTTCTAGCTAACTCAGTGGTACACTATCTTTTTGTCTGGAGGACTGATTTAGACGCAGTGAAGTGGAACAACACACAAGCAAGACATTAAATCTGGCTTCTTTTCCAAACCTAGTTCCTATAAATTAGGAAGACTCCCTAAGGAAACAACCTGGTGCCTGTATTCTAAATTCTCTGGCACAGTCCATTAATTAGTGCGGCAATTAGTAATGTTATTGTCAGTTCAAACTGTTTTGTACCTTCTCTTTTTTAAGAGTTTTATTAAAATATAACTAACATACAATATTATCTTAGTTTCAGGTACACACCATAGTTATCCAACATTTATATGCCTAAAGAAGTGATCACCATGATAAGTCCAGCAACCATCTGACACCATATTATGCTATCAGAATATTATTGACTATATTCCCCATGCTGTACATTATATCCCCATGATTTATTTGTTTTATACCTGGAAATTTGGACCTCTTATTCCCCTTCACCTTTTCCCCTGTTTAAAGTTTTTTCAATTACAGTTGACATTCAATATTATTTTATATTAATTTCAGGTGTATAGCATAGTGGTTAAACATTTATATAATTTCAGAAATGATCCCCCCTCACTAGCGCAGTACCAACTGGTACTGCACATAGTTATTACCATATTATTGACTGTATTCCCTGTGCTTCACTTTACATCCTCATGACTATTTTGTAACTATCAATGTGTACTTCTTAATCCTTTCACATTTTTCACCCTGTCCCGTAACACTCCTCCCAACTATCACCCCAATAAATCAGGTACCCATCTGACACCATATGTAGTTATTACAATATTATTGACTATATTCCTTATACTATAGCCTACATCCCTATGACTACTGTGAAACCACCAATTTGTACGTCTTAATCCCTTCCCCCTTGTCATCTACCCCCAAACCTCCACCTATTTGGCAACCATCAAAATGTTCTTTGTATCTGAGTTTGTTTCTGTTTTGTTTCGTAATTTAATTCTTTAGATACCACATATTAACAAAACCACATTGCATCTGTCTTTCTCTGTCTACATTCCACTCAGCACAATACCCACCAGGTCCATCCATGCCACCACAGATGGCAAGAAACCATTCCCTTCCATGGTCAAGCAATATTCCATTGTACATATGTACAACCTCCTCTTTATCCATTCATCCATCAATGGTCACCCAGGCTGCTTCCACATCTTGGCCATTGTAAACAATGTTGCAATGAACGTATGGATGCACACATCCCCTTGAAATTGTATTTTGGGCTTCTTTGAATAAAAACCCAAAGTGGAATTACTGGGTCCTTCTTTGTCTCTTGTTATAGCCTTTGTTTTAAAGTATATTTTGTCTGGTATTGCTTCCCCAGCTTTTTTTTTTTCTACTCGTTTTCATGAAATATTTTTTCCCATCCCTGTTCTTACAGTCTGTGTGTGTCTTTCAATCTGAAGTCAGTCTCTTGTAGGCAGCATATCTTGTTTTCTTATCCATTCAACCACCTATATTTTGATTGGAGCATTTTATCCATTTACATTTAAAGTAATTGTTGATAGATATGTAACTATTGCCATTTTATTATTCATATTCTTTATTTTTATTTGTTTCATTTTAAAGAAGTCCCTCTAAGATTCCTTGTAATACTGGTTTGGTGGTGATGAACTCCTTTAGCTTTTTCCGGTCTGGGATGCTCTGTATCCGTCCTTCGATTCTAAATGATAGCTTTGCTGGGTAGATTAATTGTGGTTGTAGGTCCTTACTTTTCATCACTTTGAATATTTCCTGCCAATCCCTTCTGGCCTGCAAAGTTTCTGCTGAGAAATCAGCTGACAGTCTTATGGTAGCTCCCTTATAGGAAACTCACTGCTTTTCTCTTGCTGCTTTTAAGATTATCTCTTTATCTTTACCTTTTGGCATTTTAATCATGTATTTTGGAGTGGGTCTGTTGTGTTCATCTTGTTCCTGGGCTTGTATATCTATTTCCTTCATCAGGTTAGGAAAGGTTTCCATCATTATTTTTTCAAATAGGTTTCAATTCCTTGTTCTCTCTCTTCTCCTTCTGGTACCCCTATGATGTGAATGTCGGTATGCTTGTTGTCCCAGAGGCCCTTTAAACAATCCTCATTTTTTTTAGATTCTTTTTGCTGTTTTGATTGAGTGTTTTCTGCTACCTTAACTTCTTAATCACTGATTCACTCCTCTACCTCATCTAATCTACTATTGATTCCCTCTAAAGTATTTGTTTCCATTATTGTATTCTTTATTTCTGTCTGGTTCTTGTTTTCTATCTCTATTTTTATGCTTCCTGTCTCTTTGTTAAAGTTATCCTGAGATCATTGAGCATCCTTACAACCAGTATTTGGAACTCTGCATCTGATAGATAGCTTGTCTTCATTTTGTTTAGTTCTTTTTCTGGAGCTTTGTTTTTTCTTTTATTTGGGACATGTTTGTCTCCTTATTTTGGCTACCTCCCTGTGTTTGTTTCTATGTATTAGGTAGAGGTGCTATGCCCCTTGGGTTTAGTAGAGTGGCCGTATGTAGTGTTCTGTGGAGCCCAGTGGCACAGTCTCCCTGGTCACCAGACCTGGGCAACTCAGGTGTTTCCCTTGTGTGAGTTGTGTGTGCCCTCCTGTTGTAGTTGAGCCTTGGTTGCTGTTTGCACATCAATGGGAGGGATTGACCCTCTGGCTTATTGGTTGCAAGAACTGGCTATGACTACAGTGCAGGAGCTGTTGTGCAGGGCCTGACCTTATAGAGCAGAATTTGTTTTAGCAGGGCTATGGTGCCTGCCCAGTCTGCCTGTTGGGTGTGTTGTCCTTGGAGGGGGATGGGTAATGTTTCAGCTCAGTCTAAAGCTGGCCACCTTGCATGCTAGCCCTCTTGGGAGGGGACCTCTTGGGAGGGGAGCTGCTGCAGGCCAAGTTCATCTGCAGCCTGAGCCCTGC
This sequence comes from Rhinolophus ferrumequinum, assembly GCF_004115265.2. NCBI lineage: Eukaryota > Metazoa > Chordata > Mammalia > Chiroptera > Rhinolophidae > Rhinolophus > Rhinolophus ferrumequinum. The sequence continues at coordinate 74,235,278 of NC_046285.1, read as the reverse complement.
CCAGACCCAGTTTGCTTGAGCCACAAAGCCATCTGCAGATGACCACCACCCCACTGTGCTTGGAGGTGCCTTGAGAGACCAAGTCCCAACCTGAGGCCGGCTGTCACTAGTGCCAGATTTAGGGCTGCTCAGCCAGATGTACAGGACACGCTGAAGCCATGTGTTGCTTTGAGAGATTTTAGGAAAGTCCTCATTATGAGCCAAGACAGGTCATTTGTACAGAACCACTGGCAGTGACTTGGTTGGGCTAGAAATTTGGGTGTGCTGAGGTCTCAGGAAACCACCAGGATAGGTGGACAAATGATGTTAGCTAGGTTCATAGAGATTCAGATATCACAGCCACCTATGTCTGCAGGCCAGAAGGAGGGAGGGCTCAATACAGAAACAGTGTCTTCCATCAGCTCCTCTGCCAGGGAGAAAGATGCCTTTCCAGCCCTCGCTCTGCAGCCAGACAATTCAGTTCCTTCCTGTATGTCCTGGCACCTTTGGAACTGCTGCCCCAGAGTTGAAGCTCAGAGTGAGACCATCAATGAGTAAGTATCTGAGCAGGCCCTTTAGGAGGAGCGCCTGGGAGTGTAGCTGCCCTCATCCCACTCAACCACTATCTTCACCAGTTTTCATAGCCAAAAGTTTTGGGGACTTCTCTCCCTGGCACTGGAACCCTGGGCTGGGGAGCCTGGGGCTGAGACACCTCGCTTCTCTAGAGGGGATCTCCACAACTGATATGGCCCTCCTAATTTTAGATGGTCACATGTAGGTGTGGGACCAGCCTGTTCTGCGTCTCTGCCCCTCCTACCAGTCTCGAGGTGACTTCTTCCATGTTGTTTTTACCTTCTCTTAACCATGTCCAAACAAAGGGGGAAAAATATATTTCAACATAATAAAACATCAACAGTTTTCAACTGTTGGCAATTTAGAGCTCACTCTTTCAATAGCTGCACTTCCAGTCTATAGTTTCCAAGGTTTCCAGTGATATTGTCTATATGAGAAAGCAGTTATTTGAGACCCCCCCCAAAAAAAGAAAAATTCCCTGAGATTTGAGACATTTATGTCTTGCCCCTACTGCCTAATACATCTATACTTACTTTACAAGCATTTCAGAATGTAATTATGTTTCCATTAAAATATAACACAGAACCTTTCAGACAAGATGAAAACATTTTCTCCTTCAAAATTTTATATAAGAAGTTGAACCTTATTTTAAAGCAGTAAGCTAATACCCTTATGTCTGAAACTGAGTTTTTCCTTTGACAGTTAAGTTTCACAGATATTTTATCGTTAGCTACAATGAAATATTATTATCGTATTTGCTCATGTATGCCTTTCTTTCTGCAATTGTATATTCCTTCCTCACACAAGAAAATCAGCACAAAATATTTCTTAAGGAATTTTAAGAACATCAACTTATGTTGCTGGGGTAAAAAAGAATATATAATGAAAGTAACCATTGGTTGCTTGCTCCTAATAGACTAAGTCTTGCAGACGAAGGAGCATAGGCAATATTAAGCCCACTGTCCTACACCTGACTCCAGTCTGCCTTCCTCCTTCTCCACGCCTCCTCATTTCAGCCTTCCTCCCTTCTCTTCATATTGAAATAAGTGAGCTGAAAACAAATAACCAAAAAGTTTTAATTAAGCTCTAATCTCTATTGCTAAATCTGAGAAAAGGCATTCATTCATTGGTTAGGACTGAAGTAGGGCCCCCTTTCAGAGATACTTGAGCTTCAAATCTAAAACTTGAAAGAAGAGAAAATTTTATATAGATACTTCACCTCCTATACTCTTTACTTGCTCCTTTTTGAGTTATCGTCTCCTACTGAATTTTCCTCAACATCCATTCATGTAGTATTAAACTGTATGCTATTTGTAAATATATTTTTCTCACCCTAACCATTTTCTTTTAACCATAAAAATCTCCCAATTTAATAAAAAAATAAAAATAAGTATTTTACAAACATTTAGCAAGATTTATTTTGTTTCTTTCTCTTTTCTTTTGAAATATTTTTCGATAACATTTACCCAAATGTCAGACCATTTGAGTTGTTATAACAAAACACACTGAGTGGCTTAAACAATAAACATTTGTTTCTCACAGTTCTGGAGGCTGAGAAGTCCAAGATCAAGGCACTGACAGATTCAGTGTCTGGTCAGGGCCTACTCTCTGGTTTACCAATGGCCTACTTCTTGCTGAGTCCTCACATGAGAAGAAGTGAGAGAGCTCTCTGGTGACTCTTTTAAAGAGCACTAATCCCATTCATGAGAGGTATGCCTACATGAACTAATCACTTCCCAAATGCACTACCTCCTAATATCATCACATTATGAATCTCAAAATATGAGTTTGGGGAGGACACAAAAATTTGGTACATAATATTCTGCCCCTGTCCTTCCCCAAAATTCATGCCCTTCTCTCATGCAAAGCACATCCCAAGAGTCTCCAAAGTGTTAACTCATTCCAGCACCAACACTAAAGTCTAACTTCAAATCTCATCTAAATACCATATAAATCTGATATGGGTAAGACACAGGACACAATTCATCCTAAGGTAAATTCCTCTCCAAACTGTGAACTTGTAAAATCAAACAAGTTATGTGCTTCCAAAATGCAATTATGGAATAGGCATATGATAGGCATTCCTATTCCAAAATAAAGAAATAGAGAAGAAGAAAGAAGTAATAGATCCCCTGTAAATACAAAACCTAACAGGAAACTTCCATTAAATCTTATGGATCAAAACTAATCCCCTTTGTACGAAAATCAATTTGGGGAATGTAATCAATAATGTAAAGCTTTTGTAGGGTATCCGATGGATACTTGTCTCATTAGGGAGACCACCTCAGGGATGTTGTAGACGCCTGATCACTGTACTGTACACCTGAAGCTGAAGCTGAACAATAATGCATGTCAATTACAATTTTATATATATATAGTTACAAGAAGCGGTGTGCAGCATTAGGAATAGAGACAGTGGAAATGTAATGGCTGTGTGCGATGTCAGAGGGGTAGTGGATGGGGGGCGGGGGGTTGTCACTGTGTAAGGGATATAAATGACCCTACCCATGCTAGAGATCTCTGAGGTGGTCCCTCTCATGTCATAGCTCCACTAGGTGCATCCCATGCTACAGGTCTTTGCAGTACCTCACCCCACCCCAACACACACACCCACTAAGGCACTGAGCTGGGGCCTCCTGATCCACCTGAACCAGAGAGGCAGCCCTACCGCTTGAAACTGCTCTGCAATATCCCAGATGAAAATCAACGAAAATCAATGAAAAAGGAAAATCATATAAAACATTGTGCTACATGTCATAGAGAACACTAAGAAAACAATGGCTCTATTGCCTGCTCTAAGAAGACTGTTTTAATTTTCAGTTTATGGATAAATGTGATTTGCATGTAAGGCATCCAAATTTCCTTCTGGATTGGAAAGGTTATGACAGACAGGACGAAATTCGGATATGGGTACAAAAATTTGTATGAGGGTTTCAGAGATGAAGGAGCATCTAAAAGGAACATTTTCAAAAGCAACCCAGGGAAAAAGCCAAAATTGAGAACTTTGCAAATCATGCAAGGAAGAGTCCATTTGAATTAGATGGATGAAGAGGGAAAATAAGGAGCTTGGCAAAGGTAAGGGAAGTTTCAGGAACAAAACTGGCAAGAAATACTCCTCTTTGGTAGCAAATATGGGATATCACAGGATGAGGAGGTAGTCAACATTGAGAAGGCAACTTGGGAAGAGACTGATCACTGGGCTCAGGAGGGCTCCAGTGATCTGCAAGTGAGACATTCCCCACCTGGAGACTGAATTCTTTGTAGGACATTCAAAAATGGCCCATCAGTCCACATTTTCATCTTTTTCTTTTCTTTTTTTTTTTGAAATTAAAGTTTATTGGGGTGACGATTGTTGGTAAAGTTGCATAGGTTTCAGACGTATGATTCTGTAATACATCATCTATATATCACAGCTATATATATATATATATATATATATATATATATATATATATATATATATCTGGGTGGTGAGTTCACCACCCAGAGTCAGTTTTCCTTCCATCACCAGACATTTGATCCCTTTGACCCTCATCTACCACCTCTCTGTCCCCCTCCCTTTAATCTGCCATAAGATGAAATAGTACCATTTGCAACAACATGGATGGATCTTGAGATGATTTTGCTAAGCAAAATAAGTCAGACAGAAAAAGTCAAGAACCATATGATTTCACTGATATGTGGGATATAAAACTGAAAACAACAAAGGAACAAGACAAACAAATGAAGAAACAAAACTTCATAGACACATTCCACATTTTCAGATCTCAAATCCTGAAGATTCCTGTTTCAAAAGTTTGCTCGTTTCTCTCCTTGCTTTATCATTTCCACTTACTCATGATCAAAAGCCTTCGAACTAGCCAGTCTGACAAGTTTCTTTCTTTGTCCTCCAACCCAGGATAGACAGAACTACCAAATAAACCTTTCCTAAATACTGTCTGCATGAGGTCTGTCCAAGGTTCCTCAAAACTCTTCAATGCTTCACTGTTTCATTTTCTATCAAATGTGAATTGACCTGGTTGATAAGATCTCCCAATACATGTCCTTATTACATTTATTCACTTCTATTCCGCCAATATTCAGTCTCTGATCTATTAATGTCCTTCTCTTCCTCCCTCATTCGTATGCCTGCTTGTCTACCTTTATTCTTGTTCACCATACTCTCTCTTTTTGCCTCCACCTATCCATCCTTCAGGTACCACCACCCACCCTTATAGCTTTTCCTATGGTTTTTCCTGCATAAAAATTACAATAGGAGTCAAAATCTTCTTCATATGGTTTAGTAATTTTCAGTACCATGGTACAGTGTTCTAATAAATTATTTTATATTAGTCTTTAATTCTTATTCATATATTAAGTTTCTTGAGGGTTAAGCCTATAATTCATCTTTCTTCTAGTCTCCAATGCCTAAGACAGTTTTAAGGCACATAAAAGATAAATTAATAATTGCTGATTGATTGACACATCAAGTCTACAATTCAAATAAACTGGCCAACATGAATGTACTTTCTCAGCTATTCTTCTAAAGATTATCCACTTAGTTACATTGAGTTTTGATTCAAAGAGCTAAGAAATATGTAATCCAAATTACATAACTAGCAAAGATCCCTAATATTTTTTTCATGTAAAACTTTTCTATAGCCAGTTCCTAATTGCAGTGATTTAGAACCTAACTTCAAAGTTGGATTCCTTAGGTCATAAACATGAATCTCTACTGTTCATATAAAACTAATTTCCCATGTTCTCTTGTCAGTAGACAAAGAAACCACAGATCAGAAGATGTCAGAATGTGATGAACAATTAATTCACATTGGCCAAGAGAAAAATCCATCTCCTTCAACTTAACAGACAAATGCTCATCAGCAGTTTACTTCCCCAATAAGGTTGTTTGTTGAGAGGTTTAAATGAAATTGCAACAGGGTCAAGAATGAGAACTTTTCATTATCTCCCTAAGTATAAAGAGAATATTTAAACATTACTCATATTCAGAAAAAACAATCTCAATTTTAAAACCTTACTTGTTATATCGTCAACCTTGTCAAAAACAGAACTTATCAACTACTTCTCCGCATTTATTCATGTTAATTTAAGGTCATGGAACTCAAATAATACACTAAACTTCAGGAAACCTACTAGAAGTAGATTTCAAGAGCTATGACTTTATTACTGCTGTCTACCTATTCCTTGGCTTATGTATTAAATACCATGCTTGTTTGGAAGCAGCTGCAATAGCTCCCTACAGTTTCTAGTACTGTGATTTTTATTTTCATGTTATGAAAACATAACATCATTTTGTACCTGTCACACATGGTGTGACAAAAAAAGTATTGTCTTTTGTTTTTCCCACTATTAATATCATGCCAAAATTAAAGGACAGGAGAAGATACCAATGCCATGGTATGATTTATGTTGAAGAAAAAAATGCAGAATCTGTAGTTTTTCATGTGGAATACTATTATTGTGGGTCACGTATTAAAGAATTAGTCCCAACCTCCTAAAACCCAAAAAGGGTGAAACTACCATAAAAGCCAACAATTGCGTCCATTTTGATTATCCCTTCTTCAAAGTATATTAGGAATAGACTTACAGTATTAAAGCCAATGAGATTGTGAGTTCCCGTTTCTTTCAGTGGGCATTATTTAGAGTAGCAATTTAGAAATGAGAAAATTACTATACTCCTTAGTCTCTGGACCGAAGGAGATATCAGAGCAGATGTTGCACTTTTGGATCTTGAACCATCAGATGCAAATTTTGGAAAAATTAGGCATAGTGTGAAACTAATGAACTCACTGGTGATTAGGTTTTTGAAATTCTGGCTTTTTATAGTTGTTTTATAACACAATTCTATCAAACAGAGAACTGCTGTTCAAGTACTCTAGATCAGAGGATCTCAGCCATTGTATCAAACAAAAAAAAAAAAAGAAAAAAAGAAGAAAAGATAATTAAGAGTATTCCCTTTTGAAGGCAGTCAAGCTAATATACTTCCCATGAGACCATAAAGAAAAAAGGATTAGTTTTTGAGGGAACTTGTTAAATTATTATTTTTTTTTATGCAGCCCAGAAGTGACTAGATGAGACTAGCTAGTTTCAGAGTTGGAAGTTAAATGGATTCTGTGACAATTTTTTTCCCTTCTCTTGAGATTTTTTTCAATGCACTGAATTAATTGCATGAGGTATAAATTTTAGAAGGAAAGAAAAGAAGTCCTGCGAGTGTGAAGGGATAGCCCACAGTCAGGACAAAACCTCCAGAGAACAAGTTACTGGTTTCTAGATTTGAATATTTTATATGTAACATTTTCATCAAACAATATAAATGTAGAAGTTGAAGGTAACCATTTAATTCATTACTATCAAAATTCAGTACCTTGCCTGACCCAATCTCCGTGATGAAGTTTGTGTTCTAACGTATAGCAACATTTGTGGTATCCAGAGAGCAGTTCTGCCCAGTTAAAGGTCACGGTGGCTTCTTCATCTTCACAGGCACTAGCAGGACGCTCAAACAGGGAAATCAAAGCTGCTGTGAAAGCAATTGCTTGAACCTTGAGAGAAACATTGAAAGAAAAACAAGCATGGGCAGAGAAATTGTTGCAAGAAGAGTCTATGTTCTCTAAGATTCATAAAAAAAAATGATATTTAATTAATTGGAATTTCTTTGATATTATTTAAAGGACAGAAACAGTTATATTAAAAGACAGAACAACTACGATGTTGGTAAGGCAATTACCAAGGGCAGTTCATTTGCTTTTATGATACACTTGTCATTAAAAACAGTTAAGAATGAAATCTTTCACAATTACGAAAGGAAATTGTTCAAAGTAGACTACTTCAGAGTACATAGGCATACTCTAGTGTCATTCAGTAAGTAATAGTTTTACAGAGGTCGGGTGGAATTTGATAGGAAGACAGAAATCATTGCATCCAATGTCCGGGTGCCTATGCTACCCTAATGCATCTATCCTTTGTTACATGATACAGGAAATAGTCACTTTCCATAAGGCTGGTACTAAGAAGCCTGAAACCTTATGAATGAAAATCAGAATAATTAATGTGAAAGTGTTATAAGAGATAACTTAGACATTTAATATTTAATGTTCATTAATATTGGGATCTAACAGATTATAAGCATCTTATGGTGAAAACAGCTAGCAATTTTTTTTTCTAAATAAGAAAAAATTAGATTACACATAGGCAAGAAAACACATAATAAAGGTTGGTTTTCATAAGCAAAAAAATTGTGACCTGATCCATGTCCATCATGTGTGGCCTTATAATGTATAATGTAGGTCAATTAGGTCACATTCATTACATTGTGTTTCTATGTGGAGCGACAGTTAGATGATTAAAGTAGTGGTCAATCTTACCATTCCCTCACTTACCTTTCCAGTTGTATCCCCAAAAGAAAGAATTGATTCATTGGCATCGAGAGCGTCATACCAATAATCCATGCAAATTGGTGTTCCTTTCAGGCCTTGGAGTTTATATTGACAAGGGAATTCTTCTTTGGATAGTAGATCATAGAAACAAATCTCTTTACTTGTAAAAGCCACCGCTATCTAAAGTAGCAAAGTAGAAAATCAGAAAGCATTTCTGATGGATTTAGTGAAATCAATGTGCAAAGAAGACAGGCTAATATTTAGTACCTAATCAGACAGTGTTCCTTGAGGGTTCTCAAGACTATTACAGAAGTATAGCATGGTGGCACACATATGCTGTATTCTATCTTTGGACTCTGACCAAGAAAAAATGTTTCCCATTAAAGTCATACTTTGAACATACTTTCTCCCCTATCCCTGCTTCACACATCCACCAACATCTTCCATCCATGGGAGACTAGATGACCAATCACAAAGGAAAAACAAAGACACAGAGAAGTACAACATCACATAGTTATACCAGGAACTTTACAAGCCATGTTTTATAAAGCAAGCAGATGCTTTCACAGAAGTCAATTGATTAAAAACTTGGTAAGTAGCCTCCTAAATCAGATAAAATCTGAAAATCTATTTTTAAAAGGGTAAATAAATTTGTCGATAAAAGTGACAAAACCTACCTAGACTAATCCAAGAAAAAAAGAGAAAAGATACATGTTGCTAAAATAATTAATAAAAGAGTGAATGTTACTATTAATTTTATAGAAATAAAAAAAGGAATATAAAAGAATACCATGAATAATGCCAACAAATTAGATAACTTAGAAGAAATGGACAAATTCCTAAAACAAAATTACCTAAACTAACTCAAGAAGGCAGAAAAACTCAGCATGCATAGAACAAGAAACTGAATGAATAATCAAAAAAAAAAAAAATTCCCAAGAAGAAAATTCCAGGCCCGGATGGCTTCCCTAATAAATTCAACCAAACATTTAAAGAATCAACACCAATACTTCTCAAATTCTTCCAAAAATAGAAGTGGAGGGAACACTTCCCAAATCATTTTATGAAGCCAGTATTATCCTAATACCAAACCACACAAAGACATCACACACACATGCATATGCACACACACGCACACCAAAAACTGCAGATCAATATCTCTAACGAATACAGATGTAAAATTTTTCAATTAAATAGTAGCAAAAAAACCCAAAAACATTTAAAAAATATTACACACCATGAACACCATGACCAAGAGATATTTATACCAGGAATGCATGGTTAGTTTAACATACAGATACAATCAATGTAATACACCATTTTTTTTTAATTAAATTTATTGGGATGACAATGGTTAGTAAAATTACATATGTGTCAAGTGTGCAATTTATAATACATCATCTATATGTCACATTGTGTGATCGCCACCCAGAGCCAGTTCTCCTTCCATCACCAGATATTTGACCCCCTACACCATATTAATAAAATAAAGGACAAAAACTGTATGATTATCTCAATAGATAAGAAAACAAAATTGACAAAATCCAACACATTTTCATGCTAACAGTACTCAATAATCCAGGAATAGAACAGAATGTCCTCAACCTGATAAAGAGCATGTGAAAAGAAAACCCACAGCTAGTATGATACTTAATGGTGAAAACTGAATATATTCTCCCTAAGGTTAGGAAGAAGATTCTATTCAACACTGTACTGAAGTTCTAGCCAGGGAAATTAGGCAAGAAATAAAGACATCCAGATGAAATAGGAAGAATTTAAACTATCTCTTTTAGTAGATGGCATGATCTTATACATAGGAAACCCTAAAGAATCAATGACAACTAACAACAACAAAGATTAGAACTAATAAGTGATTTCAGCAAAGTTGCAGGATATAATATAATTTTTTTAATTTATTGTATTTTATACACTAGCAATAAACAAACTGAAAATAAAATTACCATAAGCAGTGTTGAAAGAATGAAAAGACAAAACATGAACTAGTGTACACTATTGATAAAGTATCCATTTGATAAATGCATACACCCAGAATTTATAAAGAACTCCCAAAAGCCAACAATAAATAACAAAATAAACTCAAAAAAGTATTAGTAAAACATTTGAACAGACTTCACCAAAGAGGATATACAGGTAGTAAATCAGTACATGAAATATCATTAGCCTTTAGGGAAATGTGAATTAAAACCACAATATGATAAAATACAAACCTATAAAATGGCTCAAATTAAGAGAAACAAAACACCTGATCATACCAAATGCTGGTGAAGATATGCTATATCCATACACAACAATAAAAAGATAAACTACTGACATATCCAACAACATGGATGTATCCCAAAATAGTATGCCAAGTTAAAGAAGTCAGACAAAAAAGGAGCACACATTGTACGATGTCAATTATGAAAAAGTCTACAAAATGCAAACCAATCTATCGTGACGAAAAGCAGATCATTCTTTACCTGACAAGGTAGGAAGGGAGTTGGTTGGAGCGGGGATTACAAAAGGGCACAAGGAAACTTTTGAGGGTGATGAAACTGTTCATTATCTTCACTGTACTCTTGGTTTTCCACAGGTATATAAATGTATTAAAATTTATTCATTTGGATACTTTTAACATGTGCAGTATATTTTTGTGTAATTATACTTCAATAAAGCTGTTTTTAAAAAGAAGAGAGCAACACCCCTTAAGCTTTTATGTTGAATAAGTGCAAAGTAAAGTCTAATATTTAATTATCAGTCCTGGAAAGAAGAAAAAGCACAACATAATCATTACATAATACAGCAACACAAACATTACATGATAACAACAGAATGCTGCACACAGATATAAAAAAAAAATCTGGACTAGAGCTATTTTTTAATCCATATCAGTTAAGCAGTAACACCAGACCCTTTGCAAGAAGGCTGTGCCACAATGGAGGCAACAAAGACTAAAAAAAAGCACAGATTCTGAAATCAGGCTGCTTCCATTTACAAATCTTGCAACGCTGATTACATTCTGTGTAACATCAGGCAAATTTCACAACCTCTCCTTGCTCAATCTCTGATTCTTGAAGTGGGAATATTATTGACTTCATGGCAATCTTGAGAGGATTAACAGAGCAGGGCATGTCACATAGGAAGCTAACGACGATGATAATGCCTCATTATGGTTCCAGGCAGTAGAGCACCAACTAAAAAGAACCTGGCTCTCTGGAGAAATGGCTGATTCTGGATCTTGTGTAATAAATATACAAGATAGTCCTGGAACATTTTGTCATACCAGAAAGCAAAGATGTTTTCAAAGACTGTTAGGGCTATATTAAAACAGACTCAGAAGCTGACTTATATTCGTTCCACTGTCCAAAGATAGTACAATTTGTGGGATGGGATTAAAAACTCAATGGATCGACACAATTCAATTTTTTTAAACGCATGTGTTTATAATGAAATTGATAACAATAATGATAAGAGTACTCATTTTTTTCTCCTTAGAGGATCTTAGAAAACCAGCTGATAATTTTGAATACTAGTAAATAAAAGTAGTCATTTATTCTGTAATAAATGACTATTTGTAATACAATTTATACTACATGATAGCTAAATAATTGACAAGGGGATTTTTTTAATAGAAGTATTCCAGCTTATAAAGGAAGAAGAAATGATGAAATTAGAATGTCATCATCTTGCAACCCCTAATAAACTGATGAATCTAGGAAAAATCAGCAGTAACTGTTAACATTCCAAGAAGAGAGAGAGCCAAGCATTTTGTGTCTCCTGATTTAGGAACACCGAGACTTCAGACTTGACTGCTGATTTACTGGAAATACAAAGAACGAGTAGACATGTTAAACAACCCCGTGTAAATATAATCTGCAAAATCTAGACTGTGGGAAAATTTAAAGGACAAACACCGAGTTTCTTTAATAAAAAAATCAACAGCAACAACAAAAAAATGCAAGAATAAAGAAAAGTTGGAGGAAAATCAAAAGAGATCAAAAGAGACATAACAACTTTTCACAATGTTTGGACTTTTTTCAGATCTTGTTTCAAACAAACAATAAACTATTAAAAATCATAAGACAAGGAAATATGTACATGACTGAATATTTGATGATATTAGGAATTACTGCTATTTATATTAAATGTGATAGTGGCATTATGGTTATGCTAAGAAGAGACATACTTTAGAACTACCAAATATTTACAGATTAAATGATTGTTGTTTTTAATTTCAACAGAGGGAATATATAGATGAAACAAGATTTGCTGTGAGTTGGAAAATGGTCAAGGGTGGATACTGGTTCTTAGTACTGTTATCCCTGTTTGTATGTGTGTTTAAATTTTTTCAAAGTGAAACTTACCATCTGATTAATATAAAATACTAAGAATATGAATTCTTTAAGCGGCACCCTTCCCTCACAAATTGATTTTTCTTTCAGCAAGTTATCTTCCTCGTAGGTACAATTATATGAGGATATTTGGGCTGAATGGGCCCTACCCATCGGAATTAAGAAACCGATTAGCATAGTGGTCAAAATCATCAAAATCAGACAAGCAGTTCCCTGTAATTGCACTCAGCTGCGCCATGCACTGTTAAAGCCTCTCAGCTCTGCATATAGATCCATGAATCTGCTGTAAACTATCCAGTCGTAAAGGTCTTATTAGCTAGTAATGCAGCATGGCCACATTTGGGACAGAGCCAAGAACCTGAGTCAGTATCAGCCGTGTCATTTAAAGGCACAGAAGAGAAAGCTTGGGACATCAAGTAGCTCCCTTGGCTGTACTTGCATTCCCTCCAGGTCAGGTAAAAGGCACCGAAGAATAATGCCGCTCTTTGTCACTGCTAGTGTTCTACTTGGTATTGATCTGGAGCCCTGTCCCATCATTTTTCCCCTTTTACAAGCAGTAAATTTATTTATATAGATGTTGTACCTTGTTTACATTTTCCAGTGAAACCAGACTTGTCACCCACAGGTGTTTAAGCTTGGTGGCATCTGAAGTGATGGGAAGTGTTTCTTGCAGCTTTAAATTCTCTCCCCAGATTCCTAATAAACCTTCTTTACTGATGGTCAGATAACGACTTGAACTTTTTAAGAAAATTACTTTTTGAATGGTGTCTTTGTGTTTCACTGGGAGGAATTCAAGGTCTTTCCACTGGGGAACCACAGTTGCCTTTGCTCGTTCATCATTCTCAGAAAGTGCTAACAGTATAAACGAAGTCAACTTGTCCCAATTAATGAATCCATCTTGGGCCACATCCACTTTGTCAAAGAGCTCCCCATATTCTTCCTTTGTGCCCCAACCAACAATCTCTGTCATCCTCTGCATAAACTCTTCTCTGGACATACAAATGGTTTGAGTTGACTCTGGGTACTACAAACGGGAATAAAAACAAGACAAAAGTGAAAGCATCCTAAGTATCAGAGCGTTGTGATACAGTGAAAAGTATCTTTGACTTTATAACAGTACTATACTTAAATGAATTTGGGCTGGGGGGCAAATGATTGAATTGATAGGGCTACAAGCTGACATTCTCAATAACAACGTCCTTATAACCAGAAGACGGGTGTGGGAGCGTCAAAGATTTAATACGATGACAGAAGCAGAGTGATGCAGGACTATGCTCCAAGGAATGCAGGCAGCTTCTAGAAGTTAAAAAAGGCAAGCAAACATTCTTCCCTACAGCCTCCAGAAGGAAGACTATTCTCACACCACCTAGAGTTTGGCCCCATAAAACCCATTTTGGAACTTCTGACCTCTAGAACTGTAAGGTAATAAAGTTGTGTGTTTTAAGCTACTAAGTTTGTTATAACATCAGTAGGAAATTAATACGGTGGTTTACAGAAAATGGGTGAATCCCTGAAGAAAGTTTAGCATAGCCAGTAAAATTGTACCACAGTGAAACTTTAAACCACGGGCAAGAAGTCCACTTCTGTAAATATTCACAAAGAACACTGAAACCATATACAGTTGATTTTTGTTATTCATGGTAGTTGTATTCTATAAAGTCTCTACAAACACTAAACTAGCAGATACTAAATCATTGCTCTTTGGGGAAAGGTTTCTTTGAGCCTCTGGTCACGGTATTTTCATCAACTGATCAATTCATAATTTTGTTTTATGTGTGTTTCTGTTGGAAGACACCTTATTTAATATATATGTTGTTCGTTCATTAACATTGAATTCATGGCCAACAGCACTATAACTCACGAGTTAAGGAAGTTTATCAAACCCTCGTATTTTCTCCATAAGACACATCTCAGCCTTCCTGCACTCAGGAACACCAGACAGAACTTTACCACCTCTCTTGGGGGCCATTTTAAAAAGTAGAATCACCAACCAAAGGTGCAAAATGCAAAAAAAAATTGGCTCTAAGTGGACCACAAATAGGACACTTGTTTACAGTAAGGGAGCTGGATTAGAAGGCAGTGTCATCTTGTTTGACCTCAGCCTGGAATACGCACATTGGAAGACAAAATTTTTGCCACTCTGTATGTACAAGTCTGTGAATGAGTACGGAAGTGCCTTAAGTATTGATTTTGGGGTTACAAATAAATTTTAGCAAGTAGGCAAATTCACAAATACAGAATCCATGGATAATGAAAATCATCTGTATTTCAAATAAGCACATAGCTTAGTATTGAAAATGTAATGAGTATAGCTTTAATAAAATTTTCTTCTCATAAGCATTTTGTTCCAATTTGAATGTATACCTACCAAATAAAAATGACCTAATAGTGTTTTAAAGTATGTCCTTTCATTTCTATTAGTCAAGACTCTCTGTCTGGTATTTTTGAGGTAAAAATAAGTACCCCTGTGTCGCTTAGAACTCCATTTCTAATAAAAGTGAAAAGTGTATGATGCATTAGAAAACACAGTCTCATTCGGCCCTTCCTAAGATAATGTTTGTAAATTTATTTTGCTATATCTATTTAACTTCTGAGTAAGAAAATAATGTTATTTCCTCCAATTTTTCTTCCAAGAAAGCTAATATATTCAGAATATCTGGCTGATTATCTCAGTAGGCACATCTTTAGACCTTTGGAAAATTTTCCTGTCTCCCTGAACCCTTTCAAAGAATATTCTAAAAATCATTTCCTTTTACCTAGAGAGGGTTTTCTGCAGCTACAGTAAGGTCTACTGAGCTGCCTATTTATTAAAAACAAAACAAAACAAAAACCAAAATGAACTCTGTAGAATTCCCTTCAGCTTCTGAGTTTTATCTGATTTAGATTTTCCTGTAATTTATAGGAAAACCAAGCACTAAATCGAAGTGCAAATTTCCAAAAATATATCCTTTATAAGAAACTTGACAACCTTTTTTTCTTCACTAAGAAGAGATCATGCGCTTTTAATTAGCAATGGGTGAGTGTTTCAACACATTTTTTAAATTATTTGTTTTTGCACAAAATGATCTATGTTTTTACTAAAGAAAATACAAGATACAGAAAAGCCCCAAATTACAATCCTCCACCAGCCTTTCATATTTTTTTCTATGCATAAATAGAAATATCTGTGTATTATTTACCAAATGGTATCGTGATATACATATCTTTGATTACTGCTTTTCTACTTTAGATCATGTCATGAAGCTATGCCTTGTACAGAGTACACTGGTCTTTAACATAATTTTAATGGCTGCACAATATTCTACAGAGAAGACATACAACTTATTAAGATTTCAATTTTTCCCAATGCTTTGCTGTTTTATATAAACAACCTGGCAGTAAAACATCCCTACACATTCATCTTTGCCCAGTTGTCCAATTATTTCCCGAGGGAAAATCCCTAGAAGCAGAATTGCTGAGTCAAATAATTTACACATTCTTAAAGTTTTTGATATGTCTTGTCAAATCCTCCTTCAATGATGGTTGAACAAATTTACATTTCTCTCAACAAAACATAAAGATTGCCTATACCCGAGACCTCACCAAGCTGTGGTCTTCTCATTCTTTATATGACTCACCAATTGGTTGCTAAAGAATAGTTCTAGTAAGCCTAAACCTTTACATACTTTCTGGTAAAACAGTGCAATACATTTCTAAAGACACTTAATGCTCTCAAAATCTGCAACTGGTTAGAAATGTTATTTATGTTTGTTTTTTCCTTAACTTTCTCTTATAGCAATATTTTATAATGAAATGAGGGAAGAAAAAATGTCTTCTTCAACTCTGTAAATAAGGATTTGCCCAAGATAAGAATACAAGTCCCAGTTAAAAACTATGGAGAGCATGCAATTCAATTTGATCAGAAATGTGGGTATTTTCTCCTCTGCCAAAGCTGACAGTGTATTCACATGTCATTGACCCAAGGATCACTGCCCTTATCCATCAGTTAGTATTTCCTTCCAGATCCTGCAAATTAATGTCAAATGGTGAGTTGTAAGCCACTTAGAGAAACATTTCCAGCCAGCCACCCATCCATTGATCTATTCCATTAATAAATGTACACTGAGCATGTATGTATATCACACAAGGTAACATGGGTTAGTTTTATTTATTCATTCATTTAACAAACATTAAGTGCCTCCTCCATTCCAAACACTATTATTCTAAGCACTCAGCACCAGTTTTGAACAAGAAAGACGAGATCTATGCTCTTTACTTATACTTCAGCAGGCCTTGCTGTGCTGGTCACAGTGATTGACACATTCACCAAAAGTAACCAAAAGGTACCAAAAGTAACAAGATCACAAGAATCATACTAATTACTGTGCATTTTCCAATTTCAAATGTAATTTAACTTTTAAACATGTCAGAAACATTCCATACACAGAAATCTTGTATGGACCAGTAACCTTTCCTTAGTTTGAAAGCTTTTATTTTTCTTTTACTTCATATCATTAGAATTCTGCAATGCTTTTTCTCTGCATGAAAAATAATTTCTAATAGGATCTCAGTATCTTGCTTTCCCAGAACCTGCTAGTTTTATCAAGCACTTCACCAAAAACATTTCTTCTGCCAAATATGTGGCATGATTTGGGGGTAATGTCTCATGACAGCTGAATTAGTATGCGCTATCAAAATGCGTTCTTTCCCCCTATCTCTCTAATTAAATTAAAAATTAACAGGCTGCTTTTCATGCTTCATTCTGTTGCACTTGCCTCAATTTCCCTTGGTTACAAAGCATATTAGTTATGAATATGTATTAGGGTTTGCTGTCAAACCCTGTGAACATGTTCTGGAGCAGAAGATTAGATGTTATTTCAAAACAGATGCATCAGTTTATATCATCCCCTGCAATTTTCACCTACCAATGAACATTCATGAGAGATTGAACTACAGAACAGAAGAGACTAGTCTACCAGCTAAGGTTCATTTTGCTCCTTTTTCTTGCTTCAGTGGATTTTAGTTGGTTTCAATTTTCATTAACACTATATCAATGACGCAAAAGCTCACCAATCTGAATGGAGTTACAATTTTGTGGCTAACAAAAACACAAGCCTTGAAATACCTGTACTGAATTTAAGTTTGGAACTAAACTTTCCTGAACCAAATTGTCAATACTCAGAATTTTTATCAACTGGTAAATTAGAATTGAATTGCAGCTGCAGGAAAAAAAAAATTAATAAATCTATCTTTACATTTTAAATAAAGATGATCATAATCCCTGACATGTGTAATTGACCATATCAGTTTTCTCTGTGTGGAAGTTTTTTATCTTATCCTTTAGACCTAAATTATGTTTATCTAGTTGTGCCTACACTAGAAACTTGGGGGGCTGAGCTTAACCAGAGGAATTGTGTAGGCGAGACACAATTAAGTTTCATTGATCATCATTTGGAAATATCATTACAGAAGGATAAACATACACTGTTTTTAAGAATAATTTTAACTGTTTTTAAAACATATTTTTAAAAACAATTGTTTTATTGTTTTTTAAACACATTTTAAAAATCAACTGCTCTCCTTTTGTTGGAAACCATAGATTGAGTCAAACAATGCATCCATGAATTTCATGCATATTAGAGCTGGAAGGAAATTTAGAGAATCGACACCAAACACTGCTTTTAAAACAAAGAAACTGAGGCCCAGAGAGTTAAAAAGACTTCTCTGAGGTCACATAGCTCACTGGTGGTAGAAATAGGCCTACATCCAAGGACTTCCAGTTCCTAACCACTTTCATCACACTACAAATATGCTGACTTCATGACTTCAACAAAACCTCATTTTCTCTAGGATAACATGTTCACCAACAAACCAGAAAAAAATGAGGTTGGAATGTGTACACCCAAATGATCTCATGCAGTTTTGATAAAAACTATTTATTTAGAACCCTAAAACTTTACGACAATATACTTAAAATTTACATATGAACACTAAATCAATAAAGTAAGCACAAAATGACTAAAATGTCAGAGAGATTTCAAGCCAGGTTCTAGAGGAAAACCCTTTCCACCAAATTCTCAGATCCTACCTGCTCTTGCATCCTTCTCAAACCAACGATCCAACACTTCAACCAATCTCTGGCTATTCTATTCATTCCTTTGATCATTCATCCTTTCATCCCATGTATCTAGCAAAACACTAGCCCTGGAAAAGCAATCTTCACCATGCCTACATCCAGACTGCCGAACACTGACGGGCAAAGATCACACAAATGGGGAAATCAGTGCCACTATAATAAATACCTGTTCTCCAAACTCAAAAAGTTCCTCTATATGACTAGGAACTTCCAAGTTTTCTTGCTGAACTCTTAGTCTTAGTCTCCTAGAGAGAAATTTGACTCCTAATTCACAGAAATAATGAAGAGGAGAATGGGAGGAGGAAGAGGAGAAGAAAGAGGAGAAGATATCAATCAGATGGGAACTTTCTCAATTTTCTGCTTCCCCCACATAGATTGACCTGCATCTTTTCCTTCCTGTGAGAACAGAACTGCTCCTCTCTTCTGGATATGTCCTTCTTTCACTATCTCAGCGGATATTTCCCATCACCGCCCTCTTGCTCTCTATTGACTCTTTTTCATTAGCCTTTAAACATGATCAAGTCACTTGAATCATTAAAAATCTTCCCTTGACATTACCATCTGCTTTTAGCTACTTCCCATGATTCTCCTCCTGTAAAAGAGCCATCGTGAAGGAATCAGGTTCACACATTGTCTCAATTTCATCACCTCCAATTGATTCAAGCCACTGCAATCCAGCATTTTTCCCTTTCCCTCTGCTGACGCTGCTCTTACAAAAAAAACTAAAAAGCTGTAGCTACACTTTGAGAGGACTCGTGCCAGTTCTTATAAGATAAAAGATGTACCAAGTTAACATTTGGTATCAAAATGTCTTTGTTTGAGAAAATTTATTGAGATTCCCATTTAGTTGGAAAGTGAAACTTGAGGTACATGTAAGACATCAATTAAGAAAGAAAAAGGTTCACGCTGCTGTAAATGAAAGGAGAATAACTTGATATATTTTTTGATTGATTTGGTTTTGTTGTTTGATTAGACAGAGGAGCAGAGAAAAGTGGCAGAAAGGGGAGGTGGACAGGGTAGCAGACAGTAAGACGGCAGAGGGTGACATGGCAATAAAGGGTCATTCAGAAAGTCCCACAGGAATATAGTTAAAGTGACTTAAAGTGACCTTATGTCTTTTGATTGGAGCACTTAATCCATTTAAATTTAAAGTAATTGTTGATAGACATGTAGTTATTGTCATTTTATTTTTCATATTTTTTATCTTTTTTTCTTCTTCTTAAAGAAATCTCTTTAACATTTCTTATAATACTCATTTGGTGGTGAACTCTTTAGCTTTTATATCCTGAGAACAAAGAATTTTCACATATAGATATAGATATGGATATAGATATATATCTATAGATATATATATTTTTCTGTGCATGTCATAATTTATTTAGGATAGTTTGTAGAACTGGAATTGCAGTTTCATAATTGCTATTTTATAATCTTAGTAATGGTGCCCATTTCCCTGATTCTTTGCCAACAGTAAATATTACTGATCTTTTTAATCTTTGCCAAGTTGATGAATGAAAAAGGATGTCTTCATTTTGACTAAAGTTTCAAATCAAATTCCTAATGAATTTGAGTATATTTTCCCATGATTAGCAGCTATTTGTGTGGCACTCTTCCTTGAATGCATAAAAAATGATAATATATGTAAAGTAAAGCTATATGTGACATGTGTATATGCATATATGGATAGAAATAAATAAAAATACATTGGAAAATGCAATATTAAGAGTAGTTACCAGGGCAGTGCAGTAGTTGAGGGTGGGCCATAGTAATAAGGGAATTTCACATGTAACTTGGATTTTTAACAAGGAAAATAATGTATTCCAACATTTTTTAATAATAAAAGGACTGTTGAATAAATAAGAATCATAAGAAAGAATGAAATTGTATAAGACTGGTTACACCTTCTTTTCCTGGTTGTTTGCTTCTCTACCTTCTACTTCCAGGAAATAACCCTGCTTCTTTATTTATTGTATCAACTCCAGCAGTTTTTCTACCCCGTTGAAGGATTTCCCCAAAGTCCCATCTTAGGCACTCTGCTCTCTCCTCCAGCACCCATGGTCTCCAACCTCTGGAATCTATGGATCTCACACTGACTTCTCTCTGCCTGCCTGACCCTTCTACTTAGCTTTAAACAAATAATGGCATTGTACTTCATCAGAGCATCTGCAATTAGAACAAAAAGAACATACAGTAAGCTCTGAGAAGAGAAAACAGGAACGTGGTTAAGTGCTAATCCAGCCCAGGTGATGAAAGAAGACTGTCCTGAAAGAGTAGTATTTAAACATGAAGTATGACTAGGTGATAGCTGGGAAACTGGAGAGCGGAAGGAGACAGGGATATTCCAAGTGAGGCACCAGCATTTGACAGGCTCTAAAGCAGAAATATAGTTAAAGCATTCAGATCACTAAAATATGACCAGCATGACTGAAACAAGTTGGGTAATGTTCCAGTGTCAGATAATTTTGTGACTGACTTGTTGGAACCATAAATGGAGACTAAACACCTGTGGGGTAGGGCCAGAGGTTTGGAGGAGGGAGGTAAGGATTCTCCTGAAAGGAATGGATGTTCGCATTCTTTACAGTCCTAAGGAAGGAACATGGAAACATAGGTCGTAGACTAGCATGAGGAAAATATTTTCTAGTATTTCTGGGGCCACGAATCAGTTTGGCATCCAGGATCAAAGGCATGAGAGGTCTGGTATGTTTCCAGGGGGACTGAGGAACTGAGAGTAGCCCCTTGGCCATATACGTGTGGCCAGAAGTGAAGACGTGAAACAACTTAGTAGGATATCATGAGAAGCCCAGTGTCCAATGAGGCTTTCTGCGATAATGAAAATGTTGTATAATCTGCACTATCCAATATGGTAGTTACTAACCACATGTGGTGACTGAGTACTTTTCATTGTGGCTCGCACTTGTGAGGAACTGAATTTTATTTTATTAAATTCTTATTTTATTTCATTTTAATTTAAATAGCTACATGTGGCTAGTGGCCAATATATTGAACAATGCAGGTCTGAAGGTCACAATGCAGGTCAAAGTGGCCAATATATTGAACAAGCAAGACCGGTGTGACAACCTGGCCTCAGATGTGTTGAGAGAATTCGGGAAGAATGTGTACACACGTGGGAGATGAAGAAGTAGAGGAAAGCGGAGTCCCTGGTAGTTCTCAGCAGAGAATGTTGGTGCCCAGAGAGTCAAGATTTAATGAGAGTCATATTCATAAAATAGTGGTAAGACATAATGAAGGAAGAAACGACCCTGGGAGTTGGGGGAGTTGGGCCTGAGCAAGTGTGAGGCAGGGCCTTGGGGAAAAGTCAGATATCACCAAGGAACAATTCAGAGGTCTCCTATTTTTGCAACAGAGCTGGTGGGGTCTTGTGTCATCATTGGGTATGTTATACTTGGTAATAAGTGACAAATGTGAAGTCAAAATGGCACAAATTACAGTTATTTGGTTGTCTTTTTTTTTTTTTTAATATTCAGGAAATTTTAAAAAGTAGGCTGCGGTCTACAGGTCTGGCTGGCTACGTCGATGCACTACAAATGAATAGCGATAGAAATCTTTGTTTTTCCTCTCTCTCTTTTATAACAAGTTTTCTGGTTGCCTTCTCTGCTCCAGTCCTGGCTGAAGCTCAAGGTTAAAATATTTGTTCACCAAAACACTCTTTCTCACCCTCTCTGATCCAGATTAATTTTTATAAGCACCTGTTCCAAAAGCACACAGAAAATTTGGAAAAGGCACGGAGCTGATAGAACTTGTCACCAAATTCAGCACAAAGGCAGCAGCATTCAGGAAGACTAATTTTTCGTGTGTTGACACCTAACTTCGCTTGGGTTTAGTGATGACATCATTTGCTAACGTCACCCATGAGTTCTAGCAAATCAGATAAAAACCATCAAAGAGTCCTCTGTCATTTGCAATTCTGACAGCTGCAGTGGTATTAGATTTGTCTTCACACTATTACTTTAATGCTGAGGAGAGGGACTTGCAAAGCCTCACTGATTTTCAGCTGCCATCAAAAATAGTTTTTTTTTTTTTAATTCCACTAAGGGAGTTGGGGCCAGAAATGCTCTGACCTGCTGCCTTTGTTCAGCAGGTGATAAATTGACTGAGGCTCCTGCATGCACTCTGTACCATATAATAGAGTTATAAATTAAGCTTTACTTGTTTACCTTCTCACAGGTCTCCATTGAGATGACTTTAGAAAGGAAAAAAATAACGACAAAATCAATGGGCCATTCTTATCTCTTCCTTTTATTTTTTCTATTCTTTCTCTGCATTGATTTTATTGTAGGAGTTGTCGATGATTTGATGATAATGCATTAATTCCAAGATACCAGGACACCAAGCCCGTGTGCTATTAACTTAGGATGCATGCATTGTTAGTGAAGCCCTTACCTTATTGGAGTCCTGTTCCTTAGAGCAACATCCCAAAAGAAGGTTGCCTTGTGTCCAAAGTGTGCCATGCCATACAATGGGCCCACCCGAGCCCTGGCTGCCTGCCCCATGGGTAATTCAATTAAATACTTTTAAACTTCATTCTCCTATGTGTAAATAGGAAATAAAAATGTCTGCTCTACCTACATTCCTGGTTGGTGAGAGGATCAAATAACATGGTACCTACAGAAGTACTTTATAAAATCTTAACATACTTGAAAGATTAAATTTTTATTCATCATTTTTACCTCCACTGATTTCCAGAAAGAATTTTAGTTCAGTTACAACAGAACGTTCAAAAGTGGTTAGACCATTAAAGCAAAGATAAAAGAACAGGAGTCACGTAATGAAAATAGCAGATAATTGGTCCAGATAAATCTATGTTAAGAACAGTTGTATCAACTGGACACTTAATTTAGCTTTGAACTTCCTGGAAGCTAAAGCAAAACACAAAATATCATTAGGCACATGACTCTGCTTAATCTACAAAATGAAATGTGCTGGTTTACTAGGAAAGACGGAAATTTCCTTGCCATTAAACCCTAAGAATTGTGGGTGAAATTGTTTTCTCGGCACATACATGATTACATTTTCCAGTTGCCCTTGTAGTTGTGATGTGAGCCTGGGCCCACAAAACCTTCTCCATGCGCTTGCTCCTTCGTGCTCTTCCCATACTAGCTTGATGCATAGCAAGAGTGGAAAGTAGAAAATAAAAGGAGGCTGGTATCTGAACCCCTACTTGGAACTGCCTC
Source organism: Rhinolophus ferrumequinum (assembly GCF_004115265.2). Lineage (NCBI taxonomy): Eukaryota > Metazoa > Chordata > Mammalia > Chiroptera > Rhinolophidae > Rhinolophus > Rhinolophus ferrumequinum. The sequence continues at coordinate 74,211,694 of NC_046285.1, read as the reverse complement.
CCAATGAGAAATATCTGCTTTCTATTTTGTATGAATAAGAAATAAACCTCTATCATGTTTGAGCTATTTCACTCAGTTTACATATTCTTTAAAAATGAAGGTTTTCTTATTTGGAAGTTTATTAAATAACATAACATACAGAGTTTTTAACTATGAGTGTTATCTAAATTTTTTTTTAATGATCTTTATGGACTGTCTCATATTTTGTGAAAGACAAGCAAAATCTAATGGTTCTGGGAAAGAGAACGAATGAAACCATGATGGATGATTTTATTTATGTGTTTTGGATGGTGATTCCTGGGGTATAAAGTAAAGTAAAACACAAGAATAGTTCTAGAACATGAGACACGTCCAGGAGGTTTGGTCCCTTGAGAGTGACGATACAATGAGAAATGAGAAGACCGAGAGAAGACTGGATCCTTAATGAATTGAGGACAATCCTGAGAGTTTAGAAAGAAGGACAAATAATGGAAAGGTAGAAAAGAACTAAATCCGATTTTCTACATTTCCTTAGAGCCTAGCCTGCCTGGTGGGGTATCAGAAGCCTCGGCTTTGACCTGTTAGAGCAAATAAGCCTTGTTCATAGGCCCTGTTGAAGAATCAGTCTGCAGGCATCTTGGGAATTTTATAAAGACAATCAAGCATAAGGATATCATAAATTCTGTGGATTGAATCATTTTATTACCCCTCAAGCACAATTTTCAGACCTACAGAATTGCCTCTGGAACTTCTCTGTCTTTTGAGATCAAGTTAGCACAAGTGCATTGGGTTTAGATTCCATTCACTCCCATGACAAGTTTGTTCTGAGAGGCCTTCTGAATATCCCTGGAGACTTCCTGCTAGGACTTTTGCTATGCCTTTCTTACACTGAACTGTTTGGGCCTTTCTTACTTTGAGTATAAACACTTCATGTTTTATACGTGGTTTAGAAGAGTCCATTTCTAGCTATTTAAAGATTCGAAAGATTTGGCGGGGCTTGGGCAAATGGCAGCATGGAGTAGACAGGAGAGGCCAGCCGCTGACTCTGGGACCATAACCTGGGCCGAAACTGATGTTCCAGGAGATAATACAGACACAGTTGCTGACAGAGGCAAGGCAGGACCCAATCCAGTGGGTCCAGCTGTGTAGGCAAACTATAGTTTCAGGCCAAATACGCAGCAGGGCATCCAGGATTAAAGAGCAGAATGTCCTGGCATGCAGAGATCAATAGTGAAGAATCCAAAAAGAGACATATTCAGACTCCAATAGACCAAGGCCCTAGGCAGAAACTTAATGTATGTCGGGTATCATTGGGGCTTTTCTAACATTCCATTTCTGTTGGACCATAATTTCTACTTCTCAGCATTCTTAGAAAATCAGCAAACCACAGCCATCCTGACACAATAGCTGGCTTTCAAAGTATCCAAGAAAAATGTAAAATATAATTGACCTCAAAATAGTATGAATATTCAGAGACTATGTCATTTCTCAAAGCATTACAAGTCCTACAGGAAAGTTTGAATAACAGCCATTTTATAATTCTATGCATAATATGAGTTTCACTCCCTTCAGGATGACATATGGCTTTTTGGACACGATCACTTGAAAGAAAATGAAATTCATAAGTTAGTGTTCTACTACTTCTACCCAGGTAACTTTTTTTGTTCTAAATAAGAGGATCAAGGCATCAATTAAAATCTTTTGCATGTTAGTAAAATATGAAATTGGAGATGGAAAAATGACTCTTTTTCTGCTCTTCCATATGAGTTTATGTCTTTGCAACTTTTATTGCTTCCACTTCCTACCATAACTAAAAGGAATGTAGAAGCATAATTATGTTATTAGAAGTTTAATTTCTTTTAGAAATTAGAATCAAGAGAATGTTGGAGGCCATGTGGTTTAACCTCGACTCACTGAATATGTAATACCTATGTTAATTGAGCACTTAATCTGCTTCAAGCACTCTTTCAACTGCTCTCCAGATAATATCTCACTTAATTATCACAACAACTCTATTATCCCCATGTTAGAAATAAAGGAAACTGAGGCTCAAAGAGGTTAAGTGATTTGCAGTCACATTATAAGTGGCAAAACTGGAATTCAAATCCAGGAAGTCTGACTCCTATCTCTTAAACACTAAGGGATTCTGTCTCATTTGCACTTTCATACAATAAACATAAGCATTACTTACTTTATTCATAAATGTTATTAGTAAGATTTTCATGGTATGTAATATTCATTTGGAAATATGTGTAAAACATTTGCTACACAAGTTAAAGACCCAACTTCCCATTTTTCAATTAAGCACTGTCACTGCTATTAAAGGAGGTGGAGTTCACCTAATATCTGACACCTCTTCAGCCCCAAATAAGCAATCTGTACATACAAAAATAAAATAAAATAAAATAAAAGATAAAGGGATGCAGTGCCAGAATCTTGGCATTTCTAAGAACATGTCTTCAGTGACTAGACTACAAATCACTGCCTTTACAGTTCTGTGTTGCAGGATAGCTGCTAAGGGCAATTTTTCCTTTTACACCAATCCACACCTGTAGCCTGTGGGCCTAACGCTCATGAGAGATGGACTGGACTGCACTGAAATTGCCTAGGGTATCATTCTTCTATAGATGTCCATGCTGTGTTTGGAAATTGTGTTGGCTCAAAGGTCTAACTTGTAGTCCTAGTTGCACACTGGCCATTGGATTGTTCCATTCCCTGTGGATTGAGTGTGTTAAAAATGGATGGACTTCATTTTTTCTGGAAAGCACACCTGCAAAGCTCAATTTCCTTCTTAAAAACTGTCATGAGATTATCTATGTTCATGCAAGCTCTGAACTACTAGGTTAATGCAAAGTAGTTGCGGTTTGAGGGTTAAAAATAATTGCAAAACCACATCTACTTTTGCACCAACCTAATACAATCTCTGATATGCTTTGGTCCATCAGTACTACCTGCTTTTCCAACTGGTAATTTCAAAATAAGGGGTCTGGCCTTTGGAATGTTTCAAGTTAAAAATATCTTGAGATTGAATTGACTGGCTTCACATGTGTTTACTCCAGATAATCAGTAGTGTGAAAAGAACACCCACCCCACCTTCGGTAGCAGGTTCACTCTCTAACATATCAACTTTATAATGTTAACTCTATTAATAGACCTGAGCATTCAAATTCTTTGTGTCCTTAGCATATGACAAAACTGCCGTATTTCTATTCATTCCAGAGTCAAATCTGTCATAATCTGCTATTAACGTTTTTCTGAATGTCCTGTCAAAACGTTTGCTATGTCTATCAAAATATGGCAAATTCCTTTGGGGCAATGGACATGAGCAGCACTGAAATCTTTCAGACAAATAGGGTTGGATGACTCGTAACTATATGAAGAGTAAAATGAGAAGAGTGTAGGGCAGAGCATATCTTTGCTACTAAATAAAATAGATTCTATTACAAATAAATGATTGATACTATTGGGACATTAATTTATCAACAGGTAGAATCTAACTTGCTATACAAAACACAGGAGAGCAGAGTTTTTCAATGGTTAGCAACTCTTTTTTGGGGGGTAACTACAGATTACAATTTGTGCAAATTACAGGTTAATTGTTACAGTTCATCATACTTTATTAATTTCAAGGTAATATTCCAAAATAAATATGTCTGCTTCAAATTAACACGGATCCTCCCAAGCACCCTGAGGGGGTGGGGGGGGGAATCTTCTGAAGCGCCGAGATCACGGTTTAGCAAACATAATGAAACAGAAAGGATGGAGGCTCACGCCTGCTTAAATTCCGTAGCACAGAAGAGCACTTCTTCCTATACGCATAAGAAACTAAAAATCATTTTCATGTGCGTGCATAGCTGCAGAATTCCAAATTAATTAACTAGGAGAGAGAAGAAAATTCACCATTTATAGCTAAAATTCCTAAGATTTATTTTATATGTAGAATTGAAATGAAAACTTTAAATTTCGTTTTCATTGGCAGTGCTCCAATATATACAAAAAGAGTGGGAGACGGGTCCCTCACATGGATCTCGGGACAATGAAGTGCCCAATCAGCTTTGAAAGGCTTTGAAAGTCGGGGTGAGGCAAGGAGAATTTGTGCAAACTGGAGGCACATATGTGCATTTCCAGAGTTCTATTTCCATGCTACACGCAAGGGCAGTTATCACTGGGAGTCACCTTAGAGCTCTATCTGGCATTCCCCACTCACAACCATAACTTTTGGTTGTGATCTGAAAACATGGTGATCTCTAAGAAGAATTTTCTCCAAGAATTAATTTTCCTTCCTCCATGGTAATGATATTCAACAACAGCAATTTCATACTAAATAACATAATTTGGCTGGAAGAACAGAGGGATAAAAAGTACTGTGGGGTTAAATCCAAGCCTGACCAATTCTTTTCAATTCCCTGTTTTAACCATCAAATACATAAACAATTTTAAGAGAAAAATCTCTCTCGTTTCATTCTAGTCTCCTTCATTAGCAACTCAGTCTGCAGTAAATAAAATTAATGCTTACCTCAAAGGCTCTCTGTATTTTGACAAAGTCGCTCACACTGAGTAGGTTTTCAAGCAGAGCTGTGTGGTGGTCTTCACCTTCTGTTCTCTCTGGCCCAGGCTGTGACCCCTTATTCAATTCAAGTCCAGCATTATTGTAACTCATAATGGTTCCACCTCTTTCAACAGCCTTCACCTATTTCTATACATTTTTCTTTTTTTTTCTCCTTCAACAGGTACCTTTGAAAAGGAACCCAACTTAGCAGTAGAATTACAAAAATTATAAAAGTACATTTCAAGGCATACAATAAGAAGGCAAAGTGTTCAAGGCGAGAGGTGAGGAATGAAAGCCCTCAACTCCGACACTTCCTTAGTTCCACAGTTTATTTACAGAGTCTACAGCTGAATCATTTTAAAACACCCCCTCCTTATGCCCTGTTGAACCTGGCTTGATTAAAAACGTGTAAAGCTTCCCCCATGTTTATAGCAACTGACACAGAGTGCAGCTTCTACTCCTCATTTTAAATGCATTAGAAAAGCAACTTCTCCAAACCTTTTTGGCTAACCTTGCTTCTATTAGCACGTGGTTTTAAACTCTGTTTTCTTGTCTGGAGTCATTAGATGATTCAGCTGTAAAGTTTCCATCCCAATGAAGAGCTCCCTTCTGAAGGCCACCTTCCCAGCTAAGTGGAGTTGTTTGTTTCATCTGTTCCTGCTGCTTTGTATGTCTCCTGGCAACCAACATAAAACCAACTACAACTTTTCCTCTTCCCCCAGCCCCAACAACTAATGACTGACCTGAAGGTTTGAATATATAATGCAGATGCTGAGTTTTTTCTTAAAGGACAATTCAGCTCTCTTTTTAATTAAATTTTAAAGACAGCTTTTATAAATATATATATTTTTATGAAGCATGTCATGTATTATAAATTGATATGATTAGCCAAAGAAAGGAGCACGACATTCAGGAATTTTGTGTTTTCCACGTAGGAAATATTTTCTTTCTTGTTTAATAAGAATCCATTCCTTATTTTCTCTTTGTCTTAGTTCCTACATGTTGAAAATGAGGATGGTTTTAAAAGGTTTTCAATGCATTGAAAATATGGGGAATAACACAGCAAAATATAATATGATAAACCTTATATAAAACTGCTTACAGTACCATTGGTGTTTCAGCTACTGTTAATAGAAGGAGGGAAAAAGAAGAAAAGTTAACATTTTTTTGAGTACTTTGCATTCCTTATCTTGATTAAGCTTCACAAAAATCCCACAAGGTGACAACATCACTATCCCCATTTTACAGATGAAGGAACAAAGTAAATGCCAAGGCCTTAGAGTTAGTAAGGTTTGGAATAGGACAGAGTGACTCCTGGAGCCTGCCCTACACATGGATGCCCTCTCGGCACCTTGCTTTCATCTCTATAGGACTGAAAACTTGTCAATAGATACCATGTTCCCCAAAAATAAGACCTACCCAGAAAATAAGCCCCAGTTAAGATCGTCAGCCAGACGGATGCATTTAGTACGTTATGACGATGTTCCAGAAGAAGATGACATGACGGTATTTGAATAAATGTAGATTGTTGTACATGAAAAAATAAGACATCCCCTGAAAAGACTCCTAATGTGTCTTTTGGAGCAAAAATTAATATAAGACCCGGTCTTATTTTGGGGGAAATACGGTATCTCTGAGATCCTCACTAGATGTCCCTTATTGTAAGCCTTTCCACGGTGAGCTGGTGTTCACAAGGCAGGTGGTGATACACAGGGAATTTTCCACAACATATAGAAGCATCCTACAGGCCTTCCCATACCAGTTTCTTTTTTGGAGGGGAGGGATGAAATTTCATTCATGTATCCATGAATTCATCCATCTCTCTATTCATCATTCATTCCCAAAACCATTTATTAAGAACCTACTCTATGTCAAGCCCTGAATTGGACCTGGTGCCTACCCGTGAGGGCTTTACAGTCTTTTAGGAGCAATTACCGGTCTAGTTATCTTTCATGCAAATCCCAACCTCTTGCTGTTTACAGCGCTATGTTAAGGAGGATTCTGAAGTCACGGCTAAGCTCAGGGGAAAAGAGTGGCATTATAGATTATAGATTTATGGATGTGTATCACAGACACAGAAAGGCTGAGGGAACATGTTTACCACAAATTTTCCTTTCCTCGTTAAGCCCGTTGTGTAAGTTAGGAAAATATTTTTAAGCCCTAATATTATAAATTCCCCTACTTATCTCACATAGGAATAAACTTGGTCTTCTTACCATGCTAACTTGTAAATTAATAATAGAGTTAGATCATCTGGATCAGCCCCATAAATGTTTGCAAACTGTTTTATAGTGGCATTCTGGAGAGCTGGGCTTCGTTCAGGAACAGACACTAATGAGGGAAGGAAGAGGGAATAGAAAAAAAATGTTCTGTAAAGCTACACCAGGAGAGGTAAGTATCCCACTGGCTGACAATGCAGAATTCTCTAATTATTCTGAGATAGTCAAACTGCCTGGCCTACTTTGCCTTCATAAAGATGCAGCTCTAAACGTTTTCATTAGTCAAAACAGGAAAAGAGAATGAGAAGCTAACAAATTACTGCAGAAGTTAATCAATTGACACCGTTTTCTTTCTGTAAAATCATGGCATTAGAAATAAATCTAGATTGTCAAGTTGCAAATGGCTCTAACCTTCTTTGTAACTCTGTGCTTAATTTTCAGGTTAAACTTCCACAACACTGTAAAAATCCATAACTAGCCTCTTGACTCTGCTGAAATTTATCTTCTTGCCGTGAACCAATTATGATTTTGTGAAAACTTGGCCACAGGCCCACTCCAATATCAGGCTTTTTGGGGAACGGTGTAGTGCTGAGGGCAGTCTGTGCTCAAGGAGTGGATGGTTTAGTTGGGAGAGAAAGCTAACAAACGAACCAACACTTGCTCCCTTCTCCTGTAGGGCCTGGTCACCACTCATTTGTGGAGTGGAGCGCTGAGCACCCAAGCAGACAAATCAAGCTGAGACATCCCCTGGCCTTGGCTTTCTTTGCAACCTTTGGACTGAATTATTCTCTCCATTGTACAGTCGCTCCCATGTGTCTTTATCACAACGTCCCAGTCCACTCCCAAATCCCTGCTCTCTTCCTCCCCCATAATTTATACCCATCAACATAAATGCAGGCCTCACCTTTCTAATTTCCCTTCCCTTTGTTTGCCCTTCCCTCACACTGAAGCCTATGTTTACTGACATTCTTAATCGTTCCCTAGAATTCTTCCTCCACCTCCTCACTTCAACTGATACCAGCTTCCCCTTACCAGCCCCATTTCCCACCAAACCATCTCAAGTTGAGGCTTCTTCTCATCCGGTCCCAGTCCCTCGGGGACAGTAGAAAGGTGGCATGCCCTGGACTCCTTGCTTCTTGAACCTGTGCCTTCCCAAATGGCCCCAGTAGCCAAACATCCCAGGGCGTGGTTTCAACACAACCTCTTCCCAGAGCCTGAGAGAAAGAAAGCACCAGCCCAGCCTTTGGAACTTTTTAAGCCCTTAGTAAATATTAGTTTCCTTCCTTGTTCCTAATCCTCCCAGTTTTAATTCATTACTCCTTCACCCCAGCAAACACAGCATTCTGTTTGTACTTTAACGAGAGCACTTTTTCTTTCTGCCTTGCAAGATAACGAGTTGCCTGTGTATCTATCTCTCTCCCGCATTAACTCCCTAAGAACAAGGATGACACCTCACTGATGCCTACAACCTTATATTGCCCACACTACACAACATACACTACATACACTACACAACATATGTGTGCTCATTTGTAAAATAAGATGGGTGGAAAATGAAATTCACCTATAGTTTTGAGTTTTCAGGGCAGGGTCCTGGGTGTAGGTGACATCAAATCAGAAACAAAGGCAGGATTCTGTGAACAAAGAAAATGAGGGAAACAAAACTTGAGATTGCATCTTCAAGGTACTTTCAATCAACTATTCAAGCACTCTTGAAACAAAGTATTTATTTATTTATTTGTTTTATACATACAATTTCCATGAAAGATGTACACATGTGTTGAGGCCCTACTATGCCCCAGGCACTACCCTAGGCACCAGGCAAAAAAAGACGGATGAAATACAGCTCTATGCCCACCATTGCTCAGAGATTCACATACCAGTAAATGTTGGTTTTAAATTGATCCTAAATTTTGAGAAAGTAGGTCCCCTGTTAACTCTTAGGCAACATAATGTTTGCTGTTTGCCTTTTTCTGATCTGCTGAACGATGTTCAAAATAACAAAACTATTTTCATAACAGCATTTCTCAGACTTCTCAAATATTTGAACACTGAGAATTCATGATATCCTAAAATAACTAAATGTATAATTCTGCAATAAATTGTATATCATTGTACTTTCAGTTCTAGTCTAAGCAGTGATCGCCAAATTAAAAAAAAAAATCTATATGGAAGTGGAATAGAAAATTGAGAAAATCCTAATTATTGATTTAAGCATCGCTACCCACTTGAAAAAGGCCACTGTGATTTTAGTTTATCAGTAGGCACTTAGGATGCACTGAACTGAACATTGAGAATCACTGCTTAAAAATATCTCAAGTTCCGTCTTTTAATTCAAATTTTGATGGGTTTTCCCAACAGTTAATCACTTTTGAGCCTTCTTTAACAGTCTTTCTCTTTGAAATCCAATATCCATTTTCAAAGTCACTTGTGGGCTTGTTGTTTGTCAGCGGGGCTTTCACCAGGGAACCACTTTCTGGGCTATTATTCTGAACTAGGTTACCAAATTCCTTTATGTTGCCTCTGAGAGAACACTGACTTTTATTCTACTTGGAGTTTTAGAACAGTTTGTCAAAGTCACCTTGATATTGAACACTTGCATCCATGCATAGAACTACTGAAAAATAGTCATAAAATCATTGCATGAAAGGAGTCACTGAAAATCCAGTACACATTTATTGATTTTCTCCTGAAGAAAGAAAGAAAGCAGGTAGGTTGGAAATTAACAATTATTGAGTTCCTCGTATATGCCAAACTCTATGTTAGGCACTTTCAAAAATATTATTTTATTAAACCTCATGATCTCCCTGCAAGATACTTAATATTATTTCAATATTATTATTATTATTATTATTATTATTATTATTTTACTGATGATGGAACTAAACAAGATTAATTATCTTGCCTAACTTCACACAAGTTATAAAATGTATAAGATAATAAATAATGCCATGCTATATGGTCTCTGCTAAAATTTTACACTGATTTTTTTTTCCATTTAATTCTCTTTGAAATCTTATAACATACGCACTATTATGGTCATCATTTTATAGAAGAAGAAAGTGAGGCTTAGACAGATTAAATAATTTGTCCAAGATCACCCAGCAAAGTAGCAAAGCTGGAATTCAAAACTCAGATCCTTTTATGTATTCCCTATAGTCTAAATCCCCATGCAGAGTAATCTGCTAAACATCACAGTAAATTCTAATCCAGTTTGGAAGCTGAGCTATGTGAAAGTGATGAAACAAAAAAGTATACCCTAGGTAATAAAGTTAAAGGGGCTTAGAATTTGGAGTCAGAATACGAGGTTGAAGTCTTAGATCTCTCATTTTCAACCCTATAATCTTAGGCAAGCTGACGCATTTCTCAAAATAAAGATAGTAATATTGTTTATCTCATAAAATGGTTTTTAAGGTTAAAATGAGGTAACATAGTGAAAGCTGCCTGTAAATTGTAAAAACATTATGCACATGAATTAGCATTAATATTAGTACACAGTCAGAGGAAGGCAAATTTTCTCCAAATTTGGGGAGATCAGGTAGGAGTTCATTGAGGGATTGGAATATTATACTTGTAAAACAGAATGAAGCAAAATTACCCACATCATGACACTTCATATTGAAGCCAAGACTCTATAATCATTTCTATTGCTTTTAGGAAATGCTTATGTGTAAATAAATCCCAGAGAGACCAAGGCCATATCAATCAATATTCTCAAAGTTAGTTATTAAATACAATGTGTGTGTATGTGCGGTATTTAACATTTTGGGGGGAAAAATCTGCCTTAAAATTAGTCAGAGGTAATGCTAACTACAGAAGTCTTCTCTAAGAAAACCTGGTCTGTTTGCCACTGTCTGAATCTAGTTTTTAATAACATCAGAAATGGCTCTTTTCCAAAATCAAAGCAATGTAACTACTATCTGTCATAAAGTGACTGTCTTAGACAGTTTGAGTGCCCAAATCCCCAGAATCAGATATTTTGTTCATGAAGCATTAAATACTCTATTCTAGAAGGGAAGTGGATTTTAATTTAATATGGACTCTCTGAATGGCTTAGCCTCAAAGGAACATACATATACACATACATATATATATAAATATACATTTTCGTATATACTTATATACATACATATTTGTATATACATATATATACACATACATATTCATAGAGAAAGATGGAGATAGAAACAGCGACAGGAAGAGAGAAAAGAGGAGATGTGTCCTTAAAAAAAGGGGAAATTTGTACATAAATGCACACACACAGACAGAATGCCATATGAAAATTGGAGTTATGCTGCCAGAAGCCAAGGAACTACGAGAAGCTACAAATGAGACCTGGATCAAACCCTTCCCTAGTGCCTTCAGAGGGAGCATGCCGCTGTCACACTAATCTCATACTTTTTGCCTCCAAAACTGTGAGATAATGAATTTTTGTTGTTTTACTCATGCAGTTTATCATACTTTGTTATGGCAGCCTTGGAAACTAATATTGTTGGTTATATAGATATTACAAGAAAGACAGTTTATGTACAGAAATGTATGTTATTAATATGTTTATTAGTATTATTAAACTAAAATGAAATATAAATACAATGATTATAATACAACGATATGCTTATAATATTAAGAACCTAACACAGTGCTTGGCACATTCTAGGTACCAAATAAATATTTGTTGAGTGAATGTTTTAATGAATAAAAAGGAGATCACAGAAAAAGGCATGGATTGGCATCAAGTATATATTTTATATCACTTTCATACTTCCCCAACGCCTGGCCCAGTCCTCTACTTCTCTCTCTCTCTCACACACACACACACACACACACACACACACACACACACACTCACACAGAGTCAGAAAAATCCACATTCCTGTGAAAAATGCTGCCATTTCACCTTTGTTTACTCCAAGAAATTCTATCTAGGAAAGTAAAGAAATTTTTTTTTTTTAAAAAAAGGCAATAACAAGGAATTCAAAACTCGTGAAAATCAAAGTTCTGAGACAAATGCACTTTAGAAGATTGAAAGCTGTGATCCCGAGAGGGAACACTCCACTATAAACATTTCTCACAGAACAACGTAGTGCTCTCGAACACGGCGCTTTGAGGAAAAGCCTTAAAGACCAAGGGCCTCTATTTCTCTGTGGCAGGAGCAGCAATTGTCAAATTAATATCAGAAGTACACTCCTAAATCAAATCGGTGCAAGTGTACTCAAAGAGAAGGCATCTTATAAAATGCAGATGGAGCTTTTGCAATCATTGCCGAGACCAAATGTTTTCAGAGAAAATGGGTCTTAATTTACTCAACATATTTTGGTTTTGTAATTTTCAAGATTAATTCTTGCCAATGGCTGAAAAACATGAGGCTCTTAAAAGGCAAGCTTTTAAAATGCACTCTGGAGTCGGGTACAGAGTTATGGAGATGGGGGCGGGGGCTGATTACTGTGTTCCTGTCCACTACAGATGTGTGAGGGGGTTGGGCAGTCAGCTCAGGAAAAAGAGCTCGTCCACCTACTGGGAAAATATAGCAGTGATAACAGTCTGGCTCAGAAATTTACAAAGTGGATGCTAAATTTAGGGAAGTGAGTCAGGTTTCCAACTAAGGGGAAAATGATACAAATCCATGAGAACAACCAGCTGCATGACCTTGGGGAAAGTTATTCAACTTCACTGATCTCAGAATCTTCATTTGTAAAATTAGAAAAAAGAAAATTAAATCACATGATCTTTAAACTCCCGGTACTTAATTTTAATAAGAGAAGAGGGGAAAGCATAAGAATTCTGTGACCTCTGCAGAAAAGAAAAGATGCTCTGTCCCAGGTAATAGCATTGCATTCATACTTGTCGTACCCAGAGTATAAATGTAGACAGTGTAAATATTTTTTTTAATGATGATGAATGAAATCATCATATGGTCAATTACTGCATCTGTCAGTTAAACTTCTGTACACCTGCCACCTGCTGAGTCCTACTCCACCTGCTTCTCTTGTTGGATTACCAGTGGGGGTTTTAGTGCTTAATTGTGGCAAATGAATTCTCTCCAAAGAACACAATTTGAATGTGTTTCCTTATTCACCCATCCATTCATTTCCCCATACATTGATGGGTATGATATGCCAAGCATAGTGTTAGGCACTGGTGATACAAAACGACAAAGACAGACCGGGCCCTGCTCTCCTGAAGCTCCCAATCGAGTAGGGTGAGAGAAACAAATAAGCAGATGATTCCCATACAGTGCTGCAGGAGCAGTGACGCGGTGAATTCAAGACCACACAGGGGCTAGGAACCCACAGCTGAGTGATCAGGAAAGAAGATGTGATTGAAAAAATTCATAGTTATGATGGCACCCAAATGATAACTAAAGAGTAGGGAGCAGGGGGTGTAAGCAGAGAAAACAGTATGTCAAAGGTCTGGAGGAGACCGGGTGCCTGGGGATAAAAGCAGTTTAATCTGAGTGGCTCATGCCGCGCAGTGAAGGAGGGCTGTGAAGAAGGGGCAGGCTCCCAGCTGGAGAAGTGAGGGAGGTGAGCAGGTCTAGCTCACGACAGATGTGCCGAGGAGCCAGGTGTCGTGCTGAGGGCGCTGGAGCCACAGAAGTTTTTAAGCAGAGGATGTGACGTGATGAGATGTGCGTTTATGGAAGATCACTGATGCCCTGCGGTTCTCATCTGACAATCGCACTCAGGGAAGCCACTGGCTCCGGGGTCACTTCAGCTTTTACACCTGGGAGTGGCATAGCACCCCTTCTCCACCCAGGTTCCCATGACAGTGCCCACTCTGCAGGGTAGCCAGCGTTTCATAATACTAGTTATTCACGTCTTCAGAATCATTTGCGATAGGGAAGTCTAGGTGCTTGAACTGTTACAGCCCTTGGTCGGATTCTCATTTGCCTTAGGGCTAGGACATAGAAGCTCCTTGTAACTCCTACAGTCAATGTGTCAAGGGCGATTCTGGACCCACCTTGAACCTTTTCTAGCCATCGCGCAAGCAGTTTGGGTTTCCTACCTCTTCCTTGCCTCTTCCTCGATTAACAAAAACCCCATTTCATGCAGAACGTCGTGTCCAACACCGGGCAAGACAACCTGCTTTTATCCAATCCCTTACAGGCAGAAACAGCCATGAGACACAGTGGCACAACTCTGGACAATGAAACCATAAGTGTAACACGTTGGGGTCCTGGAAAGGCTTTTGTTTTATATGATAATGGGGGAAAGGTGCACCGCTTTTTCTTCATCCTGTCCTGAATGTGGACATGATGACTGGAGTAGCTGAAGGCAAGACGACAAAAAATCTCAAAGTCCATGCTTGAGACACTTAACCAACTGTGGCAACTGCCCTTTTCTAGATTTCTTACATTAAAAAAAAAATCCTATTTATTTAAACATTAGAGTTTTGTTACCTGCAACCTAATACTTCTTAACAATTAGGAAGATAACAACATTTATCTTGTTGGAAAATACTGAAGTATATGAAAAGTTTTAGCAATAAGTTCAATTTTAGATTTGTTGGACTCAGGTTTCTGAGAACCAGCTAAGTGGGGTGTCCAAGCAAGAACTGGTTTTGTATGTTGGCATGTTTTCTTTGGTGTTTTGTATTTGGGAAGGATGGAGGGAAGGCAGGAAGGAGGGAGATGTAACTTGAGAAACTCTCCAGCGGTTTCTTTTCAGGTTTCTACACTGCTTTTCCACTAGACAATTTACCCTCTGATCAATTTTCTCCACCTCATCCTTACTCATGGTTTCTGCTGCCTCCTAATGTTACTCATGCCCCTTCTGCTTTATAGCTCATTGTATTCTTTCAGCTCCCTCTCCCACTGCCAATCAATCTTTAGAACTGCCCAATGTAGAATTTGGAGCAGGAATCTGAAGTGGCCGGGTTCATCCTGACCGAGCAAAGCTATCCTATGGATTGGCTGTCGCAAAGGCCATCCGCCAGCAAGTTTTCCCCTTGGATGAGGTTTCACTCCTGTTCCAATCAGTGTAGCTAGGAAGGATCACATAGGAACAAGCCAAGATCCTTTCCCTTCAGCAAGGACCACGGGTGAGGGGGCCGTTCCTTGCAGAGAGAGAGTCTGGAGGAAACCAAGTTAGCTCATCTAGCGCTTCTGAGAACCATCAAAAAGGGGGCAATTAAGAAATATGTTAGTGCGTATACTGCCATGGAGAGAGTAACTTCCTATCTATAGTTTCAGAACCAGACATTATAGGATAATTATAGAATAAATACGTATGTGAATAGCTGATTCGATTTAGAAAGATGACTGCTATTTCCCTGCAGTGGTATCAAATGACTGGGTTTATTTTCTCAAAGACCTTAGTAACACATGTTTCAAGAAGCTTAGCACTTTTGCTTGGGATATAAACGTCACACTGTCAAAATCATAAAAAAAACTCTCTGAAACAATTTTTGAAAAAAGCTTAATAGAAAAGAAAAATGCATGAACGTTATAAAGAAACCAAATACAAATGCCAATCAAGAAAGTAGGTGAAATAGAACAGTATACAGCCATTTTTCCCCCACAGAAATCTTTACTCATTTGGAATTTAATCTATGTAATTTCTTCTTTTTCAAATTCCATTTAGGATAATGTCCTGTTGATACTTTGTATCTTTTCAGGCAATGTGCCCAGGTGTAGAGACATCCTTTCTGAAACAGTTTGCTCTCTTATTTAGCACGTTTACAAAGTATCTTAATTATTTCATGCTGAGTGAAGCATTTTAGTACATTTATAAGGTAATGCTATTTAGAATCCTCTAGGACATTTTTCTTCTTCCCCTCAGTTCTTGTCTTGTAGCTGAAAGGCATAGTCTGCAAATTCATTTTTATACTCTTGTGTGTGTTTTTATCATGGTCTTCGTCCCTTTCTCTAGTATTACTTTTCACATGTGAGGCCACCTACCTTAGGTCTTCCTTTTAAGCTATCTGAAGTTTCAATAGATTTTATTGGCATTCTTTTCCCTAATTTCTTTTCTCTGTTACTCTGTAAGAGAAAAAAGTCTTCATTTAACACCTTTACTCATCTCTTAATCTTCTCTACAGATTTTTCTATACCTAATATAAATTGGATATTGCTGAAACTCAAGTAATCTGAGCAGTCATTCTTTCAATATTTATGAAGTGCCTACTAAGTGTTAAACACTGGGAAGGCTGCTTGACCAGATAATATGTTGCCTTCCCTCTTCTGGTCTCTGAATGTTTTTGTGTATGTTTTAGGAGGAGGATGGCATTCTGTAGCATTCTACTGTCAACACAATAATTTAACAAATATAATTTACTAGTCCTACTTATTTTCCACCTAAAATGAACTACATTTCATCTTTTTTGGCGCCACTTGTTGGAAAGCTATAATTTGTTTTGTATGGGGAAAGGGAGGATGTCCAAAATACATGATTTGCCAAAGTCAAAACTTAAGGTCATTTAACAGAGAAAGACAGATACCATATGATTTCACTTACATGTGGAAACTTCAAAAAAACAAAAACAAAAACAAAATAAACGAACAAACAAAACAGAAACAAACTCATAGATAGAACATTTTGATGTTTCCCAGGTAGGAGAGGGGTTGGGGGGATGGGTAAAAAAGGTGAAGGGATTAGGAAGTACAAATTGGCAGTTACAAAATAGTCACAGGGATGTAAAGTACAGCATGAGGTATACAGTCAATACTATTGCAATAACTCTATATGATGCCAGGTGAGTACTAGACTTATTGGGGGGAATCACTTCATAAGTTATATAAATGTCTAATCACTATGTTGTATGCCTGAAACTACTATAATATTGAATGTCAACTATAATCGAAAAATAATTTTTAAAAAAAAAATTTAGGTCATTTTGTATCCAGAAACCAAATTACTATAATGGACTCATTAGTGCTGTCACAATCGTATTTCAAAGACAATGGATATTTCACTTATTATATTCTAAATTCAGGTGTATTGTCAGTTCTAAGTTGTTCTGTTGCCTCCTTTCCCTTTACAAGTCTTACTAACAGATCCAAGACTCCTTCCTTGCAGTCTGTGATGGTTAGCTTTGTATCAGATTGAATGGGTGAAGAGGTGCCCAGATAATTGGTCAAATATTATTCTGGGTGTTTCTGTGTGGGTATTTTTGAATGGGATTGACATTTAAATCACTGACTAAAGTGGATTGCCTCCTTAAGGTGGGTGGGCCTCATACAATCAGCGGAAGGCCTGATTTTAACAAACAGGCTAACTCTTACCTGAGTAAGAGAGAATTCTTTCTTGCCTGACTGATGACCTGGCATATTGGGTTTTTCTGCCTGTCCTTAGACTGGACCTGCCCCATCGGCTCTCCTGTTTCTCAGGGCCTCACCTGGCACTTAACCATTGTCCTTGCTGCGTCTCCGGCTTGCCAACTCACCGTGCAGATCATGGGACCTGCCAGCCTCCATAATGCCATGAGCCAATTCCTTATCTGAAAACCACTCAATCTCGTTCTCTCAGCTCTGTAGAGATGCACCTTGACTCATGACAGGGTTATGTCCCAATAAACCCGCTGTAAGTTGAAAATAGCATAAATCAAAAATGCATTTAATACACCTAAACTACCGACCATCACAGCTTAGCTGAGCCTATCTGCAAGGTGCTCAGAACATTCCATTAGCCTGTAACTGGGCAAAACCATCTAACACAATGAATACACTGTAGAGCATGGGTTCTTTACCCTCCAGGTTGCACAGCTGACTGGGAGCTGTGGCTCACTGCTACTGCCCAGCTTCACAACAGTGTCCTACTGCGTATCGCTCGGCCGGGAAACAATCAAATTTGAAGTATGGTTTCTACTGTTTGCGTACCCCTCCCACACCGTCATGAAGTCGAAAAAAATCCTAAGCTGAACAATTAAGTTGGGGACCATCTCTCTCTCTCTCATGTATTTATTTATATACAAAATCTGGCATCTCCTATTGGATCCATTTCTCTGGAGACTTAACTAATACAAAATCCGACTGGCTGGGCATGCTCCATTCCATCTTCTCCTGGAGGGAAGGAAGCAGACAGGCAGCCATGGGCAAAACACAAGGAGGGTAGTTTCATTAAGAGAGTAAAAGGGATAAGGAGACGAATGTTTTTTTGGTGGGGGCGGGAGGCATCTCTCATCTGTTCCATAATTTTACAGTTGAGGAAACTGAAGTTCAGGAAGTTATGATTTGTATAAGGTCAAACAGTTAATAAGAGGCAGAATAGGTATGTCATCCAAAAATATGTTCAAGGGAAATAAAATTTACATTGTAATTGACATTCTCTATCTCCTTATATCCGAGTCGGTATATTCTTTCTCTTCTGGAGTATTTTCAGGAATGACTAGTATATTTTTTCTTTTGTGGCGTTACCCTTGCTATAAAGCAGTTCATTAATAAGCACTCACCATTTCTTTTGGCTGGTATCTCCTGTGCTCTCTCTCAATTCTTTGTGGGACTCATTTCCATTTTATCACGTAATATAAACAACACAACTTAGTTTTGTCATTTTCAAGAACACTATTTTTTCAACCATTGGTATCAGATTTTACTTGTCCTATTAAGTCCTGAATTCCATACTCCAGGCAGGCAATTTCTTGAGTGGTGCAGTAGACTGAAGCGTGTTCCCAAAATTCATATGTTAAAGGCTCAACAGCCAATGTGATATTTACAGATCAGACCTTTTGGAGGTCATTAGGTTTACATGAGGTCATGAGGGTAGGGCCTTCATGATGGAATTAGTCCCTTATAAGAGACACCAGAGAGCTTGTTGTCTCTCTCTCTCTCTTCCGTATGAGGACACAGTGAGAAGGTGGCCACCTACAAGCCAGGACGAGAGCCCTCACCAAAACCTGACCATGCTGGCACCCTGATCTTGGACTTCCAGCCTCCAGACCTGTAGAAAATAAAATTTTGTTGTTTAAGCCATGAAGTCTATGGTATTTTATTATGGCAGCCAGAGTACACTGATACAAGTGGGGTTAGCCAATATTAGTAACACCAGGTTTTACTAATTTATCACAGTTGGTTTGCATAGTTCATTGGATCATCACTGGACTTGATAGACACATTTCCTAATTTGAAGCCCATGAGTATTCCATTTTGGCCAACATGGGTATGCCACTTAGAACTTTCTCAGAACAGAAAATTGTATCTGAAGTTAACCTGCAAGTTAACAGCAAGAGTACCAAGACCAAGGTAAAGAGAAATGGAGCTTATTTCCTACTAGTGCTGCCTATGGGAAAAGGGGACAGGAAGAACTGGGAGGAGCCAACAGCTTTCTCCTTCATCCGTCTTCCCAGGGGAAAATACAGGATGATGATTATCTCTAAGGCCCAGACTTTCAATCCATAGATTTCAGGAATTTTGCGTTTCACAAACCAGCAAAATTATTTTAGAAATTGGAGAAGGAAATTCCAGAAATTGGAAAAAGAAAATGGTGGCTGTCTGATTCTTAACATCCCCTAGGTCCTCCTTAATAAAACGATACATTTAGCAAGGAGAGTAAATTAAACCTTAGATGACTTATGCCTCCAGTATTAGGAGACAGTGAACACTGCAACCTTCAAATCACCTGTAAGTAGAGAAGAAACACTTCAACAGAGTTCCCATTTCTCTACTACTGCTGGCAGGCCTGTGGTAAGGACAGCACGCAAGGGGAAGTTTAATAAATTCTGTGAAAAGGAGTACGTAGGACCAGAGGACTGAAAAAAAAAAAAGCAAAGGTAAAACCATCCCTAGAAAGTGCAACCATAAAGGCCAAAATTCTGAACATAGGTGGGTATTTGATAGTTCATGGAAGTAGGTACACAGAAGAGGCAGGACTGGAAGTGGCAGCTTTGAAGAAGCTGTATCCAGAAAAGAAGGGGCAGTAGAAGGAAAGATGGAAATAAGAAAGGGAAATTAAGTATCTGAAGGTAATAAAAGAGACAAGGCACACTGAGCTTTTTCTTTCCCTAGCATCAACACAACTCATTTCTGCTGCTGAAAATCCCCGTCTAAAAAAGACCCACGCAGCTAAAAATCAAACCAGCACACCCCACCTAAATAAAATATCCTCAAACAAGGCATATGATATATGAAAAACTAGCCTAAATCAGAAATACGAGTACTAAAAATAGAAAAGCACAAAACACAGGGAGACATGAGAGTTGACTGAATGCAGGAAAGATGTAGAAAAAAGAAATTATATCAGAAATAAAGAATACATTCAAAGGTACCTGAAAGGGTTATTTCGATAAAAATTTAAGGCTTGAACAAAAGCAGGGAAAAACAACCAAGAGAATAAAAAGGAAATAAAGAAGTTAAAAAGGTCACAGAGAAAGTGGTTAAAATAGAAGAAGACAGGAAACAGGGCTGAACATATGCTAACTAATGTCACAGAAGGACAAAAACAATGGAATCAAATTAATACTTAAAACTGTAAAAGAAAACTTTCCAGAAATAAAGGAAGAGTTGAATGTATACATAGAAAGGGCCAATCAGGTACCAGGAAAATTGACCTGGAATGATCAACTCTGATACATATCTTAATAAAACTACTGGATTCTGAAAATTAAAATAAAATAAAAAATCTTTAGGGTCTTCAGGCAAAGATAAAATAATGTAAAGGCAAAATTAGACTGAAATCAGACTGTTCAAAACAGCATACAAAGCAAGGCAACAGTGAAGCTACATTTTCATAAAACTTAAGGAAAGAAAATGTGAACCAAGAAAGATATATACAACCAAGATATCCTTTAAATATGACTATAGGAAAACAATGCTGAACATGCAAGAACTGAGAGAATAAATATAAATGTGTAATATAAAAGCTACTAGAGGATGACTTTCATCCAACCTAGATGATTGAGAAAACTTAGGCAAAAGTACTAATGACGAGCAATTCACGTTTTTAATTGTAGAGGTTAAGACTGAAACAATGGTGGGGGCAGGGGTAGAAGGATAATATGTAAATATTCTGTTTTGATAAAGTAGAGAAATGCAATTAAAAATGAGAGATGGGAGAGTAAAAGAAAACTGTAGAAAAAGAACATTGACTCTCACTTAGGAACTTTTCTCAAAAGCATAGAGGACACACTACAAAAAATAAACAAAATCCACAAGGATTCACAGTACTTATAACATAATATACACAGAAATTATAACAAATAATATAATAGAATTAAGCCCAAACATAACAGTCACCTCAATAAATGTGAATGGATTTAACTCAAGGTCAAAAGATAAACTTCAAAAAAGCATTAAATGAGACAAAAAAGGACACTTTATAACACTAAAATCCACATTTCACATTTAGGATGTAACAGGTATGAATATCTATACAACAAATAACACAGTCACCACCTGTAAAAACAAATACTAGAGGCAAGGTGAGACAGAAACACACCACTAATAGACACTTTTACACATGGTACAAGACAGGTCCAGTGAACAACACAAAAAAGTAAGGATATTTAAGAACTAGACAACAGAGGTAAATATTTTGGATATATATTAAATACTGCATCCTAATAATAGAGAATATACAATCTTCACAAGTATGCATGAAACATTCACATAGCTGTGTAAAAAAACTGATCATATATTAGGCACAAAAAAAAACATCAACAGGTACTACAAAGTTATCACAAACTTTGCTAATCATAAAGCAATAAAAATAGAAAATAATGCAACCAAAAAGGCTCTCCCACTTAAGAATTAAAGGTATTCTGATAAACTTAACTCTCAGGTAAAACAGGAAATACAACCAAAAATTAAACAATTTCTGAAAACAATAAATATATCTGTGGAATACATTCTAAGCACTGATCACAGAAAATTTCATAGAATACCTGTATTAATAAAAAATTAAGATTAATTACATTCTCAACTGAAAGAGCTAGAACTAAGTAAAATAAAAGAAAGTCCAAGATAAAATGAAGAGCTGAAAATTAAAAATTAAAATAGAGCATAGAAAAATAATACATCAAATTAATGAGTAAAATCTAGTAAAACAAAAACATCGACAGAGGATTTGCTCATTTAATAAACAAAATAAAAGGGGAGATGGTGACGATACACAGAATAAGAAATAACAATAGAGAAATAGTTATTGATGGAGAAGAAATAAAAAATTATTTTACTCACTTCAATGCAAATGCATCTAAAAACATAGAGGATATGGATACCTTCTTAGAAAAATACAGTTTAGCAAAATGATTCCTGTACAAAGTTTAAAAAATAATTTGCATAAAATAATTATCAAGAAATTACTTCATAAAAAAAGCACCAAGCCCAGATGGTTTCATAGAGCAATCAATACATTTGTCTACATAAAAATTTTGTTTGCATTAAAAAAAATGCAAAATAAGAATCACAAAAAAGATATAAAAATGGTCCTTAAAAATGAAAGATGCTGAACTTCACTCATAGGAGAAATGGAAATTAAAGATAAACTTAGACACCATTTCTCACCCATCAGATTGGCAAAAACTAGAAAGCTTGACAATTTGTTAGTGAAGCTTTGGGGCCTCACACATTCCTGGTGGAATATGAATTGCGTTAACCTTTATGGAGATTTGGCAATACCTAATAAAACTACATGTGCATATGTCCTTTGACTCAGTAATCCCACTTCTAGGAATGTACTCCGAAGGTACACCTCAAACAAAACAGAAACACATCATTTACTGTAAATTATGTGAAATTTTGCAAAATTTTAAGCACTACCAAAATGCCCAAGCATAGGAGATTAACAGACAAACTGTGATACCTACACACCATGCAATACTGGACTGAGAGATAGATGCTAGATAGAGATTGATTTGGAGATAGAGGTATGAATTCACATGGAGTGTTTATTGGAGATGTTTAGTGAAAAATGCGAAGTCCGTAACAGCATGTATGTGAAGTAGCTAATAATAAGCACATGAAAAGGTGCTCAATTTCCTTTGTCATTAGTGAAATGCAAATTTAAACCATTAGATACCACTTTGTATCTACAAGAATATCTATAATATTTATGTCGTTAACGTATGTTGGTGAGGATGTGGAGAAACAAGAACCCTCACATATTGCTGGTGGGAATGTAACATGGTACAGCCACTTGGAAAAATTTATGTTTGTTAAAAAGTTAAATATAAATTTATTATACAAGCCAACAATTCCACTCTCAGGTTTCTACTCAAAGAAATGAAAACTATGCCCACAAAAAAACCTTGCAGGTCAATGCCCATAGAAGCATTATGCATCACAGCCAAAAAGGAAGCAACCCATGTCCAACTGTAAATAGACATGCAAAGTTCATATACTGGAATACTATTCAACAAGTCGTATTGACAGAAATACTGACATATGCAATGATATGGACCTCAAATACCTTATACTAAGTAAAAGCCAGACTAAAAAGATATCACTGTATAATTCTATTTATATGAAATGTCCAGAAAGAAAAATCTATGGAGATATAAAGTAGCTATTGGTTGCCTGGAACTAAGGAGCCAGGATTGGGTGGGAACAAGGATTAACTATAACAGGGCATGAGGGATTTTATTAGGATGAAAATGGCCTACAACTGGATTGCGGTCAGAATGCACAACTCTTAAAATGGGTCAATTTTGTGGCACTGAATTGTGTAAGAAAGAGGGGATAAGAAAACTCATTTACCTTTCTTCATAAAAAGAAACACAGGGGAAAAAACAGTGAAGTGGGATACCTACGGGGAGGGGATGGGCAGAAGACATATGAGTGACACTTAACTCAGAATACCTTTTGGTATAGTTTTTGTAAGCATATTAATGTTCTACATTTAAAAAATAAAATTAAACCAACAAGGATGGGAAGTGTGTGTGTGTGGGGGGAGGGGGAATGGAGGCTTAAACCTGGAAGAAAACTGAAACAAATAAACTCAATTTATTTCAAACAAATAACATAATCACAGTGAAGGAGGAACAAAGAATGAATCCAAGTAATTTATGAACACAGGATGTAATTATATATCTTAGCCTTAGGCAGAGTACAGATAGGGAGAGAACTACAATCTTGCAGTCTTTTAAGTGTGTTTTTTACAGTGATGTGGGCAAATGCCAAGAAAAACTCTTTTAGATGAATTATAGGGATTGAACAATTGAAAAACGGACTTTTTTGGGAGCCAGGATTCTGAGGAAAGGACATAGAAATATGGAATGGGAAAGGCAAGAAAGAATCCTATGAACACGATTTCTGAAATCAAACATAAGATGTATACGAGCACATGTAAAACGTATGTGTGCATGCATACTTGTGTGTATATGCATATACATACACATTCCCTACTACTGTCGGCTGAACAGGCCAAGTCCAGTAGTACTGAGCATACATCCAGTAGCCAGGTCCATGTATCTATCATTCCCGAGGGTTCCTTGGAGACACTGCTGATTACAGATCCTGGAACATCTTTTATTTAAGACAATGTGCTTAAAAAAACAAAAACAAAAAATGCAGTGGATGCCACAAAGACATAGACGCCACACTGAAGAAGCTTATACTGTCCAAATCTAAGACAATTTAAGCAACAAAGTAATGAATAAGCCACTGAAAAAAATTGAAAACCGAGAGTCCAAAACAATGGTTAATAAATTCACGTTGATGAATGGATGGATGAGGAAGAAAGGAGGGTTCCTTCTTACAGTAGAATGCTGAGTGCCAACTGGTACATGAAGGAATGCTGGAGTTGGAAAGTCACCATTTTGCCACTATTAAAGACTGAGTAAGCAAGAACCATCAATGGATGCTAAATACTGATGTTAGCATGACTTCAGTCTCCCACAGGTTGTTTATTAGATACAAGGTAAAAAAACCATAAACTATACATTGGACAAACTGAACACCACTTTGACCCAGTGACCAAAACGAACATCACCACCGTGGAGCAGATGAACCCTGTATGCCCGAAACCTGATGACACAGTATCACCAACGTGGTATTCTGACCAAGAACGCATAACCTCAATCTAACGAGGAATCCCAAAATGAAGAACATTCTATTAAAAAGGGGAGG
This sequence comes from Rhinolophus ferrumequinum, assembly GCF_004115265.2. Taxonomy (NCBI): domain Eukaryota; kingdom Metazoa; phylum Chordata; class Mammalia; order Chiroptera; family Rhinolophidae; genus Rhinolophus; species Rhinolophus ferrumequinum. Next base: position 74,186,949 of record NC_046285.1, on the reverse strand, counting down.
AGAGGAGACAGAAGACTGTATTTTTCAAAAACATGTCATGTCAATGCCATAAAAGACAACGGTGGCCACGGAAATGAACCAGAGTAAAGGAGACTTCAGGGAAGGTAAAGAAACAAGCAAATGATAAAAATGGTAAAATCTCAACAATAGGTGAAAGACATGTGGATGTTTTGTACTACTTTATTCTTGCCAATTTTCTGTAAATTTGAAATTATTTCCATAAAAAAAAGTTTTAAAAAAATTAGGAGGGTCTGATTATTGAGTTGCCAACTTCATGTTTTACCTTATAAGCTTATTAAAATGCAATCATTAAAGAAAACAAAACTACCATCTACTATTTATATCATTGTGTTTAAAGGAAGTATGAGGAAGGAACATTTTTAACATCCGAAAAATAGCTATGATCACTAAATAAAAAATTACCTTTTAAAATAAATTTAGATTTATTAAAAAAGAGATCACATTGTCCTAGTTTTTCTCATTTCCCCGTGGACCAAGGAGAGCTTTGTCAGGGAGTTAGTATTTTAAACAAGGTACATTTCGGCAATGGATGAAGTACAGTTCGGTAAAGAGAATGGAGTCTGGAGACAAATGCTGAATTCAAACCCTGGTTCCCGCTGTTACCAGCGCTTGTAACCTAAGCTCTCTTAGCCAGTTTCTTCAAGTGCAAGAGATAAAGTAATAGGACTGTTGAAAATTAAATTAATGTAACTAGAATAGTGCTTCATACAGAGAAGGTGCTCAAGAAATGTTTCCTTTTCTTCCTTTCCGTTGGGAGCCAGCCACCTTTATGTTCTCTGAAGATGTCATCCAACTGGTGCCACATTGGCCCTTTCCTCACTCAACAAACTCAGCCCCCCTTGGGTTACATAAGAATCTGAATTATTCTGAGAATAAACCTCCTTTCTGGAGGTAAATATCATGAAAACAGAAATGAGAGATACTGGATAATGGAATAAAAAGATAAAGGGCTTATAAAAACAGATGAGTTGGGGCACGGCTGGTAACTGATGTATTACCAGGAGGTACAGACAACAGGAGGAAAGGCTAACGTTAGAAAAGTCTGCTGCTCAAAAAAATTATACTTTTTCATGTATTCATAAGTCTATTTTGCAAACGAACATCAGTCTACTTCCAAGAGTAAATAATAGTTCATATCAGAAATAAATAGCAGTAAGATCACCAATTTCTATGTTTTACCAGCTATGAATCTTGGAAAAAAAAAAAAAACTCAGTAAAATGTTCATAAATTATGAGATTCCATCCAACTGTTGTTTTTTTGGCTTCTTTCCACATATTTCCTGTTTACATCTAACAAGACAAATTCCTTTTCTGTTGCCAACGATACTGATTCTTTAAAAAAATCTATTTTTAAAAATGGAGAAAAAAGTTTTTCAAATAACTACATTGCATTAAAGCAAAATTTATATTGCCAACAGAATATTTAACATTTAAAATCTTTATAAAAGATAAACAAATTCTGATTTTTTCCTTTATTTTATCATATCCAAAAAATGAAATCACTTAACATGAATACTTAAAACATAATTTCCTTAAAACTTCTCTATGGTGAGACAAAACTATACATATTTAAAGAGTGTATCTAATATTATTAACACTCATGACAATTTCAAACCAACTAACATTGGTATAGCTTCAAATTACTACTAGCTGTGGCTATTTTTGGAAAAAAGGTGCAAAGCTTATTAGGGCCCAGCATACCAGAAAGAATTTTACATTGTCACAGAGTTCAAAAAGTGGCATTACAGTGTGAAGACACTATAAATTGCCATCTCTCTCATGTCTCTTAAAACAGGCTGGAAAAATATTCAGTACCCTATATATAATAACTAACAAAAATATTTCCATTGACTAGTTTTTGCCCAGTGATTAAGGACAAAAAATTAAAATTCTTGCTGCTTTACTATCTGATAAATTGCTAGTAAGCGTCTGCTAGACGTTCTTTAGACATTACCCCAAGTCGTTTTGGTCTTCTCATCTCATATATATGTGTATACATGTATGTACATACATATATGTATGTACATACATATACATATATATTCACATATATATCCATGTTTTCAAGTAAAGAAATGTTTAACAGATGTAAACTATTTATTGAATATTTGCCACCAAATATTGTTAAATACATTATCTTGCAGCATATCGCTTTCAAGTTAAAATGTCAGAAACAAACACCAATATTTACAATTCTTTTAAGGAATGTTATATAATGACACATTAAGGCGTAAATTCTTTTGGCTTATAATTCTTAAAAGAATGATAATAGCAAAAGTGATGCAAAATCTTCAGTGTGAGATTATGATTAAGCTACATTTTACAAAAATATGGTGTAAGATGGCAATAATCCCATTCAACATCCTGGATTAGATCCCTGCAGGAGGGACTTATAATTTATACAGTCAAACTTTAAAATTTACAGATAAAGGCAGTTCAATACTGCCACTGAGAAGTACATCTCTTAACATATACAACTTTCAGGCCACAGTTTTGAAGGTCTGAAGTATCAAGTTGGTTTGATGAATTAGTCGGTTGGCACTTATGAACACATTTATTGCCCTGTTCAAAAAAAAGAAAAAGCAAGCATTAATTTTATCCAAAAAATTCATTCTTTAAAAATATTATACTCAATGCCATATACTAACAGTAGCAATGAAGTCAATTTAGGAAAAAAGGGTGAGTTAGTACTGAGTATAACAACTTTTATTCCAGATGGAATTGAATGGTCCTCCATCACTTGAAACTGTCTAGGAATTACCGCTCCCTCTTGGTACTGGTTGGCAATTAGGTGTTGGTGGCTGGCTAAGGACAGGTGGTGCCTGAACTACCAGGGTTCGTTTATAGGTCAAATAACTGGTCAAAAGAGGATTCAATGTAGTCTCCAGCTGTGGTTCAAAGAACTTAAAATGAAATCTGCGAAAGCATTATATTCAGTCTCAAAATCTACGTATCAATGAGCATTATAAATCCTGAAGAAAAAGCCAATTACTTCAAATTTGATTCATCCCAATCTCTCTTACCTGCTTTCAAAACGAAAATCTATGATTTCTAATCTACTTTTAGGCTTATTCTACTTTTAAAACAAAATAAGCATGTAGTTTCAGTATTTCGAAGTTGGTAGTACATAAAAATATGTTGTTAAAAATTACATTGTGCTGTATCATATTTCCTGTCAGCCCATCTTCATGTGACTAGAGCATAGAGCTGATGCCCTAGTGCCACTGTGTGGCCTGATCGGTTTCTCAGTAGCCTAGTTAAAGATTGTTATCTTTATCCCGCAGTTCTCAAAAAAAGAGGGCCAAAGAAGAATTAGTTGAATCAAAGTTAATTCATCCTTGAAAGACAACTCAAAGATCAGGCTCCAGTAATAATTTTCAGTTTGAGGAAACAGATACAAAACTCATGACACATTAGTCATACACAAATAACTGTAATTTAAAGAAGCTGCTGAATGGAGAATAGTAGTAGTAGCAGGAAGCCTGAACAATCCACATGCCTCTCTAAACTGTTAAAAATAATTATGGGGCCAAAGCATTGGGATTTTAAAATACTGAACCCAAGTGATTCTAATGTATAAACGTGACAGAAAGTAAATAATTTCAGATTAATGAAAATTAGGCTCTATATGAATTTCTACCTTTCAATGCGCTTATTGCACACAGTTCTTAATTAATTAGAACCAGAAATAATGATCCCATCATGTAAATTATTCTTTTAATGTGTTTTTGGTTATTTGGGCTTAGCAGAGGAGATCCGGGAAAAACAGATGTAAGTTTACTTCCAGAACACACCTGCCAGCTTATTAAACTAAGTCATCAAGGAACACTTACCCAAGACAACCTGAATAGTAGTATGGAACAACACAAAACCATTAAAACTTTAGCTGAGTGTCTTTCATTCATAATATATATACATATAAACATTCTGACCAGTTTGAACTGTTAAAAGTAACTTTAAAAATCAACAAACTGCTCCAATGTATTATTTTATTATTTTAAAATATTATAATATTGTAATAGCTTGACATGGATATAGGGATCTTAAAACTTCAATGGAAGGATATGATGTTAGAGGCCCCTGCTAATTACAGCTGAAATAACTGCTATTTATTTTTCTGAGTTTAAGAACTATTAGAAATGTTTTTGTCTACAAATTTCCTAGCAATCCACTTGAGCTACAAAGAATTCACTGTAAGGTCCGATGCTGCAGAAGACATGGCCTCTACATCAGCTTATACATTTTACTTTTATACACACACACACACACACACACACACACCCTGCCCCCCAGGGTGCCAAAAAAATGTATACATATTTTAAGCGATGTTATCTATATATTACTTTTCTAAGTTGAATTGAATTATGGTAGCAATGTGTAGTATGATGTTCGCTCAAAAGATGGTGTTAATCAAATGAATGCTAGCGTCATCTGCAACAGGCAGGACAAAAAAAATGGCGGAAGCACAGTTATCGTTCAAGAAGCGCAAGACCATTTTGAAGTGGTATTTGAAATTCAAGAACACTGTGGAAGTACAACGACAATGGAGGCGTGACTATGCAAAAGAACCTCCAACACGCCAAACAACCACACGCATTCATGATAAGTTTGAGATACATAATACTGTGTGTGTAAAGAAATTGAAACAGCATGTGCAGCGATACAAGTGGACACTTTGGTCAATGTTGCTCAAGCAGTATGTCACCATAATCAGAAGTGTCTGGATGCTGATGGTAATCACTTTGAGTACCTCTTGTAATTGCAGAAGTCAAACGTGACTTGTATTCATCTTTTGTTATCGGTATATATTGAGTATTATCATTTTAATACTTTTTTCCTTTCTTAAAATATGTATACATTTTTTATGGCACCCTCTGTACGTACACACACACACACACACACACACACAATTTCTTGGTTTCTGGAGTATTCTACAGCCAAATATATGTAAATTAAAAAATAATGTCCAATTTACCTTTTCAGTATTCTACCTGTTTTATAGAATAAGCCTGAAAGCCTCCCTCCTTCTAGGACAATGGATCACAACCTTTGCAGCACTTTAAAATCATCTGGAGCACTTTTACAAAACACCTAAACCCTGGCCCCCCTGCAAGCCAAATGAATCAGAATTTCCGAAGGTAGGGACAAGACACTGGGATATTTAAAAATGGAACCTAAGAGAATCTAATGTGCAAACAGGATTGAGAACCATTGTTTTAACCTTAGCACAGCAGTTCTCAATAGACCTACAGCATCAGTACTATCTGGAAACTTCTTAGAAGTAAATGCATATTCTTGGGCCCACCTTAGACTTACAGAACCAGCAGCTCTGGGGGGTGGGACCCAAAAGCAATTTGTGCTTTAAGAGGCCCTCCAAGTGATTCTACTGCTACTCAAGTTTGAGAACCACTGCTTCAGGGGTCAGTAAGACACATCTCACTTACTTTGTTTCTGTATGGACTGCAAGCTAAGAATACTTTTACATTTTTAATTGGTAAAAAATAAAAATAAATCAAAAGAGTAACATGCAACAAGTGAAAATTATATAAAATTCAAATTGCAATGTCTATAAATAGTTTTATTAGAACATGGCCATCGTGCTCGTATTTCCGTATCATCTATGTCTGCTTTTGAACAACAGCGGAAGTGAAGGCGGCAGTTGCAACAAGCCCACCAAGTCAAAATATTTGCTATCTGGCCCTTTCCATAAAAAGTCTGCCAACCCCTGCACTAGAGTAGAGTTATGGCTGGATTATCAACCATTCCCTTTCTACTTTTAACAGTCTACCTTAGTATTAGCTTAAGTATTAACGATATAGTAAAAGGCTTTATATTTATATGGTTTTACTATCATATAAAACACATAATTTATTTAATTTTAAAAGAGAAGGATGATAACAGTACTTACTTGCCATCTTTAAAATACGTTTTCAGAGTATCACTGAAACTTTTGGAGTACTTTACAAATTCTTTCTTTTGATGTTCAAGTGCCTATAGACATCAAAAAATAGTAAGAAAAAACTAATAAATAAGAGAAGAGAAATAATACAAAAGCCAAAGTCAAAGATAGGAGATTACACAGAATGCAGAATGTATTTTATATAAGAGACAAGCATTTTTAGGAATATTTAGGTAAACGCATGTAACAGGATATTTAAATTCAGTGGTTAATGATACACAACTTCCCAATAATCAAACCGTCTTAGGATTTAATTCAATAAAACAACAAGCTGTTTCATCTAGGGTGGCAGCACATAAGGCTTCTACTGAACTTACCCTGCGGTTCTGGTATTGATATTTTTTGAAGACATTATTCACTGTATCAAGAAGTTCTTTTATTGCACTAGCTATATCCCTGTGTAAGGAAAAAAGAATATTCTTAAAAGAAGTTACATTTGAAAGAAGTTTGTGTACACATGTTTACAAATTATTAATCACACTGTTAACTACCATACAAACACCGCATCAAGCGCAAATATTTGACTGGCTGGTTGAGTGGGGGTTTTAGCTCAGACCCTTCTGTGATCCTGACTTCTCCTGCACTGCTGACCAGACGTTCCACAACATTAACTTGCCCAAATCAGCACCATTCCACTCAGCACCACTTACTTAAGTTTGTAAGAATATGCCTCTGCCTCTCATCTTTTCCAGTTATGAGTTTTCCTTTCTTTCACTAATATAGTTGAATTCAAGTTACCATATTCTCTACTCTTGCTATCTCATGAACAATTATATGAAATTTTGCTATTACATGTAACTTATTTCTATATTTATCCACACTTCAAGGTACATACCTAATAGTTTGATGTTTACAAAATTGCCTCCTCAGGCATAGCTCTTCTCTCTTAAGATGCATTTACCTTCTATCCAATAATTGTGTATCCTCCCCTTCCAAACCTCATCTGTGACTATTTCCTTTAGAAATTATATTTAAATTTCTGGGAGAGACAATATCAGAATATTCTACCTTAACTTTTACAGCAATCATCCTTTGCTATATGTATATGCATCCATACTTTCCTCCCATTTCTAAAGGAAGAGAAAAAAAATCTGTAATTCTCATTTGATTTGACTATGCTTCCTATCCATGCATCATTTTTCCTGAACTCTTTTTTTTCTTTTATATCTATGCTTTTCAATTTCCATGTTCTAACTTCATAGCAATTATTTTTTTTGGTCAAACTAAACTTAATGTAATTCTGCCCTCTCAAATAGTCTCATAGTCTCTAAGCAAGCCTTCTCTTTGTTCACATCCATTCTGTTAGCTGTTAATTATTACAAAACTTTTGCTGTTCAAATGCAAGTATGACGATATGAATTAGTAAAATATAAATCTAGACTGTTTCAAATATAACTTTTTATTACTGATTTTTAATAACAAATCCCAGATTTCAGTTATTCTGTACCTATCACATTTCAGCTCTACGATTGAAAAAAACAAAAAAGCAGTGTCCAGACTGCCCCCAGATTTCTGTATGCATGTATTTATTTCATAGCACGTTTCTAGTAAATAAATGTGGGAATTCTAAAGATTACAAGTAGACAGGATTTTGGTATAAAAAGGTATTTTAGCCTATTTTAAAGTAATAATGACATTTTTATTAAATATTTCAGTAAATATTTACTTATTACCTCCTGAATGCCAACCATCAGTATGACTCAGAAATATTAAAACATTAAATATTCAAATAAGACAAAGAATTTTACATAGAAATGATACCTATGCACTTTTTTCTGCCTCTAGTTTAGTAATAACAGTTTTAAGTTATACAACTATTCCTTTCATTTATGGTTTCAAGCAAGCTGAATCCTTCTGCATTGCTGTGATGGCCACAAGTCCACTTCTGCTTAATAAAATGGTGTCATATGACCATCCTATTTTGTGAGAAAAATTATAATTTCAACAAATAAAAAATGTAAAATCTCTGAATATGGATTGTTCAAATCCACAATGAGCCTATTTAATACAGAATATAAAGGAGCAAATTACACAGTGATCAGTTACCTGTTTATACACAACCGACTTTGTGCTACACTTTAAAATTCTGCTAAAACAGGATTATAAAAATGTGCTTTCAGGGCTAATCAACAAGAGGAACATATAATCCATATTCAATGATAATGACTGGATTCCATAGGTCAAAAAAGCAGGTTCTAAAACTGGTTGCTCACTCACTCACTTGGGCAGCAAAAACAAGAGGGGCAGGAGCAGAAGACAGAAGGAAGAGTTTAGTGGATAGTATTCCAGGCCTACTAACAAAAATTGGGAATTTGTGCTTTAAAAAGGAAAACAAAAATAAGTTTGCTAGGTGATTCTGCTGACAAACCAGGTTTGAAAACCACTGTATGGATACTCAGATACTAGAGCGAAGGTTTGATCCATTATTTGCCACAGAACTTTATAAAGACGAAGGCTGTTTAGCCCTAGGCCTGGCCTTCTCTAAAACAATCTGCAGCAATTTATGTCAAATATTAAGTCATCTGTATGTACACAGAACAGCATTTTCATTTATGGCATCAAGGAAACTAAATTACATTAGTAAATACCTGAAGGTTTGTTTCCTACAAAAGGAAATACCAGCACACACACAAAATACTTGTTAAATAGATAAAGAACTAGAGAAAACTTGAGGGTAAAATAACTATAGTGTAATTATATGCTGTAGTTAATGGATTCTGTGATAAGGGACACATAGTATGGGTATAATAGGAAAGAATCGTAGCAATCTGCAGCTAAATACCTAATGGGGAAATTTTGGAAAAAGATACACACTGCAAAAAAGGACAACCAGTAGCAGATGAAATGTAAATACACATCTTATCAAAAAATTGCATGGAATAGTAGAACTGTTAATCTCACCCAAATCTGTATAATATATGTTTATGCAAACACTCTAAAGGAAGTAAATTCCTTTGCTGTATGTTTAGTTTGTCTAGATTGGCCAACTCTGGAAAAGCTAATTTAAAGCCACATTGAAAACCAAACTCTGGTGAATTTTTGCTTATGATTATGCAAATGTAGATTATAATGAGTAAATAGATAAATGCACAGCTTTCTGGTCTATTAAATCACAAGTCTCCACTAGTCATCCTTTAATTAGAATGTGTCAGACTTTAAAAAATCCTATGAATTAATTTTATAAATTATTTGTGTATGTTAAAATGTAGTCAAACAGAAACATTGATTAATTAAAAGTACTTTAAAATATCTCTTTGCTGGATCATTGTTCCTAATCAACTCCATAGAGAGAAATTGGAAAATAATCTAAGTACTTGTGCTAGGCACTTTACGTATATCATTTCTTTCAATTCTCATAACTATTACCCTCATCTTCACAGGCAGAAACCAGAATCACAGAAGTTAAGCAACTTATCCAAGGTCACACAACTAAATAATCGGAATGGAGATTTAAGCCTAGATCTGCTAAAAGATACACAAATACCTGGATATTTGTTAGCTGACAAGAATATTTTTGTACTTTAATATAACCTATAACACCACGTACAGTACTTGGTATGTTAGGTATATTAAACATGTTTATTGAAAAATATTGCTTAAAAACTGAAGGTGACAACTACCTTAAATATAAGAAAGTAAAATATTTTAAAGAATAATAGTAACTGCACAATATGTTGTGCCTAAGGAATAAGTCATTTTTTTATTTGGGCAACTTTACCCACTAATTTGTTACACAGTTAACTGTGGTAACAGTATGTATCTATGTCTGTCTGTCTGTCTGTCTGTCTATCTATCTATCTATCATCTATCTATCTATCTATCTATCTACACACAAACAGTATACACATTTTAAGAAAGGAAAAAACTGTATTAAAGTTACACTGATGGTAACCACTTTGAGCACCTCTTGTAATTGCAGAGTCAAACATGACTTGTATTCATCTTTTGTTATGAATATATATTGAGTATTACAATTTTAATACAGTTTTTTCCTTTCTTAAAAAGTGTATACATTTTTTGGCACCGTGTGTGTATACATACATACATACATATATATATATATATAATAATATTATGTATTATATATATGTATATGTAATAGAAATAATTACAACTTTAGCCATGAATGCTAATTCATACATTATTGAATTTTAGTCTTGGAAATAATACATATTATCAACAAAGTTTCCATGGCAAATTATCCCTCCTAAAATGGTTAAGAAGTAAATTTTAATTGTCAATAATCTTAATTCAGTTGGCTGAGTACACTCAAGAAAACAGAACTGAACTATTTATACGGCCCCAAATGAGAGAAGCCCCTAATTCAGCCCTGTCAGTGACTATAGACAAAACTAAGGCTCTTGACTTCAACACCCTTATGATTAAAATGTGGCCATTTTATTAAAGTGGTTTTCAAACTGTATCTCTCTAAAGCCATACTGGGTTTAGCAGAGATGTTCCATGGATTCACTAGAGGGGAGAAAGTGAGTCAAACAGCATGGTGAGAGCTCTAGGCCAATCATTTCTACCCCAGCTTCAACCAAAAACTGTTCTCCCTCTTACCTACTGGCATTCTATGTAAGATGTCCTTTACAGTGTTCCAAACAGCAGACACTTTTTCTTGTCAGTTACCAGATTAGATCAACATTATGATCTACGGGAACCAGCACCAAGCTCTACCAATGTACCAGTTGTGACCTTGGGAAAGTTACTTCATTTATTATGCCTCACTTTCCTCATTTGTTACAGGGCATAAGTTAATATGTACGTATATAAAGTACTTTGAAAAGTGCTTAGCAAATAAGTTCCATACAAGTGATTAATATTATTTATTAAGATGACATTGATTCTGTAAACCTCTACTTCAATGACCTGAATCAAAATTTGCTGAAAATATTGTTTTGAAAATGTCAAATCTTCATAGAAATGTAGTATAGATCACCAAAACAAATTAAAACTATTAAATTATTTGAAAATTCTAGAAATTGTTTACAACTGTCTTTGAGATCACTGACAATTTGTTCTTTTAATGGCCCAAAATGTTTACTTTATATACCAAACTAAAAATAAAAATCCAAAAACAGTTGACTGTCTTCCTTCTTTACATATTAGAAATAGTTAAAGGAAGTTGGGGCTTTTCAATAAAGGTAAAATATTTACCTTAGTGTTTGTCCTGTCGCATGGATTGTGCTAGTCAATGAAGCCTTTACCGTCCTGTCTGGTCCTCAATTAGAGGACCAAAAAGAGGAGGGTCACTCCTTGAGAGCTGGGTTGGATACCCATCATGAACCATTCTTTTCTAAAATGGGACATACTCATCTCACTGTATCACTAAAAATAGGTGCCCAAACTAGCTAAAATAGCATTTTGCAATGTGAATTACAAAGAATACTATGTCTGAGAAATGATTGTTATATTTATTCCATATGAGCCTAAGTTATTTAAAGATATATGATGAACCTCTTCCAGAAAAAAGAATTGTGCTAAATCTTTCCTTTCTAGCAATTTCGACTTGTGGTTTCACCAAAAGGTTGTATTGATAGGGCCACTACAATTATCCCTAAATTTCTGTTTTCTATCCATAGGCTGAAGAAAATGACCAAATTCTTCAGTTTAAAAAACCTCATCTAGAAATTATGATTGCATTTCCCGCCTGATTTCCTCCAGCCTCTCACCCCTGAGGAGAGGGTTCTTGGTTTGAGAACCACTCCTCTAGGATGACCTTTCTTAATAGTCAGCCTCCTGCCCCCACTCATATTTTTAGTATTTTTAAACCTGTCACCAAAAGGCAAGGATTTGGAGCTTCACAATTAGGTCAGTATTAGAAAATGCTCTTCACCAAGAGTACATTACTTATCCTAATGACTTGTGTGCCATTTCTGAAATAAAAACAATATTGGTATCCTTTATTATCAGTCCCTATAATTTATCCAACTTCTCTATTCACTTTAATCTGACATTTACATTTTTCCATTTTTTACGTACATTTCATTCACTGTTTTATAATCAAACATTAAAAAAATGTTACTGTACTCTGAAGTCAAATGTCACAGCTTAGAAGTTAATAAAAAGTATCATTTAAAAATTCCAAATTTTTTATTTCAAATTAATATTTTAATATTAATGTCACACCAAAATAAAACATCTAGAATGAGTGGTTCTTTTGAAGTACTTTTGAGAAAAGAAGAACAAAAACAAAAAGTTTCTTACTTGATTGTCTGCAGAAACCTCACTCTGTCATTGATCTCATCTGGTATCTTACTGAGAATTTGCTTAAGTGCTCGTGCCTTTTCATTTAGGTCCTGGAATTCTGGCTCTGGTCGTTCAATCATATACTCTGATAAAATAGATACATAATAAAAAGCATCATGTAACTTCCTGTCAAATTCAAGTCTAAGAATTTACAGTGTTGGTCAAAGGGTGGGGTAGGGAAGGACAAGTAATTAGAAAAGACAGGTTACAAAGCAGAAACTGTTAGAGTTCAATTTATTTGGGTAATAAGAGGGCTCCTACCAAGTTAAAAGCAGAAGATGAAAGAGTACACTTTTAATTTGGGATAAATAGAAAGCCCATGAAGTCTTAAAAAATAAATAAATAAATAAAATTCAAAGGGAGTCAATCAAATTTATCAGGCCTCTGAGGCTACATTTTACAAGGAAACCTTAAAGTAAGTAATGACTTTCATAACAAATATAATGGCAATATACATCTGCCAACGGGGAAGATTAATTTATTGTAACAAAAACCTCTAGACTGAATATACAGTGGCTTATAACCATGTTTCCCCAAAAATAAGACCTAGCCAGGCAATCAGCTCTAATGCATCTTTTGGAGCAAAAATTAATATAAGACCTGGTCTTATTTTACTACAAATTTTACTATAAAATTTTACTTATTTTACTACAAGACCGGGTCTAATACAATATAATACAATACAATACCTGGTGTTATTTTACTATAAGACTGGGTCTTACATAATATCATTTCATATCACATCATATCATATAATACTGAGTCTTATATTAATTTTTGCTCCAAAAGACGCATTAGAGCTGATTGTCTGGCTAGGTCGTATTTTCAGGGAAACAGGGTATGTCAAAACCCCAAACAACCTCCTAAAATATTCAACACATTTTAATCTCACTTAAAAACAAAAACACCACTATAAATCCAACACAACGGCTGGGATCACAGAATAGCAGTTTTGGAAAGGAAGTTAAATCAGACCTGGCAGAGGCAAAAAAGTTACTACCAGAGTTACTGCAGACCTGGAAACTCTACCGACCAATCAATATAACCTGGCCTAACAGGCATGCTTAAATCTAGAATAATGATGAGGACTTTCTTATAAGTTATGGAATCAGTTAAAATACATGTTTTTCTCCTTCAATCCTTTAATAAACATGGGTAATTATACCTCTAAGTTCTCCTAAATTGGTGGGAAAATGTAGCTACTAAATTTAAGTGAAACCAATTGCTAATTATTTTAAAAAGCGAAAAATGAGAAAGAAACAGAAAGGATGGTTATACTGTTCTCTCAAATCCATGCTTGAAAATAATACGTTATACTAAAGTTAAAAAAACAAACTCATTACTTTCAAACTTCTATTTGCATACGGTCAACACAAAATTAAATAACCATTCCATAGAGCTTATCTTTTGGCAAAACTAGAACTCATCAAATATATTAATAGGAAAAAAAATGTTAAAGTGTACAGCATAAACAAATGCTTTATTTACTTCAAGTAATTAAATCTGACAAATATAAAACAAAAAGCCAGAACTACTTTTCTATTTTATATAGCTTTTTCCCCACTATCCTCTCAATAATAATAATAATAATAATAATAATAATAATAATGATGATGATGAAAAAGAAGAGGAGGGGAAGGGGAGATAAGAGGTGGCAGCTCCTTTTGTCAAATAATTAAGATTTGAAAGAAGTGCTTTTCAACAAGTGTAAGAAAAGTAAACAAGAGTCTTTCTGATTACCTTCTACATCATCAGCTGCCATTCGAAGAAGGGACTCTGTGAAGTTAACTTCTACACTTTTTTTCTCTAAAATTTTCATAATGATGTCTTGTGTGAGTCCTGGATTTTCTTTTTCAGCCTAGAAGAAAAGAGAAAGCTAGTTTTGAAATATAGAAACTAAATCCGAATTTCAAAACGAAAAGTTAATTGTTTAGAATCTATTGGGAACTTAGACTGATCAAATTGTAAGAGCAGAAACCTTTGCAAAGCAGATGTGAGGATGGCATTCACATATGTTTTATTAAAGCTTGTGTATCAGTAACTTCTTATTATAGCCATGGTCCCATTTTACATTTGAACATAAAGTACTTAATATTTTTCACTTCTCCTTTACACTGTCCTGCAATCAAACTAATAATAAAGATAGAAATAAACATTACATGTATTTTGGTAATCCAACCATTATTCTTTTCAGTAGTTTAAATATACTGAAGATTTTTAACTTTTTTTCATTAGCTAATCTCTCAACTTCAGGATCAAGCAACTACTCTTCTCACCCGTATTTTGTAGATTCTTTGCATTTAAATTAACGGAAGGGGAAAACAAAACAAAACAGGATTTCATCCAAGTTTTATTGAAGCTATATAATCCCTTAAATACTTTCCCACACAATGATTTTCACTTTCTATTTTATTTTCGTAGCAAGAATATTCCCTTCACTAGTTTTCAGAGCATCAGTAATCCATTTAGTACCTCCTGAGATAGTTTCACTAACGAGTTTACATCGGCTCTATGTTACTCTCTAGGGCACTAAAACCTTCCAGTTATTTCAAGACTGAGTAAGTATAAAGTTCTGAGTTTACCAAAGTTAATTTTGAAGATTTTGGTTTTCCCCAGTACTTTTGTCCCATTTTATTATTTTTTAAATTTTATAATCACCATCTAAGTTTGTTTCTTTTAGGATATCTGCCAATTTTAATCATTATGCTGATGATTTTCTACCTTTTTTTGCCCTGATATTAAATAGAAAATTGAAACAACTGATGATCTTAATCAGATGGTGATCTATTTGTTTTGTTATGTATCAAGCACATTTAACCTCTGACTTTTCAATTTCATTCAGGTATCACTGCAGATCCAGCTTTCGTCTATTCTTATTGTTCTTTCCATTCATTATAACATCTTGTTTCTCATTAGATTTCAGTATCAAAAATTAAAAAGTTGTAGAATGAAATGGGAAAACACATACATTTCTCTCAATCCTGAGATCATATTCACTGTTGTCAAATTCTATTCAGGGAAATCATTTTGATAGATGATTAATAACAATAAAATGTGTCCTACTGAATTCCATTTCTTTTAACAGTAGTCCCCCCTTATCCGCAGGGGATATGTTCCAAGACCCTCAGTGGGTGCCTGTAACCTTGGAAGTACCAAATGCTATATATACAGATGCTCCTCAGCTTACTACAGGATTATTCCCTATAAACCCATCTTAAATTGAAAGTATCACGTTGAAAATGCATTTCATACATCTAACCAATTGAACATCATAGCTTAGGCAAGCCTATCTTAAACATGCTCAGGACATAATATTCAAAAAACGCTGGCAACACAGTACACTGCAGAGTATCAGTCGTTTACTGCCACAGATGAGTCCTGACTGGGAACTGTGATCATGCTGCCACTGCCCGGGATCACAGGGGTATCATACCACATACCGCTAGCCCAGGAAACGAACAAAAGTTCAAAATCCCAAACACGGTTTCTACTGAATGTATACAGCTTTCGCACAATTTTAAGTGGAAAAATCATTAGGTCAAACCATTGTAAGTTGGGGACTGTCCATACTGTTTTTTCCTATACATACGTATCTATAAAATTTAATTTATAAATTAGGCACAGTAAGAGACCTAACAGAATAGAACAATTATAACAACATGCTTTAATAAAAGTTATGCAAATGTGTTCTCGCTCTCAAAATACTGTGACCCTCCTTCACTTGCAGTAAAAGACTTTGTGTCACCCGTTGATGATCCTTTGCCAATGTCTTCATATAGGCTCAATGCTTTCTGGTGCAACATGTTTTTGTCATCATTTGGAACTTTCTCTGTCCATGCATTCTACCCACAAATTTAATGACATTCTATCTTAACTAAACACTTACCATCCACTGTGGCCATAACTTTTGCAGTATAAAGTGCGACAGCAAACTTGCAAATTTCTTTTTCCCTCTTCACAATTGCATTTGTACTTATAGCACCCTCAGCATAGGATTATTTCCTTCCTTATTAAGTCAAAAACTTCCACCTTTTCACTTTGAGGAAGTTCTTTAAGGCTTCTCTTTGGAATATCCTGATTGCTAGCATCACAATACTTGAGCTTTGGATCCATTATTAAGTAAAATAAGGGTTACTTAAACATAAGCACTGGGGACGACTGTGGCAGAAGATCTGAAAACCGAGATAGCTACTTGGTGACCAACAGGCGGGGAGCACACAGCATTAATATACTAGACAAAGGGACAATTCATGGCCCAGGTGGGACTGACCATGAGGCATGAGATTTCATCACGCTACTCAAAACAGCGCGCAATTTAAAAACTTACGAATTATTTCTGGAATTTTCCATTTCATATTTTCAAACTGTGGTTAACCACAGTAGTAACTAAAGTGAAACTGCAGATAAGGTGACCACTATATAATGTTTTGATTTTTCCTTCCATGAATATATTTTAGAAACTTATGGAAATAAAACAAGCTGCCTTTAGAAGAAAAGGTATATAAATAAGCCTAAGATAGGGTAAACTTTATTAATTTTGTGACCTGCCACAAAATTACATACACTATTCAAATAAGCCAATATTTGATAAATGCTTTATCTGCCCTAAATAATATTAAATCTATACACAATATATTATCTTAGGAAGCAGGAGAGCATACTCTATTGATGCCAGCAGAAAATAATCTCTCTCTGATTAAGTTATAGTAAGGTGCTAAGAGAATTAAATGCTGAAAGCCTGAGAACAAAGTTTTTAAGAACAAGTTGGTCTGGAGCCCCAAAATGCCAAAGCTAGAATATAACAGAAATCTCACAGAGGTTCCTAACTTTCTCAGTTCAGTGTTCTTAGTGCAAAAAGAAATACCTAACAGTACTGTGTATTACGTAGTTAGGTTCAAACAACTTAATAAGTTAGGAGTTATGTCCTAACAATTTAGTAGCCTTATAAAAAATACATCAATTGAAAGAAAAGTGTCTTATTTCATTCTTAAATAACCAGGATTATTTATTAATGAGATCTGTGCCTCTGTTGGACTCTGGCCAATTTCTCCAACATTGGAATCAGATTGGACCTTTCCACCCTCATTTCCTTGTACACTGATTTTCTTGTGGTATTTACTTTTTGTCACAGCAGTGGCCAAAAGTCTAGCTAACAAAGATGACATCACTGAAAGGAATGTAGCCCAATCAAATATGTTGAAACTGCAAGCTACCTCAAGTTCAGTGTCAACCAGATGTTGATTATCACTGTATTTATCCAAAAATTTTAAAATATCTCATGACACCCCCGAGATAGTTGTGGGGCCCCAGTGTGCCTCAAAGCACAATTTAAGAACAAGCGCCTCAGTATCTTCTGGCTGGAGTCTCAGTTAAGATTTTTTTTTTTTTAAATTTTAAAAACCTTTAAATTTACCCAATGACTCTGACAAAATAAACAGATCTACCCTTCAATCAGAGACTCTATTTATACCTCTAGATTTTCCCCCAGAATAAAACCCTCAACTCTGTGGGTGTCGAATTTTTATGAGGAATCCAATTGTGAGACAAAACTATCTCCAAGGGCAGTAATATGCGCTCTTGTGGATCATTGATTCTCAACAGCACAACCGATCAGAACTTCCCAGAGGGGTAAAGAATCAAAAGCAGTATCGGTATCTTAAAAGATAATATTCACTAGTAATATTTTATCTTGAAAAAAATATTTTAATCCTTTTTCTTCAAGTAACAAAAATAGATATTAAAGCTTGATAAATATCACTGTTGTGGACCAAGAACTGGAAACATGCATATAAATGAGTGAGGTTTTTCAATCTTTTTCAAATAAGTTATAGTTTAAAAGACACAAAAATATTTATCTTTCTAATGCATGCCCTCCTTTATTTCATTTGAAATTTAACAAATTAAATATAATTAAGAATAAATCAATGCAAAACTAATGTCCTCCAAAATAACCTTCACTATCCTCAATTAAGAATCAGGGCCATGGACAGCAAAATTTTCCCATGTATCAAACCAGATCTACAAGAGCCACATACTTTAAATACAGTTTTTGCTTTTTAATTGTACTTCAGTGTTAAAACATCAGCTTATATATAAGGATATTACAAGAAAAGGCTTTATGATATTCACTACTTTATCTCTTTTATGAATACCATTGACTATACTATCTACTACTTAAAGTCTTCTTTATCAGGGTACACAGGAGAAATTTCTCTCTGTTCTGGGTATAAGGAAAGCTAAAAACACTGACTTTTGCCTTATTAATACTACACTGTGCAACACATCACTTTTCCTTCTTTCCTTTGGTCACAAAGATGCTTAAAATAGTCTCCATTATGCCTCCCTAATGACCAAATATGCCATTCTGAACCACACCGATACTCAAAGGAAAGAAAAAATAAACAAACTGATGAAGGTATTGCTCGGTTGATTCTCTTCATTAACCCAATGATTTGGCAGGATATATTTTAAAGAAGCTACTATGTATATGTATACAGGCACTACACTGTAGAGTATTAAACACATCAAAATAGTTCTAATCGAACATATACACTGTAATTTCTTGTGGTGAGGTAAGAGAGATGTCTAGAGACACTATCTATGCTACAAGTTAGAGTGGTATCTATAAACTAATCTTTGCCATAGAATCAAGCTGGATAGATTTACAGTTTCAACCCCCATAAAAACTCAACTATAGATTTAAACATTGAAATACTTTACCCGAAATGTAAATTGTTTTAGGTATTGATAGGGCAAACACACAAAAAGTAAATAAACATTAAAAGTTTTGGGCACCCTGATATGTATTTGAGGGGGTCGGAGGGGGGCAGATAATGTTTTATATGAAAGAATGCGCCCAATATGTAGAGCAGGGCCACTCAATAGAAATATAATGCAAGAAACAAATACAAGCCCTTGTAATTTTAAATTTTCTAGTAGCCCATTAAAAAAGTAAAAAATATGTGCAATTATGTTAAGAGTAGATCAAAAATATCATTTCAACATTCAATCAATATAAAATACCTATTACTGAGTTATTTCACTTTCTCATACTAAGTCTTTGAAATCCAGTGTGTATTTTATATTTGGAGTACAACTCAATGCAAACTAGCCGTATTTTACATGCTCAACAGCAACATGAGGCTACTGATTATCCATTGAACACCTCAGGTCTAGAGACAATTAAAAAAATTCACTCTGAATGACTTAGCAGTATATTCTCAAAGTGTCTTTAACCTGATATACACAGATGTCTTACTTTCTCACTCAAAAACATTGTCTTATGTTCTACTATTAAACGATATGAAGAAAATCTCTTTGAGTTGTAATTTTACAAAAGTTTTTAAAAAGTCAAATAAAAGAGTTCAAAAATATGCAAAAAGCTAAAGAGAGAGCACTCCAAAGTCAGCTTGAAAAGCAGAAAAGATGAATATTAAGATGTGCTCCAGCTTACACTTTGGAAGTGTTTTAAGCTTTCCATAGTACACTAAAACCAGCACAAGATAGCTGAAAGGATTTTCGCTAAAAGGAACCAAACTGTAAATTATCAGGTAGTATTTAGATTGATATATAATGTACATTTCAATATAATCATAATAAATTATTTGCACCTTACCTTAATGAAAGCTGCTCTCAGTGTCTGAGCTGCAGAGAGATTTACTCGTTCTAGCTGCAATAAAAATTTTAAATCATTATTAATACCTATTTTCTTAGAAAAAAGCAACATTTCTGGTACTGCATTCTATAGTGATCACATTGACACACCAATTATTCAACTAACAAAAATATTTGCTAATGACTCTAAGTCACCATAATTCTTCAAACAGATGGGCTATCTAAAATTTTTATTAGAAACCATGAAACATTAAGGTATGTATATCAGTACTTTATTTATTCTTTTTTTTTAAAAAAAAATAAGAAACACTCTACCTTAAAGGTAGATCTAAGATAAGCACAGAATACAAAATAGTCTCTATAGAAAGAAAAAACATATTCACTTGAATTATTGAAAATAGGGAAGGTTCAAGATTAACTCTCAATGCTCTGTTGCAAATACATGGCAAAGTGTGTGTGTGTGTGTGTGTGTGTGTGTGTGTGTGTGTGTGTGTTCTGAATATAAAATGACCAACACAAAGGAAACATTTATTACTTAAGGTATTTACTAACTTACTCCTTTTTATAATTGCTTTTCAGTACCCTCAGCCAGGGATTAAGCTGAGATTAGCCTATTTTATTAATTACCAAATAGTGCTGATAAACAGTTTGTTTGATACTCAAATTGAAGACTGTGGATCATCTGGATTTCAGAGATGCTTATACCTGTCCTATTTTATCAGGATTAAAAAATGGTTACCTAAAATACTGAATCAAAAGTTCAATCCAAATGCTTTTAATTTTTATATAAAATATGTGAGATTTATAATTTTGAAAGACAAATATCCTTATTAGACACTTTATATAATTCATTTTTCAGTGAGACAAAGAAGGCATACTATTTTATTGAAAACAAAAACAAAAATTAAAAAATCACCTCATTGGTTGAAAAATTTACTGCCAAGCTTAAAATAACTAGCCACAGTTAAATCCAGGTTTCTTTGGTCCCTAAGGATTAGGCCAATTAATAAAATTCAACATATGTGACATTTGGGACAACATCAAATGTTCAAAAGTATTACAAACTTTATAGATTATTATGCAAGAATATTTCTACAAAAACTTTACGAACATACATCCCATTATGCAATAAATATTCCTTTCAATCCCTTGAGGCAATGAACATGTGTTTTTCTTTATAAACAATATATACACACAGGTTTAAGGAATCTCCCCAACACTTTATATCAATTTATTTTCTAAAGACAGGAATGCCAAGAACCCTATATCTCCTTATGAGCTATTCACCTTAAGCACAGGCAAAAGCAACAAAATCTGCAAAGATACATAATTTATCTCTAAAAATAAACAATGGACCATTTGAGTTAGTATTTAACTTGGCTTCTACAAACCTTGTAAAATCAAACATTGCCTTAGTAGGTAAAAGGGAAGAAGACTCAAGGGGACCACGTAGACAAATAAAGCAAAATAGCAACTCCATGAGAAGTTTATAAAATTAACAAAGGAATGTTTCCAAAAATAAAAACATGTTATTCTTCCACATAACTCATTTAATTATAATGAATATTACTGAAGATTAAAATAATAATACAGCTCTTCTGATCTCAAGTTCTTGTGCAAGGGAGGCAGAGGTAGACAGACAAGGTGAATATATCCACCCTGATAGGAACCCATTTCCCTGTTTGGGTTTAAACCACCCTCTGACCTCTTTCAAGGAGTTAAAGGTCTGAGTCAGATGTGTGCCTTCAATTATCAGTATAACTCATTCTGTAGTGCCCTAATAGGTGAAAGGGTCAAGGCAATAAAAGGTCTAGAAAAGTCAGTGAAGAACTCAAAACTAGCTAAGATAGACATCAACATCTCTAGAGTTCTTGATTAAGTTTATGTATGTGTACCTTAGACAAGAAAGGGGAAGGTCAGACATGAACACATTAAATCAAATCTGGGACCTGTGAAGTGCCTCACCAGAAGTCTGTGGGGAGTCATTCTGGGATGCATCGCACACCCACGCATCTTGTGGCAAGCCCACTAGGCTTTATTACTCATATGTTCCTGAATCTATAATTAAAGCCTGCAACACTTAGGTAGCAGGATGTGTTTTTATCTTCTCTATTAAAAAGTGCTTCTATTTTAGGCCTCTCATTTGTGATACGTGATTTCATAACAAAATCATGTTCTTCTTACCAGTACCTTCCACGAGAGTATCTGGTTCTGGTAATATTCTAATAACAGCTACCATTTACTAAGCACCTATCATGAACTTTATTACATAGAGTATTTCTGAGATACTCAAAATAAATCTGTAACTAGCTATCATCATCTCCATTTTACAGCAGAAGAAATTCAATTTGCATAAATGTATGCAAATGTTAAATAGCTAGTAAGTACAGAGACAGGATTCATACCAGATCTGTCTGGCTCCAAAACCCATGCACAAACCACTAATGCTACCCGGCCTCCCTGGACTCACCCTTTCTAGACTGGAGTCGACCCTATCACTGAATCCCTTCAACTACCCAAATCAACAAATTCCTGCGTTTCTGCGATATGTAAGGAAGTCAGGGTAAGACAGGCAAAGAATCAGATAGAAACTAATGGAACCACTGACAGCTGAAGTAGAAAGGGAAGTCTTTATGAAGATGAAATTTGAACTGGTCCTTGAATAGTTATGCCCCATTTTGACCTCTTAAACTCATCTTTCTTGGCAGTCCTCCCATTTATGGCTTTCTTCAGGTTTAAAATGGGGCATAATGATTTTATGTAAGATTGCAAGAGAAAAGGTTTCAGTTTCCATTTTGTTTCCAATACTTTTACTAATGAATCTAGTATTTTTTCTTTCTTTTTTTTTTTTTTTTTTACCTTTTGGGATAACAGTTATTGGCTGGTGAATCTGTAAGGAGCCAATGAATTCATTTTTTAGTAGTACTTGATAGTGAAGTGAATACACTATACGTATTTTGAGTCAAAAGAAGGAAGAGGGAACATATAATTACATTAATGGATACTGAGATGACAGGTACTCCTTGGGCCTCCGCCTTATAGGACTTCGATTTTATAAGTAAAAGGAAAAGAAGAAAATCAAAGAAAAAAGGGTACACAACATCTCAGCTCACCTAAAAGAGAAGGAAATGCGCCTGCTGAAGTACATTTGGAGGGAAATGATGGCGAGCCTAACATAGAGTCTCACCCCAACCTCATGTTCTGCCCAGTTTTGTGACTTCCTCCTACAACTTACTATTCTTCATAGTTTTTGAGAGCACTTACTGTTAATTGAAAACTTGTCAAATTTAACTCTCAAGTCATTTATAAAAATATTTTAAAAGCTTACACATATTTTTGAATCCAGAGAACTCATTATTATTTGCTCTGTTTATCTTATACTTTATATTTCAGTACGAAGCCAGTTTCTTAAATCCATACTTTAAAAAAAAAATCCATATAACCATTTGCTCAACTTTTAAAGAGGCTTGCATAAAATATTTTGAAAAGTCTTCTTTTAAGGTCAAAATAATTAGGTTAGTTCTGAATTGTCTACAAATCTCGCTTCCTCAAAATCAAGCATGATTTCCCATGCTGATATGCTTTCTCCCTCCCCCCAAGATTATCGATCCTATTCCTTGAAAGGAATTAAACGGGACCAAGTCACAATAAAAACTGCACATAACACCTCTTATGATTCAAATGAGAATAAGGTGAGTCAGATCAAACACTATAAATGCCAGAACAGTAAGAACAGTAAGTAGATAGAATCAAGAGTCCACCTATTAACTTTTGTGCTACCAAAGAGGAAGCAAATGCAATCATCTGTGTTACAGATTAAGTTCATACTAAGTTCACGTAAGTTCATAAATGTTAAGTACATATTAAAGTTCAATAAATGTTTCTAAAAGAATCAGTTCCTGGGGCAGTCACATGTCTGGCAAAAAAGGTAAACCGAGTCATCTAACTAGCATAAAAATATTCCATTAAAACATTGCCTACAAGTTAGCAAAAGTCTAGGGTATGGTCACAGTTTTGCCAGAAATTATGTGGACGACTCCTTAATAATAACAGCTAACACTACATGTCGGGTATATTTTAAGCAGTATAATATATTAATTCATTTATTTCTTTGGGATTCTTTGCTTCAGGTGCTTCTGAACAGAATGATACTAACTGCTTATTCAGAAGCACATTTGTGTGCTTTAATAAGCGACCATATAAACTTTGGTGATCTAAAATTTACATTTGGTTGCAAAATTGTTATTTCTGTCTCAAAATACAATACGTAGTTCTTCATAAACTATATTTCACCTTAAAACAATTCCTCCAAAAAGTCACAGGAAAAGAAGACACATGATATATGTTTTCCTAGAATGAAGAACTGGACGAACCATACATCTCTCCTCTTCCATATATAAAGAATTAGTAAAAAATAACACAGTATTAGAGAACCTAATCTAACACTTGGCATGAGGTGTCTATAAACTCATTCCATAATGCAACTAGGAGACCTATTTCACAGTACATTTACAACACATGCAATATACTTGGACTCTGAACTCTGCAGCAGCTTATTAAAAAAGAAGCCTACTCTTTCAGCTCTCTTGGAATAGCTTCATTAAGTTTAGCAAGCATCAAGCTCCCGGAATGCCATAAATAACTTTACCTTGTAAGCCGGAGTACTAAAACTTCCTCAGGTGTAAGGATGTCCTACTATCTTTAAAAATCTGTTCTACAAGTGACTCCTTGACCACCATTGTTACTGTTATGGATGTAATAATATTGCGAGAATGCATAAACTTTTTAAGTCTTACAATGAATGCACTCTGGAAAAACTTTAGTGAATAATATAGCTTCAGAATAAAATGCTCATCCCTACTGTGTTGCTACTTTCTGTAAGATTAAGTTGACAACCAGAAAAACAAAACCAAACTAAACTAATTTAGGTGCTAGTAGACTTATAGAAAACCCACATTTGAACTATGGTTAAACATTAACATTTAACTGATTAGGTATCTTATTTTGGATGTTACATGAATACACTGGAATGTCAGAGAACAATGCTAGTATTTTATTCTTTTTAACCCAACACTACACATTCGAAGACACAATAATTATTTGATTCCATTCCTAAACCAAACCCTAGATTTCATCTCTATCAAAGAGAAAACCTACTATCACACTATTCCCAAAAGCCTATTTCTGAATATTCTTTTTTAAATACATTACAAAAATAATTTTTTATAAAGCTTGGTATCTTAATGTCAGATCAGTAAACTCAATTTGAGAATTAGAGCCTGACAATTTGATATAGTATCTCTCCGTCCGCCACATCCAGCCATTTCATTTTCAAATTTCACTTCTAACAATTAGTTCTTGAACCAACTATAAATCATTTGGCAACATGTTCTAATTCTGGGCCCATTAATCCACATGTTTTCAGATCTCATCTGGAGAGAATCACTGCCTTTAATTCTGGAAGAGATTTACTAGTCCATTCATAGCCATTTCTTTTTCTTTCAAGTTACCTTTCCTTACACGTGAATAAATTAGAAAAGGTACATCAATATTAATTTGAACAGTTCATTTTACCAGAGTCCCACATCCTATAAAACTATTTTCCAAAATCAAGATTTAAATAAAATCCATTTTTCATATGTAGAAAAAGATCACTCAAATTGTTTGGAAAAAATTTTCTCATTCTTCATTAAGTAGAGGATCAAACTGAAGCCCAGCAAGTAAATGACCTCCCTTCGGGAAAAGACTCAAAATATCAGATAAATATGGAATATACCCCCAAACAACTTGGTCCAACAGCCTGTTTATTTAGCTATGGGGTTAGCCTATAGATATAAAGAGAGGGAGCATTTCTGGGAGGCACTGTCATAAGGGTTCTTGAAGTATGTGAGAAGTCCAAACACTACTCCTCAGGACAGATTACTCACTAGCTTTCAATGACTGTCTCCTTACCTCCTACCTGGTATAAGGATAATTAATTTATTTCCTTAAACATCTGTGTTCTCTATGATTCTTGAGAAGAGGTACGTTGCCTTTTTTCCTCTGCATCTCCAGATCCTAGCAGAGTACTTAGCAAATAAATGGTTGGAATTTAGTAAACATTTACTAAACAGGACTGAAGCACTTGCTTCTAACTCTAGTCTTGCAATGAATGGGTAAAGTATTAGAACAACGTGGTGGAATTAAGTGCTAGAGTGTTGACTACAGCTGCGAGAGATGGGTATAACCAGGCCTAAAAGAGTGTCTCCAATGCCACCATGACAGTAGTATAACAGTGACATGTTTTTCAAAAGAAGACTCCTACTTGCTTCCTCTTTAGTACCAAACTTCCAGATTCCCCAACCTCCTTTGCAGCAAGGTATGGTCATAAGACTAAGTTTTTGCCAAGACATGTAAATGGAAGTCTCATGGAGGACTTTCAAAAAGATTATTAAGAAAGCTGAAAGCAGCTGGAAATATCACCCCATTCCCTGGCTCCATTTTTTACCCCTTTCAGGAAACAACTTAGGCCACAATGATTGGAGCTTCAGCAGCCTTCCTACATGCTGAGATAACCTCGATAACAGAAGGCAAGCACTAGGAAGATGGGACAGAAATAGGAACCTGAGTTTCTGACACAATTGTGTACCATAATATTAGTCCTGGACCACTTACCTCTATAATTTTTTTTATGTAAGAGAAATAAATTTTATCCAAGCTGCTGTTTTGAGTTTTCTTCTATGGTCACTGAACCTAACACTATTTGATAGTGTTTGAAGTTCCAAAATATATATCAGACATGGAAACTAAGTCTGTGGATTTCAAGTTGAAGAGGATGAATCGCTCTCTATTGTCCCTAAGACACAAGACCATAAAATACATCAAATACATTATCATTAAACCTAATAATGTAGGAGAAATAGTTTTGACACCCACAATCTTACTGTAATATAAATATTTTACAAAAAGAGATGAAAAGTTATTAGAAATGGTGTGGGCTTCCAGGCTATAGAAGCAACAATAAGGTTAATGGTGTTGATAGCTTCATAATTCATTAGATGAGTAAAACAGCAACCAAAAAAACATAACTAAACAGACAAAAAGCCTGAAGCCACTAAATTTAGAGTCCTAGATTTTAGTCTTCGGTAATTTCAGGAAAATAATTTCACATATCAGGACCTCAGTTCACCACTAAAAGAAGGGGAGTGATTAAATTACATTTCTAAGGAACTTCTAGCTCTATATATTTTAGCATATTAATATTAATTTAAAAGAAAAACCAAAAATATATTGATATTAAATCCTAGAAAACCCTTCAAATAAAAAAACACAACTACATAGTCTCTAAATACAAAGGACTTTAATCTTCCACTTATCAGTAAAAACATTTGTCATTACTGACTATGTAACTCATTAGGATATTTTTGTGTCTGCTCCTCTGGCTACCTAAAATGTGCTTACTCCCAACTTTTCAACTGTCTAACCCTTATTTATCCTTTACCGATCTTAGCATGCCTCTTCTTTAGTGAGGCCTGCCCTGACCCGTAAACTAGGTCCAACCTGCTATTTTTTAACTTCACAGCATTTACGATAATTTTTCATTTATCCAATTATTTCTATTCTTTTGCTTAATGTCTCTCTCTCTCACTACAGTGAAACGTCCAGAGGGGGCACAACATATCTGGGGTTTTTCCCATACCTGGGAACATACATGTTTTATGTCCAGTCCTGGCATATTGCCTAACACATAGATGGAGTTCATTTATACAAGTTTTGTTATATGAAGTATTGTTATATGAAGGAACAAACAAACAAATGAATAAATGAAGGAAGCATTAAGGAAATGCAGAGATCGTGTGAGGAAATATTTACCCACTTACCTCATTAAACACAGGATACATGACTGCGTAGAGGGGCATAGAAACCATGGAAGTGGTCTCAGCTTCATTCTTCATCTCTTCCATTGTCATCCTCATTCAAAAGCCAACTACAGTAGAAAAAGCAGTGCTAAAATGCAGAGGAATCTTCATTCACTGAAGTATTTCTTCTCTTTTTTGTGATAAAAGAACAGGTCACAAAACATATACTGACCTGGTTAAAGTGGAGAAAGAACAGAGATTTACTATATTAAGGAGAAACTACAAATGCCACGATAACTTACTTTACAGTAACTGTCATTCTAATTTTACAAATGAAAAAGTAGGCTCAGAGATAACCAATCACTTGTCCAAGATCACACACGCAGAGGACCAAGATTCGATGCCGGTACTCAGAATGCAGATCTGAGCCTCCCGCATCAGAAAATCAAGTTTGAAGTGGAAACAAAGAACTTCAGCTCATCTACACAAGAAAATACCCAGAAGTAAAATACCCAGAGGTTATTTATTCATGGAATAAATGCCCGTTTAGCACCAACTACAAGCAAGATGCAGTGGGGGATGAGAAAGATGTGGTCCTATTAAAAACTTATCTGCGACAAATTGAGGAAGATCTAAGCAGCTTGAGAGATATAATCAAAGGCCTGGAGTACTTATAGCTTCAAAAATCTCCAATAACTCACCCCATTTAAGAACCGCTTACTATCCTTCCATATCCAGACCAGTGAAGGGTAACTCAACATCTACTTGAACAATCTGGTTCCATTTCTGATGGTTCTGAACATCGAGTTTTTCCTACTTCTGGGTTCAAATCCACTCTCTGACGTCACAAAACAACAGCAGCAAAAATGGCCAATTCCTAAATTTTATTCTATAGGGCAAGAGACAACCATTACCTGATCAAACATTAAATAAACTGCTTTGGTCACAGCATTATAAACAGATTGAAGGAACAGAAGCTGAAGGCAGGGAAAACTTAAGGGCCTTCCTATTATCTTTATGAGATCAATCGGACCTGAATAATAAGCAAGAGGAAATAGGTAAATATCAGTTGTGGCCCTGCTGTGCCTATTTAACTACTTAATAGGCCATTTTGGTAATCTTTTCCACTCAGAAATAAATTGTGAATACCTGTTAATTATAAACTTGGAACAAAGAAAAGGGATTGAAATATAGAGATACTAGTCAAAATGAAAACGATGGATACTGTATACTCAGTTTAGTTAGGAAAAGAAGGCACTGGGATCAATGAAAACAGCAAGTGAGAAACAGGACAGGGGGAACATCAGAACTTAAAGAACTGTCTCACTGGGTGACAGACAAAAAGAGTCATGTGTTTATTTAAAAAATTGTTTTGTTTATTTAATAAATAGTTATTCATCACCTATAAAGTATTAAGCCTGGTACTAACAACAGATAAGGCTAGACCGTGGAAGGAAAGAAAGAAAATGAACAATACTGAGTATCACACAGGGAGACGTCAAGATGCTATACTGCTATGGGAGAACTGGATGAGAGAACTTGTAACGAAAAACCAAGTGTTTCAAATACTCCCAAGCATGGAAAATATATATATATACACATATATATATGTATATATATGTATATATATATATATATACACACGCACACACACATATACATATGTATGTACATATATACGGGGGGTGCAAGAAAAATGTATACACATTTTAAGAAGTGTTACCTGTGCTCAAGCAGTAGTTCGCCGTAATCAGAAGTGTCTGGACACTGATGGTAACCACTTTGAGCACCTCTTGTAATTGCAGAAGTTAAAAGTGACTTGTATTCATCTTTTGTTATCGGTATATATTGAGTATTAAAATTAATACAGTTTTTTCCTTTCTTAAAATGTGTGTGTGTGTATATACATACATATATATATATATATATATATATATATATATATATGGCACCCTCTGTATTTGATTCCTTTGATAAGGCCAAGAGTAACACTCAAAGAAGAGTGTCACTTGTACACTAGAATAACGGGTGAGGGAACTCCCTGCAGGGGCTGATGTAGTAAGCTGGTGAGAGGGAAGTCTGAGCCTAATGATCTCGGTAAAAGGAGGTGAAATTATAAAGAAGGTGAAACACTAAAGTAGGCTCCACAGAATCATTTTTGTCTTGCACTCTTTCAAACACACGTGCTTATTCCTGCATTCATAAAGGCAGAAAGAGATGAAGGGCTCAGTAAAGTGCCTAGGGTCACTTTCAGAATTCCTGCTGACATCTACCTATCTACCACACAAAACCTACTCAAATACTTAAGTTTCACCTTTTGAAAATACTAGCATTAATTTTTTTAATTGTGTTTCATACGTAATATTGCACGATGTCAGGAAATTTTCACTTAAGCTATTTATGACTCACATTAACCACATGTCTCCCCTGAACTAACTGTACAGTACTAGTGACTACTATTTGTCAACAATTCCGGGCTAACTAGGTGGCTGGCCTAAACACACTTAACCACCTTTTATACTGTTCCTACAGAAAATGCTTCAAAGAACAAATTTACTAATTTTCAGAGTACCCATTCACAAATTAGGGTCACTCATGGTTTCACTAGTGTTTACATGAGATCAAAAAACAGCAATTCCAATAAGGCTTTTAAAAAATTAAACTGTTCTAATTTCAGCTTCAAGTGAAAATATACTGTCATTCCTTCTATATGCTTCATTTGAAATCATTAAATGGACAATCTGCAATCACCTCGAACAAAGAGCCTGCTACCTAAGGATAAAGAGCAAGGTTCACCTGACTGAGCAGGGGCTGAGGCCCTGCCCCTTTGAGAAGGTTGCTTCCTTCCTTTCAGCATGGGTGTGACCAGGCCTTGGCCAGCCAGGCAGCACATTATCAGTCCTCTAAGGGATACTGGCTTCTGGGGTGAGTACTGATCACGCATAGCCAACTGAAGGTTACTGACGCTAAATCCCAACTCTGGAAAGGTCTTAAAAAGTCACCTCAAAGACCCTCTAACACAGCAGAAACCAAAGTCCCAAAAATGACTTGCCCATGGTTACAACTGCTAGCTGATAAATAAATAAAAACATGGGTATGGTGGCAACACAGCAAGAACCACTAGTTTCCCATTTCAAATGTATTGTTTGGGGGTAAAAGTTTTCACTTCAAAGTAAGTTTTGTTTCTTGAGTGGTTATCATCCACAGAATTAAAAAAGAGAAAAGAACCAGAACTATAGATACTAACAATTTAGATAAAAGGTATACTTTTCAACCAACTTTTCTTCAGAAATACCCTTTGTAACATGGGGATACCAAATGAATAGAATAAGCAACCTATCTATTTATACTTTTCCTTTTATTTTCTTGAATGTTCAAAATAGCCCTGCTAATTTCTACCACAAGATGAATTAGTTTTAAATAGCTTCCTGGGCTTAAGACAATTATTTGTTGAGACTGAGGAGGCAACAAAACTAGGTTCTTGGCCATTCCAATGCCACTCGTAGTCTTAGAGGAGTTTCTGTCCTGCCCTGCCTAAACAACAAAGGGAGCTTACTCATTTGCAGAACTACACTCTGGTTTATCTCAAGGCCCAGAATCAGCATTTCCTACAACAGCCTCACTTTACTCCATCTGGGGCATGAGATAACTAGGGCCAAAGCTATTTACTTATTCACAAATAAAAGAAGTAGACAAAAGGAAATCCTTGGCTCTGACATATGCAGTTCTTGGGGAGAAAAAGAAGATTCCTAAGTAAATTCTACAACTGAAATGTTTGTACGCAGATCTATTTGTCTAGTTTTTCTCTATAGTCAAATCCAGTACTTAGTCCTCTTACATGGTCCTAAATTCTTATAATTCCTTTAATTTCCCTCCCTAAAGGGAGAAGTTTTATTTATTTTTGTTGGATCTCCAACCTGCCCTTGAACATTTAGCTAAAAGACGTTTATTCATTCTAGGAGTAGGTAGCATCCATGTGTTTATGTTACCGTTTGTAAGTGTATTTCTTTTTCCCATTAGAGATATTAGAAGTCAGGATAGCAGGTACACAGTACACAATGTTTGTTGAACAAATTAATGAGATAAGAGATTGGCAATTTGTAAGTTGAATCAGCCTTGCTAATACTTTTAAAATATCAAGCCTAGCAAAACAAAAAAAATAGAAATCTAATTATTTCTATTAACAAAGTCTGAACTCAGACACATTTACCAGCTTTTACTTCTTCTTGCTATCCCAAGCTCTTCCTACTATAGTAAACTAGGAGAATATAAGCAACAGATAAAAGGACATTATTACTTAAAATTTTTTGCATTAACTGTGGCACACAATATAAGAATAATATAAAGAAAAATAAACCAGAGATTATAAATTCTAATGTCTCATTTTTTATTAGGGCTGCTAGGATATTTTTTAGATCCTGGGGATACAACTATTGTATAATTTAATAGTTCACAAAATTCTCAAAGCGCAAGAATTTCCAACAAAGTTTTCAACCTTGCCTGACACATAAGCAAAAATCCAAAAAGTTATGTCACTTTCAGCAGAAAGGAAAACTTTCTCTATGGGAAAGGGTACAAGAGTGATGCAGTTTCCAAATGTTGGGCGGCCTAAGCCTTCACAGTCAATCACTTCAGTGCCTATTAAAAACACATATTCCTAAGATTAACCAGAATCTCCAAAAAAAAAAAAAAAAAAAAAAAAAAGGGCCAGTGAACTGTATTTTTAGCACACAACCCAGATGATTCTCTGGAACAGAACAAGATGAAATCCACTGATATGGAAAGAACACAGGCTAGAGTCAGAAAATGTAGCTGCTAAAGCCAGTCTCAGGTACAAAGGTAAAATTAAATTTGACTAAGCACCTGAGACAGGGGTTTTCGGTTCTGACTTTGTGGAAGTTTCACTTTATCACTGGCCTTGTTTCCCCCATCAGAAGCAGAAGGGGTGAAATTATATCACCTTAAGGTCTGAACTCTAAAACTAAGTGATAAAATTTTATTACGTATTGATATCTACTCTAAGTTCAAAAGCAATATCATGGAAAATTAAAAAAAGGAAAATATCTCATCAAATCATAAAAACTATTCACAAACTCTAATAAGGAGATCCTCTTCAATAGTTGGTTGATTCAAAGTTTCAAATAACTGACAATCCCTTGCTTTCTTCTCAAGCACCTGGCATCACGATTTATTCCCATCAGGCTCGTAGAGAAAATGAATTTATTCCAAGTCTGTGTAGCTCAGTTGGGCCATTTCCCATAGCTGGAAAGGTGGGCATGTGATATTACAACCTACCTTTAGGGCCTTCTCATGTCTAAGTGTCGGAGCCACTTCCAAACAAGAGACAAAAGTTTAGAGGAAGAAGCTAGGAAAAAGGGAGGCAGAGGAATAAAGTAGGATATCCTACTGAGACCAACATGAGCTGGAAGCCTTCACGATATATGCCTGCATCTCCCTCCTTCCTCTTCAAATTATATTTTCTGTAATTTATGGTCTTCGCTCTACAGTTTTCTTTTTAAACAATGTAATGTGGAACTCAACCTCCCTGAACATGAAAGGCTGTCAGTTCAGCATTTACTGAATTTTGCATTTAGGGACATCTAGAAACAATCTCTTGTTAATGGTAAGTGTAATATATGACACATTGCCACTCTATTTGTTTATACATACCAAAAAAATTGAGGAGAGAGGCTTCTTCAAAATACCAAATGAATAATTTGTGCAGCAGTATGGGAAAAGAGCGTAAGAATTCAGGTCTGAAAACAGGCTCAACTCCTGGTATTGGCAATTACAAACCGTCGTGTCTGTTCAAGTCACTTTACCTTTCTATGCTTTAGTTTCTTCTTTAACATAGACGAAAGCTGAGCTGTATACTTGAGAGAGACGCCGTTAGAATAAAAGATGAGGTAATTTTTAAATCAAACCATAAAGTCTCTATATTAAAGACTTCATTTCATTTCACTAAGTTACTAAGCACTGTATTTGTGTACTTTTAAATACCTCTTCAAAGAAAGTACACATTCTACAATGAATTATCACCTCATTTGAAGATCTACTCCACTCAAATAAATTTTTAAAGGCACGTTCTCTGTTATACCACAATTTCTGGGTATCTGATACCACCAACTGGTTGAAGGAGTCCAGCTTTAGTCTTTTTTTAAAAAAAAAAACAAGATAAAACAGATATAATCTTCAATATCTCTGTAAACATGACTGATCAAATAAGCATTTCCTGAGCTATTAATTAACAAGTAACACAGGTTCTAAATAAAATATCATCTGAAAGTTGAGGTCTTTGAAAACAGATAACACTGGCAAATTAGATGACCCATGAAGGAAAAATGCCTAAATATGTAAGTGCTCTAAATTTAATTCATTTTATCATTTTTTTTGTTAATCTAGGTCTATCATTACAGAACCATACTTGCTTCTAAACATATGCTTATAAATCACCCATCTAAAATCACTCATTTATTTTTCTATACAGGGTTAGAGTTAAGATTCTAAGAAAAACTTCAAAATTTACAATGTTACCTAAAGGAAAACAGGAACTCAATTGTTTCAATTATATTTGGCCAACATGAATAAATAGCGCTGTCATCAGAGAGGTGAGTAATAAGCAAAGTGATTCTAGAACCAGACTGGCCTGGGTTCAATCCTGGAATCCTGGGTCTACCACTTACTAGTTGTATAACCTGACGTAAGTTATCTAACATCTCTGTGCTACAGTTTTCTCATCTATGAAATGGGAATAACAAGTTATCTATCTCGTAAGGTTGACGTAAAGATTAAATATGTTATTAACAGATAAAGCATTTAGAACAGTGCATGGCACATAGCAATTATTCAATATTAGTTATTACAATTAAGTACATTTTAATCCATAATAGAATGACAAGATCCGATCTCTTTCTAGAAGTCAGGTCTCTGGCATAAGCATCTAGCCAGGGGAACCAAGGGCTCTTCAAAGCCAGATAGAGGAAAATAGATGATTTTAATCATCTTTAAAACAGCAGAAATCTATTCTGTTTGTTTTTTCAAATAAAATATTTTATCAAACTCTATATGTAAGAGATAAAACACTTAACTGCTCATTTATCCAATAATGTATTAAGTAACTACAATTTACCAGAACCTCCCTCTTAGATGCTTTTAAATACCCTCTCTCTACAATTTGAAAACCACTTGTCTAGGCCAACCAGTATAGAAGCATTATAAACAAAGCATTATGAAGAACAAAGGTGAACGGACCCAATAGTAAAGTTAAGGGCTCGCAAAAGATATCTGGACCCAGATTTTTCCATAAATGAGATTTCCAAATGTAACCTTACTCGTGTCACAGGCTTACATATTCAAGAAACTTAAATGTTAAGACCATAAAATTTAAAGTGAAAACAGTCATTACACGAGGTCGGGCAATTAAGTTCTCAAACTCATCCTAGAAAAAGTGCTACATACCTCATTACTGAGGATCACTATGGTCACCTTCGAAGTACTCCCCTTGGGAAGCTATGCACCAATGCTAGCGCCTAGTCCATCCTTCAAAGCAATTTTGGAACTCTTTTTCTGGAATGGCCATCAGAGCTCTCGTCACATTATCCTTGATGTCCTGAACGTCATCAAAATGTCTTCCTTTCAAAATTTCCTTTATCTTCAGGTAAAGAAAGAAGTCATTGGGGGCCAGATCAGGTGAGTAGGGAGGGTGTTCCAATACAGTTATTTGTTTACTGGCTAAAAACTCCCTCACAGACAGTGCCGTGTGAGCTGGTGCATTGTTGCGATGCAAGAGCCACGAATTGTTGGTGAAAAATTCAGGTTGTTTTCATCTAACTTTTTCACGCAGCCTTTTCAGCACTTCCAAATAGTAAACTTGGTTAACTGCTTGTTCAGTTGGTACAAATTAATAATGTATAAACCCTCTGGTAGCAAAAAAGGTTAGCAACATCGTTGCAACAAGTTCACAAAATTAACTGTTACACTTCATATATTATCTAGTCCAATCTCCAAATTCGACAATTTAAAAATGAAAGTCCACAGAAATTCACATTAAGAAACAGAACAGAATGGTGACAGACACTGCGTTACTATAGTCTATTGTACAGGACACGTTAAGTCTGCCAAAGTGAACTACTTCTAGACTAACCCGCTCTGCTGTTTGTCATTCATGGGTCAATCAGCTTATAGCCAAGGCGCCCAGACCCCATGTAGAATGTTTGGAGACTGGAGCCAGCTGGAATGTGGCTCGATTCAAGGTTACTTCATGGTACTCAGCAGCACACATTTGTGGATCTCCAATCTGGGGATGCTGAGACATCAGACTCACCCTTAAAAGTTACATACATCGTATCAATGTACGTACTTGCATATTTTGGGGAGAAGTTCTAAATACAGAAATGTATAAAATGAACAAGAGTAATGATTTTTTTTTTTTTTTTTACACACAGATGGATAGCATATAGAGCAGTGGGTAAGTGCTCAGATTTGAAACAAAGACCTAAGTTTGAATTTTTGCAAAGCTGGGTGGTATCATTTAAGTTACAGATTAATCTCTCTCTCTAAACTCAGTGAGAGATTAATGGAAATATTAACTGAAACACTTCACAGGGTTATTATGAGTATTAAATGCATAGAAAGCACTTAATACAGTGACTAACACACAACAAGGATTCAATTCATAGTTATTGATATAGAATCTTATCCAAAATTCTATAAACTCGACAAGGCATCAGGACTAAGGTGATGCAAATCAGATGCCTAGAGCACAAAATTTAGCTCTGACTTGCATGACACAGAGTGAGTGCATTCTTAAATTTTGCCCCTAGGCTCTGCTTCACTCTGGCTGTGCAGCAGCATAGCACACATAGTGAAAGCCTAATACTGGTATCACAATGTCATAAAGGCTATGGCTTACATTGCATATTGTTAAAACATTTTATCCCCCATTTGCCAAAATGGAGGCATAAATAAATTACTGAGCCACCAGAAATAAGTTATGTATCATCCAAAGCAAATTACAAAGTTTTGGAATACTTCAAGTTTGGTTAACAACTGCATTTTAAAACTATTTGCCAAACTTATGCTAAAAGTACTTTTTATTCTCTTAGATCAACTTAATAAAGACGGGTGTAGCCCAAAAGCAGACTAGGCAGCAGAGTGAAATCAAGATGTGATCAAGGACCTTCTTGAAATAATCCATAAAAGATAATCTATAGCAGATAATCAAAAGATGACAATACAATCAAAGGGTTCCTAACCTCTGAATTAGCTGATGGAAAAAGGCAACAAGAACAAAAACAGCAGCTACTGACTTCTAAGATATTTCTGCACAACTGTTCCAGGGGTAAGAATACACATCTCCTTTGTTTTGAAAAGCCTCAATTTTTTTCCCATTCCCATGCCTAAATTTTTGTTAAATCCTGGGCTGAACAAAACTGAAATGAACACATTTGTTAGAGGCAGAAAACAAATTTGTCCCCTTGAATATGTTCATCTTTTACCCATAAAGTTCTTAATCTAGTGGCTCATGAATCAAATAATTCCTAACTAAATAGTCATTACGTGCTTAACTGAGATACATCTATTGTCTTTTTACTAGTATTTGTGATCTCCTGTTTTAATTTCTCCAATATAATGTTGATTTCCTCTAAAATCCCTTAGAAATTCAACTGAATTTAAGCCCTTATCCTGTTCCCGTGTTCTTTTTCAAAGTACAATTTAAGGAGTCTGTACCCCAACGGGTCTGGTCTACCTGCTCTGTAGCACGTATAATCTTAGACAACTACTGAAACTTAATGACTCCTAGCTGCCTAAGGTCCTCTACAGTATGCAGTGTTTACTTTCTTTAACTTACTTTACAAAATTTCTTTTCATCAAAACATTGCCGCAAAGCACTCCAATGTTGATAAATTAGCCCCAGATAACAAATTGCCTCTGGCTCATTGAACACTAGGTGCTAACAAGGGCAAGTGTCATCTTGATAATGACATTTAACTTTCCTTTAGAACACAATTGATCTCAAATACAAATACAGTACAATAAGAAATGAGGGACACAACATGGTATCTGCTTATATTATATATTCAATTCCTCCTGTAACTTTCACTTGCAATTCATTTTTTTAAGGAAGTATGCCAAAATAAGGTAGGGCCTCAGAAATCTCTCAAATTTTGACAATATTACCAAAATGTCCATTTTTTTGTAGATAAAAGCATTCACAAAGTATGTGGTTTCTGAATAAGACCACAGCATTATTCAAAATCTCTGGAATTAAATTAAGAAATAAGAAAGCCTTGCAAAAATCTAAACTAGTTTAAGGAGCAGTTGCAGCCTAGAAGCAAGGTCTCTCACTTACCACCATTCCCAACTGACTTTTGTTATAGCCCCCTCACAGAGGTCTGCCAAGGCACAGGGGTGTAACATCTCAGGGCCATTCCCTAACCCAATCTCCACTGGGGCTCCATTTCGTCCTGAAGACAGGATGGTTGAATAAAGCGGAAAGGATGTTTCAGTGCCAGGGACCAAATAGTAAGTTAGAGAAACTCATGTTTTCCTTTCCTATCAGCTCTGACCCAAAATTATCAAATGAACTGACGAATGTGAAAGTACTTAATATACCAGGAAGCGGGTGAAGGGAATCAAAAGGAACAAAGAAAACAAAACCTAGAAAAAAATATGTATCAGAAAGGCTGACTGTCCATGTAATGGTCTTGTCATCCCCTTCCTCTTCTATTCCTAAATTACAAATGCCCTAAAGAGAAGTTTTTTTCCTTTCTCTATTTCCTAATACCCAGCACAGTACTCTGCAGTCAGTCTAGGTCAGCAACAGTGTTAGTTGGAGACGTAGTGATAAAGAGGTATAATCCTTGCCCTTGAGGTTGTATAGTCTCTCATGGAAGAGAGACAATAAAGAAATAAAACATGTCAATCTGCCGCTTTGCATAACTCCAGGAGCATACCTGCATCACGTTCTTTACACACACACAACCACATATAAATATAGGATGTGCTTAACATCTTTTTGTGGAAACAAAACAAAAAAATAACTATTGAATTACACAGGTGATCATATGAGGTCTGACAATTAAATTTGCAAACTAGTTGCAATGATGTTGCTAACCTTTTTTGATATCAGAGGGATTATTCATTATTAATTTGTACCCACTGGACAAACAGTTAACCAAGTTTACTATTTGGAAGTACTGAAAAAGCTGCATGAAAAAGTTAGACGACCTGAACTTTTTGTCAACAATTCACGGCTCTTGCATCGCGACAATACACCAGCTCACAGGGCACTGTCTGTGAGGGACTTTTTAGCCAGTAAACAAAGAACTGTGTTGGAACACCCTCCCTACTCACCTGATTTGGCCCCCAATGACTTCTTTCTTTACCTGAAGATAAAGGAAATATTGAAAGGAAGACATTTTGATAACATTCAGGACATCAGGGGTAACGCTGACGACAGCTCTGATGGCCATTCCAGAAAAAGAGTTCCAAAATTGCTTCAAATGGTGGACTAGACACTGGCATTGATGTACAGCTTCCAAAGGGGAGTACTTCGAAGGTGACCGTAGTGATATTCAGCAATGAGGTATATAGCACTTTTTCTAAGATGAGCTCACGAACTTAACTGTCCAACCTTTGTAATTCCATTACATGCACATAAACCCCAGAATAAAATAGATGAGACATGGATCCGCTATTTGCCCCCGCCAGACTTAGTGCCTCTTACGATGAGCAGCTCTCCATACTGTGAGTCCTGAATGACAATATACATATTTATTTATTTTCCAACGTGGTCTCTGAATAACAAGTGAAATATTTCAATTAGCATTCAAAGAACATGTAATTCTATGTATTCCAATGCTAGAGGAAAAATTGGCTGTGTTAAAGTTATGTTAGTCTCCAGTGTGGTAACCTCCAGAGGGATTTTTTTAGAGTAAGTTTGAATACAAGTTAATTTTTGCCACACACTTTAGCTTTTTATTGCAACTCTAAATCTAACTGTCCTCCAATGGAGCTCAATCAGTAACATAATTTCTATTACAATGATCGAAAATATGGTCTTGAGCCAGGCAGCCTGGATTCAAATCCTAATTCTAAGCAATTACTGGTTGTGTGACCTTGGGCAAGTTGCTTAATCTCTCTGTACTTTAGTTTCCTCATTTAAATTGGGGACAATACTACCTCTACCTCATAGGATTGTTGCAAGGATTATATGAGATCATGTAAAATGCTTAGCGTGATGTCTGGCACTTAGTTACTGTTCAATAAATAATGGCTATCATATTATATACCAGCTCATCTCAAAGAAAATGTAAGGCAGTTTCACACATAATATATACTCAATAAATATTTGATAAATGAATGAACCAAACTATCATTATTATGCAACCTATACTTACTTCTGGTAAATTTATTTCCAAGGGACTGGCCTGAGTAAACAGGAGTGGCTACCATTTAATACGTTCCACTGCTGTTACCCAATATAAGCTTGCTGATAAAATCCTCTTTCTTTCTTTCTTCTTCGTTTTTTGCTTTGTTTTGTTTTTTTAAATGACACTTGATTCTAGGCAACTCTGTAAGATTGAGATTGAATAGATTCAATTAACTTTTTG
Source organism: Rhinolophus ferrumequinum (assembly GCF_004115265.2). NCBI lineage: Eukaryota > Metazoa > Chordata > Mammalia > Chiroptera > Rhinolophidae > Rhinolophus > Rhinolophus ferrumequinum. Next base: position 74,146,651 of record NC_046285.1, on the reverse strand, counting down.
GTTAAAAAAAAGTTACCCATTAGAAAATGTAAGGGTGTCCTTGAAAAATAAGATTGTAATAATACTTTATATTTTCAAGATGCAATTAATTTTGTAGCTAAAATGAGAAAACTGTATTTTTCACCTTCACACAGGTAAAAATGGACCACCAAACTACATTGTTTACCTTTCTGCAAATAAATTATTTCAAATTGCTGCAGTGAAGGTGTTCATTGTTTACATTGTGTGTATTCTTAAAACATAAATCTTTTAGGACTGCAACTTTCTGTAACATTTTAAATGCAGTAATATACACAATCACACTATTTAACTTCTAAATCACGTTTACAGTTTATATAATGGAGAAAAAATTTATCATGGAATTGACTTAAAATTCTTAGTAACATACATCATAATGACCTTAAGAAGACAACAACATATAAGAAGCAGCACTTCACTTTTATCCTCCATACATTGGTTATTATAGGTAAGTATATATTTTTTATCCAAGATTCAAATAACATAAGGACCAACTTTAAAAAATGTAAATTTAGGACTTATTAAAGACTTATATTTAATAATAAAAACTGGGATCATTATCAAATTTTAGAGCCAAATATCAGCAAGCACTTTCTGACAATACCTTGTGAGAGAGTAAACTGGTATATTCATGAAAGCATGTAAGGGCACAGCAACTCAAAGCTGTTGAATTTATTTTATGCCATTACTATAGTACTGTAAAAGATTAGGATTTGTTTTCGGGTCAAAACCTAATGCAATTTATTCTTGAAATTTTGTTTGCATGTTTTTAAAATAATGATTTTTTTTTACTCTCATAAGTATCTAGGTTGAGAGCAAATAAAACATTATCATAAGACCCAGTGAAATATAAACATTTTCAAGAATCCCAAAATACAAACTGCTTTGAAACTAGCACTACTCAACTTTACAAAATCACCTTGTCGAAAGCATCAAAAGCAGGTAACATTACATAAACGTAAAATCCAAAAAGATACCAAGATTAGAAAAGGAAACAACAAAGAAAAAAGGAAATAGATTTTGTTGAGGACAAAATAAGATCAACATTAGGGAATAGAATCCATTAATAATTTCTTCCATGTTTGTATTTTGTTATAATAAATGTTGCTTGCAAAAAACAGGATAGTGATAAGATCTCCAAAATGCTGTTATACAGAAAGTTTGTTGTAAGAGAAAATGACCCCTTTGTCATTTGCCCACAAAAAACTACCTATCCTGATTTTTAGACTTCCAAAAAAGAACAAACATCTTTCTACAATTTACATTAAGCTTCTGTCAATAATTCCTTTTTATCTAAGGGTGGGAAGCATGTCTGTTTTACTCATTTCTGTATTTCTGTCCCTAGCACAGTGCTGGAGGCTCTGTGAATGTACTCATTCATTCAATCATTTATTCATTCATTCAGCAAGTATTTATTGGGCACTTATTTTGTTTTAGATACTGTGTAGCATTTAGGAAAGGCACAGGACAAATGAGAAGGCCCTGCCCAGGTAGCTTACAGTCTAATGAGGGAGACAGACATTTATCAAATAAATACAGAAACAGTCCCTATTGTGATGATGCTACAAAGGAGAATACAGAGTGTGGTGAAAATATCAAGGGAACTTACTCTAATTTTAGGAAGGATAGGTCAAAGAGGTCAGCAAAAGTTCCCTGATGAATGACATTTAAACTGAGACTTGAAAATTAACTAGGAGTTGGCCAGAATTGGGAAGGGGAGGGGAAGCAGTCCAGACATGGGCAATAGAACATGTACAAAAACTTCCAAGTCAGGAAGAAATTTATGTATACAGTAACTAAAAGGCACAGTAAATGAAAAAGGCTGGGAATAAGGATGGAGAGCTGGATAGGAGTCAAAAGATAAATTGTCAGTACAAAGAGTAAGAGGATAATAGTATTTGAGTATTGAAGTCATTTTAAATCTTTTTTCTTATAAAATAAACAATCTAAGGGAACTAAGTCTACAATATTCAAGCTTTGCAATAAGACGACGTAGATTATACCTTCATCACCTGTGACCAGTTACATGACCTTGCACTTAACCACTCTGAACCTCTACATTCTCTTTGTGAGCAGGTACTCACTGTTGTACCTACTGGGAATACATTAATACAGTCCTGTTTTTATGACCTTATATCCTTAAAGAGAAAGAGATAGATGTATATGGGAGACATCCTAAGTCCCGTAAGAGATGATGTCCAAAGGCTGACACAAGGCTCCTACAAAACCCAAAATGAGAATGTAGACATTGGTAAACTTCAAACTACTATAAAAATACAAGTGTACACATAATTCTGTGAACTCTAAATTATTCAAAGTGCAGATATCCAAAATGACCACAGCACCCCTGCATGTGACTGAAAGATGATAAATACAATAGAAACATTATTCCACCACTGCAACGTAGGTGAAATAGTATAACTATAATGGAACTCCGAAAAGAGAAGTTAGTGATAGAACTGAACCAAGGATAAACACTTACACATTCTGAACAAGTGCATTATATTAATTGCACTTATTTCCAAATCTTCCCAATTTTTAGTTCAAAAGCTCATTCCACAACCTCTTACCTGCATGTGAAAAGTTAGAACTCATTTCACACTTCCCCCAATAAAAAGCAAATGCCTACTCTACCATCTAGAAAATACATTGACATTCTTGCTTTACTGTCACTGTCTAATGTTTATGGTCAAAACTATCTCACCATTTTAATATAGCACAAAGCCAATTATCCCCCGATAATTTTCCATTTGTTTAGTTGCTCTTCCTTGCTGTCTGGTACCATTATTCATGGTACCATATTATGCCTGATTTTACTTCATTCTATAGTACCATACCTCCCTTCTATTTTAAAGGTCATATTAATGTCCAGACCATCTTAACTTCAGTCATTGGGAAATGTTAAAATCTCTGATTCTAGAAACTGTGCACTCAGAAAGTAATAAATGCAGAATACATACAAATTGCAGTGTATTTCAAGGGTCAACTTATATAACAGTAAGCCATGATTGATTACCGGCTATCTGTAGATACCTAATTCTTATTTATAAACTTACTATGAAGAAATCCTCATGTCAATGAATATACTCCAAAATTATATTAAAGAACTATCCAATAATATTCAGGAGCTATAATTGGTCATAGTAACCATTATATAGGATAGGACTGAAACAAGTACGCTTTCTGCACAATATAAAACAAAATGTCCTATTTTTTCATTCTTTAATGTACAATGATGTGTTAAAAATAACAGATGACACTAAGAAAAATATGTAAAAGCCTATTGCTATTTACACACACAAACATCCCAGAACCAAGAAAGAAGGGGAAACGTAAATAAAAATCAACAAAATGTGATCTTACCTGCAAAAAATGCAACTTATCTTTTTTTCTAGTAAAGCGTACGTACACTAAAGTCTCTCAATGCTGCATTATTTGAAAAAAGTGCAAAATAAGTTTTGTGAAAGAATTCCAATCCCACTGTTGTTAGTTTTATAAAATGAGTAAAAACATTCCTAAGTTAGGAAAAGACTATCTTCTAACTGTAAGGATGGGATATACTGTTTAACTGACATTCTCCTATATCATTATCTACTATTTAAAGTGGTAGTACAGTCCATCATTTAATATACCCGTAACAAAAGAAAAAATATGTAAGTTGAAGTCGATTCTTTATTCCTTATTTTTCCAAAAGTTTAGTGTGTGTCCTTCTTTTATTCAGGAATTTCTCCCCAGTTCAAAAAGTCTTCACCTTACAAACGCACTCTTAGAATTACATAAAATGCATTACTTTGCAACTTCCTCCACCCTCTTCAAAAAACATAATCAACTCTTTCTTTCTGGTGCAGCAACTATGATTCAGTCTGGGCTACAACTGGATTGGAATCAGAAGATCTGTCTCTACGTGTGTGACCTTGGGCACCTCATTTATCCCCTCCGTTTCCCCATCAGCATCCCAAAGTGAATGCTCTTTGAAAACAGTAAAGGTGTACAAACGTAGCTTAACAATTTACATCTAAGAGGGGTAAGGTTTTCTGCTTAGGGCAAAATTACCTCCTTAGAGGGGCCACATCATGAAAATGGAACTGAATCTGTAGGTCTCTGTCAACATTTGACTCTTTTTTACAGTTCTCCTCTTTCCTCAGAGGGTATAACCTGAGTCACTCTAAGAGAAGACTCCCAACGCCCTCTCCTTTCCCCACTCCTTCCCCACCCTACTTCTAAAGAGGGGGGAAACAGCAGTCTCACCTCCCCTCCCAAGCCACACCTTTAGAGGACCCCACCCCAGACACATCCGCCTTCTCCCGTCTCCGGGGCTACAAGAGGCCAACCTCGCCCTTCCCCTCCCGCCCCCACCTAGAGGAGACTTCCTGGAGGCGTTCAGGCCCGAGCAGGGCAGGCGGCATTTACAAACCCGTTTTACGCCACTCGCGTAGGGTAACCTCGCTTACGCCCATAGGGCCCCGTTCCCAGCCCCGTCGGCTCCGCCTGCCAGAACCAAGCCCCAGCGCCTCAGTCAGGGCCCCGGAGTAAGCCCAAACCTCTTCTGCTCCGCCCGGGGCTACAGAGACTTGGACAGAACAGCCACACCTTACCGGTAACTGAGGCACTCACTTCACTTCCCACCCTGGAGCCCTCTTCAACTCCCGGATCAATTCACTCCGGCGACGCCGGAAGGACCCGAGAGGAACCAGGCGTTGTCCGGAATCCTGCCCAGCCGGAGTCGCGCAGGGACCTATGGGGACTCGTAGTCTCACTCACTGACGTCTTCGGCAATTGCTGCACATACAAGACTACAATTCCCGGCAGACAGTACGGTGGAGCCAAAGGCGATGGGTGGGGACACTTTTAGCCAATAGTAAGAGAGTTCCCTGCCTCTGCGGGAGGAGGTGAAATGAAGAGAGAGGATGCACGGAAAGAGGAGGAAGGGAGGGGTCAACTCTCACCTGCGCCAATCAGAGTGCATGGTCGGCCCCGCGGCAACTCACCCTTTGTGGGGGCGGTCTAGCGGACCAGAGGAAGGAAGGGGGTCAAGTGTGGGGGGGAGTTCTAAGTAGGGAACTTGGAAAGGCTGATCTGTGGACGCTGCGCGGACGGAGAGGGAGCACCGGGGGAATCGCCGGGGTGGAGAGAGGGCGCGGTGTGGGGATGCGCCCGGGCGGGAGGAGCTGCTTCCCCGAAACCTTCCGAGCCCCAGGCACACCAGGCGACCAGACCTGCGGGTCGAGGAGGGCTAGATTGAGCCTGGGCTTCTCTCGAAGGCGCCAGGGCGGGGCGGGAGGCAGCTCCAGGTGTGAGGCCAGGGAACGAGAGAGGGTTCCCCAGGGAAAGGGAAGTGGCAGAACAGCTGCAAAAGTGCAGGGAGCGGGAAGATAACCGGGGTAGCAGCTTCCCACCGCCTCCAGCAGGGGGAGGAGCAACAGCTGCCGAATTCACCAACTAGAGGAGGGGGAGGCGGAGCTTGGGTCCCTGTAGCAGCTGAAGGCGCAGCCCGGACTGTAGTTTCCCGGGAGAGAAGAGAGCAGGAGGAGCGGAGCGGAGCGCAATCCTCGGAGCATCAGCTCCCGCATCCCGCCAGGGGTTGCAGGTGTGTGGGAGGTAAGCGCGGGTGCCTCTTCTGGCGTCCGCACACTGCCCGAGAGAAAGCGTCTTCCAGTAGGAATTATATCAAGGCACAGCTTAAAAGAGTCTGACTCGCGTTAGAGAACTGGTGCAAACCCTTTTAGGTAAAATGTACAGTTTTAGACTTTGAAGGGGGAAAAAGGAAAAGGTGCTTGACTTGGGTATAAAGGGCGTGGTTAGTGTTTTTGGTATGAGTTGTACCATGAAAACTGTTCTGGGATTGAAGGAAAAACCCTGCTAATTGAGAACAAGGATGCTATCAGGATAGGTGCGTAGCTGGCAGGAAAAAAAAGAATGTCATGGAACAGAATGACTTCAGAACTCTCCCTAAAAAAATAACTTTGCATTCTTCAATGTCTACCTACGCTTTATGTTGTTTAATCAGATTATCATGCTACCGACCTGTTTTCTAGGGTGGTTGTACGGCAGGTTCCTAGAATTGAAAGAGATCTGTGTTAAAGAAGCAAATCCAGGCAGGAATAATCAACATGACTGAACCTATCAAAAGTATAACTTTTGCCAGCAATAATGTAAAAATGTGTTTTAATAAATGGATACTTAGCTTTCTTTCCAGTGGCTCTAGATGTTGGAACAAAGACCAAGACTCAGCCTATACAGTAGGAACATATGGTGTATGTACTATATGTACATCGGTGCTCCTTAGCGTCTCATTGGTGTCTGTTAATATTTGTACATTTTAAAAAACAAAAGTACAAGAAGAGCAGTGCTAGGATCTTTTCAGTTTAGAGAGAATGTACTAATTGATCACCCTTAGTATGTGTTATGATGGATTCAGACTTAAAACACAGTTAGTAGTATAAAATAATACTTTACGGTTGATATTAAACCATGTTTCATTTCTTTGACTGTAATTAAATACCTATGGATGAAAATATGTTTCAATAGGAGGTAAAGATGAAAGCCGCATGTACCTTGATGTAACAATGACAAAATCACAGCCTTTTCTTTTTAGAAAGTATGTAAAAAGCAATTTGCCTAGTTCTTTTTCTTCTTGTTACAGAGGTTCCCCAGATTACATAGCTTTTAATCATAGTAGCATATTGCAGCACATTTTGCTCTGAAATGCTTTCATTTTGACAGTTGTATATTTCAGAGTCTGCCTGAGTACTTTAATCTGGATTTTTTTCAATGAGGGTCAATAAAATGGAGTAATTACCTTCTGTTTCTTGTTTTCACGTTTTCCTGATTTACTTAGGATTTTTGGATTTTATTTCTGTAAGGTACACAAAAATTCGTTTTTGAAAATAAATGGCTGGAAGAAATTCTATTCATAGCTTAAAGTTCATTCCTACTGAGTGCTACTACTGATAAGCCCAAGTGACTTATCAGTGTATTTACCCCTCCCCTCTGGAGCCCCTTCCACACCACCGGAGAAATATATAGACTGACAGATCTTAGGGGAAAAAACTGGCTTTTAGATTGTCCCCAAGCAGATCAGGTAAGTAGTAGAAGCAGCAGAGACCTTAGAAGAAAGAAAAGCCACAGTAGCCACTAAACTTAGCAGCCATGGTAAGGATCCCATTTTATCTTTGCTACATCACTGGAGAGTCTTTTAATCCATGTAGCTGATAGGACCCTGTGAAAATGATTGTAGGGGGATAAATGGGGCTAGGGTGTACTGAGGCTTGGAAAAGATTCTTTACCCTTATTATTTGTGATTGAGTAGATTGTACTGAATCTGTCTTAGATTCTCTCTCAGGCTCTGCTGTTGATTCATTTTGTGAAATTGAACATTTGCTGTCACTGGCTTATTTCTCCCCTGTAATAATAATAATAATAACACTGGCAATGAAGTTCTTTCAGAGCCTTTATTAAAAGATCTTTTTGAAAGAGTTTGGTTGGAGATTGGTTAATAAATAAATGGGATTGAAAATAAACATCAAACTTGAAATTCAGATGTGTTTTGATCCCAACTATTTATAGGTCTACTCTGATAGAATATGGGATAAGATAGAGTATCAGTAGGAATGAATGAGTTTGTGCTTGTTTCCAAGATTTGAATCCTTTTTATTTTGTCAATGTAAGAGATTAGGTTCCTATATCATTTGACAGTAGAAGATCATGTTTTTATAAGGGAGAAAATCATTAGCAATATATGATACTTGAGTATTTGTTACCTTGAACTCATGACACATTTTAAATTGATGTTCACATTAAATCAGATAATCTGAAGACTTCTTGAGTGTATGTTCCTGGTGTGGAGAAGGTTTATTATGTGACAGTTTATAATTTTATGTAAAGCACTGCTTAGGTTAAAAGCATATTTATTCTCCTGATTTTTACTATTTGTGTATGGCTATCAGTGAATGAATATATGACAGGATGAAAAAGAAAAACCAAGGAAGTGCAGAATTTCTCTCTTGAATGGAAGATACTCTTGGGATTAATGTTCTTTAGCCAAAGGATTTGGTTAATTTCAAATTACAAAATATATTTTGGGCTTCTTTTTATTTAAAATTTTGACTCTTAAGCCTATTGAGTAGCATGGATTTCTCTAACAAGAGGATTCACTGATGCATGCAGCACTTTAGGTTCAGGATCAGATCAAAAGGTTTTGGTGGGATGGGGTGGGGTAGGTGGTTTACAAGTGGGGATAGTTATGAAGAAAACTGGGAAAGATATCCTTAGCAAGAGAAAAAAGAGATTAGATCTTTGTTTTGTTAAATGCCTGTAAGCAATTCCATGGTTTTCCCTCCCTCCACCCCACTCATTAATTTCTAAAGGCCTATATCCATAATGATACAGTACTTTCCTATATCATTTTAACTGGAGTCAGACTGATAGTGATTCATGAGATTTTAAATAATCATAGGTTATTGAAGCAAAGCTGAAAAGATTGTGCATGCATACAGTTACTTCTAATTAAACTTAACTATTATTTGGACATACCACTGAAAAGAAATAAAAACCTAAAATGATGTTTTGCTCCTTAATAACAGAGGTAATTGAGCCAGACCCTAAAACTGAGCAATAGCCACCCCACCCCACCCCACCCCCGCACCTTTAAAGCAAATGCCTAAGGTTAAACACTGCTTTGGGGATCAGGATTAATTATTATACAAAGGTAAGGAGTTATTTTTGTACTGTTTTCAATCTTACCTCTGATGTTTTCAGAATTAAGTCCCTCAAGTTTGTTGTATTTTAAGTAGCTAGATTATTAGCTCCTGGAGACTATAATTTTTTTCTGTGTCCTGCTGGTTCTGAGCACCTTATATCATGCTCAGCATAAAGAAGTAGCCCTATAACCACTTACTGAGTTAGAACCATTAACCGGTACTTCTTTAATGTATGCATTGAGACATCTTGCACTTTGATAGACAAGAGTCAGTTGACCTCACAGAATAATTACTATACCTTAGGCCTACTGAGAATATCTTTGTGCTGGTTAGCTTTTGCAAAACTGTCGATTGAACTCAGTTTGATTCAGACAGTGTGGGCTGCAAAAAGACTTATCTACAACTTTGTCTGCCAGTGTTTCTAAATTCATCCCAAGCATAGGGAATATGGGTGAGGGAAAAGGCTCTCCCACCAGTGGCACTGTAGGGTCTGCATTTTACAACGAGGGTAGCGTGTGTGTGCCTCACCACCATTTTACTTTAAGTAAATATCTTTGTTAATGCTTATCTATAAAGAGCATATTTCATTCTATAAAAACTGAATTTGCTCTTCCATTTTTCTAATTGTTACTTTTAGGAAAAAAAAAAGATTGATTATGTTTAACTGCATGTGGAGTTGCGTATAGATTGTTTTTTGCATTTGACCTTCCAGAAACAGCTTAATCTGATTAGTGTTAGAATTAAGAATTCAAACGTGATTTTTCTTTTATTATAAGGACTGGAGAATTCTAGTTAATTGTAAATAGTTCTTTAGTAGTGAATTTAATAATAACATTTAACTGCCTTTTGTTTCTGTTTTAACATACTTTTACTATTAATAGCATGCTGCTACAAATTGGCTTAGAACTGATGATTAATCTTCCTTCTTCATGTTCCTTTGGCATTAGTCTTAATACTTAGCACTGTGCCTTGTGTAGAGTTAGCTGAGTTCGTAACTGTCTTCACCACATGCTTCCTATCTTCAGGAGTAAGACAATTTCATTTACCTTTGTATTTGCTTGGAAAGCCTCATTTATAGTCTGCACTTGGTAACAACTTATTTAAATGTTTAACAACCTATAGTAAAACATCATTTTACATTTTTCACTAACAAGTACAACTACAAAAATGGGTTTTTATTAGACGTCTGTTTTAGCACAAAATTCAGCCCTCTGCCCACAACAGTTGCTTATATAGAGCTAAATTTAAATATTGCTGTCTTTTGTTGGATTTCTGAATGAATATAGCAAACATTGCTATTAACTGCAACCTTGCATATGTGTGTGTACTTTAGCTATACATTTATTAACTGGATGTCATTTGGAATTTGTGTAGTCTTCTCTGGCCTCTGACTTAAAGATGTACTTTTAAAGGACACTCCCCACACATCCATACACTATCCAGGACTTTTTTTTTTTCCTTGACACAACACATAGAAATAGAAACTTAGAGAAAAACAGATGAATGTAATATGAGGGAGGCTTTATCTTAACTAAAACTTAACTGGTCTTGAATGTTCTATTTTCAGTGAAATGGTTGCATTGCGAAGCCTTATTCAGGCTTATTAAATGAAATTATGCAGGTATCTGTCATCTGTGAGCCAGATGACACCAACTTTGGCACCAACGGTGCTCAGTACTGGCCTTTTAGCATCCCTGCTGAAGTGTGCGTGGTACCGGGAAGTCCATCCACTGCTTCCTGCTTCTGGTGCAGCCTAGGGAAGGAGCTTTCTGAGCTCCTCACACCTTGTAATGTGTGTGAGGAAGGAAGGCAGGGAACTGACTTGGATTTAACCAGCCTGGTTTTCCTAAGGGTATTGTTTTTCCCAGATAGGTCTCAGACCAGAGTTCTAAGTAATAGTGACTGGGTGTCACAAAGTGATCTCCATAGCACAATGTAGCAATTCAGTGATTACCTATCAACTTTGTAGCCCACCCCCTCCCACTACCCCATTACTCACCCCACCCCTAGCGTCTTGGCTTCGTTTGAATGGACCTGGAAGAGTTCACTGGAATACTTTTGATGTTTTCCCCCACACTGGATTGCTTCTGTCATTTTTTTGATAACCTAAATTTTGTTTTTAAAAAACTAGCTTTATATGAGGTCTTTTAACCCAATGTAATTTGAAGAGTTAATTTTATTATTTTTCCACCTTTTAGTAATATACTATAGACACTGTATTATGATGTATGTAATTTTTGCCATTCATTTGAATTAAATCAGTTATTGGAGCATTTAATTGTTATGTACTTCACAAAGCAATTTAAAATCATTGAGGCAATTAATGTTTTTTTGGATACATTCAGCCTTCTGGTTAAGAAACCTCTACAAAGTATCCTAAATTGTTTAATATTGAATTACTCGTTCTATGTTCAAAGCAGGTTAAATTGTATTTTATATCATATCATTTCACATATAATATTGGATGAAATTTGTATAATACCAGTATTCTCACAGCTATGTAACAATGGTATAACTTTTGTTTTTGCTAAATTAGGGAACCTTAAAAATTATATTATGAGGTCTTGAGCACAAGGTATATTAACTAAATCTAAGTCAGAAAGGTAATTTTTTCTGTATTTCAAAGTTTCTGATATGTTCTTTTAAAAATAAAACGCTAATAAAATTATAAAGGCCTAATAATAACTATTAATGTTTTTAATATGACAGCAGAATTATCTAATAATTAGTAATATAAAATTAAACATTTTGAAGGAAAAACAAATATTTTCATCCAAGATTGTCTTAAAAGCAAAATTTTACTCACATTATGTGACCCAAAAGTATTGACAATTAAAAAAAATAGTTTTAAAGTATGTATCAATTAGAAATGCTTTCAGCTGTAAGTTTTATGCAAAATGATATAAAACAATAGAGATTCATTTTTCCAGAACAAGATGTCTAGAGGAAAGTAGTCGTTTACTTTTTGTTTAGAGGCTCAATGTTGTCAGGGTTTAGTCTTCATGCTTTCTTCCATGCCTGCTGCAATGTGGATGCTTCTGCTGATCCAGATATCACATTCTAGTTCAGACTAGGAGGAATGAGGAATGGCTGTACCTATTCAGTCTTTCTCTTTTAATCAGGAAATAAAAGTTTTCCCAATGACCTCCCAGTGTCCATTGTGGACTTACTGGTTCATGGCATGTGGCTGCCCCAAGGTCAAGACAGTAAGATATCAAAGACTTGTGGCCTTCATGGTGGATAAAGCAGGGGAACAGTGGTTTGAAAATAATTTGGGGGTAACCAGTCAGTAGTTTTAGCCGTAATCTGATAATTAAAATCATGTTAACTTTAAATTGTATTCTTTCTCATTCTGACTCAGTTCCTCATGTATGTTTTTTTTATCCCCAGGTTAGAAAACAATAATCTTCTGAATACCAAGTTTTCACTTCTGTGACTACCAAATTTCAAGTCTCTAGGCAAAGACATTCCGCAGAAACTTGGTATCTCTGGTTAAAAAGTCATGAGCCCATACCTCATTTAATACTTGTCCTGTACTTTTCATTACAGTTATATTCAGTAATGCTTGAAAGGATGATTTCATGATAAATCTCTTTTAAATCTCAAAGTATCAAAAAATCCCCATGTAGACTGCATTCAAGACTATGGGTATAATGCAAAAAAAAGAACAATTGAATATTAGGATTCTTTTTAAGAAAATTTGTTTATCTGCCCGAAAAAGCAAAATATGCCATTGTTTCATAGAGAGGAACTCTAAAAAATCTTTAATCCTGGAAAGTTGTGTTATTAACCATTTTTAAAATGTGAAAAATATTATCGACATCTCTACAGTGACTATCACCTAAATTATGTCTCATTCTTACAATGACACATTTTGGACTTATAGTTTTGATCAATTATGATTTATAGAGATAGGAAAGTTTGAGGAGAAAATTAAAACAAAATGAAAATTTTTTCTACATAAAAAAATAACTCAAAGATGTTGACCATAGAACCTTGGCTATACCTCAGTTTTCTACATTTTCATATTGACACTTTGTTGTCCAATTTTTGCATTTTCTCATGTGACCTTTGGTGAATGGCTTTACTGGGACAAAACTCTCCAGATATAGTTACATGTAAATTTCTAAATTACTTTTACAGTCTGTAGCATGGGGTTGAGTGCTATAGAGAGAAACAACAAACTATATGAAATCACTTACTCCTTGGCATAATCTTTTGTCCGTATAGTTAACAGAAGATATTACAAGACACATATACATGAAAACAAGGATATGTGCCTTTGGACTGTGGTATTACAACAGTTACTATGATAGTAGTCCAGAAGCAGAAGAAAGTGGTTTATGTTGTCATCAGGGAAAGCTTTGAGCAGTGTGGTTCATTGGTTAAGAGCCCAGCAAGATACAGCTTGCAGACACACTACCTTTTTTTCGTAAATCAAATTTTATTGGAACATGGCTATGCCCATCATTTACATACTGTTAAGATTGCTTTCTTGCTACAACAGCAGAATTGAGTCATTGTGAAAAAGACCACATAGCCCACAAGCCTAAAATGTTTCCTACCTGGCCCTTAAAAAAAAAAAAATTCTGTCAACCGTTGGTTAAGAATGTGGGCTCTGCAATCAGACAAAACTGGGTTCAAATTTGGTTTTGTAATCCGTGACTTGACCCAAAGGTTGTTTATGTTGATATAAGATTTCACATAAAGTGCATTGCACAATACCTGGCATGTGGTAGGTGTTCATTAAATATTTATTAAATTTATTAGATTTTATTAGGATTTATTATTTTAAATGAACTATAATTTTTAATTTAAATGTAGGGATTTGAAATTCTAGTTGAGATTTGAAGCTTTACATTTAAGTATTTCCTGCTCCTAAAATAAATGTTCAGGAAACTGGGAAGGCTATCATCTAATTGTAAGAAATTTTCAAGAGTTGTGCAAACTACTGTATAGGGACAATGAGCTTGATGTATGAACCAAACAACTGAAATGTATGGAAAAGTAAAGCCCAGTCTTTAAAATACAATTAGAGTCATACTGTGGAAATATTATGGGTTTGGTTCCAGACCACTGCAATAAAGCAAATATTGCAATTAAGCAAATCACACCATTTTTTTTGTTTCCTAGTGCATATAAAAGTTATGTTTACATTATACTATAGTCTATGAAGTGCACTAGCATTATGTCTAAATATACAAACCTTAACTAAAAAATATTGCTCACAAACACTAAACATCATCTAAGCCTATTGGAAAAATGGCACTGATAGACTTGTTTGGCTCAGGGTTGCCACAAGTCTTCAATTTGTAAACAATGCAATATCTACAAAGCACAATAAAGTAAAACACAATAAAGCGAGGTATGCCTATAATTAAGACTGAACAGCACATCGAATGGGAAACTATGCCAGTCAACTAAAAATGTTAAGATACTTTTTAGAGGAAAAGGATACGTAAAAGTGAATATAGTAAAGAGGGGACATCACTACCAATCTTACAGAAATAAAACAGATTATTAGGGTACACTATGAACAATTATGTGGTAACAAATTAGATAAATTAGCTGAAATGGACAGATTGCTACAAAAACACGAACTACCAAAACAACGAAATAGAAAATCTGTAGACTCAAAAATCCTCAATAAAATACTAGCAAATTGAATCTGGCAACAATTAAAAATTACATACCATGATCAAATGGAATTTATTCCAGGAATTCAAGTTTGATTCAACATAAAATCAGTGTAACGTACTATATCAACAGAAAGAAGACATGTGATCATCTCAATAGATGCAGAAAAACATTTGACAAAATCCAGCACATTTTCATGATGAAAACACAAAAATATAGGAAAGGAAAGGAACCTCCTAAACCTGATAAAGGACATCTACCAAAACCCCACAGCTGACAGCATTTTTAATGGTGAAAGACAGAACATTAAGATCATGAATGAGAGACAGAAGTCTGCTTTCACCTTCTATTCAACATCATAGTAGAGGTTCTAGGCAAGAAAAGTGAGAAGCATCCAGGTTGGAAATGAAGTAAATCTATCTCTGCTCACAGATGTAATTTCTTGTATATAGAAAGTCCTAAGGAATCAACAACAACAACCAAAAAATTAAAAATAATAAACTATTGGAACTAATAATAAGTTCAACAAGGTTGCAAGATACAAGATCAAGATAAAGAAATCAATTGTATTTTTATACACTAGCAGTGAACATCCAAAAATGAAATTAAAAATAATTTATTTACAATAGCATCAAAAAGAAGTACTTAATAAAGAAATACTTAGTAAATTTTACAAAAGGAAGTATAAGACTTAATCACAAAAACATAAAATGGTGCACAAAATATCACTAAAAGAGATTAAAGAAATCCTAAATAAATTGGAAGATAACTCATGCTTGTAGGTTGAAAGACTTAATATTGTTAAGAGGGCAACATTCACCAAATTCATCTACAGAGTCAATGTATCAAACATCAGCTTTTTTTTTTTGCAAAAATTGACAAGCCAATCTTAAAACTTACATGGAAATGCAAAGGACCTAACCACATATATATGCTTCAGTGGAATGGAATTAAACGTCTAGAAAAAATATCCTACATTAATGGTCAATTGATTTTTGACAAGAGAAAGGACAGTCTTCAACAAATAATACTGAAACAGATATCTGCATGCAAAAGAATGAAATTGGTTCCTACCTGACACCATTTACAAAAATGTAACTCAAAATGGATTACAGGCCTAACCATAAGAGCTAAAACTATAAAACTTAGAGGAAAACATAAGGGTATATTTTTGTCACTTTGCACTAGTCAGTGGTTTCTTAAATATGACACCAAAAGCACAAGTGACAAAATGTATAAACAAAGTGGACTTCGTCAAATTTAAAACTGTTTCAAAGAACACAAAAAAAGTGAAAATACAAGCCAAGATTAGGAGAAAATGTTTGTAAATTAAATATTTGAGGAGAGGTTTGCATCCAAAGGACATAAAGAACTCTTGCAATTTAAAAATAAAAAGACAACCCAATTAAAATAGGCAAAGGATTTGAATAGACATTTCTTTCTCCAAACAAAATATAAAAATGCCCAATAATCACATGAAAAAATACACAACAGTGGTCACTAGGGAAATGCAAATCAAAGCCACCAGTGAGATACTACTTCACATCCACTAGATAACAAAAATACAATACCAACTATTAGGATGTAGAGAAAATTGAACCCTCATAAATTTTTGGTGGGATTGTAAAATGGTGCAACCACACTGAAAAACGATTTGGCTAGTCCTCAAAATGTTAACCATATGGTTAGCATATAACCCAGAAATTCCACTCTAAGGCATATGCCTAATAGATTTGAAAATATATGTTCACACCAGAACTTGTACACAAATGTTCATAAAAGCATTATTCAAAATGGCCAAACAGCAGAAACATCCCCATGTCTATCAGTGAATGAAGAGGTAAACAAAATGTTGTATGGCCATACAATGGAATATTAATTGATGTTAAATGGAGACCTGATAGATGCTACAAAATGGATGACTTGAAAACATGCTACACAAAAAAAGCTAGATACAGCAGGCCAGATTTCATATAAAATACCCAGCATAGGCAAATCTATAAAGACAAAGTAGATTAGTCCTAAGAGATTGGGAGAATGGGGAGTGACTGCTAATGGTTATGGGGTTTCTTTTTGGGGTAATGTCCTAAAATTAGATAGTGGTGATGGTTGTATAGCTCTATGAATATATTAAAAACCACTAAATTGTAGAATTTAAAAGTATAAGTGAATAGAAAATGAAAAAAAACACGGTAGAGTTATGCAAGATTAAATTATAAGGAACCTAGGCTAGCAGATAAAAGAAAAATAGAAGGAAATATTCTCATTATGTGCTAGTTGGTCTCAAAACAGACAAAAGTTCATGAAC
Source organism: Rhinolophus ferrumequinum (assembly GCF_004115265.2). NCBI lineage: Eukaryota > Metazoa > Chordata > Mammalia > Chiroptera > Rhinolophidae > Rhinolophus > Rhinolophus ferrumequinum. The sequence goes on along the minus strand of NC_046285.1, from coordinate 74,129,989 downwards.
AGACCTACATCTAGCCACACTTTGTTCAAGTTTTTTTTTTTTTTTTTTTTATGAAAGGGGTGTGTGTGGGGTGGGGTGGGTGGAGAGAGAACCTAAACAACTCCAAACAGATACAAATAAAAGAGTGCTTGTCATCAGACATCTCTTCTGCAGCATTTAATGATAGTAGGTAATGGAACAATGAATATAGAATTGCAATGGAATACGTTTATGTTTCAAAATGGCTTATCCAGCCAAAGTATGATTCAGTGTGCATGAGGATAAAAGAACAATCTTCTCAATCACACAAGGACACACACACACACACCAACATCAACAATTGCATACTTTGATGGCCAGATAATCAGAATCAAAAATTCAAGATTGGGATTATAAAATAACGAAACAAATGACATTTAAATAATTCCTGCTACTTTGTTTTAAAACAATATGTTAAAAATAATTATAATATATAATGCCTTTTGGTAGAAAAAATATATATCTGGATCAAATACCCCAGATCACTTCAAAAACACAGAACAGGATGTATAAGAAAGCATATTTAAATGCCTTATTTTGCAAATTGTAGAGTCAGTTGATACTGTTTTATTCTTCATATTCACAGGAAATATATATTTAGGAAGAAAGGAAAATCTATATTTAAGATCAATGCAAAAAGAAAAAGAATAAACGAGAAGCGTGACAAAATGCTAAATGAATTTATCACAATTACCAATAAATATAGTCCTTTATTGAAAGGTAGAAACTGCCATGCTGTGTGGAAACAAAATCAAATTACTTCATTTTTTAAAGAGACAAAGCTAAGCAAAACATACCAGTTGGAAGTAAAAGGATGGCAAAGCAATAATAGACAAAAATCAATTTAAAAATATAGGGTGGCTGTATCTTTGTCTTTAAGATAACACAATTGAAGACAAGAAAACTTGAATCTGGCCAAAAAGGTAATTTGTATTGGTAAAGATCTAATAGCCAGGAGCCTATCTGTACTGGTTGTATAGAATTAAAATACATAAAACAATCTGAAAAAGAAAATATGGTCCTTGGTATCAGATCTGGATTCAAGGGAAACAAGAAAATAAACATACAAGAGAATAAGAAGGAAAGGACAAAAATCGACTCAGGAAGAAGCAGAGGTTAAGACAGTGGCCCAGATGTGATACCAATGATAATATAGATTCGAGGAAGACTTGAGATACATAATCGACAGTTTTTCCCTGTTAGCTACAGCACAGGGATTATAAAACAAGGCAGAAGTCAGCCCACAGGTAATTTGTGTGTGGGGGGGTGTGTGTTACTGTCTTTAAATGCCAGTTTTCCACAATCACTAACATTCTCTATTGTCTTACACGAGTATTGAGCTAGTTGGGGCCATTTACCTTACTACCCTGGCCTCTGTAGGCATTTCAGTTTGTGACTCCCCCGGATGAGGTTAAGGGAGATGGTTAAGGAAGAATGACTAAGAAAGTTGTGAGTGAGCCATAGAAGACTAAATCACTGTAGTAGTTCAAAAAGTAACAATTGTGTACACTTAAAATGGTTAAGATGGAAAAAATGTTGGTGTTTTACCACAATAAAAAATAAGTTCAGAAACCTTTAGAAAGTAATAATTAAAACTCAGCTGAAGCATTTAAATGGGTTTGTCTTAAAATGATTCTATTCATCTACTTCAGTTTGCTTCATATTATAAAAAGTAATGGTTCATTGCGACGTTGATACATCACCATGTAAAAATTCTAACCTTGCTTTTAGATTAAGGAAGTCAACCTTATTTAAAATACTATCTCATTTCCTCTATTTTAAGTCTTAAAATTTTTGTTACTCATATCATTTTCCTTTTATGTTGGAAAATTTTAGTTTTGGGGTTGATACCTGCTTCTTAACTACCACAAAACATATTAATTATGCTTACTGCACTTACTGAACATAACGTTTAGCTAGCTAACTAGCATGAATAATCCATCACTGAGAATCGTTAACCATATATTACAAACTAGAAATAATTGCTATTTTTATGCAAGTAAAGGCACTCATTTGATTACATGGCTGACAAAACTATAAACCCAGTTTCACTTTCAATATAATACTGTACCAGCTAATATTTTATGTTTTCTTCTTCCTTTTAGAATGACTTGGAAATGAAAACCTGTAACAGGAAGATCTTGTTGATCAAATGGATCCAAAATTCCCACTAAAACATACCTTAGAACCTAAACTTCCCAATCCAGCTAAATTTCTTGCTGTAAAATCCACTTTATTTGTCCCGTAGTACCTTAATCCCTTATTCAGAGCCTTCAGTTTACTTTTAATAAACTGTTTAATTTACTGCTTACCAAGGTTTAATTTGTATGTTTAGACAAATTAACAATGATTTACTGATATACCTTCTTAATATAAATGAAGGGGGGAAAACAATGAAAACAGAAAAGCATGGTTTTCTAAAATATATGAGGTATGATTGAAAAATACGGTGAATATTTAAGTAAAAATAATTTATTACAGTAAAAGACACATTGCCATTAATCCCCCTTTAAAATACTCTCCCCCCCGCTTTGCTTCAAACACACTTATCCCAACATTCTTGCCACTTTCTGAAGCAGTTCTGGAAGTCCTCTTTCGTGAGTGTCTACTTTATCCTCCATCATGACTATGCTGCATGTCACACATCACTGCTGGTATACAGCAATTTCCATCAAATAAAAGCATTACGGTGTGTCCTTATCCACTTTATTCACTGGATCTGGCACCGTGCAACTTCTGGCTCTTCCCCAAAGTCAAAATGACCATGAAAGGTAAACATTTTGAATGAACTCAGGACATTGAGGCAGCTACAGCAGCATAACTAAAGACACTCACAAAAGAGGACTTCCAGAACTGCTTCAGAAAGTGGCAAGGACAATGGAATAAGTGTGTTCGAAGGAAGGGGGAGTATTTTGATGGGGATTCATGGCAATGTGTCTTTTACTGTAATGCACTTTTTTAAAATTAAACATTCACCGTAGTTTTCAATCACACCTCGTACATATCTTGATACCTCAGTGAAATCCAGTGTCACATACTCCTATGCCCTGGGACAATACTCAGTAGGTATTAGTTGGATGGGTGAAGAATAGTAAGTTCAGAATGATGATGTTCAGATGTGACAAAGAAGAGAAATAGTTACATTTCCAGTTTCCTGAATAAAAAGAACGTGTATTATACATTTTCTTTAAGTTTTATGCAAATCGTTTAAGAAAAGTTAGGTGTTTAAGTAGTAAATTCACAGCTATTGGCAAAACACTCAGCCAGAGTGACTTATTTTCAGAGAAATTAAGAAAACCAAAGTTTTTCTATGCATACTTACATATGCGTATTTATCCAAACATCTAAAATAATCGTTGTTAATGGTGATATGTTTACTTTAGAGATGTGATTGGTTATACATCATGTAGGCTTTTCCAGGTTGAGTGTAGGAAGCTCTATGAAATACTTCAGCAGCACAGTTTTGCATGGGGAAATAAAAACAGGATGGCTGCACAGGAGTAAGTAGGAAATCAGAAAAAAAGTTTAAAGTGAGACGGAAAAGTCGAGATGTGTGAAATGTGCACGGGTTTACCCTGCTGAATGATTAAGCATGGAATAGTATTGGGGTTGTCAACAGAATATGGTGATAAGTTAGCAATGACATTTTCAAGCTGTCAGCTTGACTGCCAGGGTAAAACTAATTGATTGGTAAGTGGTATGGAGCATTACCATGTATGATTTGTTTTAACATCTTTTGTAAAACAAGTCTCTAGTGTTAGCCAACGATTACTCCTCATGTATGAAAGAACAACATTGTAGTAGCATTGTATACTGTCTCACGATATAAATGGATTTTGTTCCAAATTGTGTTTATATTAGGTTGAACTTTATGAAATTGCCCACATTTGACTATTGTTGATCTACAAAAAAAAAAAAAAAAAGACAATTCACATGGTTCAACATCACACATCAGCTATTACAACCTACAGGGTATTGTTCCAAACTGGGAAACTGTTTTCCAAAAGAAACTAAAATATAGTTGCTAGGTTAGTAATAAACATACATACATTCTGTCTGTTTTCTGCCAGACCCTGAGCTCACGTGGATGATCATTTTCTCTCTTCATCTTCCTAAGTCTGGCAGGTATTGGAATTTCCCAGAGCTTGGTCATAGTCTGTCTCTTCTCCACACTCCCCAGGAAATCTCATCCATCCAGATAGTCTAAAATGTGCTGAGCACTCCCAAATGTATCTTTATCCCAGACCTTTACTCTGAACTCTAATCTTGTTTATCAAACTACTTCCTTAACTTCCCAAGTAGATAGACGTCTCATAAGCATCTCAGATTTACGTATCCAAAACGAAATTCCTGACTTCGTCTCCCATCCTTCTCTGTTCTTGCTCCATCCTTCTCCATTGCAGTGAAGGGCACTTCCACCCACACAGATGGTCCAGGAGAGACCTGGGCGTCATCATGACTCATCCTTCCTTTGCATTACCTGTGTCCTGCTCAGTTTCTCTTAAATAAGGATATCCAGAATAATCTCTTTACTCTTTTCTATCTCCATTGCAACCACCTTAATCTAGCTACCATCTCCTTTCACCAAGATTGTTGCAATGACCACCTAATTTGTTCTTAGGCTTCTACTCTAGATTCCGTACAACCCTTTCCATAAGTACCTTGTTAAATGTTCTGTATTTAGAAGAAAATGCAACATCCTTTCTGCCTCCAAAGCCCTATGTGATCTGCCCCCTACCTACTTAAGCCAGCCTCCTCTTTCCCTTTTGGTCACTGATTTCTTTCAGCACCTCGCATTCTTAAAGCTCTTTCCTGCTTCCCGGCCTTCATTTTCCCTTCTATCTGGAATACCGCTTCTCTCCTCAACTCATTTATCCTTCAACTCTCAGCGTAAATGACCCTCGCTCAGAGACGCCTTTCCTGATACTGATCCCTCACCCCAATCTAAAGTAGGCCCCCGTGATTCTTTCATAGAGCACATCATTCTTTTTTAATTGCACTTAACACAGTTTACAATTAAATACATGTGTGTTGTTTATTTGGTTGCTTAAGCTCCGTAAGGCCGGGCCCTTGTCTGCTGTGCTCGTCACTGAATCCAGGGTCCAGGACCTACTAGATGCTCTACCTGACGTGACAGTCTATCTTGGATGTTGATGCTGGAAGAAAACTAGATTGTTCAGAAGATGATATGATGGTGAGGGGCCTGTAGAAGTGGTACCCAGGACGTAGAACACAGGCTGCTCTCCAACCTCATCTTCGTTTTGGGGGAGTTAACTCAATTTGTCCGAGCCCTTAGATTGTAAGCTTTTGAAAGTAGATGCTTTGTCTGTTGTGTTCACCACTGTATCACTAACACCTAAAAAAGTGTCTGGTAAATAGTAGATACTTAATAAATACTTGTTGAGTGAATAAACTTCTTGTTTCCTCTTTTGCAAAGTTCCTTTCTCACGACACGGTGTGGGATTTAATAAAAGAAAACACAGGAAATGCTTAGTAGATAGCGGGCAGTCAATAAATGCCAGAAAATCTAGTGCCTTTTTTAAAACCTGATTTTGATTTTTTTTTTTTTTTTTTTTTTTTTTTTTGGTACCAGTGATTCTCAAAAGCCCTGGGCCTCCCTGAAGATGGAGAATGGGGGGCAGTGAGGTGGGTGCATTAGAATAACCTCTGCAGCTTCTTGCAAACTACTTAAACTTGTACATCGCCTCCACTGCCTACGACAGGGCTATTTTTAAATATATTACTCAAGTGGGCAGAGGCAAAAATTAAGAACCATATCTAAATCTTGCCTAGAACCAGCGTCACCACAATAATAGCTGATAAATGAAAGCTGTACACCAGAGGACTTTCAATGTGGTTAGCCAATAATAATAATAATAATAATAATAAATGTATACATGTATGCATATTTTATATGTGTATATGTTTATATACATACATGTATAAAAGAACCTGCAATGATTATACAGTGATGCTACTGTCTGCTGTTGGTAAGAAATATCATAATGTGTGCTTGCAGAGTGTTTCTCTAGGTGATATTACCTTGGATTTAATTCTAAATACAGTTGCTAGCCCATAACTTAAAAAAAAAGAAATGGTGCGATAGATTTCTGACTCTCCCAAATCATGTATTAACGTTATTTCAAGCTCCTTTCTCAAGGGAAATAGTTATAGTCCTGATGACTGTGGTTGGAAGAGACTCAGTTATGCCACATTTACCTTTGTTTTACCTCAGTTTAAGAATTTGTGAGCTCTGCAATCATTTTTATATCAGTTAATTAGGCATGAAATCCAGAAGGGAAAAAAGGATAGGGTTAGAATCATCACAGGATGTCCACAAATCCCAGAAATAGAAGTGAGAATCCATCAACCAATAGAACCACACACTACAGCCAGACCTTAGGCTACAGAGACACAAATTTAACAATTGGAATAGATGAAAGTACTTCTTCAAGCCCTCTGCTGGTCTAGAATTGTAAAATATTTACAAGCATTTGGATCGTTCATGCAATTGAAATATTTAAGCAATTCTAAGTGCCCTGCTTCTATGGGGCATATATTTTCATAAGCTGCAGTTGCTAGCATGACACTCTGCTTTCTATAGTATATTGAAACTCTTCAAATTTGAATATTTTAAATGTCACCATAGAGTAACATTAAGGTTTATGACCTGGCTTTAAGGAAATCCACAGTGTAAAATCTGAATTTACACATCTTTGGGACATACTAGGAATGTCACTAACCAGAGAAACCCATTAGAAGTAAAACTACGTCTGATAGAGCTACATTCACGAAGGGAAGTTAATTGGACACACCCTCATCGGTTGTTCACTTACAGCATAACTCATTTGCAAGCTGTTACTCTATGGGGCTCCCAGATTTGATCAGCTTAAATGCCTGTTTTCTTCCACATCAGGATTTCTCAGTCTTTCATTACTAGTCTGCGCGCCCACCCATGGAGTTCAGGGTTAAACTGGTCTTGTCCCTTGTCCTCTGCAGCCCCAGTGGCTGCTTGCTTCCTGGATTCCCACCAGCACTGACACCTAGTTGATCTCCCTGGATTACTTCTTTTCTTTCTTTCCTGCTGTTCACAAACATCTTTGATAACTTCCCTGCAGCCTCAGGCAGCTCAGTGAGCCATTCTGATGTCTGAACTGATATTTCCAAAACGTATTCAACAAATCCAATCCCTTTCTCACTTGTACTTTAGTCTTTCAACTCTCCTAGCAGCCTATGTGTCCTATCTTCCACTCTAAGTATTACACATATAACTCCACATCTACATAAGTGTATCTGTAGGGGGAAAAGTGATACATTTTAATCCATGATATGTGTCACAATAATAGTTTGGAAGCACTTCCTAATTTTGAATCTACTTGGTAGAATCAATATTTTAAAATAAATTTACACGTGAAAACCAGTTCTTTTTTTGAAAAAAAAGTTAAATGATTGCCTTAGACTCCTTCAAATAAGTCCATTGTGGTATAGCTATGCTTTATAAAAAGATCTGTTATTTTAGGTTAAGAAGTTAGGGAAAAGGGTACTATAAACAGCATGTGCTTGGTACCGGGACATTTGTACAATGCAGACCAATATCACTGACTATTCCTACTTGAAATTTCTGTAAATTTAAAATGGGAATTTGATATTATGGCATAAATAGTCTTTTAAAAAATACTTTGGTTTTCATATGTTTTTCGCTTTTCTTCTCTGTAATCTCTGAGGTTCTAGTACTAATGAAATGGTTTAGGTTTAGGTTAATAAGCCCCAAGCCTATCTTATGAGCTATTAAAATATTAGTAGGTGTTGCTGGTTTTCTAAAATTGTTTTCTGAATTAAGCTTCCAAATAAGTACATCTGGCCATCAGTCATAAGATAAGTCATCTATCTTATTTTGGAAGATGTAGATAAGCATATGCTCCTTGTAATTAATATGGCCGTCATAGCCGTGAAAGAAATTTCTAGTCCACCACTACAATTATTTAGATTAGCTATTTGATTTCCATTAATCAAAAGAAGACAAGAAAACTAAGTAACTACAATATTCAACCAACTGTCTTCCTCTGGCTTGAAAAATAGTGTATTATGAGTCTCAGCTGACTCTTCATTATGTCATGAGTCTAAACCACTGTGTGAAAAATAGAGTTGGTGACTGTCACTATGTAAATGAGGTTTTCCACCCGCAGGGAATCAGCTCTCTGAGATTCAGTATTTAAACAGCTACAAAGGATTTATTAAAGAGAAAAGTGCATCTATTACTCATTAGTCTATTTTGAGAAAAAGGCACATTAAACAGTAATTTTTAAATAATCAAGTTATTAATCACAGTATCAAATGACTGTAGTGCTGGAAAGAATCTTAAAGAGCAAAGACTACCCTGCCATTTCACTGATGCATCCCAGAGCTTTTTCTAAGACTACCTGGAACACGCCAGCTTTTTGAAAAGACCTCATTCCACCAAACTGCAAGATCACTAAAGACAGTTTTTAATTGTTAGTCAAATCCTTGGTGTTTGCCCAGTGTTAGGAATACGTTAAACATTCAAAGTATGAGTCTGTGTGATGAATTCATAAGTGAGTTTATAAACAAACACGATCACCTATCTTTTGCACAGGGATTTGTGCTATACAAATCATACTGAAGGTTGATTTTATGTATTTTCAAAAGCTCTGTCATTAAAGTAGCCTAAACTGATGTTTCTCTCTCCCTCTCTCTCTCTCTTTCTCTCTCTCTCTCTCTCTCTCTCTCTCTCTCTCTCTCTCTTACACACACACACACACACACACACACATACACACACACACCATGAGATACAGCTATGGAACTCATACTTCTTGCTGGCTGTTGTATATTCAGATTAACCAGGAATATAAATATTGCTAAACACCGATATTTGGCAAGGAAGTAGCAAGGACGATGGGATAATTCTTGCCAATTACCAGATGGCCAAATCTCCAGCGAGAGTATAAATGGCAAGTTATTCAGTATCCTGAGCTTCCGTCTCCTTATAGGTCCTTTGTCTTCATTCGGAGCTGCTGATATCTGCATCCAGTATGCTGTGTCTGTGATACCCCAGACAGTTTTTTCCTTCTCCAGCTATACATTTTATTTATTTATTTATTTTCTCATATACCCATCTCCAAACAGACATTTCTAGGAATGGATTGATTTTTAGCAAGGCATTGATCTATGTGAGTTGAACCATCTAAAAAGGCCATAGCAAATCTAGGGCAATTGGAAAATAAATAATGACAGCAATGACTATAACCCATAGAATAAAATAAATACCTATGAGTCCATGCTCATACAAACAAATAATTTGGATACATAAATAAATGAGAGAGAAAGGATAGCTCTTCCTTACAGTACAATTCCAACTGATGAATGTAAAAAGTGATGCAAGCAGAAAAATCACCATTTGGCAAACACCATGTTAATAACTGCAGACAAGAATAATCAAGGGATGTTAAAATTAGTGGCCAGTAGTATGATGAGAAATAGGATATTTGCATAGTCTTAATGTATCCACTCATGAGATACTTTGAACATTGCAGGAGATACGACAACTAAATGCAATGTGGGACCCTGGATAGAATCCAGGACCAGAAAAGGGACATTATTGGAATAGTTGGAAACACTTGAATAAGGTCTGTCGATAGTTAATAGTATTATGTCAATGTTAATTTCCTGGTTTTGATCATTCTGCATCAGTTATAACTAAAATGTTAACATTTGAGGAAAGAGTAAAGAGTATATGTGAACTGTTTCTATGTTTTTCAAACACTTTGCAAGTCTAAAATTATTCCCGAATTAAAATAAAAATTTTTTTAAAATAAATAAAAAGATCATAACACATTCTTATATTTGAATGACCTTGATAAAAGAAGCCTAAGAAATAAGGACATTATTATGATGCACATTTGACACAGGAAATAGATGCCAGCTGGTGATTTGCCCAAGGCTACCCATTATGGAGCCAGGTGTTCTGCTAGATTTTATTTTCCTCATTGCGACCCCTGCAGTCTCATAACAACTTCACAAGAAAGTTGGAGAAGGCATTATTATTCCCATTTTATAGACTTGAAAACAATTCCAGCAAGAAGAAAAGATTTACCATTTCGTTAGTGAGGGACGGAATTGGGACTCCATTTCAAATCTCACTCTTAATCCAGTTTTCACTTATATTACATAAATGTAGCTATTTCTGTTTCTTTCATGTGACAAACATTTGTTTAGAATCTTCTAGGCAAGACATTGCCCTGAGCACCATGCATACAATAATAGAAATGACTTTTGGCGCCGCGTCTTCCATGAGGTGAGTTTGGAAAGAGACAAGGGTTAGGAATGTCATTCCAAGTAGCCATGATGGTAACTCAGCCTCTGCAAATGGTAACAAGAGTACAACAACATTGGCTTTGAAGCCCAGCCTCCTCGCAGTGCCTTTTACGACTTCTCTAAACATTTGGTGCCTGTCCACTAGTGAAAGACCACTCACAGGTTGCTGTTTACATGCACACTTTATTTTCTTCACGTTAACTGCTTTGGGGATTGTTTTACAATCTACTTACATTCTGCTTTCCTGGCAAGCTTAAATTAGCCTTGCTGTCCATATACGTCTGTGGTCCAGCTATCTGGCCTCATCAATTCCTCTATGTGGTGCCATCAATCGGATCTTACCAAAGTTATAGTGATTCTGGTCGGAGAAAGGCCAGCTGCTGACTGGGTACCTAATATCAAAAGATGGGCCCTCCTGGCTTTGGAACGCTGAGTGCCACATGCTGTTCTGGCACAAGGGCAGCAGAAGGCAGCTGAGCAGAGAGAATACATGCAGCCTCCAATCCTCTCACACTATGGCCTTTGCTTGAACATACTGCCTCAGTCCAAATTCGTGAACTGGCAACAGATTACTCAGTCCTGGTAGCCTGGCTGCAAAGTGTGTGTGTGCGTGTGTGTGTGTGTGTGTGTGTGAGTGTGTTCTTGACTGCTTTATTCGTACAACCCTTAACCTGCTTAAACCAAGGGGTTATTGAAGTGAAACAGCTCTGCTGAATTTATCTAATCTGGTCAAAGATCACAGTTCAAAATGAGTTTACCTTTCCTTCACTGGTTTTACACATGTGTTCAGATTTGCCTATAAAGGGGATGAGTTCAACATCATGGGGATTTAAGGCATTAACATTTAATATTCATTCATCACAACTCTGCAAATAACTCTAGCCTAGTTCAAGGAGAGTAAGACCAGATGATTATTTTCTGTGAGGTGGATAGTCTTGTATCTTGAACTTTGGAGTGCCAGTATGTGGTGGTATATGGGATAATATGGGATCTAATAGCTACTCATACACAATTAGGGCAGGTGAACTCTGACTTAGAGGGGTAGAAAACAGTGCCTCTTACATGGTTTACTCAGGTGTGATGTTTTGTTCTGAGCCTGCCTTTAGGCATTAGAATAATAGACATTTGGGATCACTGGTTTTGTTATAAAGTTAGTCCACTGCAAAACTAGCCCCTAAGTTGCAATGCTTAGAGACTTGAAGAGTCCAAATAACAAGCTGAAAGTTCAGTGATGGCAATTTGAGTATATTAAACCATTTTAACCATTGACCCCGGGTTAAAAACTTGGTGGGCCTCTACTTTATGGCTGAGGAATTGGCCAGATTCTCTCATGTTAATAAAACGAAATTCCCAATTGTATCAATTTACAATTGTATCATTAATTGTATCGGTATAAAAACGTGAAGCCATGTTATCCTTACAGATTTGTTTGATGTGGTAGGGCGGCAAGTGGTGAGTAATACCTTTATTATCTGTCTTATGTTTGTCTGTAAAGGGTATATTCTCTTTCAATCAAAATGACTCATTCTATGAGAACATTAACTCTCTAACACTTGTATATTCTACTGATGTCCTAATTTCCTAAGATATTAGAGTGATTTCTGTTGCTTAAATGATTGCTCTCATTGCTTATAAAATGTGCTTCCACACACTCAACAATGTCTTCTTTAAAACTTATATTTCACTGATTATATCTGACAGTCCCATATGGTGAAACTTAGTTATAACCCTTTCAATTAAATTATGGTTGGAAACCCACTTCTGGGGTACACATCTGTGATCTAAATTTCTCCGCGACGTTCAGAACATGAAATAATCTGAGAGAATAAAGTTGCAATATAAATGGGAGCAGAGGAGAAGATTTTCAATCTATTAATTTATTTTTCAAAACTCATTACTTGTACACTGTAGTTTCTAAGTTAATTCTAACCAAAGATGAGTAACACTGCTTTGGCAAGAGTATGTGCATACGGTATTTCCATATGTTTAAGCAGAAATACCAAGTACAGTGCATATCTACCAGTGGAAAATGTTCTCATGAACACAGGTTCTCTAGTGCCTGCTCCCAGCCTTGTTCTCAGCTAACGACCTTGCATCCTAATTCATGGAGATAAAGGAATCCATCTAAAAACTTCCATGGCCTCCCACTACCACAGGTCCCCACCTAAAAGCATTTGTATCCATAGACTTTGCCTATTATCCTGTTTCTACAGATGAATTGTCTGCTTCTATCTAAGGCTACCCCCCTCCCCAATCTGTGCATAGGTTCTCATCCTCTTTCCTCACACCACCACTCCACAATGCCTTTCTTTCCTGAACCATTAGTCCTCCTTCTTTTCTGGAGCATCACTACTAGGAAATGAACATCCTGTTTTTCCTTTTACCTTAAAAAACAAGTACATGAAGAAAACCTTCCCTTGACTACCCTCTTCTCCATCCAGCTACTGCCCAATATCTGTTCTTCCAAAGAATTGTCTTTGCTGAATTTCTGAATCCTCTCTTCCCGTTCTTCCTTAACTCACCACTCTGATCAAGCGTTCACCCACTCTCCTTCTGGCCCTCTCCATTGCGTTGTGTGTCGGCTTCCTGCTTGCTGATCTTTGGCCTAAATAGATTCACTCCTTCCTCAGGCATCTGCTCTTGCTAATCACTCGCCTTTGACCCCAGTTAACAGTGGCTTACATCTTCCTGGAAGACTTTGCTCAAAAATCACCTATGCATTGAAACCTTCCTAATCTTTTTATTTAAAATTACAATACTTCTCACCCCCTCACTCTCTTATCCCCCTCTGCAGTTCCCCACACCACCACCACCCCCAGGATATTTACCACATTCTAAAATACCATATTGTTTTGTTTTCTAAATAAACTCCAATACAGGTTGATTTTGTTGTTGTTGTCTTTTTGTTTTGGATTTGAGTGTTTGACAGGCAATATTGATATTGGTCTCCTCTGCAAACAAACTGAATGGCCCATGTCAAAGAAAGGCTGTTGCGGGGTAGGGGCCTGCCTCTGCTAACCATAAACCGTGTGGTCGAAGCTAGCTACCTTCTTTGAGTCTCAGTTTGCTCATCTGTAAGTGGAGATAATATACCTAAGGCGTTCACTCAGTAGCCAAGCAATAGGCTAGTCCCAGGTAGTCCTGAGTGAGAATGGTGTGATTCCTGCCCTTGTGGGGCTTGCAGTCCAGGGAGGAGGTGGATATTAGATAATAATCCGAGAAATAAATGGAAACATCACAGCCACTGGAGTGTAAAAGTATGAATGAGCTGGCTTGTAACGCGCCTCGTTTGTAATCAGTTCTACTTCCCCATTCCTCTCACACTGTCACTGCCTTGTTTTCACCTCAGTTTTGCTGACAGGCACATCCTAATTGGTATCCTACCAACTTAGTTTTCACACTTGATTGCATCTAACAATCACCCGAAATATCTCTTAAAAATACAGGCAACATGTCTAGCATTTCTGATTCAAGCGGTTGGTGATATGGCCCCAACCTGCATTTTCACCACCTGCTAGGAAATTCTGATGCAGAAGTCCCCAGACCTCACACTGAGAAGTGCTGATTTAGAGAAATTGTTTTATCGTCTTGTTTTTTAATAATAGGCTATAAAAATATTTTAAAGTCACGTCACTCTGAATGAGGTATGCTCTCTCAGATGCCATTCAGTCTAGGACTTTTGCCTCGCGTTAATGATATTAATGACCCTAAGGGGCTCCACCGCCACCACCTAGTCATCCTGGATTCTCAATCTTAAAATAACTCACTCCCGTGAGGATACGTTTTGTTGCCTAGTAGCTTGACTGCAAAAAGCACTGGAAGAGTTTTAAAATGCCATCCATTTTCATGGCTAAACAGTGAGGAACAGTGAAGAGATTCACGACCAAAAGGAAAATTGACCACAGATGAGCCTTCCTGCTACAGACAGAGAGCCTTCAACAGATGGTGCTGACTGCTGCCGTTATGAAGCCATGCAGCTTCAAATATAAACATAATTTCACTCTGTTAACATAATTATGCCAAGTCAAGTAATTTTGAAATACGACATGTGGCCATGTTTTGCGATAAGGTCATTAAACCCACAGAACTATTCCTTAATTAGTAATCATAAGGTAAGTTATATATTACTCAATTCAGGATTATGGACGGCTGGAAAATCTGACTTGTGTGTTAAAGGCAAAAGGACACCAATGGCAATTTATAATTTGTCTTTTGAATTACAGTAATGTAGTTAGCTGCGTCCAAGGAGGAATTTGTTTTTTTTGTGTTTTCGTTATCTAGACAACTGAAATGTATACTGGTAAATACCCCAGTATTTTATTTCAAATGGCTTATGGTAGTTTATCTAACATATATTACATGCATTCCTCTGGAATCTACCAAACAGAGTAAATTCATATTTTTGCGATGGTTCAAGGGCATCATCATGAATATCCAACACTGGGTGCTGCTGTAATACCCTAATCGATACAGGAAATGTGCCTGTAGTAAGTGGTCCTACATTTTAAGGCCTTATGACAGAGCTAGATAGCTTTTCATCTGCTTGTAAGACCAACATTTTTTTGTGGCTTCTTTCTAGAGTCACTGTGCCTGTCTCCAGGAGTCCCTTTCTCTGATTCTTTTTTCTTTGCTTTTTTATTTGCTAAAAATGGAAAATCAAAACAAGCATATATGTTAAGATTGGCTTGTGCATAAAATAAAATAAGGAGTTTGGAGTAGGAACCACGGCGTACTCTTCTGAGTTAAGTATAAGAAGTTTTAGTACAAAATATCTATCTTTATGGGTTTTTAATTTTGGTTGTTTAAAAACCTTAAAGAATTTGCTTATTCTAGTTTTTCAGTTGCATTCTGGATAAGAGAAATCATCTGAGATTGTCATCTTTGCATAAATGAGATGGAACCATAGAGCCAAACCTAGAGATTAAAGGCATATTCTCTCATGTCCAAGAGGTTACAGCTTTTTGATTCCCATTCGTTTTTTGTCCAGAAGTCAAATGGCCTATGGTTATTCTCTAATAATAGTAAGAGTTTAGGCTTTAATATTACTTTTATCAAAATGATGTGGCAAATGGTACCTCAGTATAATTTTACTATAATCAGTAATTATTGAGTTTGACCATTTTTAATGTGTTTAAGAGCTGTTTTAAATCTTGTTTTTGTGAACTATCTATTCATAACCATTGCCTATTTTTCTATAATATTTTTATTTGTTTTATTGATTTATAGAAATTCTCCATAGAGTAGGGAAATAATCCTATAGTCTGTAATTTAACGTTTTTCAGTTTGTCACATGTCATTTGACTTTACTCATATGGTTTTTGCTGTGCAGATTTTTTATTTTGCGTATCACGTTTATTTATTAATCTTTTCTTTAATGGCTCTTGAGTCTTTGTCACACTTAAGCCTTCTCCATTTCAACACTATATGTGTGTGTTTTATATGATACATATATACACATATGTGTGTATATATATATATATACACACACACGTATGTATATACCCACATAAATATTTGTATATATGAAACATACACACACAGACTTATGACTATGTTTTAAAATTCCCATGATTTCTCCCTGGAATTTTAAAGTTTCATTTTCACAATTAAAGTTTGATCCATCTGGAATTTATTTGTTTTAAAGTATAAAGTATTCATCTTCTTTACATGTACTGAATGATGTATCTTACCTCACTGATTTCACATGCCAAATTTTATCATATACCAAATTATATTTTTCACTATTCTATTTTAATCATTATAGCTTTTTAATGCATTTTAGTATTTCATCACTGTTCTTTTTTCTCTAGAATTTTTCTTGTTATTCCTCTTCTTAATTTTTTTCTACATGAAACTTAAAATAGCTTGTATTTTAAGTTGTTATTTGTATTGAAATTGCATTAAAGTATAGAGTAATATAGGAAGAACTGGCATTTTTATGATACTGAGTATTCCTATCTAAGAATAAGGTATTAATTTCTACTTATTCTACTCTTTCCCCCCAATTGTCTCATAATAACATAAATTATTTTTACAGTTTGTTTGTTTAAACCAGCATCCAAATAAAGTCCAGACATTGCGATTTGTTGATATATCTCTCAAGTCTCTTTTAAGCCATCTGTCTCTCTGCCTCCCTGACTCTCACTGCCCTTTATTTCTACGTTTTATTTGTTGAAACTGCATCAGTTGTCATATGGAATTTCCCACCACCTGGATCTTGGCTGATTGTACCCCCATGGTGTTGTTTAACATGTTCATCTGTCCTTATTTCAGGAAGAATACACATATTTTAGAGTCATAAATATATTATTCTGTGAAATTTCTCTGATACAACTAGCTTTAACTTTCTTTTTTTATTTTTTATTAGTTTCGGGTGTACAAAACAGCATAATAATTAGACATTAAGACCCCTCACAAAGTGATAACCCCCCCCCCAATCTACTACCCCTCTGACATGGTACATAGCTATTACAATTACCATTGACTATCTTCCCTATGTGTTACTTTACATCCCGTGGCTTTAACTTTCAATGTTTCAGATCTGTAAGAAGCAACCCACGTGATAGCAAAACAAAAAGCCAACATCCTTGCCTGCATTTCACCATGACTATTCTGAGACCCTTCAGTGGTGAACTAAGGAAAACAATGTGCCTTAATTGTGTGCTAGATTGTGAGCACCGATGCTCATAATATAAGATCCATAAAATATCTCCCATTTTACCTGTCCAGTGATGGGAAAAGCCATAAGCTGTTGAAAGGAACTTGATAAAGGACAATAAGGGACAATTTACTATTACTGAGGACTGGTAAGCTTGGAAGAAATTCAGAAGAAAATAATTAAATCCGTTTATCTCGAGATCTCTGAAAATAAGAGTGGTTGATTACTATTTGGATTTGTTTAACTTTGCTTTGTGGAGAGAAATACACAATCTCCCCTAACTTATTTTCCTATCCAATATTAACATAGGTTGATTTCCTTGATTCATCTTTCTACACAATTTCTAAGTGAATATGTTTTAAATCTATCTAAATGAATATGTTTTAAATCTATTCTAAATGAATAGGTTTTAAATCAATCTAAAGGTGGTGTTACTATATCATTAATGTGGTTCTGAAAATTACCAGGAAATGTGACCGAATACTTTCATAGAGCTTTTTTACATCTACTTATGTTTTACTTGTTTGCCCACACCCTGCAATAAAAATTACAAGTGACTTTTTCGGTCATTCACAGTGATAAACAGGAAGAGGAAACCAAACTTTCTTTTAGAAATCCCCCTATTACAATGTGTGTGGCAGATTTATAAGTAGAATTAACAGGTGGGTATTTTTAGGGTAGCATTAATACATTAGTCAATACCCAGGAAATTTTGTATTTTTAGTTTATAGGAGCATTAAAAACAAAGCAGTATGGTGGAAATGTAAATTGGTACACCCACTATGGAAAATAGTATGAAGGTTCCTCAAAAATTTAATAGAATTACCATATGACCCAGTAATCCCTCTTCTGAGTATCTACCCAAAGAATCTGAAAACATTTATCTGTAAAGATATATGTATCCCTATGTTTGTTGCAGCATTATTCACGGTGGCCAAGTCATAAAAAGAACCAGAGTGTCCTTCGATAGATGATGGTTAAAGAAGATGTGGTACAATATACAATGGGATATCACTCAGTCATAAGAAAAGGTGAAATACTGCCATTTGCAACAACGTGGATGGATCTTAAGATTATCGTGTCAAGCAACATAAGTCAGATGGAAAAAGTCGAGAACCATATGATTTCACTTATATATGGGATATGAAATTGAAAGCAACAAATGAAAAAACAAACAAACAAAACAAACAAATAAAATTTGTTATGAAAAAACAAATAAACAAAAACTCTAGACACAGACAACAGTTTAGTGGTTACCAGAAGGAAAAGAAGGAGGGAGGGAGGTAGAAATAGGTAAAGGGGGTCAAATATATGGTGACAAAGGAGATTTGACTTTGGGAGGTGAACACAATGCAATATATATATGACGTATTATAGAATTGTGTACTTGAAACATATAGAATTTTATTAACCAATGTCACTGCAATAAATGTAATAAAAATTTTAAAAAGCAAAGCAGTAAAACTATTTTAGACACATTCTTTCACACTTCCACTTTCTCCACTGGTCTGTAGTCCTGCAAAAGACTGTTTAAAAAGTAATGTATGTAAATTAATTTCCCCAGGGTACAGAAAGTGTGAGCCAAAAGTATTTTGTGTTTTTTTTTTCTTTTAAAGAAAAAAACATCTAATTTAGGTTGGTGTTTTTATCAGTTAGTTCCTTCTGTCAGTTTCTAGCATTTCTCAACAAGGTGAAGAGAAAAGAATTCTAACAGGAAATCACAGTAAGATTTTTCCCAAATTTCTAAACTAGTGTGCATTTTTTGAAATATAAGATATCATGATTTTTCAAAACAGAAACAACTGTTTGAAACATAAAGTAGCGAAACAGCATATGAAAGTTCTCTTCCATCTGGAAGTAAATTCTCAATAAGTAGTAGGTTGAAGTTGCCTATATTTGACCACTTTGACCTGCGAAAATTCACAAGTTTTGACTTCATGTTAATATCCTTCCTTATTCACCTTGGTGTCAGTATCCCTTGAGCCTAACCATCTTACTAAAAGAACACTCAGATCTTGGGATTATTCGTTTTTAGCTAAGATCCAGAAATAGCTTTGTGTGGTTTCAACAGCTGTGAGGGCTGCATTACAGGGAATCTAAAAAAGAAAAAAAGAAAACACAGAAACACTGTAAATAACCCAAATATAATTTAACATAAATTAACATAATACAACATAATATGATACAATAACTGATATAAATACTGAGAATCTGTGATACTTTGGTGTGTATGGCCAACAGCCCTCACTATTACCGTCCTCTATTAGAGGACATGATAATGTAATATCATCACATTACAACAGTGTATTTACAGTTCTGATTATGTATTATTAAGACAAGTTTAAAACTGGCTTTGGATGCTCTGAAATTCTTTCTGTGAGAATTTATTCTTTAGGGTTGTGCACTGCATAACTTTTCTGAATATTTTACCTCATTTCCCAGACCGTCAGGATATACTCAAATGTTAGTGAATAATTGGAGGCTACTCTCTCAGGCTACTCCCAGGCTATTCCCTCCGTTAGCCAAACAATTGAAAAGGAATCTTTACATCGGGGTATTTTGAGATTTTAAAAGACATGGACAACTTTTATTTTTTATTTTTTTATGGACAACTTTTAAATACTCTATTACGCAAGCGACACTTTAATATCGGAAAATTAGAAAATTCAGTATTTTTAAAGCTTTAAACAAAAGGCTGGGCATCTCTTTGAGCAATGTAGATGTAACACATGAAGAAAAATATCACAAAGACATATACTTCATGCCATCCTTTTCTCTCTGTATCACTAGCACCTAGTACATGGCCTGGCATGTAGTTGTCAAGGACAAGGTTTATTGAATGAATCAATCAAATAATAAATCAATATATTAATCAATCAATGAAATTCCAGGTATTGTATTCATAGTTGAATTTAATTATTTTTAGCATCTATAGTAGCTCATTGAACATCCTTTGTGTACCAGAAGTTGTCTAGTACAAATGACTGTTTCACACCAATAAAATGAGGGGCTGGATTAATGTTTCCGGCAGGAATCTACAACCTTGTAAACAGCTAAACCCATAGACTGGGGAAGAGAACAATCAGTAGAGATGTCTTACAACATTAATGGGCAAGCGAAAACCATTAATGCCTGGCTTTCTTCCAAAATGCCCTTGGGCCACACGTGACCTTGATTAATGATGACTTTTTAACAGGTCTCTCTGAAACTACTCTCTCAATCTTGCCTTCGGGATTGTGTGTCACTTGTTTAGCTCTCCTGACAGTATTCCAAAGGAAGTCATTCATTGGCAAGTATAGTCTCCCCAATTGTGCCAACCAGAATTATTCATTATCATTTTATGGAAAGTCCAAATCCCATTTCCAGGAAGGCTGGGGACCTGCCAGCTCACTGGTTCTTGTTGGCATTGACTTTATTTTCCTCAGTTGTCACCAGCTTTAACCAAAAGCTCTTGAAATGCCAAATGGAGCCTCTTTATCAGTTGATATCTCCCAAATAAAGAAGAAAGGGAGTATATTTCAAAATAAAACATCTTAGGTAAAGAGACATGTTTTGGGGAGGTTCATGCTACTAATTTTGCTCTATTTTTTGTTTTAAATACTTATATTATGGGCTATTTGTTCAAGTACCAAAGTTATGAAGAGTAGATCTGTTTAACCTACTTCTAGCCCTGTCAAATATGGTAATCACTAGCCACATGGCTTTAAATTAATTAAAATGAAACACAATTAAAATTCCTGTTTCTCAGTTGCACTAGCCATATTATAAGTGCCTGCTAGCCACAAGTGGCAAATGGCTACCTTATTGAACAAGTACACATATGCAATATTTCTATCATCACAGAAAGTTTTATTGGACCACATTTTTCTACCTTTTTGAAGGACACAGAGTAATCAAGTATTTTGGCTTTTAATTTTAGTACTTTCTTATGGCCTATGGTAGGAAAAGTTTTGACCAGAGATTTATTTATTCAGCATCTATTTATTGAGTCAAAATAATTTACTGAGGTTATCTTTGCTGTGAAATGTTCTTGAAGGTTTACAGCTCCTACTTCCTGTCCGAGTGTTTGGCCCAGAGAGGTTACCAGGAAAACTGAAAAGCTCCTTGGAATACTTGGGTCCTGCCAAATAAATCTAATCTTCTAAATCAAAGTTTATCTTCATTCCATTTAACCACCTCTTCATGCTGAGGTGTTCCAAATTAACATATTCATATACACCAAAGCACTTTAGACCTTCTGGAGAATTTTAGCACAACACTTTCCCTCTGTTGTTTTTCAACATTTCTAGGACTGGTTTGTACGGAAGTGAGCAGGACACGATAGACTATTCCAGGCCTAAACTTCCTCTGGGATGCTTGCAAAATACCCAAGAACTTTAGGCCTGGAGCACAGCCAGCTCATCAGTAATTCCAAGCCACACAGTCCTACTGAATCATTTCGGGGTATCCATAGTACAGTACTAATTCAACCAATAATTAAGGAATATTCACTGATTATGAAAAGACTAATGCTACACTTCCTTTCTACTCTGACCATTGGAGTAGCACATGAAAACAAATGTTTTTTTTTCTTTGACCCCGTCCTCCCACCCTTCCACACACCTCTCCCCCCGACCCCCGGTTTTTAAGCCATTGTTTCTCAGTCTAGTTGTCGGGCCAAATATTTTTTGAATGAAAAATCTCTAATTTTAAGGATTTAAAAATTAGTCAAGAATAGATGTTTTTAAAAGGTTAAAATCTTGACTCTCATACAAATATAGAATGAACAAATGTCAAAGATTTTATTTAGCTCATTAATTATGAGAACCAGGAAGATGCTACAACCAATTTATGGGAGAATCCAAAAAAAAAAAAAAAATGAATATGTAAACCCATCAAGAAGACGGAAATATATTTGCTTAATATATATAAAACTGCCCAATATCCACAAAGCAATAATCAATTGCATTCAACCATACATGTACACTGTGCATTTTTATGGACAAGAATTACTTGCATCACTATCAGATATCTGAGATTTTGAGAGCTGTAACATTGTTCAAAGATAATGTAGGGCCCAAAATCCATAGAGTCAGATAACCTGATGAGTTATGCTTTAGATAATGTATAGGTTTTCGTCAAAAACACCTAGTAATCATCCTAGTCCATTTCCAATCTTTCATAATTTTTTTCTAGTAAATTAAATATTTATAGTTTACTCTCTGCACAGTTCTCCCCTTTGATTTATCTGCCCATTTCTTCCTGTTTCAGAGCTACCTGGTGAGCTTTCCTTTTTGCTTGATTCAATAAAATAGGAAAAAAGAACATAAAAATGTATTTTATGGAAAAGTGCGAGAGTATGGAAAGGGTTGCAGTGGGCTCGATAGCTGGAGAGAGATGCAAAAGAAAAGAGATATAGTTTAAGATAAAGAGAGAAAGGATTAAATCATTTATATCATAATTTCATAGATGTTATGATTACAGAATTAAACCTCCTTGTATTTCCTTCCTTACTTGGTTCGGACCACTTGGTTTTAAGATACATCTCCATTTGATAACACATTTTTGGGGAGAAATAAAATTTTAAAAGGAAAAAAATGTACAATTCTTTTAAAAAAATAGCACAATGGAGTATATTTATTCATACCCAAGCATACTATGCATTTAATAATCAAAGTTTAAATCTAAGCCTTCTTATCATTTGTCTGAATCAGATTGGCCATCATTAATCATGACATGTTAGTTTTCATAATGCATTTTCTGATCAAAACATTTTAGGACATTTGTGATTGAAAATGTAATCTTAAGGTATTTCGAAGTATGACTTTGGTGTATTCTCTAAATTTCCATTTGATTATTTAAATAGTCTCCCCCACGTCTCTATCTTCCACACATCTATACAGCTAAGTTTGAAAATTATCAGGAAGCTTTTGACAACTCAGTACCTGAGCAATAGACCTTAAAACATGCATGGCTCATTCACCTTCTCTTGCTTTCAAAACACTGATTTATTTTGAGAGATTTGGCAAATCCTGTTGTCTTTAATTGTCCTGTTTGGCATTCAACAGAAATTTCTTTTGTATATATCCCATGTACAAGAGATGTATCTTCTTGTACAAACGTATCTACTTGCACGTGGCTTCTATTTTTGGATCCTTTATAAAACATTTGTTTTACAAGAAAATCAGTTAGTTCATTTCTCAAGGGATAAATACTGGCATCACTTATAATAAATTTATATCCTGCTTTCTGTTCTCTTCTTCATAAATGGTCCTTTATGTTTTCAGTGCTGCTATTATATATAGTCCTATTGAGGACAATTCTAGATTCAACTTTGAGCAAAAATTTAATAGTGTTAGGCAGTGCCGATAGAAATAAGTCAACTGAGGGAATGATACTAGTAAACAAGGAGCCAAAACATTTGTCCAGGTTATGACCCTTAATACAGGAAATGACAACAGTGTCACAACTTCCTGTTTGCTTGAGGACTTGCTGGTTTCTATGGACATTGATTGTATAATTTATTACACTTTCAGATAAGTTAAAATTCGGGGCAAGAAGGAACACCATGCATGTTATAATTGAGGAAACTTGCTAAACTACAGATTGCTAAAATATAGATTTTTTCAGAAGGTAATGACTTTTTGTGTGTGTGACAAATTCTTTGACAAATTTCCCAGGTTCATGGCTGCTGATCTAGGTTAACCCTTTCTCTCAGTAAGTCAGGAAACAAAGGGCTGGAGACTCTGACCTGTTCCAAATTTCAACAAGTGACCTAGTACTAACCAAAGTTAGAGCAATGGTTCCCAAACACTGGGTGCCAACACTTGTGGGGGGTAAAAAAAATCACTTTAAAGGACTGTCTTATTTTCATGCTGAAATGTTCATTCTCTTATGTGATTATGAGCCATTCTTTGTGTTATTTATTTATTTATTTTGCCCCCATCACAATGTATTTACCTGGTAAAATAAAAATTTAGCAATGTAATATTGGTTCCCTTAATTAAAATTTTTTTTCTAGTCCTGTACATGCAAAAATCTGAGTTTGATAGGCCAGAGAGCTTTAAGGCAGTGCTTTTTGCATTAGACATTTCTCCTCAGTTATTTGCTATGGCTGTTTTTTGTTTATTTATTTTTTGCTAGAGAAAGAAACTTCTTCAGCCATTTTTCTCACCTGCTAAAGAATACCTTTTTTTTTCTCATAATTAAGAAATGATTTTTTTTTATTTCAAATAACTGGGTTGTCAAAGAAAAATAAGTTGCATTTATGAATAACCAATCTCTATAAATAAGATAAACTACTAGGGAAGTTTTAAAAAGATTTTCTTTTTTATTGTGCTAGCTTTTAGTTTTGTGATTCTGCATACCTGCTACAAGACGATTTTGTTCCAAGGAAGTGTTTTCTAAAGCAGTATACACACATATAATGCCCACAACCTACCCTACCCCTGGCAACAGGCGTAGAGAGGCAAGAAATAATGGTAGTTTGTTTACAACTCAACTACTTCTGCCTTTTCTAGCACAGCAGCACTATCTACCACTATTCTGGTTCTACAGTCTTTTGTTTTTATGTAAAGGCATTTTATTCAGTAGTTTGAAAATAATGAATGTACAAAGTAATGCTCTGTGTGAGAGTAACTCATTTTAGAATGCGTTAGGATTAATGGTGGGGACTTGGCATTTTGGAGACTGATGTTAATACAGTAACATCTGGGTAGCACCTTTCGTAATTTTTCAACGTGGTGTACTTGTTTGCTAATGCATCCCATGTCCAGTCATTGCATTGTGTCAGCGTTGGTGACAGTGCCACTTTGTCAGGCTGGAAAGATGGTCTCAGACTCAACAAGGAAACACTTTATCAAAAGGAATGAAAAATGGAAATGAGGTACTACCTGTGGACTCAGATTAAATTAGCCTCAAGAATTTAGAAGCAACAACTTCTCTTGCTTCTAACGCAACACTCTGGGCTTTCACCTCTCATGCTTTATTAATTCAACAAATATTTGGCACCTACTATGTGTAATTCATTAGGTGCTTGTTCTGATTATCTTAAGATATACAGAGGTGAATGTACTTTATGCCTTCAGAAAGCCTAGGAAAAGAGATGAGGCACGTACAGAGTTATCTGTAATGGAAGAAATGTTATATGCTGTGGGAGAGATAAAATGTGCCAAGATTTCAGAGGACGGGGAAATTGCTGTTTTAACTGAAGAAACAGGAGGGTATTAATGAAGGAAATGGAAGTGGAGCAGAACCTGGAGGAGTGGTTGGGATTTGAACATATAGAACCAGGCTGAAGTAGTTCCAGGAGAAGAACTAGCAACAGAAGAAAGAAATTCTGGGATATGTATTGCAAAAGGGAGTCTGGCTAGAATTGCAGGATCCATGAAGGAGAGTTGTGGATAGACAGCAATGATAAATCACAGTTCAGTGGGTTATGTTCGAGACCAAAGATTTTGGGCTTTAGTCTAGAGGCATGAAGGAGATCCTGAGGTTTTATAAATATAAGAATATCTGTTCATAGCAGTACATGAAGACAATTCATCTGGAGTCTATGCATATGTTAGATCAAAAAGGATAGTAACCTGGGGTTCAGAGAATGGCTGATAGCTATTGGTGGAGTCCTTGAGAATGCATGAAAGAAAGCACGTCACTGTGGCCATGGCAATGACCATGCGATGGTGGGGAGGAGGTGTCAGGTTTGCAGTATGGAATAAGTGTGGACAGTTTATTGCACATAAGGGACACTGAGATGAATTTTTATCTTTAAAAAGAAAAACAAGGAACGGGTTTGATTAATAAGACAGAGTACTGTTTGAGCCACCTTGAACTTGAAGTGCTGGCAAGAGTCAAAGACTAAATATCCCAAGAACAATTTGCAATGCACATCAGAAATTTAGATAAAAATAAAGCCAGATCTAGAATTTTACTTCCTTGGGAATAATATGATTGGGATAATAGTTGAAGTATCTTTGTTTTGAGAAAAGTTCACCAGCAGGAGTAAGAAAAACATTCCCGAGTTAAGACGGCCAGGAATAGATCCATGGAGAACACGTACGCTTAGAAAGGAGCAGGAGGAAAGGAAACCTTCCTCTCTCCCCCGGAAAAAAAAATAGACTCTAAAGAATCGTCAGAGGCAGCAGAGGTGAAGGGGCCAAGGAACAGGGATGAGGTAGGTGGGATCAGAAATGCTGGACCAGGCTAGCAGAGGTCATTTTGCTTGCCCACTGGAAACCTTGCCTTCGAAAGGAGGAAAGATCACTTAACTATGGATAATATGTGTGTTTCCAGAGCAGAGTTCTTTACATCTTTACTAAGGAGTTTCCTGATATGACCCACTCCCCCCACTCACAGCCATGCTACTCCTAAATTCGTAGCAGAACCTGAAAGTCAGTGAGTGGGCTTCTGCTCACTGCCCTGGGCAAGAGCCCCCTCTTACAAACGTGGGTGCTCTTTCTAGGAGTCCTCTAGTAGCCTGAAGATGCATTAGTGGTTTGGGCATCTCTTTCCCACAGTGAGGGAACCCTGCCAAGCTGAAGGTCCATAAAACACTACTTCGTTTTGCCTCTGGTCTGTCTGCTGTAGACCAGAGGTTCCTCACTTGAGACCAGTGAATATCACAGCCAGTAAATACAAAGTTCTGTTATCCATGGGCATTAATATTCCTGAAGAAATGATTTACCCTTCTGATTCTTATAAGAGTCTCTTTTCTTAAATAGATAAGAAGCACTCTTTTCTTAATAGATCATATACTCTTGCACAGTGATGTGGGTTCCTTGAGGATAAGAGTCTGTTCTTACACATTTTGGTATTTTTCACGGTACCTCTATCAATCTTGATTGAATGAATGGCTAATGGTGCTACAATAGATGGGCCAAAACAATAATAAAACACTCATTTTGGCTCTATAGCCTCTTGTTTGACTTAGCAAATATACACAACTAGGAAACATGTTTTCTAATAATAAATAGTATATCCTGTAGTTTAAAATGAGTGCTTCACACACAGGATCTCATTCATTTCTTTCCAGTTATCCAGAGTAGGGATTAGTGTCTTTATTTCATGAATAAAAAAGCTAAGAGAGAGAATGCATGTGACTTGCCAAAGGTCAAACATATGTTTGCTATTATTATCTTATGGTACATTCATTTGTAAATAAAAATGCCTATGAACGTAATAGATGTGACCTTGTTTTCTGGAATTCTTATTGGTTGTCAGTAAGTTGAGTTTTGTTTTATCTGAATGAAATATATTTATTAGCCTGAAATTTGATACTCATGTTAAGTGCAGTGGTTTCCAAACAGCTGTGTTGTAACGTGACAGACACTATCACATAGTGACGTTCATTTCTTGGTCTTGTACTAGATAACATTAAAGGAAAGTTATGAGGTCCAGATTTGAGTCTTTACGGAGTAGAAGGCAAGATGGCACATCTGATAGGAATATAGCGTTGTGATTAAGAGCTTGGGCTTTTGGATCTTACTTGGATTTCAAAGTTCCCCTAAACAGCATTACATTATAAGTATCAAATACCGGATGTGTTTTAAGTTCTCTTTCAACTTAGAAGGAAGGATACCTACTAAATTTCCATCTGAATCTAAAAAGAGAAAACCTCATCTATTCTATTTCCCCCTTTTCCTGGAGTTCTCTCAGGTAGAAAAGAAAGAGAGGATGCCACCGCAGCCTCCCATCCATGGCACACTAGCAGGGCAGCTGTGTTCTCTTGGCACCTGCCTTCTGTCCCAAGGCTGCTGTCCCAATGAGACGTGCAGGTCACGTGCTGTTCTGCAGCAGTGCACTTGATCTCCCACCAGCAGGCATCCGTTGCTTCCTCACAGAGCAAGTTGTGAGTGTCCATATTTACACAAAGCTGACCTCACCTTCCTACACATGCAAGTATTATTTAAAACTTAAAGCAAAATGGCGGGGGAGGGGCGGGGACAGAAACTTGAAACTTCTCAGTCAAAAAAAACTGATACCTAAAACTGAACCCTAAAATGTGAATGACTTATAAAATGACCAGGCAGTTCTTTGAAATTGGAATTAAAAATATTACAGGATTCATTAGGAAGCTCTGACTCAAAAACCTGTTGGAAACACACTGCTCTAAAGTTAAATGTGTAAGCATTCTGTTCACTGAGTAATGGGGGCTGTTAATGTTCTATGCTAATTAAAATACAGTTTTCAAAATGTATTGGCTCAACATCACTTTGTATGTTGCTTTAATGATTTTTTAAAAAATATCAAGGACAAGTAAGCTGCTTAATTGGTTAAATACGCAGTTTAGCTTTCAGATACCTACAGTGACAAAGTTTAAGGATTTTAAGGAAAGAGGGTATCGTATCCCCAGTGTGTGTGTGCCAGTAAGGCCGTTTGTCAGAGAGACAAGTCTTTTGGAACCCTCTGTGCCGAGAGGCAGAAATATTATTCAGAGATATCTGGACACTGACACTGTTTTCTCTTCCCAAGAGAAAATGGTCCAAGAACCAGATGAGCTTGATATTTGGACATATTCATTTAAGCAGAATCACCAGTTTGCTGGTACAAGCTGACATGGTAGCATAATCCTAAATATAGAAGGACATATTTAGGAGGTTCCTCTCTGCTCAGAGATTGTTACTGGGAGTAGCAGCCTCCTAGGGAACCAATGTGTAAGAGAAAACCACACAAGGATGAGCTGAATCTGCTTTTTCTCTGGGTTACCACTTCCTGTAGTTTCTGCAGCCTGCGCTGAATAAACTGGGACTCATGGCAGGTATGTGTCTGATATTTCCCACTAGTTGGTAGCCCAGATGCATGATGCATTAGTGTAATAAATTGTAGTAATGTGGCATTTTCAAATGCCTAACTTCAGTGGTTCATCTTAAACCCTATAAATATAAATAGCTGTCCTGAACCTATATAGTTTAGTATAAGATAGAGTGAACTGTTTCAAAATCCTGACCGAAACACATATAGTGAGGCTGAGAAAAACTGATAGATTAACCTCAACAAAAAATAACCTATAATTTACTTACTACACACACACACACACACACACACACACACACTTAACTCCTGGGAGTAATCTCAGAAGTTATGAATATTGTTTGTTCATTTGACTATTAGTTGGCTTTTAAAAAATCGGACTTTCCAATGTATCATTTATTAGGGATTTTGTTGCAGAGATTAACACTGTATATGTTTAAAAACTTTGGGATTACTTTACAACTTTTTGAAGAAATAATTCATATACACATACAAACACACATGTTTGTGTGTGTGTATATACATATATGTATATATATATATATGAATGTATATACATACGTATATATAAATATACATGCATACATACAAACACACACACACACACACGGTGCCAAAAAAATCTATACACATTTTAAGAAAGGAAAAAACTGTTCATTGTAATAATATATACCGATAACAAAAGATGAATACAAGTCACGTTTGACTTCTGCAATTACAAGAGGTGCCCAAAGGGGTTACCATCAGTATAATTTTAATACAGGTTTTTCCTTTCTTAAAATGTGTATGCATTGTTTTGGCACTCTCTGCATATATATTTTACCTCTCACTCCATTTCTCTGAAATAATTAATAATTATTACGTAAATTATTGTTTTCCAGGCTTGAAACTATTCCAACATGGTTTTCCTTGGACTCTTCTCTTTGCTGGTTCTGCAAAGTTTGGCTGTAGGGGCCGCATTCCCTGATGAAACCATTGCTGAGTTCTCAGTGAATATGTATAACCATCTTCGAGACACTGGAGAAGATGAAAATATTCTTTTCTCTCCATTGAGTGTCACCCTTGCAATGGGAGTGATGGAACTTGGGGCCCAAGGATCTACCCTGAAAGAAATCCGTCATTCAATGGGATATGACAGACTGAAAAATGGTAAGTGTCTTAGGTTTGATTTCTCAAGATGGTTTGACTTTCACTTTCAACTCAGTTATGTTGTCTTATGTCAGAGGCAGCAGTTTTTATATAGGGTAAGAAAGTGATCTCATTGAAATGGTATGTCTCGGAGAAGCATTAGAAAACCCAAGAAAGGTGTTAATTCCTGGTTCCATCTCTAGCTGAGTTCACCTAAGGAAATTATATATTTTAGTATTATTATTTGAATAAAACTTACTGTGATAAACAAAAGCAAAGAGCATTGTTCTTGCTCTGATGGAGTTTTTAGTCTAGAGTGAGAGACATACACTAATCAGTCATCGCATACATAAATGAAAAATTACAACAGCAACGAGTGTTATAATGAAAAGCAACATGCTTCTCTAAGAATATCAGAATTTTTTTGCTTAAAGTCAACTGTGTCTTCATTGTTTAAATAGCATCAAAGATTTTTTTTAATGTTGTGTTTTTATCAAAATTACATGTACGAGTTGTACTTGTATTGGAGAAAATTTCTAACCAAAAGATATTTTGTAATCATTTTGACATGATGTAAGATTTCTACTTTAATGACTCAAGTATACATGTGAATTAACTCTAAAAGTTAAGAAGTAAAACAATTTCTAATGGATTTTCTAGTTATAAGGTTAAAAATTGTTTAGTAAAAGTAAATTTAAAGGATTGATTTGATTTTTAATCGTGATAATTAAATTTAATTTTTATTCCTGATAAACATAAAATAAGACTAATCGAATGAAAGTAACCTAAGTGCTTTGAGAGAAAACAACCCCCAAATCTTTACTTTATAGATTTTATCAAAATATTGACTAAAATGAAAAATAATTAGTTGATAACATTAAGCTGGAAACAAGTTAATTTTAACATCTAGCAACAGCACAAATATTGGAACCTCCTTACCATGTCACTGTGGAAAATGAGCCAGTTCTTTTCCCTTGGGCCTCTGTTTTATTCACCCCCCCTCCCTTGTGGTTTTGCTGCTCCTCCACTTTCCTAGATCTTTCACTGTGATTGTTACACTAATAAACTTATCCTTTGGCATTTTGCAGGTGAAGAATTTTCTTTTTTGAAGGATTTTTCTAATATGGTAACTGCTGAAGAGAGCCAGTATGTGATGAAAATTGCCAATTCCCTTTTTGTGCAAAATGGATTTCATGTCAATGATGAGTTTTTACAAATGATGAAAAAATACTTTCGTGGAGAAGTAAATCATGTGGACTTCAGTCAAAATATTGCTGTGGCCAACCACATCAATAAGTGGGTGGAGAATAACACAAACAGTATGTCATTT
Organism: Rhinolophus ferrumequinum; assembly: GCF_004115265.2. Lineage (NCBI taxonomy): Eukaryota > Metazoa > Chordata > Mammalia > Chiroptera > Rhinolophidae > Rhinolophus > Rhinolophus ferrumequinum. The sequence continues at coordinate 74,098,793 of NC_046285.1, read as the reverse complement.
GGTTCCTTTCTTTCTCAAATAGCTTAGGTTTAACTCTCTCTTACTACTGAAATTATTTGTCCCCACATTCCTTTAGCATTTTGAATGTTAGATAGCATTTAATTGCGTATTTAATAACTATTTTGTATAGAACAGTCTTTTTAGAAGCACTGTTTGTGAATAAACATTTGATAAGGCAGTTAAGTCTTTCAGCATGCATAGAATTTTGGCACTGATAAACTAATCTGAAATCTGTGCTTTCGAATTAGTGGGTTTCTTCTGTATAATAATCTTAGCTACTATATGAAATTTTGCTTGAGCTATTTAATAAATTAGATCTAATTAGACTGGCAGTTGGTGGCTCTCTTATCATTAAAATAGAATAAGAGAGAGTTAAAAATCATATTTTAAAAATATTTGTTGGCTTTTATTTTTTTATTAAATTTGTCGCAGTGCCATTGTTAGTAAAATTATATAGGTTTCAAGTGTACAATTCTATAGTACATCATTTGTATATTGCATTGTGTGTTCACCACCTGAAGTCAAATCTCCTTTGTCACCATATATTTGACTGCCTTTACCCTCTTTTCTCTCCTTACACTCTTTACCCTCTGGTAACCACTAAATTGTTTTTTGTGTCTATGAGTTTTCATTTGTTTGTTTCTTTCATTTTCATTTGTTGCTTTCAGCTTTATATTCCATATATAAGTGAAATCATATGGTTCTCAACTTTTTCTGTCTGACTTATTTTGCTTAGTATTATAATCTCAAGATACATCCGTGTTGTCACAAATGGTAGTATAATAAAATAATCATCTTTTCTTATGGCTGAGTAATATCCCATTGTATATATGTGCCACATCTTCTTTATCCATCATCTATCAAAGGACACTCTGGTTCTTTTTATGTCTTGGCCACTGTGAATAATGTTGCAATAAACATAGGGATACATATATTTTTTACAGATAAATGTTTTCAAATTTTGGGGGTAGATACTCAGAAGAGGGATTCCTAGGACATATGCTAACTCTGTTCTTAATTTTTTGAGGAACCTCCATACTGTTTTCCATGATGACTGTACCAGTTTACATACCCACCAGCAATGTATGAGGGTTCCTGCCCCCTACCCCACAACCTATCTAACACTTGTTATAACTTGTCTTGTTGATGATAGCCATTCTGACAGGTGTGAGGTAGTATCTCATTGTGGTTTTAATTTGCATTTCCCTAATAGCTAGTGAGTTGAGCATCTTTTCATATATCTGTTGGCCATTTATGTATGTCTTCTAGAAAGAGGTGTTTGTTCAGGTCCTCTGCCCATTTTTTAAATTGGATTGTTCGTTTTTTTGTTGTTGAGTTTTATGAGTTCTTTATATATTTTGGATATTAGCCCATTATCAGTGGTGTTCTCCCATTTGGTTGGTGTCCTCTCAATTTTGTTCATGGTTTCTTTTGCTGTGCAGAAGCTTTTTAATTTGATGTAGTCCCATTCATTTATTTTTGTTTCTACTTTCCTTGCCTTTGAGATCAAATTCATAAAATTCTTTCTAAGACAAAGGTCCATAAGTCTAGTACTTATGTTTTCTTTTGTGCAATTTATTGTTTCAGGTCTTATATTTATATCTTTGATCCATTTGGAGTTCATTTTGGAGTATGGTGATAAGCAGTCTAATGTTATTCTTTTGCATGTGGTTTTAAACCACCGAACTGGATTGGTACTCAAAAGTTTGAATAGGATTCCTTTAATAAAGAGTAGCTCATTTTAAACCCAATTCAATGGAGAGAAATTAGAAAGATGCATTAATTTAAAATTTTACTTCGAACTCATATGTTGTAAATGTATTTCATTTTTCCAAATGTTTCATATTTTGTCATTTTATTTTCCAATTTTACCATGAAAATAATTGAAATTAGAATCTAAAAAATAAGACTAAATTGAAAGTAGGTAGATTACTACAGATGTTCATTAAAATTCATATTTTCAAATTCCTCAAATAATGTTAATCTAATAAATCTATGAGACTACTTCCCACTGGGATCACTTTCACTAAGACCACTTTTTCAACTCTGAGATTGAAATGTAGGAAAAAAGAAACATACACTTGATATTTTTAAAATTCAAAGAATGAATAAAGAATAATAATCTACTTGGAGTAGACTAAATTATTAAAAACTGTTTCCAAACTCTTTTAAACACTGAATAATCAACAAAGACCCAGTGTCTTTAAGAATCGATTTGGAAAGGAACATTTCAAAGGGTAGAAAATAAGGCATCATGAGTTAAATTAGCTTTCACTCATCTGTGTCCACCTAGTCAAAAGTAGCTGTTATATTTGGTAGAAAGATATCCAATATACATGGAGGAAATTGTAAATGGGATGACATTTTAATCGTGTACATTGTTTAAAAGTTAACTTAGAAACATTGATTGAGTGCTTACTCTATGTCAAAATCGTATATAATTGTGTGTGTGTAACTTTTCCTTTGAAAATAAGATACTTTTAATTTTTATTGCAAAGTTGATAATGGTACACAGTTTTTCTGTATTGCTCTATCCTATGGTCCCCTTTCACCTTCCGATTTAATATGAATTTTCATCCATTTGTTTATTTTTTTTTAATAGGTTTGTTCAAAGACTTGGTATCCCCAAGAGATTTTGATGCTGTCACTCATCTGGCCCTCATCAATGCTGTCTATTTCAAGGGAAACTGGAAGTCCCAATTTAGACCTGAAAATACTAGAACCTTTTCCTTCACTAAAGATGATGAAAGTGAAGTCCAAATTCCAATGATGTATCAACAAGGAGAATTTTATTATGGTAAGATATTTTGGCTTTCATTTTTCTCTTCTTGTGGTCTATCAATAAATTTCTAAAAAAGAACATTAAATATTCATTACTTAAATTTCTTGTCAATCTAGTTTGGGCTACAATTCAATTTCCTTGGCTCCATTTTCAAAAGTCTCTAATTAGATCCTGAGTGAGTATTATATGCATTGACAGCTTTCCAATCTGTTTCTTTAATTTATAAATTTGATCACACCAGCAGAGTGACTTTATTTACATGGAAATGCATGACCTTGTGTAAGAATGTTGGCTACGAAAAGTCGAAAAGTCGTTGGCTTTGGAATGTTTTTTAGTGAACCATATGTTGCACCCAGCTCTTGAGTTGGACTTTTCACAACTTTTTAAATTACAAGCATTCCTTTAAAATTTTGCTTTCATACTTGTGTATGTATGGTCAGGCATAATTATTCATTCATAGTTTCACTTACTGAGGGTCTATGATTTGTGATACAACTCAATATTCTTGGAATTATTTTCAAAGATGATTCATTGGACTTTTCAAGTTTCTGGTGTTAATCCTTCCTCCACACCATATTGAACTGCAATAGTTCGTTGTCAGAAGCAGAAATATAATTATAAACTAAATATATGTTAGAACTAATAGCTTATTCTACTTTTTAAAAAAATTGTAAACTTAAAAGATTATAGTCATAGTTAATCAATTTATCAGTTAAAATAAAGGAAAAATATCCATTATTTGAGAACATCTAAAGGCCCTAGATCAATTATATGAAAATATTCATGCCAAAAGCATTACATTTTGTTTTGAATGGGGGAAATTATAAAGTAGTGGCAGGACCATTTGTTTTAAAGACTTCTTCATTTATATTTTATGAAAGCCTAGTCAATTTAGCTAAGTTCATAGAACACAAAGCCAATGATCTAATTTACCTAAGTACCTAATTTGAAGGTCGTAATCACCACAAATACACTAGATAGCTATTGTAGAATGCAATAGATTTCATTTTGGCTGTGCTGCCTTTGCCGCAAAGCTTTTAGCTGTGGTATTAATAAAGTACCAGGTATTACGTGGTCAATTTTTCTCTTCTCAGAAATCAGGCGGATATTACTAAATGTGACTTATATCCAACTTGGATCCAGGGCTATATTTTTCTAACCAGAACTCTTCATTGTTTCTAATAATAGCTTTTAAATCTATATTCATTTGAAGTATTATTTAAAAATAAAAAGTAAGTCTAGAGAACATGTTGTGACAAATGTGAAATAATTCTGGGGATTCTGAAATAAAATAAATTCTGCAGAGCTGAGACTCACTTAAATTTCAAGGTCTATTTTTAAATAAACCCTCTTTTTCTCAGATGCCTGTATTTCTTATTTCCTATTCAGTATTTTGAAAAAAGTTATAACAACTTTAAACCTTTTATTTCAGCTTTGTAATGAGCTTTTTTTTCACCTTTCTTTTCTTTTTAGGGGAATTTAGTGATGGCTCCAATGAAGCTGGGGGTATCTACCAAGTCCTCGAAATACCGTACGAGGGAGATGAGATAAGTATGATGCTGATACTGTCCAGACAGGAAGTTCCACTGGCCACCCTGGAGCCATTGGTCAAAGCACAGCTGATTGAAGAATGGGCAAACTCTGTGAAGAAGCAAAAAGTGGAAGTGTACCTGCCCAGGTGAGAGGCTCCTGTTGTGGCTCCCTTGGCTACCATGGGGGGAGGGGTATCAATGAAGGTTCTGACCCCCAAAATATTTTGCTACTACTTTTGAATTTTCAGTCTTGTGCTACTTTCCTCTTCCTTATGCTCCTCGTCCTCTTTCCTTTCCTCTTCTTCTTCTTCCTCTTCCTCTTTCTCTTCCCTTTCCCTTTCTCCTTCCTCTTCCCCTTCCCCTTCTTCTTCTCCTTCTCCTTTTTAAAAAGTATTCTTTCACACTCTTGCAGTCCTGCCCAGAGACACAGGCTCTCTTGGTTCATTCAGAACTATTTAACAAGACCTAGTTTCAGCTATGAGTCAGTATTCTTAGCTTCATTTCAGAAGATTTTCCAATAGATTGTCTCTTTGTATCATTTCCATTGAAAGTCTTCTGTAATTCATTAATATTTAAAGCTGATTGTATCTGGAAAAATCATCTCTGACATTATTGGGAAAAGTGCAAGCAAGTCACTGTGCTAGTTGCAGAGACGCAACCCTAAATAAGCAAGAAGAAGCTTAACATCTCCCTGTGGCTGAAAGAATAAAATCCCCGCAGGGCTTGATGTTCTGACTATCATTCTCTTCCTCATCCCTACCTCTGGCCACTCAGTACATCAAACATTTTGTAACATGTGCTGTCTGTGTGCTTGTAGTTATGCCAAAGATACCATGCTGTTTTCATGCCCCTGGGTCTCTATGTATGGTTTTTGCATTGGCCTAAAATGTACTCCTCACATTGCTTTGCCAGATTTATTTACTTAGCCTGCAGAGTGCCACTCTGGCTCTTCTAGGAAGCCTTCCATGGAACCCCTGATGGAGCTGGTGACCCTCACTTTGGCCTCACTTACGCACCTTACTGTCAGGACAATGCATTTATGTTACGACTCTATAATGAAATTACCCTTTTGTGAGTCTTGATTTTCTTCTAGTGTAGACTCAGATCTCTCCCCCATAATGGAGGCACAATAAATGTTTGCAAAATCAAAACCAACTGAAGATATTTATTCTGTCCTTGAATACCTTAAAACTTTGTAAGGGAGCTAGAACAGTAAACACAAACAAGTTTATAAACATAGTGTATAAATTCTGAACTGGAAAACAACACACACACACACAAACAACAGATAAACATATATGTATGTGCATGTGGAAATACAGTTCTAACTCATACCATATTAGGAAAATTACATAAAGAAGATTAATTAATATGAACATTGAAAGGTGATAAATAGGACATTTAGTATTAAACTTGAATTATTAAAAACTCATTCATATTTATTCTAATGTTAGAAATTGTCATTTAAAAGATACATCTTATATAAATGCTTATTTTTCCAAAAAATACTTAGTTGATGTTTGCTTATGTTAATGGAAATCTATTCAGAACTGTAGACATTTTGGCTTGAAATCTATATACACGTTATGTTAGTGTTACGTATCCATAATATATAACTATACATAATATATAGCCATACATTTCTGAGTCTACACATAAAAATTAAGTTAATCATACTATAAGTTTGTTTGTGTTTTGTGGGATTTTTTGGCTAAAATATTAAGCTTGCATAATTTTCCATTAGAATATATTTATGTAGAAAGAGTCCACTATACGTCTATTTTCAAGGAGAGGTAGTCAATAAATATCTAACAAATACGAGTAAACCAAGTTTGTTTTTTCTTTTTAATATATAATTGACATCTGCATGCTTATTATATAAACAATGTCTCTTTAAAAGAATTTACTTTTAAACTTAATAACTAAATTTAAATAACTCAATCAGATCTAAACTCTCGAGAGACTTTTTATCATTAATTTTGTATTTTCCTTGCATTTTACAATGAATTCCTTTTGATAATATGAGAAATTCAGCAGTGTTAATGCTTCCCTTATTAAATTTTATGTATTAAGAGCAGCATCTCCAAATGCTTCAATTCTGTGAAGATTCAAAGTTTTGAGCAGTATTTTAACAGAATTCTAAATGAATGCTTAATAAGTATCACATATTCTATTTCAACCATATTCACTAGAAAATGTGGCCTCCAGGTCCTGTCCACTGAGAAACTGAATGTAGCAGCAGAAGAAAATTAATTTTTCATATTCTAAGAGATACTCTTCAATTATGAAATAGCTTAGCTTGCTTGCTTATATTAATGCCTGTTACTATACTAGGCACAATTAATTACCATGTAGCCAATTCTCTAGGAGTTCTATGAAATCTCCCTCTGCATGGCAAATGCATAGAGAGGGAGGCTGAATACTGGAAAAGATAAATTTGGTTTCTCTTTTTAAGAGATTGACTGACTGTTTTTAAATATTTACATGTCAGTGATAATCAACAAGAAACTATCCACCTCCTCCATTTTACAGCATTAGGAATGTTCAACGAGGATAGTGATTTATATGACCCAATTTTAGCAAAGGTAAAAATGGTCTAATAGCTGTGTTCTAGGTTCTGAAGTATCTGTCTTAAATGGTTTGTATAGTTTTATTCATATGGAGATTATTACCTGAAAATGCAACTTTGCATTTTTGTAATTTGACCAGTTCCTGTCCTGCTGACAGGTACTTTTACTTTCTATTATACTAGATTTTATACAAATAGCTTTAAAATGTTTTCTTAAGATGTGTAGGGTATATTTGTGGGGGGGGCGGGGAGGGGAGTAGGGTCAATGACTTTTGTATTTTTGTTGTTTTTTTCCAACTGAACAATAAATTCTACAGGACTCAGAAGCTGAATTGAAATTGTATTTTAATACAAAATACAATAATCTATTCAGGAGACAGTAAGATTGCTATACCTATATGGTATCACCAAATCCAGTGAAATACTACAAGGTTTATTCACAGTCACACATCTCTAAGATTTAAATGAGATTGTCAGATATTCTTCCAATTTATCCATGATAGCAAAAAAGGATCAAATATATGGTGATGGAAGGAGAACTGACTCTTGGGGGTGAACACACAATGTGATATACAGATGATGTATTACAGAATTGTATACCTGAAACCTATGTAACTTTACTAATAATTATCACCCCAATAAAATTTAAAAAATAAGAAAGAAAGAAAGAAAGAAAGAAAGAAAGAAAGAAGGAAGGAAGGAAGGAAGGAAGGAAGGAAGGAAGGAAGGAAGGAAGGAAGGAAGGAAAGAAGTTTGGCTAATATATAAAATATATACAATCTAAAAAGCACTTTAGAATAATGGTTGGCACAGAGTAAGCATCATATAAGTATTACCTATTATTGCTATTATTGTTTATTTTTCAATGTGCATTTTAAGTCCTAGTATTTATCTTGTGTTAATCTATGGGTAGTTTTATATATACTTTTCTCTAGGTAGGATTTTTAAAAATCTGGTTCTAATGAACATTACCCTCTTCATTGTATTCTCCGGCATTTCAGTCTTTACTGATACAGCTTAAGTATAAGAAGAGTTTTCTAAAATCAAAATCAAATCTCTTAATACTTGGAAGGCAGAGGTACCTGGCTGTAGAAGTACCTTTCATTCTGACTTTTGTTGTCTCAGATTTGCCATTTGTGATCAGTGCTAGAAATCAAAGGATGTAAAGTCATTCTCTATTTTGCAGCCAGGAATCAAATTGTTATTTCGAAATGATAGTCTACTAATAAAGTACTTCGGTTTCATGTTTGTAAAAAAAAAAAAAAATACATAAGCCATCAGATTTTGGTCTTTAACATCTACAAAGGGTTTGCTTAATTGCTTATAAATTTATAAATTTCCTTAAAGGTAATATATGTACATATTTGTTCTTTTCTCACCTTTTGCTCTCCATATGTATCTACTCAGTCTCCAATGCTCTTCCCTCTGCATACCTCTTCAACTTATTCAGATAAAAAGTTGCAAATACACAACCACATTGTATGTCTTTGTTAAAGCAGGCATGCCTTTTGATTTTAAAAAGCAATTTTGTAGATTTTTATTTTTAAATTCAGTAGCTGAAGTATAAAATCTGCCTGTAGTTTGTTTTTAAATAAACCATTGTCAGAATTATAGTGATTAGTACTCTGGGGTTTTGCAGTTAGAAAAACCAATTCTATCACTTCCTAGCTGTGTGACTAGGGCAAGTTGCTTAGCTTTGTTGAACTTTAGTTTGTTCTTTTGTGGAATAGAAATAGTACTTATCTCACAGGATTGTGTGAGATTGTCGTACAGATGATTGAATGAATAAGGTACTATTCATAAAAGGACATGCATAGTGCCTGGGACATAGAAAACACTTAGTATATGGGACATAATGATTATTTATATCAGTATTATTCTATGTTAAGAGGAAAGAGATAGTAATGGATAATAGCTATTTTTAAATAGTTTGACAAGGTAAAAAAGACAACGAATAAGTGGAAATTGTTTACATCCTGTCTTCAACTTAGAACAAACACTATCATGACACCAACATTTTATTTCACTTCAACTTACATGCTTTGTCTTAGGCCAGATACTACAAATATTAAAATGAAAAAGATGCTAGAGTTGACTAATTTACAGTTAAAGTAGCAGGAATGAATTCAGCTATTTACTTAAATTACTCCACTACTAGTAAAATGCAAATTTACAACACCTTAACATCTATAATAATGTGAATATTATACATAAATGCAATAGAATAAGTATTATTGACAGTATCTGCCCTTTATTGCATGCCTGCTATATGCCAGGACCATCCTAAGACTTTTAGAAGACTTATTTAATCCCTCAACAATACTATGAAGTGGATATTATTATTATTGCCATTTTACATATGCTAAAACTGAGGCTCAGAAATGAAGGAACATGCCCAAGTTCAATCTGGGTAAGTTACTGTCTTCGCCTAAACAACCAGCCTCAGCAGTGTGAAACAAACCAAATTGTTTTAAGAAGTAAAAAGAATCCCCTACTGATATCTTCCCTTAAGTTTCTATTTTAGGAGAATTAGGACATACATCGTATGACCTGGACCCATATCCCTGTATGACCTTTCTGACCCTAAGTTTCTTCTTCTATTAATTGAGGATAATTATAATACTTACCTCAAAGGGCTCTGGTGTTTTTAAAATTAATCTGATTTTCCCACTCTTGGAACAGTTCCTAGTATATCATAAGCTCCATATTAGTGACTAAAAGATAAATTAATCATAATAGTAACAGAGCGCGCGCGCGCGCACACACACACACACACACACAAACACCTTAATAAAGCCATCAAATGTACTCTCCAAGACATTCCATACTTTTCTCTAATCCCCTTTTCCTACTTTCACAATCAATATCTGCTTTTTATAGAAAATAAACATTAAGTCCATGTTAAAGTGTAGGATATAGTTAAAATTTAGTACTTAGTTTAATATGTTTACTATACATTTACTCCACTGTTGGTCATATATTTCCATAAACATGAACCTGTTAAAACTATTTTCCCGTGATCATTCCTCTTGGTGTCTGAGTCTCGTTTATAGCCATCATTCCCCGTTATACTCTAAAAACTAAACATCAGCAGTGATGGTAATATAACTTTTAGTGACTTTTACTAAAGAGCTAAGAGACTTAGCTCTTTTAAGGACACAGACATTGCCTAAAAACTTATGATCTGTATCGATGAGGAGGCAACATCTAAGTAAAAAAAAAATATTTAGTTCTAACTAGTTGTTTTCAGTTTTTATAAAAAATAATAAAACCCTTTACTTTTAAAAAAATGCATTTTTTAAATACATCCATTTGGTCCATATATTTTACTATAATAGAAAGATGAGTAATACAATTCATTATTTTGGGAGATATTCCATTTTAGGAACAATCTGGATTTCTGTTGATACAATTTTTAAAAATTTAGTATTCTGTTTATGAGCACTGTAGTTATTTTTAAGTTTTTCAATAATGTTTTATTTCTTCTTATAAGAGTGAGACAAATTTTTTGTGTAATAATTCATAAAGTCCATTGAAACAAAACAATATTTACTATTCTTTTGTTTAAAAAACCTCTACTGTAATTGTAAAAGTGCATAGTTTTTAAGATGTAATATTTAACTCACTTTCATTGATTAACAGTTTTTCTGTGGTGTTACCATGAGAAATTGTATATATAAACTATATTATGATATATGTAAACCATATCATGGTAGTTTTTATGTTTCTCTGATTTGTATGGAGTTGAAATGTTGGATGTAGTTAACCCTTTCCATAGGGTGGAAAGTTGACCAGGATACTAAGAAGAGAATGAAATACCTTGGGTAAATGTATGATTAATCATTACCAGCTTAAAAAGTCAAATATATAAGTAGGTCATAGAATATTGAAAGCTATTCATTTACAAGTTTTACATAGTACAGTGGTAATGATTCTTGATCTCAAAACTCATTTTTTTCTACCACATATTATGATTTTGTGTCCATTTTATACATTTTTCCTAATTAATAATTTAGTACCATTCTGTTATGTTATTCTCTGATTCCCCCGTTTTACAAGCACAAATACTACTTGCAGTTAAAAGGCAGTTTTAGTATAATTTACCTTCTATATAACCGACTTTAAAAATCATATCTAATATTTTATTCTTGTCCATGATACTGTAACTAAACACTTTTAAAGTGCCGTAACTAAATATTTTTCCCCTATGTGTTCTCCAGGTTCACAGTGGAACAGCAAATTGATTTAAAAGATGTTTTGAAGGCTCTTGGAATTACTGAAGTTTTCATCAAAAATGCAAATTTGACAGCCTTGTCTGGTAGGAAATAAACATCAATTTAAAAAAAGTTTATACCACAAAAGCTTTTAGAAATGATGACGCTGAATCCTTTATATTATCATTTATATATTATGCAGTTCTGAGGTAAAATATAGTTATCATTTGCCAGTTAAATACAACAAACACGTTTAACTTCTATAAGTAAAGCTATGAATAATCATAACATTAAGCTTATATTATTCTGGTTCATGTCTTATTTTCAATAGCAGATTATATTCTCTACAAGACCTGTCTTACACATCTTTTAACTCCCCATCCCATCTGGCACAATGCCGTGTAGAGTAGATAATCAATAAATGTGTTGATTGAATATCTCAATATGTCTGGTTATAATAAATCATATAGGAAGGAAGAAGGAAGAGAGGATGAGTGTCTGCTGTAAAAGCTAGACACATTTTAAAATATTACCTAGTGAGATGATGTGAATATTATTCTAAGTCTTTAATAAAAAACAGTGGTTTTGAAGAAATAGAAGTAGCTTTGAAATATACCTAGCAAATTTGACACTGAGTAATTTATTTAAATATTGCAAGAAAAAAATCCAGTTAAATTATTTGATTCAAATGCCCTAATTTGTTCAGGGTAAAAATCATAACATGTTAGTAACACTGAAGTACTTAGAACATGTAAAATCCTTTTGGAAATATTTTTAAGCAGCTAATGATAAGACATTTGTCATTGAAATAAAGTACCTGTGAGTTTAAGACTCAGTTAGCTTATATAATGATTACTTTCTATCATTTCTATAGAACACGGAAAATAATCTGGTTTTTTTTCACGAGATAAAGTCAAATACATATCAAGATAAAAGAAACTCAACATGTAAAGCATCTTTATATGCAATTTACTGAACCCAGTTCTCCAACTAGACAGAGCTGAGGTGATAGAAGATTCCTTAGCAGTTCATGAGTTACAGGAAAGAATTGAGTTTTCCTCTCCTGAAGTAGCAGGAAAATCAATCTGAGCAAAAAATAGCTTCCAAACCTGGAGTGTGAGGACTCATGGACTGAGTTCAGAGGAGTGGATGCCTCCATCCCTGAAATTGCATATAGGGGTACGGAGGGAGGGGCAGAGAGAGAGAGAGACAGAGAGAGACAGAGAGAGACTGGGTGGAGACAGCATGGTCATAATTTTCAATAAATTCTCAAGGGGTCTACAATCAAAAAAGGCCTGCCCTCTCAGATGTAGGATTGGGCAGATTGTTTTCTAAGCAGCATCCAGCTTCCAGCAATGAGATGACATTGATGCACTTGATACTACAACTTCTACCCCTCAGTTAGAGAGCTTACATCACAAGACACTAGTAGAGCTGTTTTAAATGTCTACTATATAAACATTCCTGTCCACACAAAGAAGTGAATTTTCCCTGAGGAAAGGTTTTCGTGACTTACGCCCAGCAACTAAGGCTATGAACTCTTCAGTGAGATTGTCAAGAAGATAGGATGGATAGAGATTCCAAAGGTGATGGGTACGTTTGTATTTGAGTCAGAAATACGTTCATGGCTCAAGCACAGTGTAAAGTTCCTATGCTCCCTTAGGAACTGAGAGAATCTGTCTACAATACTGGCCAAATTCCAACTGGATAATTACATTCTGCTGTCTTATCATGGCATTATTTTCACTTTGATTAGAGATTCCTTCTTAATTCTTTCACCCAAACATATAGTCAGTTATTTCACACACATAGAACATCTGCTGCTTTTCAGTCCTGAGAGAGTAGCACTGCCGTGGTAAATCAGTTATGGTGGTCAGTGTAGCTTAAACTTTTTTACATATCTGAAAGTTTCATAACATAATATTTAACCACCTTTACTATGTACAGAGACAGTACAGCATAGATATATATTATGAATGCAGATGGTTTGGAGATTAGAAATCACAATAAGATCTTTTAGAGTTCCTATACTTTATATCAGGGGTGTCCAAACTTTTTTCAACGTTTTTCACCAAGGGCCGTATGCGGTAAAATACACAAACAGCCAGGCCACTCACTCGAGGTGAAGTACGTATTGCCTCACCTGGTTTATTTAAGTAAACTAAATATATTTTTGGAATTTGTTGCGGGCCAATTAACAATGGATTGTGGGCCGCAGTTGGCCCACCGGCAGCAGTTAGGATGCCCCTGCTCTAAATGCAAAACCTCTGTTTGATCAAATCTCCATTAGAATTGAATCCTTCTAAGCATCTTGCTCCCAGATTCATGCCTGGTACCTGGCATGGGGCTGACACATAGTTGGTACACAGTACCTGTTCGTTAAGTGATAAAATGAGGGGTGCGGAGGAGGGAAGAGTTTTCCTTGGGACCACTTTATACATTACATTTCTTTGAACATTTACTCCTTAAAACATCAGTAAGAAATCCAGGATTGGCCATCCTCAAACCCAATTCAAGTCTTAGGATAACTTGACGAAAGATCTAAAGCCAGCCTCTCAAGCTTTCAATGGGAATTCTTTGATTCTTAAATTTCTCGTTTTATCTGAGTCTTGGTGGCCCCAACATTCCAGCCACCCCAACCAATACCCAATACATCCTTCTCTCTCTCTCTCTCTCTCTCTCTCTCTCTCTCTCTCTCTCTCTCTCTCTCTCTCTCTGTGTCTATCTCTCTCTCTCTGTTTCTCATACACACACACACACACACACACACACACAAAATTAATCTATGCATCATTCATTTAAAAACTGTCTAGTGACACAACCGTAACACTTGCCTCTATGTTTCCTCTGAATTCAGTACATTTATTCCCTGCATCATTTATTTGGGCACCGTATGCTCTGCCTTACATGGTTGGTATCCTTTTCACATGTCTAGTTGTTGCGTCTCCAAATAATGATTAAAGTGTCTATGACACAGTCCTCCCCACAAGTACGCAGGAAAATTATTAGCATATATTATTTGGTTATTATCTCCTACTTTAATGAGAACTTCATGGTGTTTAAGATGTATAGCATTAATTATATTCAATGCTATATCTCTTTGTTTCATTTAACAAGTCTTTGAGAAGCAGATAGTGTGAGCAAAGTACTATGTCATAAAAATGAAGAAGCGATTAAAATATCATACCTCCTCTAAAGAAACATGCAGACTTGTGGGATAAAGGACATAACAGCTGGAATTAATAAAAGGAAGAGTGACTAAAATGTTTTAATAGCACAGGGGTTCTTAACCAGGACTATTTTGCCCTCCACGGGACAACTGGCAATAGCTGGCAACCTTTTGGGTTGTCGCTACTGTGGAGTGCTGCTGATATTTTGGGTGTAGAGGCCAGGGATGAAGTTTACATCCCTGTGATCTACACTGCACAGGACAGTCCCCACAACAAAGAATCATCGTGCCCAAAATGTCCATAATGATGAGTGGAGAAACCCTGTACCAGAGAAAGCGTTATGGAAGCAGAAGCAGAGAGGGGGAGAAAAAAATCGAAGAGCCAAATGGGAGCATAGTATTTGGTCTAAAGATGGAGGAGGAGAATATAGGTATGTGCTAAGTTTTTAAATGCATAGAACATTTTTGAACAACATCTTAGAAAGTAATAGCAGTGGTTGGCTCTAGAATATGGGACAGAGGTTCTTTGATAACAGGAGTTTTTGTTTCACATACCACTGTGTATACTGTTTGGAATTTTACTTTATTATTTCTTCGGTTAAAATTCTTAAAAACTGAGAAAAAGTTTTTAAAATAACATTTTTAGATTTTGTAAATTCAAAAGCACCCAGAAAACGATTAGTTACTAGTGTGACACTGCTACATTCTTAAATTATGTAATAAAATTTTCATCTTTCTTAAAAAATAGTGAATGTGATTTAGTAGCAGATAAAAACAAAAACAAAAAACGCCTCGGCTTCATGTTCTGCTTCTGGAAAAAGAGTAACTTGAGAATCCTTTGCTAAGACCTTTTGAATCCACTCTTTTGTTTTCTATGTCATGACATCCACCTTCATTTCAGAGTCCCATTACTGCTGCCCTGGACTATTTCAATAGCCTCCTAAGTGGTTTCCGATCTCTCTTCCATTTAATCTGTCTTATCTACCACTTATCTACTATTACTGAGATTAATCACCTTAAAACTCACTCACAGATCATTCCAGTTCCTGTTCAAAGCCTCCCTTCAGCCAGCTATGTACTGTCCACTGTGGGGCATTCAGCCCTCAGCCCCCATTCAGCTTTTACTCTGGCTAATTCCTTATGCACAGCTTGTGCCCCAGCAAAACTGAACACGCCCTCTGCATCACACATCACCCCCGTGCCCCATCTTTATGAAATCTCTCCTACCCAAAATACCTCTATAATTGGGCCTCAGCTCACATATCCCCAACTTTTTCAAGCCACCATGATTACAACAACCAGAAGTAGTCACCCTTTCTTAAATTCTACAATATTCTGCACTTCACCTTGTGTCACATTTCACATCTGATCTCATATTATCGTTACTTATGCATCTGATATTCCCTGCCAGCATTTCAACCCACCAAAGATTGATCCCTCTGTATGCTTAGGAAGCACCCAGCACTGTGCTTTTCCCTTTGTACTCACTGAATAAGAAATGAATCAGTTGAGATGCTCTGTATGTATTGTATCTATATTTTTCATATCAATTTAATGTCCATTGCTTTTAATGCCGAATTTCATTAACATAAAGCATAGTAAGCATTCATACAATAAACATGGAATGGAGAGAGTGCTGAGAAACATTTTCTTCTTGGGCTGGATGTAAAATGCTCATCTAGTTGAAGTAAGGATCCTTTTATAGAGTAGGGCTATTTTTGTAATGGAAATGAATGACTGTCAGCATTTCGATTAATAGATAATCCTCTTGGAAGGTGTAAGGAGAAGGAGAAAGTGAGTACTAAATCCTTCAGCATGAAGTACGAGCTTTAATAAAGGAGCCAATAAAATAAAGGAGTTAAGAAGACACAGCAGAAGCCATATCCAGGTCAGACTCAAGAGCCTAGATTTATGCTGGACTGACTCTTACACTCTGCCCTTGTTTGTTCTCTTTCTCCTTGTACCTGTAAGCCAGAGGGATAGATTTATCTTTCAATGCCATAATTCCATTTCTGCTCCTACTTTCTTACCTGGACTGTTGCAACAGTTAAGCTTGCTCTTCCTGCCTCTAGCTTTCTCTCATCCAATTCACCCTTTACAGCTTCTGCCTCAGGTGTCCTCTAAAATCAAAGCAGTTGTGTTCCTTTACTTCTGGACAAAGCCCAGCTTTCTAGCATCATGGTCCAAGCTCTTAGATCAGGTGCATTCCCTGCCACTCGCACCTCCTCGTAGCCCAGGCTCCACTTGGACCTTGGGTCTTCCCCACTGCTTCTCTCACTTTACAAATATAACTCTGCTTGGAATGCCCTTGCCCCCTTCTCTGACACGCACCCTTCTGCTTATTTTTCAAGAACCAGCCCAAATGTCACCACTTCTGAGAAACTTTCCCTGATATCTCTCCCTTCCTAGCTGATTTACTTTCCCTCATTCAGAGTCTCATAGTGCAAAGTGCTATCACACATTTTACCTGTTCCTTAGATGATTTGTTCACATATGTGTCTCTGTCCTCAGAAGCAGGGACTGGGTCATAGACATCTTTCTGTCCTCAGAGCCCAGCATGGTGTGGGGAGGAAGACAGATGCTGGGTGTGTGTGTGCTGTCAGGAGATGGTGCTGGCCCTGCCTTGCGCCACATGTGGAGGCTTCTCTCAAACCTCCAGCCCTCCTCACTCATCATGCTCCAGACACACAGGCCATCTCCTGGGTCCTTGAACACATCTGGCGTGTGTCTGCCTCTGCACTAGGTTTCCTTCCATTGGAAGCTCTACTTTGAGATCTTCCCATCACTGGCTCCTTTGTATTCTTTAGGTCTCAGCTCAAATTGACCTCAGACATGCCTTTCCTAACAGCCTATGCTAAGAAGCTCCTCTTCCATGCCCTGGTTACCAGCCAACACAGTGCTTTATCTTATTTCTTAGTTACACTTACCACACCCTGAAATTGTGGTCATGTATTGATTTGCTTTTATATTGTTCTTGTCATTTATTGTCCTAACTCCATTAGAAGGAACTCTTTAGTTCACCAAGGTATACCCAGTCATCAGCTATGTTTGGCTCATAGGAGTTGCTTAGTACATGAATGCATGAATAAATGAATGAATGAGTGAATGGATGAATGAACAAATGATATTTGCTGGTCTATAACAAAATCTATCCAGAAAAACAAACTATTCCTACCTTGAAGGAACCCAAATTCTAAAAACCTTTCTAAAGTTCATGGGCCGAAGCTAAAAATATTTTAGCAACTTAAGTGCAGAAATGCTTTTGGTATTCTGGCGTTCTGTTATGGAACTCTCTTTATTTTGTTATTTTAAGCATGTCCTTCCTGACGCAGACATCTATGTAAATTGGCTGTGTTTGGGAACAGTGCCACAAAGGAAGTAACAGCATCCACTTGCATCTGCGGGCCATCCTGCCGACATTATGCTAACCACAGATACTTAGAGGCTTTGGTGCCCTGCACAATACCTCACACAAACAGGGTACTCACTACATATTTGCTCAATGCTAAGTATTTTGCCCTGCTTCCTTTAGAAGAGCTTGAATTATAGCCCAGCTCTTCTCTGGGGAACCTAGGGTTTTACTGGCCCAGTTCCCATCTTACCCCTGTGAAAAGCCTGGCTCCACACTGCCCCGAGGAAAGCGGGAGCAGTCATTTGGCAGCAACATCTGTTGTGGCCACGATTAGACTGCTTGGGGCCAGTATAATTTTTTTTTTTTTGGTAGCTCTGTTTGCCTTTGACTTATTTATTTTCTTTTTTAGAGAATAGTTAACTTTTCTCTAGCCAATAAGATGAGCTTATCAGTGTAAAATAAATCTCCTTAAGTCCTATCACATTATCATTCATCAAATATTTGAGTGAGAACTTGGTGCCTGGCAGTGTGCAAGGAATTGATAAGAGATGAATAGGACAAACAAGGTCCAGGCCCTCAAGAAAGGTTATGGCCTAGACGAAAGATGACTGGCGCATAATTACATGACGATGAGCAATTACACGACAGAAGGCAAGCATAGGAAGCTACGAGCTTGCCGGTATCCTTGTATGACCTGATCTCTTTCTAAAATTTAGTGACAGCAGAAACATTCTTGATTAAACCACTTTGGGCTTATATTTTATTTTAACCTTTCTGCTTGAAGTTTGCCCCAAAAGAAAAAAAAATCATTTTTTCCCCTTCGGTATCTGTGATGTAATTTCTTATTTGTTACATTTTCTGCCTCTTGTATATGCAAAGGGATACTGTTTCTCTGAAGGTTCAGGGTTCTGAGGTCTTGTTTACATGTGTAGAACTTTGCTGTCCATCGTGCGTCAGTTAACCGCCCCTGAGGGCTGGGACACTGGATTGGATCTTTATTTTGCTGTCTTTGAAATGTATACAATGACACGGGTCTGGTGGATACCATTCCTTTGCTCATGTACTTGATTAGATTTTTAAGTTGTTTAGTGTGTGTGTGGTCTCTGTATTCTTTCCTTCTCTGGTGCTGTTCTCCGTCAATTACCTAGAGCATCTACTTTGGATTAGTGCCATATTTTATTTATTACAGGAATCAACTTTATAGCGATTATTATGAACAGAATTGTGGTCATGGTGCCCAGAGAGTGACAACACCCAAAATCCTACGAAATAGCTGACCTTTTCATTCAACTATTAATACATTTCTGTTTATGCTGTGGACTGGGTTAAATACTGGAAAATTACACATTACCAGGAAACTCCCTCTACTAGGGTAGTTCATTTATTAGGCCTACTGAATGCCAGAAGCCAAGGATACTAAAGAGAATGACACAATCCTTGTTTTAAAGAAGTTGACAGTCCAGAAAGAGAGCGTGATCAATACCAATATATTATGAAGGCGTCACTAGAATTAGATCCTGGGTTCAGTGGGGAAGAGTGGTCAGCTCTCCTTTAGTGGGGGATAGAAATCAGAGGAGAGCAGAAAAGGCCTGGTAGACCTCGAAGCTGAGCCTTAAATGTAGATTAGCTGTCTGACTGAACAACAACAAGGGGTAAGGGAGTTTCTAGAGAAGCAAAGACACAGAAATGATAAAGTTTGGTAGGTTCAGGCTATTGGAGTTCATATACACTGAAGCACAGGGTATGAAGTGAAGAATACTAAATGAATGAAGGAGAAGCAACCTAATAGAGGCCCTCTTATTGAATACTGAGCAGGTACAGGGGGATGAGATATACTGAAATCGAGAGAGGAGGTAGAGCAAGCAGGAGAGGGGTAAACATTTTTAAGTAGGGTAGTAGCTTAAATTGGTTTCTATTTTGATAAGATCATCCCAGAGAAGCTTTCATATAAACTCAAGTCTGTTAGAGCTATTCTCAACTGCGGTGTCATGACACATTGTGACAACATTGAAACTCATTTTTTTTTTTTAATATTTGTATATCTTGCTGGATTTAATTTTCTGATAAAAATGAACTTTTATCTCCATGTTAGTAGGTGAGTTTGGTTAATGATTTTTTTTCTCTCTTCAGACTGCCCTTGCTCAATTTTAATATCAACGTAAGACTTAGATTACTTTTTCTAGAATCTAGAATGGTCTTATAAAAGAAATTTCTATCTGTTCCTTAAAGATTTGGTTAAAGTCATTCAGCAAACCATCTAGGCTTGGAGTCTTTAATTTTGAGGATGGGGGAAGTTTTTGTCTACTGATTCAACTAGTACTTTAATGCTTACTTGATTATCCAGATCTTCTATTTTTTTTCCCTTGGTTCAATTTATAATTTATATATTTCTATAAAAAATTGATCATAGGCCTATTCATTTTCAAAGTTATCTGCATAAAGAAATACAAGAATCTTTTAGGGGAGATGGAAATAGTCTGTATCTTATTTGTGGAGGTGGGTTCACATATATATACATCTATCAAAACTTACCAAACTGTGTATTGTATAGAGATACAGTTTGTAGCAAATAAATCATACCTCACAAAGTTGGTTAACATTTATCTGCAGAAAATTATACATGGCACTTTTTGTGATTTAAAAAAAAAATTACCTTCTGTATCTTTAGATTTGTTCTTTTTTTTTTTGTCTTAATATTGTTTATTTAGGCAATCTCTCTTTCTTCTTCCTGCATCTGGTTAAAAATTTGTCCATTTCATTATCTTGTAAATACCTGGCTCTCTGGGAGGACCCTTAGTATCCTTGTCTTGACTTTTCTGCCCCAGTTCCTTACCACCATTTTGTATAAGTAAATGAAAGCATATGCAAGGATAGGTGATTAGAGGAGGGTACGCTTAGGGCAGAGGCCAGAGTTGAAGGAACAAGATTCCTTCTCTCAAGGTGCCTACTGAAGCCAGCAGATCAGGTTCAGGAGTTACTGGAGGTGGTTTCCTCTATGCAAATCGATGTGGCTGAAATATCATTTGGTGTTTTTGAGAACTCCCCTCAGAATATTTGAAGAGGACTTAGCTGGCGATGTGGACACGCATTACCCTTTAGGAACTGGGTTCTGTCACTTTTGCATTCAGGGCTATAATATTGGCTCTTAGTGGATGACCCTATCAGACTGATGAAAATGGGCAGCAGAGTCTGAAAACCATACAGCATCAGTTAACTACTAAATTGTTAACGTGTTTTACTATCTTGGAAATCATGTGTTTGTTTTGCCAATTAAAATGTTTGGCTAGTTATAAAGGCAATTTATATTTTTCTTTTTATTCATTGAAAAACTAGTCTTCTGGATTTGAAGGAGCTAATTATACTTAATTGTTTAATGTAAAACCTTTATTGCTTTTTATTTTTCTTCTAGTCATCAAATGCATTCTAGAAGAAAAATGTCATAATATGTGAGATGGACTATTTCGTAACACAATGCTTATATCTGAACACTATGTTTGAGCTTAGAAAGTAATATCCCTATTAAAAGAATATTCAGTGATGCCTCTCAATTGTCTTGGATTTTATTCAGATAAGTAGGTGCTGTGCAACAGATGTACCAAAAACGTTGTTGGACATCATTCCCTATCCATATAAGATAATTACGTATTTTTGAAAACTTGAAAGGAAAGTGAGTGTTGTGGGTAGGACTTCGTTCCTTATGGAATATTACTAAGCAGCCTAATGGGAAATCAACTGTGTTTTTACTAATACTGATCGGTGCTCGTCATCAGCAACGAAGCTATTTATCTTAAATTCAAATTACACCTCCAAGAATTGGAAAAAAGGGTGGGAGAACAAACTTGAGTAAACTACCCTGTACTATTTTTTTTTTTTTTTTGTATTTGAGGTATCTTTTGTTTGTTTTGTTGATTCTTGGTGATAAATTGGAAATCTAAGGCTAAAGGCTGCTCCATTGTATAGTTTGCCAGGACTGACCTAACAAAGTACCACAGACCGAGTGACTTGAACAATGGACATTTACTTTCTAGTAACAGTTCTGGAGACTGGAAGTCTGAGGTCAAGGTGTCTTTGGAGTTAGTTTCTTCTGAGTCCTCTTTCCTTGGCTTGTAAATGGCTGCCTTCTCCCTACGGCTTCACATGTTGTCAAGGTTTTCCAAAGAAACAGAACAGGAAAAATCTATATCTAGATCAAATCTATCTATCTATCTATCTATCTATCTATCTATCTATCTATGCATATTTATACATATTTATCTGTCTATCTGTCTGTCTGTCTGTCTATCTATCAATCATCATCATCTATTGAGAGATGTAGTTTAAGAAATTGGCTCACACAGTGTAGAGACTTTGGAAATCCAAAATCTAAAGGGTAGGCAGGCAGGCTGGAGACTCAGGGAATAGTTTCAGTTCAAGTACAAAGGCAGTGGTTGGCAGAATTCCTTCCTGTTCAGAGAAAGTCAATCTTTGGTCTGCTAAGGTCTTTAGCTGATTGGATCATGCTTTACTCAAAGTCCACCAACTTAAATGTTAATTTCATCAGGAAAACATCTTCACAGAAATACCCAGAATATGTTTGACTATCTGGACACTGTGGCCCAGCCAAGTTGATACATACAGTTAACCATGACACATGGTCTTCCCTCTGTACCTATCTGTGTCCAAATTTCCTCTTCTTATAAGGACACCAGTCATAATTGGATTAAGGCCCACCCTATTGACCTCATTTTAACTTAAAATCTATCTCCAAATACAGTCACGTTTTGAAGTCTTGGGGGTTAGGAATTCAACATATGAAGTTTGAGAGAACACAAGTCAGCAGATAACTGCCATTAATTTAAAAATAAGCATAAATAGAAAGATAATTCAAAGGGAAAAGCAGTCCTCCTAATATTGAAAATGTGTTATTTCCTCTGACTTCCTCAAATAAGCCAATTAACTGGATGGAATGTAAAGTACCTTTTTTATATGTTCACATGTCTACAACTTAGAAAACAATTTTATTATTCTTTGCCAAGATCATTTACATTACAACAATAATTAGACATTAGATTTTTTAAATGCTTTTTCCTAGATTTCTATCTTTTTTAATTTTGTGTTTGCAAATTTCAAATTAGAGCACACCATGTAAGATGTTTTCATACTGCATTATGAACTAATTTGAAGTTGCTATTAAAACAGCCACTTTCTGCTTTTTCTGGCAATATAACAAATAAGCAATAGGAAAATTACCAATAAAAATGAAGAGAAAATTAACAAAAGAATATGAAATGAGGACAACCAGAATACACATCTTCAATGGCTCTCTCAAATCATAAATGTAATCTTACAACATTATATCTTATGTTTTACATCATTATATTTATATCATATATTAGTATTTTAAGCCTCTTCTTATATTTTTCAAATCCATTTAACTAAAGGTTAAAATGCTTCCCTATCTCTGACACTGAAGAAATGCTTGTATTATCTATTTTTTTTTTGCAGATAACAAAGAGATTTTTCTTTCCAAAGCAATTCACAAGTCCTTCATAGAGGTTAATGAAGAAGGCTCCGAAGCCGCTGCCACCTCAGGTGCCAAGCTGTTTTCTAAAATCTTCTCATCTTTTCTAGATTTGTATTTTTGAAGCAATCTTGGGCAGGGGATAGGGGTCATTTTTAGAACCAAACCATAAAACTGACTCTTCTCTGGCTCTGCTCTAACTTAAGAAATATAGCTAAAACTAGCTAGAATGTTCTAAACTCACTCTAGTGCCCCATGTGGTGTGACTCCCACCTCCCATTTTCTAATGAAAAGTGGGAGGACATTTGGCAGCTCTGTAGAGTTGACTTTCTTGCTCTGCTGCCTGTTTCAATGTTTTAAATATTTCCCTGCTGTCCACTGAAACATTTTCTTCCTACTTAATTACTTGTGCAGGTTAGTTTTTAATTTTGTCAGTGAAAGGTTTTGATTTTTTAAAAGTATATTCATGAACAAGAACATACGATAGCAAGTAATAAATAACTTTAACTGAATTATAATACTAATAAAATCACAATTTTAAATAAATAATGCGAAAAAATTGCCATAAATCATGTGTCCAAAGCCAAATGGCAAATGTCCTTGGTCATTTTGATCATTCTGACTTCCCTAGTTAAGTGAGAATGATTTTTCCAGTGCTTTTTTTTCCTTTCTTTAATTGTTTAGATTGATTTCAACCTCATCATCAAAGTTTAGTTGAGTTCCCCCCCCACACACACACACATAAAATGTAACACATCATAGTTGTACACAATATTCTACCTTTGTATAAATTTGTCCATTAAAAGGATAACACCAGTTAAAAAAGTATTTTCAGGAGGAAATAGAAACACAGTATTCACAGACATCAAGAAAACTTAAAATCTTACATAATTTAATAGTGACCTTTTTCTCACAATTGAGTCACCCTTGAGCAAGTATAAAATGATCCTACATAAGAAGGATCTCAGGGGAATTCAGTTTCCCAGCTGTAGGAAATACATTTCGGCTCCCATTGCTGTATTTTCCCTTTAATCACTGCCATTTCAGCCACTTACTAAAAGCCTGGTGACTTGCTATGTAAAAATACCCATTTCAGACAAATAATGATTTAAGAATATAAAGAAACTCTTTGTTTTTTGGAGGGGAGGGTTACTTCTCTCTTCCCTTAACTCAAAGGTCATTTTAGTAAAGCCGAAAGTATTTATCTGAGACTGAGACTAAAAATATTGTAACAGGCAGAATAAATTGTCCTATTAGTTTTGGAGGGGTGGAGATAGGAAACTCTGTGTGTGTGTGTGTGTGTGTGTGTGTGTGTGTGTGTGTGTGTGTGTATTTAAAGTAGAAGTGTTAGCACCTTTAGACTTTTTCTCTCTTTAATTCTTTAAAATCATGTTTCCTGTAAACCATTGCCTTTGCATTAAACATAGATGGTTTGAAGAAATTTCTCATTATTCCCTGCACATCCACAGACATGTAATTACTTTCTCTCTGCACTGTAGGAATGATTGCAATTAGTAGGATGGCTGTGCTGTATCCTCAAGTTATTGTCGACCATCCATTTTTCTTCCTTATCAGGAATAGGAGAACAGGTAAGTCTGTTATGAAAACAGAACATTTTAATAGGTTAAGAGAAATAATTTTCTTTTAAATGAGAACATTTTCTACATTATTTATCAGATAATTTCTAATGTTCAAATGATTTTTTAAATGAAATTATTTATATTTTCATTTTGAGATCATTGCTAATTATAAGCAAGAAGGGAAATAATTATCCTTTTTTTTTGTTTGTTTATCCGCTGTGTTGTTCACTTCCAACCCAATGCAGGTACAATCCTATTCATGGGACGAGTCATGCATCCTGAAACAATGAATACAAGTGGACATGATTTTGAGGAACTTTAAATCATTTCATTTGAATGACAAGGAAAATAGTAACTAAGCACATTATGTTTGCAACTGGTATATATTTAAGATTTGTGTTTTACAGTATATGTCAAGATAATATTTAAAATAGCTCAAGATAAAAACAATGTATGTAAATTATAAGCCAATTTGTCAAGGAATGTTATCAGTATTATTGAGGTAATGGTCCTGTCATGTCATTGTGTTTGCTGTGCTGATATTTAAAATAAAAGTACATATCGAACATGGAAACAGCTCTCTTTTTCATTTGAGAAGTTGCAGTATAAAGACACCTCTAGGTGAAATTTGGAAACAGTTATGCTTCTGGACATTTAAAACAAACAAACAAACAAACAATAACAAAACCATTTACTAGACATTTAATGATATTAAGGAATTGTTGACTTTTGCAAAGTGTGAAAACTTCTGGACATCTTAAATCTTTCCTAATCATGCAGAATCAAAGCACCAAAGTAAATTAGCGTCATACGCTTTTACCTAATAAATAATTAACAAGGGAAGTAAAGACAGGTACTCCACAAAAATTCTAATTGTTTTTTCTCTGAAGATGGTGTATTACGGTGTAGTATAAAAGAATGTGAACTGAACATCTTCTGTATGGCTCCTTGTCAAAACTTCTTAGAAAAAAAACAGGGCTATGCAAACCCATAGATTACAGCAATAGCTTATTTACTATGTCTTTAAAAATCCACTTGGCTTCATAAGCAAAATACAGACTACAACCAAGTTCCCAAAAGTCCCCAAATAATCCGTATGAGCAAATGAATAATAAAAATATGCCCTTTGGTATGTCACCAGATAACTAACTACCATGTTTCCCGGAAAATAAGATCTAGCCAGACAATCAGCTCTATATGCGTCTTTTGGAGCAAAAATTAATATTAAAAACCTGGTCTTATTTTACTATAAGACCAGGTCTTTATAATATAATATAATAATATAATATAATATAATATAATATAATATAATATAATATAATATAATGTAATAGAATACCGGATCTTATGTAACATATTATAAGACACGGTCTTATATTAATTTTTGCTTCAAAAGACACATTAGAGTTGATTGTCTGTCTAGGTCTTATTTTCGGGGAAATATGGTAGAAGAACTGTGCTAGTACATATACCGGAAACCGGCAGGTCACAGGCTGAATGCTGCCCACAAAGGTGTTCTTGTTTTTTCTGTGTGAGAGATTTTTGTTTTGAACTTGAACGTCTGTAATTGGGATATCATATTTTTGTTTCTCCCATTGGTTACCTGATGGATGGCTCCTGGATGCATCTGTGTTTGAGCTCTCTGGTGAGTTTTAACAACTACTTTGCAGACTATATTGGTCTTATTTTCTAGAACAAGAAGTAGTTGATTACAATGGAGGTAGTACCAACTTCTTAAGGTCTCGAGTAAATTATTTTGTTATACTTTGGCTGAAATAATGGCATTCCTTTAGTGGGTGCAGGGAGGGATAAAGAAAGAATGATCTCATCATGTCCCATGAATGAAACTAGGCACATTTAATTACCAAACTTTTGATTTTGTGATTAATGGGTTCAGAAAAAGTTTAAAACATTTCAGAATTTAACAGAAACAGTTTTCATGTAACTTTCTTGTGTGTTAGGTATTTTCCTAAGATTTGGAGCTGTTACCAAGAATTGATATTATCATTAACTTTAATTCTGTTCAGGAAGGTTGTAGTTTAGGGAAACCAGGCCTAATCCTAGACCTAATGTATTTTAAACTCTGAGGAAAAACTAGAAAATCTGTGTTTTTTTGTTTGTTTCACAAATCCCCTTGGTGATTTTGTTACACACTAAATCTTGAATATTACTAAAATAAAGGATACATGTGGAATACTTACTTATGTAGTAGTTGCTTAGATATAATTTATAGAAAATTAGATCAATCAACAAAATATCCAAAATTAGTGCTTCTCAAATTTTTGTGTATTGGAATTACCGGGGATGGTAAGGCAGTTTTATTTAGCAGATCTGGAGTGGCACCTCAGAACCTGCATTTCTAACAAGCTCCCAGTTGATGCCATTGCTGTGCATCCATGGACTCAGCTTGAGAGCAAAACTACACTTAACAGAAAGGTTTCATGTTTGATACTTTTATACATGGAAACAGAAAAACTGTGTAATTTTCATACAGCTTGGAGAGATTCAGGGGATGGAGCAGTAGTCTCCATTAAAAATGCAATGCACTTACACAAAAAGAAAAATATGGTTTTGCTCTAAAGCCTTTTTTCCTATTACATATTACAGAAAAATGCTGACTTCCTCTGCATATTTGAACCCTTGACATATATTCTTTAAAAAAAATATAGGTACATTTATAGGCAAAACCCATAAAAGAATTTATGAATACCCAAGGCCACCATGCTTAACACTAAATCTTCTACAGCTTATAGTCTCAGAAAACTCATAGTTTATTCATAAACCTGAGGTTATTCTAGAACAGTGCTCTTGTTTTCATTTATAATGTACACAGATGGGGCTAACCGATGTTGACTGAGGATTGTTATTCTGAGTTTGTGAGAGTCTTCATTACTGAATCACTACTTGTTAAGCATTACATATTTGCTGTAGTTGTATGTCTATTAGTCAACTAAATGAGTTACCTGTAAGGAAGAGCAAACATCATTAGACAGGCACGTGGGTTTTATAAAGCACAAAATACAATTTTTAAAGCTAATATAAGATGAAACGCTACCACTCAGAATGTTTACCTTAACATATTTCAATACAATTTAGATGCTCCTTAGAATAAAACCTTGTTATTGGTATGTTTATGGAGTGCTTCAAAATAGAATACTTGACAGTACCAAGTTTTTCCTATTGCTTGACTTTGTTTATAATTTCTTCAATATTTTTCTTTCTATTGAGAAGGGAACATCTTATAGTTTAGTTTCAATTCCTTTGAAATGCATAAATCACTACACACACAGACATACACACACACACACACACACACACAGAGTGTGCACAACCTCCAGAAACTTCTTTCTCTTTGAACATATTTTGGTGGAGGAAATCAACAATTAGGCATCATTTGCTTTTAATTTAATTATTTTTCCAGTTTTACTGAGGTGTATTTGACAAAACTGTACATATTTCAAATGTACTACAATGTGATAATTTGATGTACATATCCATTGTAAAATAATTACCACAATCAGATCAGTGCACCCATCACCCACAGTTACTTTTTTGTGTTGTGTGGTGAGAATGCTTGAGATTTACTCTTTAGCATTTTTCAAGCATACAATATAGTAGTCATCACTATAGTCACCATGTTGTACATTAGATTCCCAGAATTTATTCATCTTATAAGTGAAAGCATGTACCCTTTGAGCAATATCACCTGATTTTCCCAAAACCCCAGGCCCTAGCAACCGCCATTCTACTCTCTGTTTCTGTGAATTCTACTTATTTTTTTCAGATTCTACATTATGAGTGAGATCATGCAGTCTTTGTCATTCTTTGTCTGCCTTATTTCACTTAGCATAATGCCCTCCAGATTCATCCACATCGTCGCAAATGGCAGGATTTCCTTCTTTTTATGGCTGAATAATATTCCTGTGTATGAGTGTGTGTGTGTGTACACACACACACATATATATGTGTGTTTATATATGTATATATATATATAACATAGGAATATATATATATTCTTATATATTATATATATGTCATATAACATATATAACATATATAAATATATATTACATTTTCTTTATCCACTCATGCATTGATGGACACTTAGGTTTTTTTCCATATCTTGGCTATTATGAATAATACTGAAATAAACAGAAGTCTCTTTGATTTTGCTTCCTATGTATTTTAGATATTAATCCCTCATTATATATGGTTTGCCTATATTTTTTCCTATTCTGTAGGTTGCCTTTGTGTTTTGTTCATAGTTTCCATTGCTGTGCAGAAGCTTTTTAATTTGATGTAGTCCTACTTGTTATTTTTTCTTTTGTTGCCTATGCCTTTGGTGTCATATCCAAAAAATTATTGCCAAGACGAATGCTAAGGTGCATTTTCTCTATGTCTCCTTCTAGTAATGCAAACATAGAGTGTACGATACTTAGCCCAGCTGCTTTGTTTCATGACTGCCAACAAAGTTATTCTTGAGGGAATGTGGAAGCCTCTTCATGCACATAAACACAGCTTATGGAAAAAAATATCTGTGTCTTATGAAGACAGGGAGAGAGATTCTCACAGAAGAACCAGTTTAATTTTTTATTAACTACTTTGGTTCAAAATATGAAAGATAGTTTAACATTGATAAGCTTAAAGCTAAAAGTGCATTATGTTCATATGATTTTGGTGAGACAGATCCATGGATTGCTAAAAAGAATGTTTAATTAATGAAAATAAAATCAATGCAAACAAAACATGTATTTTTTTTGGTCAAAATCCACTCTGTATTATACATTAAGTATAGATGAACTTTTCCTCTCTTTAAAAGTGCAGAGTTTTTGTTTATTTGGAAAAATTAAGTGGTTATTTGTGACATATGGCATATTTCAGAAAATGTTTCTTCTGCAGTCACCACAGTTTCTAGCTGATATAGCATTTTTTTCTCTCCCTCAAATAAATCATATTTTATCTCTTTACTTTTCTGAAAGTTTTATAATAATTCACAAATATATAAAACTGACATTTGTTCACACAATTGTTCTTTCCTCTATCTATTATTCAAGGAAAATTTCTGATGGAGAGATTGTCTTTTTCCAAATGATTGAGTGACCTCCTTCTTTTGGGATTTTCTGTTTAAGTATTTATAACCAGACACCTATGGGAAAAATATGGGCGGTGGAATGACACAGAACCAAGTTTAAACATGAGATCTACCACGTATTAGATGTCTGTCCTTGGAACAAATTGTTTAAGTTTTAACTACATATTTAAATGATAACTTCTATTTCGTAGGAGTATATTAATGATTAAATGGTATAAACGTATATGAAAAATATAAGTAGTACCAGACACATAGCAGTCACTTATAAAAGGCTAGCTATTAGTATTCACATTACCATATTTCAGCTTTACTATGGCACATCATTTTTCACATTTTAATGTTTATGAAAATGGAGCGAGCACTGGTGTTTTACAATTGCTGGTGAAGGTAGCGGTCATGACTTTAGACGGTGTTTGCCTCTGCATGCAGTAATCTTGTTGCATGAGGGTTGTCTAACTATAATCCCTTGGCTTCTCAGTCAACAAACCATTCGAGAAAGAATCATAATGACTATTTGAGGAAGCACTGAAAATCCTGGTTATTGTCTGAAAAAAACCTTTCATTGATTTTTCTGTAAGATAAAGTGCCAGTTTCAAAACTTGTCAATAGCTTAGAAGAAAGTCCTAGGGATAAAACTTGCTTTCTGGGCATGACTGTATCACCACTGCTCTTAGTGACATAGACGACAATGGTATGGGTAAACACAGACATCCCAGAAAGTGATTTGGAGCTGGACACTGTGTTTTAAAAACATTGTATTTTGCTTGTATGTTCATTGTACAATATACATAAGTATGATATATAATCAAATTCACTTAAATAAGTCTAAAAGATATACTTAATGTTTTGAATGAGTTTAAAATAATTCTATTCAATGTGTCACAGTCTAACTGTGATTTTTTTCTTCCTTAGTAGTACATAAAACAAAGGAGTATCTTATAATTGATGTCTTGAATTAGAAAATAATATGTTATCCATAGCAAGACTTGGGAAGGAATCATGTCTATTAAAGTGCATAGCAAGTGGAAATGGGATCACCTATAATTTCCAAAAGGCATTGCTTTCATTGGCTATCAGAGGTTTATGTAGAAGTTTGAATTCAAAAAGAGAGGAGGAAGGGAGTGGGGGAGAGAGAAAAGGAAGAAGGAAGTAGAAAAGCAAATATTCACAAGCTACCTACAAATGGCAATTCTTTTCCACAAAATGACTCTACAGTACCTGAAGCAGACTAAACTCAATTACTAAAAAACATCTGAAAGAAGAATTTTTCTGCTATCGATCATGTAGAAGTGAACATTACAACTGCAATGTGTGTGTGTGATAAGGGCAGAGTGGGAGAGTGGAAATCTTAAATCCAGTTTGTCTTTAAAAAAATTAATCTCTTAATGTAGCTTAAGAGCATTCTCACTTTACATACTGTACACGCTAATTAGAGGCAGTCTATGAGGAGGCTGATAATTATTAGATTTAAATGGCAGAGGTTTAATTTCGCCCTAATTTTTTATTCTTTCAATAAAACTCTTTCCTCCAGGAAGACTGTTTTAATTAGCTGGTCTTCGCAATTTATAGAAGCTATGATCACACAATACTTCCATAGCAGCAGACTTTTAATTTTTAATTTTATTGTCTTCACATGGACCGAATTGAAACCAATTTCTAGGGCATTTCCTCTGTCATAATGGTGCTAATGGAAGGAAATTTAAAAAGTAAATGCTAGATCTTGATAATTTTGAAAGAAATATTTTTCTCATTGAAATCATTCAGAAATATTTTTTTGAACCAAATAAAGCAGAAAGAATTTTGTTCATTTGACTTCTATTTAAATTAATGGTTTCTGGGTTGTTCCATTTATATATTATATTAATAAAGCTAAAATTCTTTATTAAGAACTAAAGTGTTAAATATTTACCTGGGCAAATTTTAAAAGCGACAATAAATGCCACAAGATGTCACTGTAATCCTAATAAACTAATAAGGGTAGTAACCACTTTTATTTCAACAATTTAAAGAAGTTAGGTGAAAAACATCTTCACAATAGTCACATAGCAGTTGGTAATGTTACAGTCTATCTTTCCAGATCTACACGTAACTATAAAAGTGCACCCTGGAATAAGCCTCTGACATTCAGTGCCAACTTTCATAGACTAGAGTAAGAATCTTTTACTCTATTGAAATAAAATTATTTTCATTTTCATGGTATAATTCCATCTAGCTAATTTCTGATTCAGATTGGAAATGGAATATTTTTAACTCAATGGACATAAAAACTCCAGGTTTAAAGATCCTGTAAAAGCTCTTTATACCCATTCTATGATGTCTTTGATGTCTGTGAAAGATTCCATTGCCAGCCAGAATGCAGATAAAATTGACAAAAAAAACCCAACTTGGGCCATAAAAAAAAGTAAAACTAATTCTCTTTTGGTAGTGTACTCAAGACCCAAATTGTATATTAACTATGCTTTCTTGTTCCCTTCCCTGTTGAATAGTCTCCTTCTGATCCATATCCACACAGATTAAAGGGGAATATATAAACCTCTGTTTTAACTACAGTGACAAAATCACGGAGAAAAGATAGTTTCACTGGTTTTTTCAAGATTGCTTTTACCATGAACTGATAGAGTAACCTATTGTTTATTAAAGAAAGCTCTTGTATGCCTTTGAACGTGTAAATAACGTTAGATTTAAAATTCTTAAATATTCTTAGCTACAAGGGACTGATTGCTATGCACACATGGATTTGGAAGCAACTTTTTTTGGCAGTTGTCCCTTACGTTTCAAAAAAGGATGTCTCAGTGAAAATATTTCAAAAAGCAAATTCTCATAACTAGGTGTATGAAAGCCATCACCACCAGTAACTTTGGTGATCACTTTTCCTTTTACTGAAGTTTTCTCCATATTTATTCACTTAGCAATGACTAATTTATCATACACAAAAGATACAAAGGTGAATTAAACACAGACCCAACAGGGTCTTAAGGCTCTTGAAATC